>NW_028247973.1:0-711147 GCF_964263255.1 Lissotriton vulgaris
GGTAACACGTGTATGTGTGTGTGTGTGTGTGTGTGTGTGTGTGTGTGTGTGTGTGTGTGTGTGTGTGTGTGTGTGTGTGTGTGTGTGTGTGTGAAGTCGCAAACCGCGTGCTTTGCAGAACTGTCCATTTCATGAAAACTGTCAGCTTTGTAAATGTGGGCAGTTAGCAAAATACTTGGCAGGGCCAAGTTTGGAAACCCAAAATGTCCACGGACTCGATAATTCTCGCCTCGGTGCCGATTCTAATCATGGGGTCCCACGCTGCAACTCTGGGCAATAGTTGCTTAATCTCCACTACGGCGGCCCACCCGCTGCGGGATGCCTGGTTTTCACCTTGGGGATGCCCAGTAGGGGTTATCTCACAGGGAAAGCCAGGACGGGTTCCCAAGGCAAGCGCCTTGATGCCTTCGGGTGATACGTGCGCTATATAAATCACAATACATTTACAAAGTGCATGCATGATGACTTATTGAGCATCTTAACCCATCAATGACACAAAATGCCCTTTCATTCATAAGCCAGACCTACTGCATTGCCAATGTTTGTTTAAGTTTGACCAAGAGACAGCTGAAGCAGCCTAATGTAACTAAAATCATACGGGGTATTTGTGTGAGCCCACTCAGGTGTTTGACTGTCATTTACATTTGGCTTCCATCCACGACTACTTACACCATGGGTAACTGGGTCGGCTTACTTCAGCCATGGTTTCTCCTGCACTGTCAATGATACCATTTTACTTGGTCAAACGTCCACCTAATAAATATGCACTTTAGTGGCAGGGATGGTTGGCCAAAAGCTTACTTTGCCAAAATGTGTTGCCTTTCTTATACTTATAAAACTATGCATTCGGTTTACAGTAATTAAAAGTCATTATCTTTTTCTTGCACCAATAGAAATATTTTCCTGTCATGTGTACTAAAACTAAAAAAAAAAGGATTTTATACCGATTTTAAATACACCTGCTTACAAGAAAGCACTAGCACTGCCCTATTTGTAAATTGTATACGATGGCTATTTTTATTCTACAGTTGCATTTTGTATTGCAAGCATATGCCTGTAACATTTAGGTAGCAGAATTTTTGTTTTTTCGTTTTCTTTTTGTAGCATTTGACTGAAAAAATTGATTGGAAAAAAAAAAAACATTGCAACTGCTTCGCCGAAAAAAAATAAAAAAAACGAGAAGATGTGGCAGGTGCAAGAACTTATGAAGTGGTCTTTACTAACTGTTCCATTGAGGATTTGGCAGATTGGACAAGGAAACGAAAGGCAAAATAGGTTTGTCTTTCACTTTAAGCTTTATTTCTTTTACAGAGTTTTTTTTACCAATCAATCTAGAATCCCTCTAAGTGTCCCTTTCGGGTGCATGTAAGACTCTGTTATGGATATCCACGCGCAGAGTTCTGCACCTCTGCAGTAAAATCATAATGCCAGGCAGTAATGGATGCCTAATTGCAAATTTGTCAGCGGCAGTCCGGATGCCCAACCGTTCAGTAAAATGAGGACCAAAGGGGATGATTAAATTGAACCCCGGATTCGTTTTAACAGAAGGCTTACAAAGAATAGACAATATGCGCAAATCAGTCCATTTCCTTTCAATGCGCTTGGGGATTATCTGAGGTGCGAACACTTCCGTCACAGGGTGGATTTTTATTGGACATTAAGCTTAATACGCATCTGAACCCTTCAAGTACTGTCCAGGCTTCACGCTATTAGAGTACCGTCACTTAACGATGATGTACGGAGGTTAATTGACCACTTGCTTTTGTCAAGTGATTTACACTTGCCACTACAAATGAATATTGGTAAATAGGTATGCCTTTTAGGAATCAGAAGCGCGACATAATTATTCTACGAGGAACTTAAATGGGCATACACACCAGTCTCTCGGGAGATGGCGTATGCAGTGGCTTCTAGAAAGTTCACCATTTAGGGGAAAACACCATGGGCATAGAGGAATCGTGGATGGCTGCTGGGTTCAGTCGAGGGTCACTCTTCAACCAGGTCGTTAATGATTCAGGGAAGCGATGTTCCTTAGCGACAGTAAATTATGCAAGGCGCTTCAGTCTGCGCAAGAGGCATTTATTCTCCAGCAGAATCGAGATGTGTAAGGAAAATGGGCGGACAAGCTTCCCATGAAGCTCTGCGTAGATAAAGGCTGCTACAGGCACTGGGGTCACGAGAAGTACACCGCATACTAATAAACAGGGCCGAGGCAGAAACTGCAACGACTGCATAGCACGACGGACGCAAGAGTGCCTGTTTGAAGAGGTCGTCCTGTTTCAAGTAAGACTGTAGGCCTTCAAACACTTCTGGGCATACACAATCACGATTTATGTATGTGGCCAATGTGACTACAAGACGCACAAAATATACCAAACCAACCAAAACTAGGTGTTGTAAAACCACCGAAGAAAAATATAAAAGTGTCATTCTACTTTATAGGGTATCACCAAGAGAGTATTTAGAACGCTGTGTTTAACCAAACAAAGTTGGGTTAAACACAAAGTAGAGAAAGCTGGTGGGCTTGCTAGCTGCAAACAAGTATTTAAAGGAGGCGCAATTAACTCACTGTAAATATACTTCAGGTTACATGAGTAATTATGAACTAAAATTTAAACTAGAGGACACGTAAAGTAGAGAGCAGAATTTAGCCTACACCACCAAGTTCTGGCTCTTCCAAAGAATCAGGACATGGCCCCACAAGTCAAAACCCAAAAGACTGTAGACAAAACAAAACAGTCACGCCAACCCATCAAAGTTGATTAGCAAGCTACATTTCTGTTCTTCACCCTCCTGAGGCGGACGCCGGGAGGTCCTCCCTTACTTCTCTCGAACCCTTTTTAAATCGCTACTAGTGTATCGCTTGAATCAAAAAGCGTTTTTATTATTTTTACCGTGTACCGACATTGTGCTTGATTAATAAGCGTTTCTCGTGCCAGATTATTGTAGCACCACCTCACTGCTCCCTGGGCCCACTCTCAGCTGAGTATTGACGCTGAGGGTGGGGTCCCGGGAACCGAAGACTCCACAGCGGCCATCTTGGGGGTGACGAAGAGCTCTGGTGCGCTCTAGTTTCAGATAAAAAGGACGGTCCACATCCGCGTAGCGGACGCGTTTGCGGACACGCCTGACTCACGCCGGAGTCATGCCAGAGTTCTGCCCGTCTGCGCCCGTCCGCTCCAGGACGTGCCAAGGGATCAGTCCCCCTAGTCCTACTCTCGCCTGGTTCAACTACATATCCCCGCCTCCACCTTCTACAATTGAATCACGCTACTACCCCCCCCCCCCCCTGTGCAATCAGTCGTTAGACCCCTCGCTCAACCAACATCGCTGCCGACACTGCTCTTATCAACTGCTCAAATCGCCGGAGATCAGGCAGAAACAATCCCATAAGCTCAATATGGCCCTTTTGAACTGTCGCTCCCTGCCTAAACATGCCTCTGAGATCTCTTTTCTACTGCAGGACGCAGCACTGGATATATTGTTTCTCACTGAAACATGGCTAGGGCCCAGATATTGTCCAGGCCTTGCCCCCGGGCTATTTAATCCAACACCTTGATCGAACAGGGAACATAGGTGGTGGGATTGCTATCCTCTATAAGGACCATTTAGTTTGCCGCCTTCTAGGCAGCCCGTTACTGGACTGTGAAAACGTCCACTTCTCGATTACCCTTTCATCCTCAGCCTCCTTTACGGGGCTTTTAATTTACCGTCCTCCAAGATCTCCTGGACAATTTCACAGAACATTGCTAGAAACGGTCGTAAACCTTGCCAGCTCAGCCTTCAACTTTACCATATTGGGAGATCGGAATCTCCATTTCGATGACCCTCATGACATGATAGCTGCGGATCTGGCCCAAGATCTAGAGACTTGCGAAATGGTTCTAAAAAACCAAAAGCCTACACATATAAAGGGACATCTGCTTGACCCCATTTTCTCTAATATCACCGATCTCACCAATTTGCACCAAAATCCTATACCATGGTCAGATCACTTCATCATACTTTTTGTATGGAACATTCCTCCCCCAGCCCCGGCCAAAACTTACAGCACTAAAAAAACAAGACACTGGTCCAAGCTTAAGACTAGCGAATGGGCAGAAGCACTAAAGACCACTCTACCGTCCGCCAACCCGGACATCAACATAGCGAACTCAGAGTTCAACAAGTGGATTGAGAACTCACTGGACGCCACCTTACCAAGAAAATCCGTAATACAAAAAGGGGATCCATCAACAATCCTTGGTTTAGTCCAGAGCTCCGAAAACTTAAACAGAGCTGTAAAAAAAGAGGAAAGACTATGGAGGAAAGACTTCGATACAGAGATAAAAATTAAATATAGAGCCTCCATCAAAGCCTATAAAGCTGCGCTAAAGGCTACTAAAATAGCCTCCTATGCCGAGAAAATCATTGCATCCCCCAACTCTACCAAAGAGATTTTTAAAATTGTTAAAAGCCTGCTGAAACCTCCTTATCCCCCCCTGACTCAACAAGCATCTGGCCCTCCTGCGAAAAATTGGCACTCTTCTTCCACACCAAAATTCAAAACATTTTTCTGGCCCTCCCACCTGTCTCTATCCCCGATTCTCCCGCGCCACTCATACACCCCCTTCCAAGTGCCACCCTCGAGCTCTCTTCTTTCGTTCCGCTCACCAAGGAACTGCTATTCCCCCTCCTTAACTCAAATAAAAGTGGCTCCCCTCTTGACCCTGTCCCTATTAACACCCTGAAGCTAGTCATGCCTATCATGGAGTCTCCAGTTATCAACTTGATTAACATCTCGATTGAAACAGGCACAGTCCCTCTGGACTGGAAAACAGCCATGGTCAAACCACTGTTAAAAAAACCCAACCTTGACCCCGGAGACCTATCTAACTACCGTCTCATTTCGCCCCCCCCGGCCATTAGCAAACTGGCAGAAAAATGTATTAACCAGCAACTGTCATAATTCTTGGAGACCTCCAACTCACTCCATCCCTCCCAAACAGGCTGGCCCTGGTCAAGTGACGGAGACGGCACTCTTCAAGGTGGTGGAAGAGTCTAAGAGGATACTGGACACAGGTGGCAATGTGGCCATCATCCTCCTAGACCTCAGCGCCGCTTTCGATACGGTGAGTCACTGTATCCTTTTAGCCCGCCTTAATGGAATTGGAGTCTCGGGAAAGGCTCTTTCCTGGCTCGAATCCTTCCTCTGTGATAGATATTTCAAAGTATTTGAAGGGGACTGCCACTCTTCACCATTCCCCCTGCAGTGTGGGGTTCCACAGGGCTCCTCCCTTAGCCCACACTTTTTAATGCGTACATGTCCCCCCTTGCTAAGATAGTGGCCCCTTACAGAATCGAACTGATCAGCTACGCTGATGATACTCAGCTTGTGGTTTCTCTTAATCAGGCTGATTTGTCTCACCCAAGTCTGAGCAACTGTCTCGAAGAGGTATCAAAGTGGATGGGCTTGTCCCAGTTAAAACTAAACAATCAAAAAACTGAATTGATGTTACTGGGCAGGAAGGCTTCGTTCAATTCCCCTGCGCTATGGCCCCGTCTATGGGTGCTAGCCCGATCCCTAAAAAAGTGATCAAAAGCCTTGGCTTCTGGCTTGATGAGGATCTCACATTCAAAGTACAAGCCAGAAAAAACGCGGCCACCTGTTTTAGCCTCCTTAAATCCATTCGTAAAATCCTCCCTCAAATTCCAGAGAGAGCCAAAAAAATTCTGGTTCACGCTATGATCTTGTCGAGGCTGGATTATGGTAACGCGCTCTACCTGGGAGCCCCGATCTCCGTAATCCAAAAACTCCAGGTGGTTCAGAACTCTGCCGCTAGACTGCTGACAAGCACTAACCACCGCTCTTCAGCCAAACCAGCGCTGAGATCACTCCACTGGTTACCCATAAAAGAACGGGTACACTTCAAAGCCCTCTGCATTGCCCATAAAAATCTCCAGGGCAATGGCCCCCCCATCCTGGCCAACTTGATCAAAACACACAAGTCCTCTAGAAACCTTTGTTCCAATGACCAGAACCTGGCACAAGTCAGTAGAATCAATAAGGCCCGTTCGGGGGTCGCCTCTTCTCTTATAACACCTCATGGTTGTGGAACTCTCTGCCCCCCTCTCTTCGACAGGAGCCCAATCATCTCACTTTCCGCAAGAAAATAAAAACTTGGCTTTTCCCTACTAATTAACGTCCATCTCTGACTTTACCTTCTGTAGCTGCAAGAGCTGGGATGCCTCCGGGTAGTCATGCGCTATAAAAGAGTTATTTTCATTTCATTTCATTTCATTTCATTCCATTTCATTTCATTTCATTCATTTAATTTCATTTCATTAAAATTAAAGTGAAGTGAAAAGAACAGTTGGTATGTGAAAAAATATGGAACAGGAAAAAAAGGGACACTAGAAAGACCAAGGCCCTGATTTTGATGTCGGTCGGAAAGCCTATGACCTGTGGTCGGAGGCTTTCCGACTGACATTTTCTGTTTCAATTAGCACCCCGTATTACAAATACAGCAGTCGGAATTGGAACTGGCCAGTAATTCCGGCTGGCTCCTTGAGACCGTCTGCCAGTCTGAACCGGCACGCAATCCTTTAAGGACGGAGTTTCCGCCGTCGAGGGTACGATGCTGGTTTCCGAAAGTCTTTTCATGTCGGGCTTTCTGACATGAAAAGCCAGTTGGAAAGTGACTTTGGGGCCCCTAGCAGGACCCCCTTGTAACAGCAGCCTCCAGTTGGGCCTGGGAGCACATATGGCGCCCATCTGTCAGTCCCGGCATCAAGTGGTAGGCACTGTGTGGTGTCTGCCCCATGTTGCAGGGATGAACAAAAACTCCCTTTTCTCGATGGGAGCCTGTGACGCGGCCAGTTTCCGACCACAGCACAAGCTCCCATAGAGAAAAGGGAGTGTGTGACTACACCATGTGCGTTTGCATCCTGAGGACGCGAGTCCCTCAGGAGTTCAGTGGAAATCGTTCCCCAGGTGTTCAGTGGAATTCATTCCCCAACCAGAAGTGCACTAGGAGGCGCGTTTGCAGAGTGGTGGAGCGGGTCCTCAAAAGTTCCATGGAATTCATTCCCCAACCAGAGGAGCACCAGGAGGCACGTTTGCAGAGTGGTGGAGAAAGGGGACATAACCTTCAAGTCCTCTCTGCAATCCCATTGCCTGGGACCTCATCCTCATCCTCGTTTCTTATGCCGATGACACCCAGCTCCTCTTCACCTGTGAGAGGGGTGTGGACTTCGATGGAGGTAGGATCCAGGGTTGCTTTGAGGCTGTGTTTCAATGGTTCCATCATAACAGCCTCAAGTGCAACTCGGATAAATCCGAGGTCCTCTTTTTTGGGTGCAGTTCGGATCCGGACTGGAAAGTGTGGTGGCCTGAGAACATGTTTCCACCAGCAAGTTCGTCCCAGGTGGCTAAAAACCTTGGGATTAAGATCGATAATGGCCTCACACTACGTTCACAGGTAATCGGTCTCACTGGTACCTGCTTTGGCCTACTCCGGATGCTACGTAAGTTCCTTCCCCTGTTATCGGAGGAACATAGGAAGATCACGGTGCAGGCGATTATAGGCTCGAGAATTGACTATTCCAACGTCCTTTATCTCGGCTTGCCAGAATATCTGCTCCAACGGTTACAGGTTGTCCAGAATTCGGCAGCACGGGACATCTTTGGACTATCTCGCCGTGCCAGAGCCTCGGGTCTTCTGGAGGCTCTGCACTGGCTCCCTGTCCGGAAGCGGATAATTTTTAAAACTCTTACTCTGGCACACAAAGCCTTGCACGCCTCCGGAGCAAAATACCTGCAGAAGAGGCTGTCCTTTTATTTGCCTGCCAGGTCGCTCAGGTCTGAAGCCCTGTTTCTTGCGGCAGTTCCTCGTGTGAAGAGAGCCCGCATCGGTGGCCGCTCTTTTAAACTACTAGCGCCTTAGTTATGGAATAAACTGCCTGTGTCCCTACGCAGCATTCCTAATTTGTTGGCCTTTCGGAAAGGGCTTAAAACCTGGCTCTTTTCCTCTTAGTTTTGGTCCCTATTAGGCTTTCTTTTATCTCTGTTTCTTATTTTATTTTCCCTGTTGTGTTATGAGATTAGTGTGCAATCCAAAGCGTCGGGACACTCTTTCGAGTAGCCGCACGCTATACAAAACCCCTGCATAACATAACAGAACATAACATAACATGGACTCTCCCTCTGTGCAGCTCCCTCTGTCCAAAAGCAATTCTGCTCCGCTTCATGGAAGCAAGAGCATTTTCAATAATATCGCTTCCATGAAGCGCATCGGTCCCTCCGAGCCATAGTAAACTGCAATGTCCTGGGAGTGGGCACCCAGAGTCATTTCTGGAGCTGGACCTGGGGGACGGTAGTCCCCAGAGCCGTGTAGGGCTCCAGAAGGGTGGGCCATGCAGCCCCCCTCCACCATCAATTCGGCCTCGGGGAGGTGGCAGAACCTGGGGCTGTGTGGGGGGGCTGGAGCACACCCCACGCATTATTTTTTAACATAGCTTAGGGGAGGTGGTGCTCCCTGGGGCCACAAGTGGTCTCCCAGTATTTATACGAATAAGCCCCGGGGAGGTGGCTGTCCCCTGGGCTGCGGGGGGTCCATGGGGGCCCCCCATCATTATTTTAATAATTCCACTGGTGTAGTGTAGTTCCTATATTCCCAATAGACTCTGCGCATTGGAATCATATATCCTATAGATGTGACGTAGGACTGAGGTCGACTAGGTCTCTATCGAATATATTAAACTTAATTGTGAGTGTCAGCTAGCTCAGAGGTCACTAGAAACTCTCTCGAATTCACAAGAAGGGATTAGTTTCGGACAACCGCATAAACATGACAACTTTGTTTCCCCAAGATAAAACGTATCTTCAGAATCTTGGAAACAATAGATAGATATTTTACTCAGTCATTCGTGCATGCTTCGTTTCACCAGAGGTGCAGAGAAATAGAGAGACGGGCGTTTTCAATAAAAAGTGTTTATTTATCGAACAGTCTTCTTTCTCACGCGGAAGAAATGAACTGCTACAATCGTTATACCGGCTGTAAAGTATAATGCGTACAGAAAGAAGAGTATTATAAAATAATACTGTAAAAGCATGGTATGGTTTCTAAGCCATAAAATACATACATAAATAAATAAAGACTAAAAGTACTCAACTGGTGCTTTTAAAATATGCCTACCCTGATGTACCTATCTTAAATGTAGTATGAGGGAAGAAGTAAGTGTGGTGTAGCATAAGTTTAGTATTCTATTGCCAAGAATCTATCCAAGATTTCTCTTAGGGTCTAATCAGCTCAGTTTCTTGGTTTAGAATGAAGGAGGTCTGGTATCTCTTTGTCTCAGGACTCGATTTCCCAACACCCTGCAAGGGGAGCTTGGAAACACTGGAGCAGGATTTCTCGGCAGGAGAAAAGACAGCGTCTCTCTCAGTGCGTCTGCTGGAGGGTCGGCTTCCTTCGGCACTTGCTGAAGTGAGATGCGTTGGGCAAGTAGATAGTCGAACTGCTCCAAACCACAGTGTGTTTGCTTGGACAAATTTATACCTTGAAGGTGGCGAGTTTGATGTAAAGGTGGACATAATAACGTCATCAAAGAGTCTCAGTTCTTTGAAAACTCCATGAGTTCTTAGACAAATCAATATTCAAGCAAGGGGAAGTCCCTAACTGCTGAAGCCGAGTTTTCAAAGAAATTGTTGTGGATTTTTGGAACTAGTGGAAGTAGCCATGCCGTATTTGGGCTGCATGAGTTATGTCTAAATATGGTTATGATTTCTATGCCTATATATGGACATGGTGATTTATACCTATATAAGGGCATGAATCGGGAAAATTACACTAGGGTCCTAAAATGCTATAGAACACTGGGACCTAGCCTAAGTTAAACAACGTGTGGGAGCCTGTGCTTCGTTGTTTTTACATTTTCGTTGTGAGTCGCAAATCTGACGTGACTCCCACTGATTTTATTTTACAAAAATCTTTGTGGCGGGGGCCTGGGCTAGAGGCCTAGTGAGTCAGGGTGTTTTTATCCTACCCCCTTTTCTTTTTCTCTTACGTTTTTATTCTGAACCAAGTGACAAGATGGCTGCCAACACTTCCTGGTTGAAGTGTTGACAGCTGATCAGAGCAGTACATTTCCCTGCACAAGTTCGTCTTTGCTCGCAAAGGCTTTGCGACCAGAGATATCACTATAATTTACAGCTTACATTTCTCAAAAACTACTGAAAGGATTCACACCAAATATGCAAAAGGCCCTTCCTTGAACCAACATCTACCTCTCTGCAAAATTGGGTGTAAGTCTGTTCAGCAGTTCAAGCTGTAGCTGTGGCTAAATGTTCCCATTGGAATTAACATTACAAATGCACCATTATTTTGTGCCCCAAATTCTCGGTCCCCACTGCACTGATCACATTCAAACTTTCCATGACACCCTGAACATACCTTGACACTTTTTTGGGAAAATTTCATGTAGATTGGCCAAATGACGCCAAAGGTATAAGCAAGTCAAAAAATGCTTTTCCCATGGAAACTAGGTCCTAAATAGAACTACCTACTGGTGACCACCAGTAGGTAATATATACATTTTCCTAGTGCTGAATTCTATCTACAGATGCATCAGCATATCTCTAATCTATGAATCAAGACCTATTAGCGCCTACAAGGGTACTTTTCCCTTCAGTTAATTTAAAATGATATGCTCAGAATGTTTTGTCAATCAGCCCCAGAGTGCTTACATTAATTACAAAGCCAGTGATGAATAAATTGAAGACCAGTTGTTGCAGGATTTACAATGTGCAAGAAAGAAATGAAGGCAACTGTATAACATGAAACCATTCTTCCTGATCAGTGAATAAACCCTCTTTCTCAAACTGTGAATGATAAAGCTTGAGAGCGCAAGACGACAGGCCACACAATCGAAGGAGATCAGAATGGAAAGAATTCTGAAAAATAAAGGGTCTTCAGAAAGGCCTAGTGAGAGCTCTTACTCGAATGTTATAATTCACCATAAGGCGCTAACTTTTTATAAAAGAGCAAGTTCAAAGCAAAACAGCTAATCCATCTACTGCGAAGGGAAAACTAAGTGCCACCGCTATGTAGGAAGTACGCCTGTGCCAGCCCTGGGGCGCCTTTATTAGGTCTTATTACTGGTCAAGCAGCAACTGCTAAGACGCAGAGAGAGCTTCTCGTTCGCCACCTTAAACTACTGATTTTCTGCAGTCAGCTTCTTTTAGCCATTAGATTGAGACTTTGAAATTCATATGTTGCCTCTGTGCAGGGTGTAGTGGTCCCTGAACTATTCTTTTTGGTTATTTGGATGTATGCTTTTCGCCTACACTCCAGCACTTACACTGAACTACATGAGAGAATTTCTTGCCCCAAACTGAATGAGACATTACCTCGAATCTATAGCTTTCTCTGTCTGCGCCTAATGGCTTTCTCTCTAGTGTCAAGCTCAAATGTGCCAATGTTGCAAGAGTTATCACGTTCCACACAGACCTATTGACTTTACCAATACTTTTTTTTTACTGCCCTTTCCTTTTGCTGTACCTCCTTTGCCTCACCTGCACTAGCTGGTCTGTATGCAAAGAACTGGACAATTAGGGAGAAGGATTTCAGTGGCCCATTTTCTTTTTGGTTCCAGTCAGACCCATAAAACAGCATACAGATAACTGCCTTCAAACCTGCCAGAGAGCCCTTGATGAGACACCGGCACTGCTGCCTTCGCCGCTGCTCCACCGCTGCCTGTCACCTCCCCCCGCGCAGCCTCCCTCCATCAGCGCTGCCGCAGTGTGGGGGAGATAGAGTGAAACTACAACTCCCAGCGGCCTCCGCGACCGGAAGTCGCGTTGAGGCGGAGCGCGCCAGGAGGCGCTTTAAATCGGCATTCACCTGCTGTGGAGCGGGTGCTTGTGCAAACTTTTCCTGCCAGCATACAGATAACTGCCTTCAAACCTGCCAGAGAGCCCTTGATGAGACACCGGCACTGCTGCCTTCGCCGCTGCTCCACCGCCGCTGCTCCACCGCTGCTTGTCACCTCCCCCCGCCGCAGCCTCCCTCCATCAGCGCTGCCGCAGTGTGGGGGAGACAGAGTGAAACTACAACTCCCAGCGGCCTCCGCGACCGGAAGTCGCGTTGAGGCGGAGCGCGCCAGGAGGCGCTTTAAATCGGCATTCATCTCCCACGTCGCGGGAGAGCGCGGGGCCGCGCCAGGCTAAGCCCGGGCAAAGGGCGGGCCCTCTGTGGCCCTCAGGGGACCGAAGAGGCCGGGATGGGCCACCCCCCTGACATTTCCTGCCGCACTATTTAATCTAAGCTGAACTCTGTTCTTGCTCCACCGTACAGCTGTTAATTAAAGTGCAATCCAGCACACATTACACTCAATTCCCTGCAAAAGGATGTCTAAAACCAGGAAAACCCCAGTGACCACGAGATCTACAACCAGAAATAAAAATGGCCCCAACACGCCACTACCTACTCTAACTGCTATCGACCTCATGATCCAGAAAACGATTGGCGTAGTCGCGGATGCTATACAAGATACTGAGAGACGCCTTTCAGTAACTCAAGATCTGTGCTTTCCCGATCTCTCACAGCACACAACAAATAACATTAACATCACGGATAATACTCTGAACTCTCAAGAGTCCATATTAATGTTATCTTTCACGGGGCTCCCAAGCTCCCAAACCAGAGATAATACTCCATCAGATCTGTTAATACCATCTACAATTAACAGCAGGGATGGTAGTCCCACTCAGACCAGCAATCATGGCGAGATTTCAAGTTCCCCGCCCACAGCCTTCCTAGTCCCAGGGGACGTACTTGTGGGGGGTGTATCGCCTATAACAAAACCTGCCCCTGAGAATAGCTGTGCCATTTCAACTGTAAAGCAACACCGTGGGAAAAAACATAAAACAAAACCTTTCATGAGGAAAACTTATCGCCCAATAGCTAAACAGAAGCTGTCAGTTAAAGGCATCTGATCAAACTTTAGACTGGCTAATCTTGCCATAAATACAGCAATCCCGACCTTATCACCATCTAGCCAAGGCACAAACCTTCCCCTAAGTGAAAAGCTGCCGTTGTACACAAACACGGTAACACACCAGTCAAGTCAGACAGTCCAGTCTCCAACAACAAACAATTCCCTCCTGAGTGAAATAGAATCGCTAGTCAGGTCTCTCTTGTTGCCTATCAATGAAAGAGTCATTAACATTGAGAAGGCATTAGGGAAATTCGAGAGGGCACAAAGCGACGCATCCTCCAGTTTGCTAAAAATACTGAAAGCACCAAAATCAACTTCCACCTTCGTACCAGCAAGTAGCTCTCTTAACCCAACTAGCACTAAAAATGCGCGGCCCAAGAGAGTTACACTAAATACTGCCACTAAACAACCTTTACTCATCCAACAGGGTGATACAGTCCCGAATACACCAGCAACAAATCCACATGTAGATGCAAACTCATCACATATAGTGGCCACAATCCCGAGCAGTACCCCAATTATGCCTGAAACTGAAAATGATGAAACTGAATGGGCTGCGGAGGGTTCCCCTGCTAAACCAGATAAAACTCATACAGAGCCGCCGTGTCATATCAAAACCCCAAATTTGTCCACAAACACAAATACACCAGGGGACAAAACTTCAAAACCAGCGGTAGCTAAAAGACCCCTTCATATAAATCTCCCTCCTGAATCCAGCTCATACACCATTGTTCTGACAGGTGTACCTAAATTAGTAGGTGAGAGGTCAGAGTCCCAAGTGGAATTAAAAAATAAAGTGAGCCACTGGCTGACCATACACAGACCGATTCCCCACCATATAAACGGTCATATCTCCTACGTGAGAAGGGTAGATTGGGTGGGCACTAGATTCAAATCAACTGAGGGTGACTGTATTGTGGTAAATTTTGGGGACAGTCGTGCGGCTAGGTACATTAGCAGCTGGAAAGGTGGCGTGACAAATAGCCTGATCCGCACGAGGGATCTAAGCTACTTTTACCCCTCTAACATCTCTGGCCAAAATTTAACACAACCACAGACGATCTACGGCCAAGGGGGGATGCTCGAGCCAGCAACCCATTACCAACCAAGAGTAACCCCTTGGCATCATAGCCAGGTCATCTCAACGGATTTCACACACCAGAGGCAGGAACCACCTTGGGAGAGTAGGCCCAAAAACTATCACTCAACATCTCAAGAGAGAAGGGAGTTTTTACCCCACATACAAAAACGAGACTACTCATACCCATATCATCCAAATATGCAATATGGGGTTCCCATCTCAAATAGATTTGATGCTCTCTACGCCCCAGATTACTTGGACGAGATTGATTGACAAACAGCACCCTCACCCTCTCCAACCGTCCTTGATTCTGTAAAATGGGTAGCACCACCCAATATAATAAAGAACACCAATCTAGAGAGTGCACCAGTTCCCACCCAAGAGTTAGAAGAAATCTGTATAGCAGATTCCCTAGTATACCATCCTGAGAGCACGTTGCCACAAAACGGGTCTATTTCAACACATCCCATCACCCAAGACTATAGCCCTGTCCTCAGTGTGGCAAATCCCCCGCTCTATACTAGCGAAGCATACGTAGACGTAGCAATAGTTCGAGGTAATCAAGTTCCATCCACACCCTCAAACATGGTACAGGTAGTAGGACTAGGTTACACATCACCTAGCACCATAAAAGTTCTGTCCTGGAATATAGCAGGTCTGGCTGCTAAGATAAAGGATCCAACATGGGTGGCATATATAAAGAAATACACTGTTCTGTGCTTCCAAGAGACATGGCTGAAAGAAGAAAATGTACACATTGAGGGCTTTCAGAGCTTTTTTTCACCAGCAGCCCCGTCGAACAGAGGAAGATCCAAGGGGGGTCTGGTAACATACATTAGTCTAGCACTTATCTGTCAGGTCACTAACAGACAACCTGAAAATAGACACATCCAAGTCTTGGAGCTCAGGAGGGGTAAAAGGGCACTTACCCTGATTAATTTCTACAATGCAGTATCTTTACAGGGGGAGTGTAACATTCATCATCTACACAACTTTCTAAAAGCAAAAGCGGCAAGTTTGCCCCGAAACATATTAATTGCTGGTGATTTCAACGCGCATCCATGTGGCAACCCAGAAATGACGCCAATCGGCTCCCTAGGTTGTAATAACAGGTCAGATTTCCACTTTGACCACTCGATGCGTGGCACGAATGCTAACAACTTAATTGACAATATGAATTTAACTGTTGCTATGTCCATGGCAGTGGATTCTTACATCTATGATGTTCCCACCTATAAAGGCTCTGGTCACGGTTCTTACATAGACCACATTTTACTTTCTACTGACCTTGTCTACTTAGCCTCTGACTTTCAAATTGAGACAAGTATCCATAGCGACCACAACCCCATCTCTATTGTAGTTGGAGCAGGTATCTTTGAGCAGCGGAAGACGCGCAAAGGCTGTGGGTCTTTAAAATCGATAAACGGAAACCGCAGATTGAAATGGTCAATAGTGAACAGCGATACTTTGTATAGCTCAATTAATACCAGCTGCGGCCAAGAACTTGGACTTTGTGTTTCTCCAGCCACATCGCCTGGAATGACTTTAAATGCCTTTTCTGTTGTGGTACAAAGAGTGGCCAAATGTTAACCATACCAGCGAAGGGTCAGTCTGATTGCCACCCAAGATGGTTTGATCAAGCATGCTCCAAGGCTGAGCGAAACCTCAAAAAGGCTTTAAAAACTAAACCAAGAGACCCTGCCTGCATTAAGATCTTGAAAGCTAAATATAAGGCAACTCTCGCATCTCGGAAAAGAGAAGTAAAAGCACGCACCTGGGAGTCCCTGCTCGACCCCACAATCCTGGGTAACAGCTCAAAGTTATGGAACATTATCAACAAACCATTATTTGATGATCCTAGTAACCCTGCGCTTGGAACTAATATACCCGAGGAAGAGTGGGTCTCCCATTTTAGTAACATTTTTAAAAGTGATGAACCACAAGCGGAATTTGACATTAAAACTTCTGAGGAAACTTTCTTGTGCTTTATAGCTGGGGAGGTTGAGAAGGGGATCCGGGGTTTAACTTGCAATAAGGCCCCTGGCCCTGATGGCCTCCCTCCGGACTTATTTAAATCTAACATCCACCTCTGGGCTCCTGTCCTTACTGCAGTAATTAATGCTGGTGCATTAATTGGCTGCCCAAAGTCTTGGGGGTCCTCAACCATAGTACCTGTATTCAAGAAGGGCGATCGAAACAGTGTAGTATGTTATAGGCCTATTTCTTTGATTAACTCAGTTGCCAAGGTGGTGGGGGGTATAGTCTTAAATAGGCTGGTAGCATGGGCTAACGAAAACAACATAATGTCGCCAACACAATACGGGTTCAGACCAGGCACTCAACGGTAACCCAGTGTCTGAATCTGTATTTAATAAATGGTAAATATACTATGGCCAGAAAAGGGTCCATGCACATGGCCTTTATGGACTTGTCCGCTTTTGACTGCGTTGACAGAGGTAGGCTCTGGGAGGTCCTGCAAAAAATGGGGGTGGAGCAAAATCTGATAACTTCTTGGCGGACCTTCATTTGGACACAAGAGCAAACGTCCGCTACACCCAAGACCTGAAAGTAACTAGGGATTTTAGGATAAATCGGGGGGTCAGACAGGGGTGTATTTTGGCCCTGTTTCTTTTTAATCTTTACATTAATGAACTGGAGGAGCATCTATTAAAAACAGGCACTGATTACCCATACATAGGAAGGAAGGGCGTGCCCGTCCTGCTATATGCGGACAACGTCGTCCTAATTTCTAGAACTGCAATAGGCCTCCAAACCTTGCTAGACTCCTTCTTCGTATTCATGAACTCACGAGGCCTGAGCATCAATAACTCGAAATCCTTCGTTATGATGACAGGATCAGGCCCCAGAAAGTCATACCCCTTCTCAGTTAATGGTGAAAAAATACCGAAAGCCAAGACTTTCTCGTACCTTGGTGTTCTCTTTGACCATAAACTAACGTGGGCACCAGCGGTACGAAAGAAGAAGGGTGAGGTAGTGCGGGCAAACACCGCAATAATAGACTTTGCAAGGAAAATGGGAAATAGCCCAGTGACTGCCATGATGAAGCTATACCAAGCCAAAAGCACTGCTGTCGCGTGTTATGGGAGCGAAATATGGGGCTTTGTTCCTCTAGGTGATCTTGAGGTCACCGAAAATAACTTCTTAAAACAAGTGTTAAGGGTCCCTAGGGGAACGGCAAACTTCACTGTCCATGAAGAACTAGGCATACCATACCTAAGCGATAGAATAGCTGTAAATCCCTTGCTATGCTGGCTAAATAGCTGGCTGAACACAGACATTCCCCTCACCAGAAACATCTTACATGAAGCATTATCGTGGGAAGGGAGGTAGAAGATCCCCTGGATAAAATACGTTAGAAGATGTCTTCTTGAAATGGGACGGCTGGACCTCTTCTTAACTCCAGAGTCAATAACCAAACCAGATGTAATCTTTGTGAAGAACACCTTCATGTTATCTAGGCATCTAGCTAGGGAGGAGAGAGAGTTTAAGAAAGACAGTGTGAGGATGTACGTTCTGAAAAAAATCTGTTTACAAATGGAACCCTACCTATCTTGGCCCATGTCTGGTTACAAACGTTTCTTGTTGACAAGGTTTCGTTTCGACCAGTTTCACCTATTGTTAGCTGTTCCAAGTGGGGCCCATAGAGGTCAAGTGTTGCCAGCTTGCGGCTGCGACAACAAGTCTCCGCAAGATCTGGCACACTTTTTATTTATTTGCTCTTATTATATAATTCCCCGTAAATTGTTTTTAAAACCTCTTCTTTAACAGCTGAATTTTTCACAAATCAGACCAGCACTTTATTACCTTCAAATGCTAAATTGTGACTGCACCATGTTTGTTTGTAGCTTTTTAAAATTAGCACTCCAGTTTAGAAAAAGTATGGAAGGTTAATTAAGTTATGCTACTGATAGTCATATCCTTTTATCACACTATATATATTTATTTTTAACTAAATTATTTCGCTTGTGTCCTTTGCTCTTTCCAAATGCTCCTTTTTTATACATTTTATCTGTGTCAAATGTTTATGTTATGAAATGTACTTTTATGATTGTCAATTGCAAACAATCGAATAAAGATATTTGACTAGTGCTGAATTCTATCTACAGATGCACCAGCAGATCTCTAATCTATGAATCAAGACCTACTATTAGCGCCTGCAAGGGTACTTTTTCCCTTCAGTTAATTTAAAATGATATGCTCAGAATGTTTTGTCAATCAGCCCCAGAGTGCTTACATTAATAACAAAGCCAGTGATGAATACATTGAAGACCAGTTGTTGCAGGATTTACAATGTGCAAGAAAGAAATGAAGGCAACTGTATAACATGAAACCATTCTTCCTGATCAGTGAATAAACCCTCTTTCTCAAACTGTGAATGATAAAGCTTGAGAGCGCAAGACGACAGGCCACACAATCGAAGGAGATCAGAATGGAAAGAATTCTGAAAAATAAAGGGTCTTCAGAAAGGCCTAGTGAGAGGTCTTTCTCGAATGTTATAATTCACCATAAGGCGCTAACTTTTTATAAAAGAGCAAGTTCAAAGCAAAACAGCTAATCCATCTACTGCGAAGGGAAAACTAAGTGCCACCGCTATGTAGGAAGTACGCCTGTGCCAGCCCTGGGGCGCCTTTATTAGGTCTTATTACTGGTCAAGCAGCAACTGCTAAGACGCAGAGAGAGCTTCTCGTTCGCCACCTTAAACTACTGATTTTCTGCAGTCAGCTTCTTTTAGCCATTAGATTGAGACTTTGAAATTCATATGTTGCCTCTGTGCAGGGTGTAGTGGTCCCTGAACTATTCTTTTTGGTTATTTGGATGTATGCTTTTCGCCTACACTCCAGCGCTTACACTGAACTAGAGAGAATTTCTTGCCCCAAACTGAATGAGACATTACCTCGAATCTATAGCTTTCTCTGTCTGCGCCTAATGGCTTTCTCTCTAGTGTCAAGCTCAAATGTGCCAATGTTGCAAGAGTTATCACGTTCCACACAGACCTATTGACTTTACCAATACTTTTTTTTTACTGCCCTTTCCTTTTGCTGTCCCTCCTTTGCCTCACCTGCACTAGCTGGTCTGTATGCAACGAACTGGACAATTAGGGAGAAGGATTTCAGTGGCCCATTTTCTTTTTGGTTCCAGTCAGACCCATAAAACAGTGCATTTAGCTTTAAAAGCTGCCTTCTGCTCGCACTTAGAGCATTGCTGACAGCAAAGTCAGGGAGTAGGGACATAAAGGAGCTAGAGCATAGGTGGGCAGTATAGGGCAGGACCAAGTGCAGCTGAAGAGGCAGATAAATAGGGAAAGAAGCACTTACTATCAAGGGCGGATCAAGTTATGATAGAAGTCTCCAAGAGAGACCACCACAGGGTCCAAGGTATACAAAAACCCAGAACCCCCCAAAAAATATGTGAGGGATAAGCATGCATGCGAGACTAAGTGCATGCATAGTGTTCAGGAGTGGAGATTGTGGATTCCATGGCAGAAATTTGTTCAACAGTATCATTTTAAATTCTTTCTTGAATGAAGCAGTTGAGGGGTTCTGTCTGATTTCAGGGGTAGGGGGTTCCAGATTATTGGTGCAACATGTGAGATTACTTGGTTAAATGTTTTCTTAATATATAATTTTGGTGGTTTCAGCAGTAGGGTGTCTATTGCCTCTAGAAGCTCTACATCCGCCCTATAGCTTCAATTTGTGTGCCAGGTATCTTGGGGTGTAGAAGTGTAAGGCTTTGTGAGTCATGTAAGCAGATTTAAGTAAATCCTTGCCTCATATGGGAGCCAGTTTACTGACTTCAGATAAGGAGTGAAGCAAGTGTTTCATCTGGATCCTGTGAGGAGTCTAGCAGCAGAGTTTAGAGAGGCCCTTGGTGGAAAAAGGTTACATCTAGGAAGACCGCAGAGGGTGGCACTTCCATAGTCCAACCTGGGAATAATTAGGGCATGAAGTCATCACAGGGAAGGCGAGTCTAATTTTCCTTAAGCTGTTCATTTGGAAGTTTGCTCCTTTGGTAATAGGGTAAATAAATTGGGAGACCCAATAAACCCTTGGAGGCTTGAGCAATACAATAACAGGTAAAAGATGCCTACAAGGGAATTTGTTTGCAACTAACTTATGTGAATATAAAATTACTTAGAGGGTTAGTCCATCTGGAAGAAACACCAACGTGTCATTAGACAACACCAACCAATGCAATTTATCAGTACAGAAAACACGGGAAATCCTAATTGCTTGAAAGTATACATTTTTTATGTATAGAAACAGTTAAAAGGGAGTAGAAACACATGAAATAAATCAGCAAATGGTCATGAAAGGAAATGAAATCAGATTAACCTAACAGTTCATGACAAACATCTATTCCAACAAAATCAAAGGCGGCAGATCTCCTTATGAGAATATATGTCGCTAGAGAATAACACAGTTTCTCAGGAATAGAAGGTGGAGAAGACGTTTAGGTCTTCGTGGCTTCAGTCCTTCAGACCATCTTCAGGAAAGTAGTATTTGCTAAAAGAGACTCATATTGTTTATGTAAGACAGTCAAACACCATAAAGTTGATCAACTTGGCGCTGAAGTCTATGCTGCCTTGACTTCCGGATTGACGTTGGTTTTCACGCAACGCCCTCTACTTTATTCAAATAATTAAGGGTAAACAACACATGGAAGATTGTTCTCCTGTTTGATACGGACGTTTCTGCTGACTCTAAATACAGGCACTTTTCATAGACGTTTTTTGTGTGTATTATTCTGAGGTACAAATCACAGAAGTTGCTTATGCATGGTGTCCCCAGCTTCCAGTAATAATACAGTGGGGGTCCACAAAAGTCAAAAGGTTAAGAGGCCATTGCTTTGTATAAAAAAAGAAAAAAGGAAAAGCATTATTGCCATTGGGATCACTTTCAATTCCAAGTTAAGAGAGGTGGGTCATAATCTCTTGCAATGCATTTACTACATATGCAATGAGCTCTAGTGAGAATTGAGATGCATTTCAAATTACAAAGAAATAAACAATTTCACTGAGGATAATGACACTCCTGTTCAGTGAACCTGCCTATTTGCAGCTGCTATGAAAGTCAAATTCCACATGATTTGCTCATTAACAATGTATGCTATGTTTACCTTCGTTTTCACAAATCAGAAAGTATTTGAACATGGACTACTTCTAATCGTCGTTTTGCAAATTTCTAAGTTACTTCATCAGCATCTTTCAAGAATCATAATACACAGTTTTCCTCAGAAGAAACATCACCTACCTCAGAAAAAACAGAGATCCATAGCACCCATCTCTAGTTATCTTACTCGCTATTTCTCCTTTAATAGTTGCCCATCCGTAAGTAGCGATTATATTTGAAAAGGGTATAAGGAGAACAGGGTGCAATGGTATCATCCAAGGAACATAGTAAAGCACTGCACACAACATATCTATTTTATAAATATGCATAAAAGCAATTTTTTCCCCACACTACTGCCAGTGCCTTGCGACTAATCCAGCTACAATCACCACCACAAAGTATATGTCTGTAATGATACTTTACATGTGCAACACTAATTCTAAGAAATTTCTGCTATTTATTTACCAGTATGGGTCCATTCTCCGTGAGTGGAAACACTGGGTCTTGAGTGAAACAGCAAATATTGGGGTGCTATGTAAATAACAAATAAACATACATTTTAGTGGGGCATTAGGGTAGTTTAAAGAAGGGGAAATTCTTTGTGAAGAGACCGAAATCACGAGAACTTCTTTTAAGTGGATAATGCACAAAGCAGTGCTCTCTCTCTCTCCCCAGGTATAGACCCAGAATGTTTTTCACAAAATAGGTCCAATCATTTTCTATGCATCCAACACGAATTTTCAATCAAATACAATAGTTTACCAGTTAAAAATCTAAATCTATACTTATGCTTGTATAATTCTGGATTAATTCGTAGGATTAAGTCACCTGATGAAGGACTTCAGCCCGAAATGCATTGGGCAAAAAAGTTGATATATTATGAAAATTAAGTAATGTATTGAAGAAAAACAAATGAAGAGAAACTTATGAAAATAAACACTACTTGTTAACGAAAGAAGAGCAATCATTTCTTACGAGTGCGCCAAAGGGACGTTACACGTGACACGTGTAACGCATATCTTGTATTTGGAGTAACAGAATACACAACATAAAGAACTTGGAGAAAAAAGGAGCGAGAACTGGAAAGACAGATGATTCCAAAAGACAGTTAATATATTTCGAATCAGTCAATTAAGCAGAAGCAATATGAACTACCTCATGTTATTAAATCTGAGCGTTTTTCTAATGCTGCTGGATTGGAGCAACTTTTGTGATACAATGAATCAGGTGATTGGAACACTCCAGCTGTCGTCCTACATCAATCTGAATTGAATAGTATTCATGGTCATGTCATAGTAAATATGAATATATTGCAGCTGCTGCATAAACCTAAACCAAACTTTCGCCATAATTTTCAGATTGTGACCAAAACACTTGTTTCTGGTTTAAATCGTGTGTAAGCCATTAAACTGGCCAAACATAACACTTCGCAAAATGTAACCTCCCAGATCTTAATTGCTATAGTCAGACATTACAAGCGCTGATAACTTTAATTAGACATGGTAAAACATTTCCAGTTGATGAGCTATAAAAGAGCGTTTCTTATTCGTTTGGAATGCCAAACAGGTGTAAATAATGGTTTCTCCGAAATCTGTCCCGATAATGTTTTGTTACACTATTTACAAATTAATTTGCAGATCATGGGCACGGTTCTCAGAGCAGCATTTATTTCAAGGGGGGGTGGGGGGGGGGACTCTATGTAAGATTTTCTCCGCAGAGAATGGGTAAAGCTTTTTGATACATCAGACCCCAAGACTTTAGAAGACTTTCAAACTCACTGAATCTCTTTTTACGGTCCGGTTTCATACATTCCAGTTGTAACACAATAAAGGGACTGTTTCTTAATTCCAAGAGGTGCCCTAATTGCAGGCTAAAACAAACAGAAGACACGTTTTAGAATATGATAGATGAACCGAATAAATTAGGCGCACCCTTTATTACAAACGCGTACATACAGGATTGCGGTCTACCAAGTGCAATGTTGTAAATGTTTTACAAAATGTATTTTATTTCAGTAGTAACAAGGGCATTGTTAAGAAAATGGCATATAGTACTTTAATGTAAGACAAACTAGTCGGTTATTTGCTGAAAGTGTATAATCTCCTTTATAAAACATATTTTTAAAACAGTGAAATTATTTTTGGGGAGTTTGTGAACATATCAAAATAGATTCGGAACAATGTGATAGAACTTTCTAGATAATTGACATTTAATCACATAATTTGCCTTTCCTTGAAACACAATTTAGTCATCAGGGCCTCATGTTGAACCTTCACTGCCATTTTATTTCTGTGGCTTAATTAAATATGCACCATCAAAACATGGTAAACAAGCATTTGCAATGCAATAGGTCTCGCATTATTAAAGTTTGAGCTATTGGCATTACTAATAATAACGCAACACCAATAGCTCAAACTTTAATAATGCGAGACCTATTGCATTACAAATGCTTGTTGGAATGATCCACAAGAGGCTTCGGCCTTAGACCGCGAATAGCTGTATGTGAGGCCTAAAAACAGAGATAGAAGTATCAGCTGCGAAATCTTTGCAGCATGAAGACACAAATAAGGTACCATTGGGTAACGTGGCAGCTGCAGAAATCTACGTCCTACCTGCAGGTCACCGGCTAGTTACCCAGAGACTGACTTCGGTTGTCATCCTCCCAGGATCTATAAATTATGTACTAGTCAAAGGGATAGTAGCAGCAACTAATATTTAAATAACCATGCAAGCACGAATCATCAGACAATGGCAGCCAATATAATATAAACTAGATACAAAGATAAACAAGGTAATGAATGAATGGCGGAGAGATGGATGGACGGAATAAAGTGATATATGAATGGATGCAGTAGGGTGATGGGTGGATGAATGTAAGAAGATGATGGATGAATGGGTGCCTGGCGGATAGATGAAACAAGTGGACGAATGGAATAAGATGGATGGATGGGTGGATGAGTGGGGATGGATGGAATAAAGTGATATATAAATTGATATGATAGGGTGATGGATTGATGAATGGAGCTGGCTATGAATAAATGGGTGTCTGATGGATAGATTAAATGTGATGATGTGTGAACGAATGTGGTTGAAGGAAGGGTGGGTGGATGGGAATGGGTGGGTGGACAGGTAGATGGATGGATGGGTGGGTGGGTGGACAGGTAGATGGATGGATGGATGGTGGGTGGGTGGATGGATGGATGGATGGATGGATGGATGGATGGTGGGTGGGTGGGTGGGTGGATGGATGGATGGTCAATGGATGGACAGGTGGGCGGGAGCGTGGGTGAGTGTATGGATGGGTGAGTGTATGGATGGGAGGATGGACAGATGGTTGTGTAGTGTAGTTCCTATATTCCCAATAGGCTCTGCGCTTTGGAATAACATATAATATAGTTTAGACATAGGACTGTGGTCGACTAGGTCTCTATCGAATATATTAGACTTAATTGTGTGTGCCAGCTAGCTCAGAGGTCACTAGAAACTTTCTCGAATACACAAGAAGGGATTAGCTTCTGACAACCGTATAAACATGACAACTTTGTTTCCCAAGAATAAGAAATCAATCTCCAGAGTCGCGGAAACAATAGATAGCTACTTTACTCAGTCAATCGCGCATGCTTCGTTTCACCAGAGGTGCTGAGAAAATAGAGAGACAGACGTTTTCAATAAAAAGTATTTATTGAACAGTCTTCTTTCTCAAGCATAAAAAATGTACTGCTACAATCGTAATACTGGTTATAAAGTACAAGGCATATAATACGAAGAGTATTATAAAATAGTACTGTAAGAGCATGATATGGTTTCTAAGCCATAAAATACCTAAAATGCTTAAAGTACATACAGTGATAAATAACAACTAAAAAGTACTCAACTGGTGCTTTTAAAATATGCCTACCCCGGTGTACCTAACCTAGGTCTAGTACGAGGGAATAAGTAAGTGAGGTATAGCTTAAGTCTAATATTCTTTTGCCAAGAATCTATTCCAAGATTTCTTTAAGGGTCTAATCAGCTCCGTACCTTGGTTTAGAATGAAGGATGTCTTGTATCTCTCTCTCAGGACTCGATTTCCCAGCAACCCGCAAGGGTAGCCTGGAAACAATGGAGCTGGATTTCTCTGCAAGAGAAAAGACAGCATCTCTCAGTGAGTCAGCTAGAGGGTCGGCTTTCTTTGGCACTTGCTGCTGCAGGATGCGCGGGCAAGTAGATAGTCGAACTGCTCCAAACCACTGTGTGTTTGTCTGGGCAAATGTAGGCATATTTATACCTTTAAGGTGCTGAGTTTGACGTATGATTGGACATAATAACGTCATCAAAGACTCAGTTCTTTGAAAACTCCATGATTTCCTAGATAAAATTAGTATTCAGGCAAGGGGAAGTCCCTAGCTGCTGAAGGCGGGTTTTTCTAAGAAATCGTTGTAGATTCTCGGAACTTAGTGGAAGTAGCCATGCCGTATTTGGGCTGCATAGGCTCAGTCTAAATATGGGTATGATTTCTATGCCTATATAAGGTTCGTGTGATTTATACCTATATATGGGCATGAATCAGGAAAATTACACTAGGGTCCTAGATTTGTACATAACAGTTGGACGGGTGGGTGGATGAATGGATGGTGTGTGGATGGACAGATCAGGTCTTTTCCCCGTGCCTTAGCTGCCTTTCCATACTGGACAGGTGGGCGGATAGTTGGGTGGATTGATGGGTGGATAGATAGATAGATGGATGGATGGATGGATGGATGGATGGATGGATGGATGGATGGATGGACAGGTGGGCGGATGGAAGAAGGATGGGTGGATAGATGGATGGATGAATGGAGCAAGCGTCTGTCGCACACCGTGAGCTGGGTGAATGTTCTCTTACCTTGTACTCTAGGGCCGCCTCCTCCAGGGGCACTGCCTTGTGGGACCGGTGCTCCATAGCCTCTCTGCACACCACACAGATGGCCGTCCCCTCCTTCCTACAGAACAGCTGCAGCTTCTCGCGGTGCCGGCCGCGCTCCCCCCTCCACCCGCAGCTGCGCCGCCTGACAGAAGTCCTTGGCGATCTGCACAATGTTGGCCAGCTGCCGTTTAGAGCTCGGGCACCCTTGGGTGACGCCTTCCGGCACTCGGGGCAGGGGAAGTTTGAGGCCACTCCTGCCCAGCATCGGGCGAGGCAGGGCCAGCAGAAGTTGTGCCCGCACTGCGTGGTCACCGGGTCTGTGTAGAAGTCCAGACAGATGGAGCATCTGGTCTCTTCCATCAGGTGCTCCACAGGGTTTGCTGCAGCCATGGCCCGGAAGAGAGCGGGGGCACAAAGTGGGGCCAATGCGGGGCAGAGCAGAGCTCACAGAGGGGCAGGGAGTAGGGAAGAAAGTCGGACAGAGAGGGAGACAGGGAGAAAGAAACAAAGACTGGGGCAGAGCGCCGGGCAGGGAGCTGGGCAGGGAGCGGGGCAGAAAGCAGTAGAGAGAGCCGGGCAGGGAGCTGGACAGAGGGCAGAAGGCAGAAGTATGGAACGGAGCAACAGCAGAGAGCAGGCAGGAGGAAGCAGAGAGTTGGACAGAGCAGGTTGAAGAGAAGCCGTGAACGTGACGAGAGCCGGGCAGGATTGCGGGGAAGATAGCTGGACAGCGAGCTGGGCGGAGATCCGCGAAGAGAACCGGTGAGGTCATCCAGGTTTCGAGTTTCAATTTCATTTCCTCAGAAGGCGCGAGCAGAGGAGGCAGGGACTGAAACTCACATTTACAGACTCGAGCCTATATTTCAAGTGTGTCCAAAATATGTTTAACTAGGCGTCTCAGTAAGGAAAGGCAGCCAAGGCAAGGGGAGAAAATGTGATCTGCCCAGTATCACAATATTTGGTCCCGTAAGAGAGCCAGGATTTCAGATGCAGGCCACTGTTTCGGAAGTCTACAACCTGCCCAACTTACCTTCTGCATTAAGAGTCCACACTTCAAACAAGCGGAACTGAAAGTGATCACGATCGATATTGTACAAAAAAAAAAAAAACATGCCCGCGAGGGGTGCACGCGCCACTGTGAGGCATATGTTTTCAATTATCGCGAACGTGTCTGGGCACGATAATTGAAAACATATGGGCTTTGGTGCGCGTAACAGACACCAATAGGCCATGGGCGGAGCAATGCGCCCGCCTTTGGCCTATTGCGTGCTCTGTTACCAAAATACACGCACTAAAAGCCCATTCACATAGGAGCTGACAAAAAACACACGCACGAGCGTGTGCGATTCCAGGGTCCATTTCTGAACCCAAAAAAAGGACTCTCGCCTGCGCGAGCCCTACCGCGCAGTGCAACGCAGGTCGCGAGACCTAAAAAGTTAAAGTTAAAGGTCGGTCTCAACCTGGAGATATGGGACAAGGACCAACAAGATGCGCTTGAAATCTGTAATGACAGTACATTCAATGAGAAATGAACTAAGAGCAGCAGTAGGAATAGATGAGGAAAATAAAGCATGGTGGGCGCGGCCTAAAGTCAATGGAGTTGGACGCAGTTTGTGGTCCGCTGGCGGGGCACTCTTAGCATGTTGCCAATATGAGCTCCCACTCTCTGGAAAAGATGTGGGCATTGTTGTCCTCATGCTCCAGATATTTGGCAGCTGGGGGGGAAGGGGGCAGGCACTACTGTTACTGAATGAATGAAAAGCTTTATTTGATTACTATAAACAAGCATCATAAAAGCACATAACAATATGTTAATATACACACTTTGTACAAAAGAAATCACATTATACAATAGAAATTACTGCTTTTCATTTTTTTTTTTAATCTTTCCTTGTCATATTATTATAGATTTCCTACATTTAACCACGTTTTTCAGAAGCTTACCAAGCACCATATGACAAATAAATTATTTAAAAATTGCAATACTAAAAACGCTGGTTAACATTTTTAAAAATCTAATTTCTTTAAAATTGGTAACAGACTTTTTTTTTTAGCAAGGTATAAAATTTACAGAAAAATCCAGTGTGGATTGTGGACTGTTCTGAAATGTCATCACAGGGACATAGTTGCATTTCTCGCGTCCATTTCTTTGCTTTTGAATAACTTATCAGACAATGGAAGGTATCTAATCTAAATCTCGATAATAATAATCTTTCGTATTGGCTCGGTACTAGTATAAGGTAGGGTTGCATGCTGTATGTGATCATTGTCAGTTGGTGGTGCACTACGGTCGGCTTTACTAGTTCTTTCGATAGCAGTCGTGATTTGAGTAGTGCCATACAATTTCTTTTCAGCTCTTTCCTAGATATCGTTCTCATGGTGCAAGGGTCATTATAAAAGTTAGGATAACCTAAATCATTCAGAAAATACCGAACATATCTTAGCCACTTCAAATTCATTACATCGGTCATTCCCATTACATCCTTAAAACCATCTTGATTTACATGGGTTTCCTCATTTATCCACAACCTGTACCACAGCATTACTGGCTCTGTTTGAACTATGTATGTTAGAAATTGGACACCCAATTTTGCATGGCAGACATACGTTGATGTACTTCTAGAGAGTGCCAGTATATATGTTAAGAATTGATTTTCTATCAACTGGAGCGGTTGAACATTACAGTGCCCCCATAGTCCAGCGCCATACATAGCCGTAGATATACATTCGGCTCTGTAAATTTGTAACAACATTTGCGGGGGCCTTGTACCTAATTTTTTCGAGAACTTATATAGAGCTGAGGAAATATAATTTTTGATCGAGTAGTGTTCCCCAGCGAGTACCCCACCGTCTCCATGTACTAGCTTGCAGTGCATGTTATTTCCCTCCTGTGCCAGCTACGAAGACGCAAATACATTTGCGTCCATCTCTAACTTGTCCTCTTTCAGATCCGCCATGAACGGATTGAACATTCAGTTTCTATATATGCTGTGCCACCGTCTTTTTGTGGTACACTTTACACGTTTTTCAGCTCTGGCGAAGTAGGCCCAGATTATGCCATTGAGCTTTTTCTTCGAGTTCTCTCCTGCTTTCTGACTCCGAGGGCCTCAGCCCAGGCTACCTCTGTACCAGTGGCCCCCACCTTACTCCTTGCGCGGCTCCGGCGCATAGCCTAACCTCTGCCTGCCAAGACCGTATTCAACCTTCGAATTATCTGCTCCACTCCTCGAAAACACATTCCTGTCTCGTAGCTCAAGTAAACATCCTCCCAGCTGCAGGAGCAGAGGGCCCGGCTCTTCTGTCTCCGTGCAAGTAATTCATAGACTCCGTTGCCATGGTAGGCCCATGCCCCCTCACCCTGCATGCCAACACGTAGACGCATACATGCAGACAGTATAGAGTAGTCTCCGCCCGAGAGACCTTTTCCCTTCCAGATACTACTGTTCCTTAAACATACGATACCAGATACGATTTGGGATTAGGTTGATCTGACATCCCAGACTTATGTCTACACTTATGTCTACACTTGTAGTGCTAAATGTCAAGTCCTTTCACCCTCTGGTTATACGTCAGGCCCACGTCAGGCTGCTGCGCGCGCATCTCTGCCATATATTTATGCTGACATTGCAAGATTCTCTTATGTATCCACCCATTTTGTGACCTCATGATTAATGACGTATCTAGTGTACGCCTTCATGCACGCCCATTATACCGCCTTTTTAATGACGTTTCCATGTTTTATCTCTTCTTTTCCAGCTGTTACGCCTACTATATGCTCATACATTGTAATGCATTGACTATATATATGTACTTCTGTAAACAATATGTTGTCTGTCTGCCCCTTCCTGAACCTGTGTGGTGATGGAATGGTTATGCCACCTTGGCTCGAGCCAATAACCCAATTCCTTTTACAGGAATAAAACCCTTTTGAGTTAACCTCAATATCCCGGATTTTGCCTCTTATTTTTCTGAGTTATTCTTATTGATTATTGATAGCAAATTAAGTATAGGTAATCGATTTTACCACAGTTCTGGCGCCCGAACAGGGACCCCTCCCCCACCCCACGCGCCGGTGGTGCGTTGCAGGCCTAGCCCCCTGCCACAGCCGGACGGACAATTACGCGTACCCGCAGGATTTCCTGTATCTCCCTCAGGCCAACGGAGGTGACTGAGGCTGCGATCGACACCCAGACGAGGCGGTGAGGAGTGCGGAGGATCCCGACCTGAGCCTAGCTGAGAGAGCAAGATCCGTGGTATACCGAGGCCCGCCAGGTTCCGAAGTTCCGAAGTATCTGCGTCGAGTCCGAATCCAGTCCGCGTCGAGTCCAGTCCAGAGTTTCCGAGGCCTTCTGTTTCCGTGCTTCCTGGTGAGTACCGTTGCTAGGGACGCATCCTGACGTGCGCATTGGTTTGTGCCGGTCTAGTCGGGTTCGGGTACACGAGCCTGTTCTGCACTGTTCAGCAGTGTATCTGTACTGTATAGCAGTATATCTAGTTTGCACCTGTATAAGGTGTATCCGTGCCGTTTAGCGGTACATCCTGTTGTACTCGTTATCTATTAATGTGGTTCGTTCTTGAAATGTTTTAATGTGTCATTCAAATGTCGTGGTATGAGTGAATGTTCGATTTTCATTGTTGTGCTTAGACGTGTCTTATGTATAGTGTGTTCATATCTGAGTAAGAACCAAGTAGCCAGATTTCAGAATGCCGTTGTTCTCCAAACTAAGACAAATAAAAACCCGTAAAGGGGTTCTAGAAGAAGCTGTTCCCATTCCACCTAGGGACACTCCAGGGTACTTTATGTACCATAAACACGGCCTAGACGCTGTTTTATTTCTCGACTTATGGGTAGACTACACTAAAGAACTGTCAGAGAATCAGAGATGGCCCGCTGCAGGGACATGGGATGCAGATTGCATCATGAGAGTAGAAGAAGCATTATGGAAAAAGAAAGCCAGACAGTCACAGAAAGATGCCATCGAGTTATGGCGTAAAGAGTCGCATAGGCGCACAGAAAAAGCTCACAGACTAGAAGAAAAGAGTAAGGAGGAACCCGACAAGGCCCGAGAAGACGCATTAGTTGAGGAAGGTATCAGAGTAAAATTAGAACAAGTAGACAGACAGCGTAATACGCTTATGAATGGCATGTTCCCCATCTTATCAAAAGGCCTGCCTAAGGCCTCTCCAGAAGTACCGAAGGACCTACCACCCCCATTGCTCCCGACTAAAACACACCAGAGGACAGCAAAGGATGTATTCCTTTCTTCCTATCTAGACGATGTAGCTCCCACCTATGTTAATACCCCTTTGCCTGCACCAGTGCCTGCCCCAAATGGTCAGAATCCTTATGCCCTTCCTCCCCGACAGGCTACTCCTCCCCGGATTCCTCCTCCTGATCTACCTCCTCCTACTTCCCTTGATACAGATCTGACTAACCCTTTCGGAGCCGGTGCCCCAGGAGGCGCGTCCGGAGGGGCAGGTTACCAGACTCCGCCACCAACCCATCGCCTGAGTCTTAGAGAAATAGCGCAACAGCGTACACCTAGAACAGATATTACATTTTATGGAGATCGCCTTGCAGATTGTAGATATGATCCAGTACCTGGTAAAAAGAACGACGTGGACATGTTACTTGCATCAGTACGTTTACGACGAGTCACGAACTTCCTAATGACACTACCTGAAATGACAGAACATATGGATCGAATATATAAGTTTGTGCAGACAGGAGTAGGGCCTGAAAGCATTAAGGAGGCCATGGCTCATCAAAAAGTGGATACTAAAGCCAAGTTATTACGGTTTCTTATAAACTGTTTTATTCGAGAAGCAGATAGGCCGGGTGCGAACCCGGAAGATTTGAAAGCACTCCACAAATGGGGCCGACATATAGCCGATGGACAGCATGACAAAGAAGCTTGTATAGATAACATGTACCGAAGAATCAGAACTTCAATAACTAAGATGCACGAGAAAAGACAGGCCGCACCAGACATAGATGCAGATAAACAAGAATTCACAGAGGAGGAGGCAGAGGAAGAACCAGAGACACCAGCACAGTTGCCAGTTAGAGAAATGGTAGCGTATGTAGGCAAAGGAAGACCGTTTAATAATTCAATGCGCCCAGTGCGCCCGGAATGTAAAAGAATATATCAGGAAGCCATGTGTAATAAAACACCCGAACACTTATTCCAAGCCACCGACCGAGTACTCCAAGAGCGCATGGGGTATCATGAACTCGATTCTATGGATGAACAAGAATTAGCCAGGTCAGCCGTGCAATGGGCTGACAACTCTGAGAAATATGGTAAGTCACAATGAAGTACCAGGGGCACCCCTCTCAGGCTCACAGAACGTGTCCCTCGGATTTTCAGGAAAACCCATTATCAATGAAGTATCACAACCCCTCCCTCTTGCAGTAGGTCCTCTGACACGGACTACAGATTTATTACTCACGAAATCATGTCCAGAAAATCTATTAGGCATAAAAACACTGAAAGCTCTAGGAGCCATTATTTGCTGTTCTCCCGAGGGAGTACGATTATTTTTGCGAGATTTCAAAGGCCATTATGTATTGAGAGATATGGATCCCCGACTACAGAACGTCCCTGCCCACCTGTGGGCGCAGGGCCCCACTGATGTAGGTTGCATGCACATTACCCCGTATCGAGTCACACTTAAAGCAGGAGTGGTATTACCACGAATTCGACAATACAAGTTACCCCCAGATGCTGTAGTGGCTTTACTGAGAATCATTGACGAGCTAATCGCACAAGGAGTGGTTGTGGAAACCGACTCTAATGTGTGTAATTCTCCTATCATTCCTGTCCTCAAACGTACTGACCCAAATGCTCCACCTGTTTATCGATTGGTTATTGATCTGCGCGAATTGAACAAATGCATTGTACCACAGTACCCTGTGGTCCCAGATATCTCTTCGTTACTGACAGCTATTGATTCCGAAGCAGCGTTCTTTACTGTAATCGATCTCAAGAATGCTTTCTTCAGTGTCCCTATTGATCCGGAGAGCCAATTTCTGTTCGGATTCAGTTTAAATGGACGATCTTTTAAATTTGCCCGTGCACCTCAAGGATTCACAGAAAGCCCCAGTATCTATAGCCAAGCATTGAAAAAACAACTCGACAGCATCCACATGCCAGTTCACACTGCTCTGCTTCAGTATGTCGATGATCTGCTGATCACCGCTCGAAGCGAACCCGAATGTGAAAATGCATCTCTGATTGTTTTGAACTTCCTGGCTGACAAGGGACACAAGGTGTCTCCTTCGAAGCTACAATTCTGTGTTCAGCAAGTTGTGTACCTGGGTCACTTGCTGTCCAAAGTGGGGAGACAGCTCACACCTGACCGCATTCAGTTAATTGTTAACATGACGCCACCCAGAACACAAAAGGAGGTACGGGCCTTTATAGGCCTCACCTCATACTGTAGACAATGGATTCCCCAATATGCATTTCTAGCAAAGCCACTCATTCAGTTAACAACACAGGAGGCAGCGACTTCGTCTGTCCTCCCTTGGACTAAGGAACATACACAAGCTTTTGAGGACTTAAAGAAAGCCTTATGTCAAGCACCTGTTTTAACAACACCATGTTACAGTAAGCCTTTTACACTTTTTGTCACAGAACGTGAAGGTACTGCATTGTCAGTCCTCACCCAGGAACAAGCAGGTTCACACAAGCCTTGTGCTTATTTTTCCAGTACATTAGACCCAGTAGCACAAGCCCTTCCAGCATGTTTGAAATCTGTTGCAGCGACAGCTTTAGCAATCAGACAGAGTGATGCTATTGTGTTAGGACATCCATTGACAGTACAGGTTCCACATTCTGTAGAGGTCCTCTTGAATCGAACTCAGACCCAACACCTGACCATAGCAAGATTGACAGGTTACGAATTGACATTGTTTCAGCCACACATTGAAATCAGACGCTGCAGCACATTGAATCCTGCCACGTTATTGCCAGTAAATGGAGTAGATCCATTGGCACATGATTGCATTGAAGTTATTACTATCACAACAAAACCCAGACAAGACTTGACAGATGTTCCGTTACCAGATCCAGACCTGACACTTTATGTGGATGGTTCATGTATGAGAACAAAGACAGGTGAATTAGTGGCAGCCTACGCCGTCACGACAGACACAGAAGTCATTGAAACAAATTGTATCGACACTTTGTCAGCCCAAGCAGCAGAGCTTATTGCTCTGACACAAGCATGTATACAAGCTAGGAATAAGAGAGTCAACATATATACTGATTCACGTTATGCATTCGGAGTCGTTCACGACTTTGGAGTCCTCTGGCGAGAGAGAGGTTACTTAACTTCTCACGGTGCCAACATCCAACATGGTCCCCTTATTCAAGCTCTGTTAGACGCAATACATCTACCTACTGCAATCTCTATCATGAAATGCAAGGCACACACTAAGGTTACTGATGTCATTTCCCAGGGTAACGACCTGGCAGACCGAACAGCAAAGCAAACTGCTCAAAACCGAACTCATGTAACTGATCAGACACAAATAGGGGTACCAGCACACTGCATGACAGTTAGGGATCCCGCACATGATGTGATCGACATACAGTCACATGCAACACCAGATGAAATTAAGGAATGGACTAGACTAGGAGGGGTCCAAACAGACCAGGGATGGATGACAAAGGGAAAATCTACATGGTTTCTCCCCGATTCTATGGTACAAGTCATCATTAATACAATACATAGTCCTGCACACCTTGGTGAGAAAGCAATGCTAGACAGTATTCAACACATATGGTCCAATAAAAACTTACGGGCAGCAGCCAAACAGAAAGTGCGTACTTGCATGATTTGTGGTCAGTTCAATCCAGGTAAAAGCATCCCCGTAGAGCAAGGTGGATTTCAGCCTCCCGACCACCCTTTTGAAGTCCTCCAGATGGATTATATCCAGATGGAACGCTGTCGAGGATTCAAGTATGTTCTCGTAGTCGTGTGTGCTCTTTCCCGATGGATAGAGGCATACCCAGTCCCCGATTACACTGCTCCGACCACTGCCAAGCAGTTGGTTCGTGAATACTTCCCGCGGTATGGTTTGCCCCGTATCGTGTACTCAGATAATGGTCAGCCATTCTCATCCGAACTTGTGAAACATATTACACTTCTGTTAGGTTATCAGTGGAAGTTCCATTGTGTCCGGCATCCTGAGGCAGCAGGTCTCGTGGAGCGTCATAATCAAACACTGAAAATCCGACTTTCCAAGATCTGTAGAGATAAAGGTATAGACTGGATAGTCGCCTTGCCGGTCGCCCTCTTCTATATGAGGATGGTGGCCCATTCCCGTTCTGGGCTATCCCCGTATGAGGTGGTCTTCGGTAGGCCACCGAATATGTGGGGGACGCCCATTCCGCGTAAAATAACTGATGTTGATTGTCTTATGCTGACAGATTACCTTGCCTCCTTGATGTCTGCACTACAATCTTGTCGTTCACAGGTAGCTGCAGCCTTTCCCGACAACACCGAGACGAAGCCCCATGAGGTGGTTCCTGGTGATTACGTCTACATCAGGAACTTTGATCGGAAGAGTCCACTGGAGCCCCGCTGGCAATCGCCGAAGTTGGTTCTGCTCACGACGAGGACAGCTGTTAAGATAGAGGGCAGGAAGGGATGGCTGCATTCCAGCCATATTAACAAAATATTTTGGACTTCCTTCGGACTTGGACACTAAGCCCTGCCCTCCTCCACAAACTGACACGAAACTCCCTTTGGTTGAGAAAACTGCTTCAGAAACTTACAGACAAAAGTTACGATCTAGCAAGTCAGACAGTTTAATTGTTTAAGTCCTCCCCTAGGTGAATCGGTTAAATTAGTTTCTGACATGTATCCCCTAGATCGAGATAGAGAGAGAGATAGACACAGACAACATAAGAAAAAGGCGTATTGCAAATCACTTCGTAGTCGCTGTATAGTGACACTACTTGTTATGTTTTTCCTATGTTTGCTGGTTATCATTGCTGGTATTCTACTACATATATACTATCCTATATTCAAGCGTGCACAATCTACTTATAATGCTACTACTGAACATTCTTTTAGTGAATTACCGCCTCATGAATTATCATATAGACTTGCGCTGCGCAACAACACTTTCATTAGTATGTTACATCACTCCCATCAGACTACCAATGCTACTAATTGCTGGATATGTGGTCGACTCCCTCCTTACCAAGAAAACAAGGGTGTTTTGCCCCTTTTCCCGTACCCGTTCACACACAATGGCACATGTGGTGCATGGTTTAAAATGCTCAATTCCCTAGTTTCTACTGCTGCTATTTATGAAGGTAACTGGGTTTGGGGAAACCTGAACTTAGTCCTGCTTAAGGTATGCTACCCTGACAAGGAGGGACTCCCCGTTGACACTGGAACTGATCTAGAAAACGAAGTATATGGGTTAGGAAATTACACAGTCACTTTCATGATTTTATCTGTCGAATCTCAAGCTGCTCCTGTTCTACCTGCTATGGCAGTATTGCCTGTTACTGGTGAACTATGTGTTCGCAAGAATGGTTCTGTACACGTAGGTCATAGTAAATGTACCACTGTAGTCGAATTTACTGATCATGGTAGATCCACGTTTAGGGCTATACGTCATTCCTATTTTGTTTGTGGTCATACTGCATATGTCCGTTTACCTTTAGACTGGGATGGCACCTGTTATATCGCATTCCTTCTGCCACCTGTTTTCCTGGCCCCTCCCGACTATCATAGAAATACCAATTTGGTAAAACATAGATACAAAAGAGATCTCCCGCTTGTCGATTATACTGAGACTACATGGGAACAATATACAGATTTCAATAAAGGTTTCTTCCCCTACCTAGGTACTGTTTCAAATAGTAAACTAATCCGTAGATTAACCAGAACCCTCGAAGCAGTGGTACTTGAGACCACTTCAGCTCTAGGTAACTTAACGGAGGAGCAGTCCGCCATGCGGGTTGTTGTTCTTCAAAATCGCCTTGTTATTGACGTCATCTTGGCAGATAGGGGTGGAGCTTGTAAGGTCATCGGGTCAAGCTGCTGTATTTTCATCCCTAATAACGCGCCAACCGTGTACAAAGCTATTACACGTCTCCATAAGATTGCAAGTTTAATTCATCAGACTCCAGGCACCTGGACTTGGTCCGGTTGGTTCTGGACAACGTTGTCAGCCTGGGGGTGGAAGATCCTATCCCTCCTAGGTATTGGTTTTCTTGTAGTATTCAGTTGTTGCCTGTGTATCCAATGCGGACCGGCAATTTGCGGCCTGTGTGCCACTTCATGTGTTCCACGTTCAAGTTCCCATTCAAAGCGCGTAAAGAAAGAAGAGCAAATGATGTTAAGTGAACAAGTCGATCAATTAATGAGAATCGATGTATCATGAAGGGTCCGTGGGGAACAAGGAGGGAATGAGGAAATATAATTTTTGATCGAGTAGTGTTCCCCAGCGAGTACCCCACCGTCTCCATGTACTAGCTTGCAGTGCATGTTATTTCCCTCCTGTGCCAGCTACGAAGACGCAAATACATTTGCGTCCATCTCTAACTTGTCCTCTTTCAGATCCGCCATGAACGGATTGAACATTCAGTTTCTATATATGCTGTGCCACCGTCTTTTTGTGGTACACTTTACACGTTTTTCAGCTCTGGCGAAGTAGGCCCAGATTATGCCATTGAGCTTTTTCTTCGAGTTCTCTCCTGCTTTCTGACTCCGAGGGCCTCAGCCCAGGCTACCTCTGTACCAGTGGCCCCCACCTTACTCCTTGCGCGGCTCCGGCGCATAGCCTAACCTCTGCCTGCCAAGACCGTATTCAACCTTCGAATTATCTGCTCCACTCCTCGAAAACACATTCCTGTCTCGTAGCTCAAGTAAACATCCTCCCAGCTGCAGGAGCAGAGGGCCCGGCTCTTCTGTCTCCGTGCAAGTAATTCATAGACTCCGTTGCCATGGTAGGCCCATGCCCCCTCACCCTGCATGCCAACACGTAGACGCATACATGCAGACAGTATAGAGTAGTCTCCGCCCGAGAGACCTTTTCCCTTCCAGATACTACTGTTCCTTAAACATACGATACCAGATACGATTTGGGATTAGGTTGATCTGACATCCCAGACTTATGTCTACACTTATGTCTACACTTGTAGTGCTAAATGTCAAGTCCTTTCACCCTCTGGTTATACGTCAGGCCCACGTCAGGCTGCTGCGCGCGCATCTCTGCCATATATTTATGCTGACATTGCAAGATTCTCTTATGTATCCACCCATTTTGTGACCTCATGATTAATGACGTATCTAGTGTACGCCTTCATGCACGCCCATTATACCGCCTTTTTAATGACGTTTCCATGTTTTATCTCTTCTTTTCCAGCTGTTACGCCTACTATATGCTCATACATTGTAATGCATTGACTATATATATGTACTTCTGTAAACAATATGTTGTCTGTCTGCCCCTTCCTGAACCTGTGTGGTGATGGAATGGTTATGCCACCTTGGCTCGAGCCAATAACCCAATTCCTTTTACAGGAATAAAACCCTTTTGAGTTAACCTCAATATCCCGGATTTTGCCTCTTATTTTTCTGAGTTATTCTTATTGATTATTGATAGCAAATTAAGTATAGGTAATCGATTTTACCACAGAGCAGCAACTGTTTTTAAAAAGGCGAGTCTTCTTCTTTGGACCGCTTGGGCCCATGTAGAATTGTGGTCAAATAAAATACCTAAGTAGCTAAAAGTATTAACACAATTCAGTTTTTGGTCATCTATAAAGATATCTCTGCATTTTTTACTCCCTCGACCACACCTCATAATAAATGTTTTTGAAGTATTTACCCTTAATCCCAGCCCACGCATAAATTCCACATAACCGTCTAATAGTCTTCGTAACCCCACTTGAGTTTGGCAAATTAAGACCGCGTCTTCCGCGTACATTAAATATTAAAGATGGAATGGCCCGACCATTAATTAGTGGGAAGTCTTGACCTGATTGGAGCAAAGCTTTTTATAAACAGTTTGTGAACAGATTAAAAAGATAAGGGGCCAGGACGCAGCCTTGCCTGACCCCCTTCCTTATTGGGAAAAATCTTGTACACTCTCCATCTTTGCCATAACGTACTTTAAACCTTGCGTTCTGGTACGTTTCTTTCAGAAAGTCTATGATGTTATCATTCACTCCTATTTCATGGAGGATCCCCCACAGCCTCTCATGCACCACGGAGTCAAAGGCTGCGCTTAGGTCTACGAAGGCTAAAAAATAACCTTCCTTTCTTTAGGTTACCATACTTCCCGATTAGAATACTCAGATTTAGGCATTGTTCTACGGTTCCCAAACCTTTACGGAAACCATATTACAAATCTGACAGGATTCAATTTTCCTCACCCCACTCTTGTAGTCTTCCCAGTATGATATGCCCTATAATCTTTGCGGAGGAATCTAATAAAGATATTGGGTGGTAACATGCCGGGTCATGTCTATTACCCTTTTTAGGTCTCGGCCTAAACGTAAGACTGCGCAGCAGTCTCATGCAGCCGAGATCTTATGTTTTGCAGTACTGGGCTTTAAGCCGCCTCTGTTCCATTGGCTAGCTCCATAAATGGAGGCTAGCCATTGGAACAGAGATGTGGCAATCATTGTGGGAGCAGATTTGTGGGCGTTCCGGTGATTTTTTCGCTCTCCGCCTCTTTTCGTACGTCATGCGGCGGTGGGCGATTGTGAGCGTTTATTTATATATTTTTTTAACGGATGTTTTTCGTCATTTCCAACTTCGTCCCCATCCGGCGTTGTTGTATTCTGCTGTCCGTCCTCCCTCACGCTGTCCGTGTCCTTCTTCCCCTGAAAACGGTGGCGAATTAACTAAAGGGCAAGCGGACTAAACGTGGAGAGCCGGGGTGCCCCTTTTTTAAAGAAAGGAGTCTGGTTGTTGCTGCTGCGTGGAGCGCCCGGAGGAGGAAGACGACGAGGGCTCCAGAGCGCGGCGGTGTGTGGGGCCTCGCGGAACTGCTGAAGGAATTTCTCCCCTACCCTCCCGCTCGCCACACGAAAGTGGCCAGTGACGGGCGGTGGCAGGCACACACGGTCTCGCGCTGCGGTCCCTGGAACTTCAGCTGGGGTCCAACTGCATTCGACGGCAGAGGAGCTGCAAGATGGTGCCCGGAGGTTGGTGAAAGCGTTACCAACAAGATGCGGCGGTCTTGCGGAGTTGTGGATTCCGAACCTGTGAGCTGTGGCATGCAAGAGGGACACCTACAGAAACATGGGCAGTATGGTAGGAGTGCAAAAATAGAGTGGCGCACAGACTTGCATGAGCGCCGTGTAGTGTGATCTGCGCCCTTCCCCCTCGGCTCTGTTGAGACCCTGGAGGTGTGCAGACTGTGTGAGGTGGAGGAGTGCGGACTGGGCTACGCTGCTGGCATCAAGGTGCAGGGACTGAGGGGCCAACTGCAGGGACTCGTAGACACCTATCAGAAGCTGCGCATATGAGGGGGCACAGAGAAACACGCAGTCTGATGCGGTAACCTGGAGGCTGAGATGCGGTGGGACTGTGTGGGCTGTGCATGGAGTATACCGACAAGAGGAGGAGTACCTGACAGACCGCAGATATCATAGCAGGGGCACGGTAGTGGGGTGCTGCACCGCGCGCTGTCCCACGTGTTTTGCACCCTTCCCTCTATACAATACTGAGGCTCTGGCACTGTGCTGACTGCAAGAGGTGTCTACATGCAGTTTGTGAATCTACTGTTGGAATTGGGGCATACGAATTGTGGATTCGACTGCCCGCAGCTGGAGAATGATTCAGTGCTGGACAGAACGGGGCAGCACGTAGTCACACAGTGGCGTTTTTAGCCAGGCACAGGGAGTTCATACAGTAGCTGAGGTGGTGTGTGGTATCGCTACAGCGCTTCCATGTCCCACTGAGGTGTGCCCAGCTTTGAGGCGCTTTAAGAGACACAACGCATGCGGGACAGATATATCTAGAGTTGTGACACCTCTGAAGTGGTCTGGGATGGTAGGATGTGGGTCAATTCTGCTTAAATATTGGTATGGAGCTCTGCCTCTGGGCCGTGCAACTCCAAGATAAGGGAGTCGTGGGCACCTGCCACTCAGTGTTGTGTTACTTACTGAGCGAGGCTTGTCAAGAGATCAGTTTTGAGATTCTGAAGACGTGCAAGACGTTTAGTTCTGTGAATCCGGTGGGAAATGGTTTGATTGAACACGTGTACCTCCCCCTTCCCTCGGCACACACAAGGTTGTTTAAGATGCTCTGGGATGTGTACTGATGAGTCCTCGGGGATGGACAAGGTGAGGACTACTCTAGAGTACCAATGCAGGCGGATCCACCTCTGTTATTAAGCAACAAAGACAACCCAAGGCAAGGGGTGAATGTGCCTTTTACAGCTACACTTATGTTATGGGCAGCAACACGTTTCATGCACCAGGTGATTTGCCCAGGATCACGTGATGTGCCTGGCTCCCGCGCAGAATTCGTGGTTTGAACCCACACTACAGTTAAGAATCCTGCGAGGGAGCACGAGCTCACGCAGCATTGCAAATCCCAGAACGATATGGATGTGAATCTATCCCGGCTTAGATTTTAGCCTTACTCGGGGGGGGGGGGCGGGGGGGGGCTTTGTCTCTTGGGTGCCATGCACTCTTAAAAAGAGGGTGGGGTTGAAAAGCGTCATGATCCTTGCGTGTGAACCCGCACCAAAAGGGTTATCTCTCGAGCGAAACACAATTTAGTCCATGTGTTCTAAAATAAAAATGTGCTTACTGTGAAAGAACGGTAAGTTCGGTCCTTTAAATAGCAAGTTTAATATTAAACCAATTCAATGGTATTTATGTTATCACCTTACAAGGACGTGGTGCTAATTCGCACCTGTGACGCATTAAGTGACTACAGATATCTTTGTAGTGATAAGTTAATCCACTGAGCTTTCTCAATAGGATTTGAACGTGTCACCAGCAGGTTAAAACACATAGATCTACAGCAGGTGCATCCTGAGGTGCTTTCATCTGTGCCACTCGGGGTGTTTGCTCTTTCACCTTATATATCTAAAGCGCCCTTTCTCTTGGTATAGAATCGATGGTGAGGTTTGTTGCGTTTTTCAAGCTATTAGTATTGTAAATAACAATTTAACAACTTATTATGGGCTCCTTTGTGTGCTGAATCAACTTACGTCCTTCCATATATGTGTCCCCATTCCTCTATCTCCCATGCAAAGCTCCACACCACCTCACTGTGCTCTCCATCCGGTGCTTTCACGTGTGCTTTCTTGTCCATCTTCTACTTTCTTTAGTCCAGTTCTCTCTCCAATGCAGTGTTCTCATGCCCTTTGCTTTCCCAACATTTGCTCTCCCAACATTTGCTCTCCCATTTGATGAACTTTCATTGCATTCCGCGAATGACTAGTTCCAGGTCAAATCCAAGCTAGGTAGACGTGATAGCAACTTAACCGTACTATTCGTTACATATAGACACTTGAAGACCCCACTTAAGTTATAATGGTGTGCATCTTGCATTGTTTACAGAGGAGAGTATCTTAAACTAGGAGGAAAATCATCACCCAGATCAGATGTGTATAAACAAAATACAAAGTGGCTAGGGCACAGGTTTTTTGTAGGCTTCTATTTGTTATAATATGTTTTGTGTGGTCTCTCGATCTATACCTTAACATTTACCCATATATTTGTACGGAGCTCAATATTAGTCCCTAGAAGATGCGAGAAGGGGGCCATAAGGCTTGAACTTTTGTATAGGTAGCACATATTTATACTGTTGAATGCCGGCGTGAAGTAAATGAAATGTGTACAAGGATGCCTGTTGCCTAAAGACAATGCCATTTATTTAACGATTAAGCTATTGGCAATGTAAATGTCAATGCCATTTATTTATGATAAAAAAAAAAGTCATGAGCAATGCCAATAGCGCTACCTTTAATAATGCCGAGACCATTGCATTGTAAATGCTTGTTGAATATTGGGACTAAGATTGATTCGGTCCAGGTCTCAATATGCTTTGAGGAACAACTAGCCCTTAGTATTTGAGTCAGTATGGGGCCCCATAACTCTACATTTTCCATATACAGATCTAGGGGGATCCCGTCAGGGCCGGGTGCCTTGCCCCCCTTGCTTGTTAGTATGGCCATGTTAACCTCTTCTAATGTAATTTGGAGGTTATTTATATGTGCACGCTGTAAGGGGTTGGACTTATCCCCTTCTTTATCTATGGTTTCTATCCGATTACCAGAATTGTGGTTATTAAAGATTATGGCAAAGTGATCTACCCATTGATCTTCTGTTATGGCTATTTCTATTTTGGGAGTGTCCACTGGGTCCAAAAAGGGTGCTGTTACTGTGTCAGAGTAAAGCAGTGGCTGAGGCCGCAAGTGTGGTGGAATCTCCCAACATTGTAGCAACCGGTGAAGGAGCCCGGTGAAGGAGCGGTCTGGTGAGGAAGAGACTACAGAGGAGTGATTCGCCCAAGCGCTCCTGGCAACTGCAGGATCAAAAGACATGCCACGCTTGAAGTTGAGGAGGGCTTCGGCCAGCTAGAAGGCTAGGGAGATGGAAAGTGCGGGTGCAGGCTAAGCAGGGAACTTTGGACAGGAGGTGGCCTGAAGCTTGGCGATTGGAGGGGCCTCTGATCCTTGGGGGGGGGGGGCCTGCACTACTAGACAGAGCTGGGCTGCACTGAAAGCTTAAGACTGCCCTGGACCGAAGTGGGGAGACTGGGGCTGGCCACTCACTGCCGAGAAGACCGACTGGGAGCATCATGGGGCAATCTGCATGAGGGAATAGCAGACGTCCTAGCTATGGACCCTGCAGTTAGTCAGTTGACATTGGCCTGCTCTGGCAGGGGGGATTACTTGACTGGTCTGTTGTGCATAGCCGTGGACAGGTTTGGGAACTTGGCCCCCTCTGTATCTTTCTTGCATGCCTCTATTCCTCCTTAACCCCATCTGGGGAGTGTCTCACACACCATCTGTGTGCCGGATTGGTAAGATAATGGGGCACCACAGCTGGTGGAAGGAAGTGGTGGCTGGGCCTCGAGAGGAGACCCTTCCTGCTGGGGACGAGGAGGATGGGGGACTTGGACTATCGGTGGGGTCCCCCACGGTTCCGCAGGACAAGCTTGACTCTATTATGTTGGCCATTAGAGATACTAAAGAAACCCTGTAATACAAAATGGACACTATATTAGCGACCCGAGGCCAACAGCCAACATCAGCTGAGAGACTAGCAAAAACTCAACTTACTCTGAAGCATGTTGTGCCAGCAATGGGGGACTTGAAAGCACAGATGATCAGTGTCTTGGACCGTGTCTGCCACCTGGAAACTGGAGCTGAGGACTTCGAAGGAAGAGTTCACAGAAATAATATCCAGGTGGTAGGGATCCCGGAGAGAACAGAGGAAAAAACATGGTGGCCATTTTGAAGGACTGGCACAGGAGTGTGGTGGCATCAGAGGGTCTGTACCCCTTCTACACTCTGGAGAGGTAAAACAGACTACTGACGCTTCGTTCATCACCAGGGGAAGAGGGAGGGCACCTAGACCAACTGTGGCACGCCTCCTCCACTATCGTCAAAATATACTCAGGTGTGCCCGCGACCTTGGGGACCTGTACATGGAGAACAATAGAATAATGATTTTACCTGACTTTACTCTTGTACAAAAGAAGAGGGCCTCTTTCACAGAAGCCAAGAAAAAGCTCTGCGAATTGGGCATTTAATATGCTATGTTGTACCTAGCAAAAGTGCTTGTGGTCATTGACCAGGGGGCAACATTTTTCTCTGATCAATGTGAGGCCTGGGACTCGAGTAGAAATGAGACCACAGACGGGGGTCACACATGTCCCTGAGCTCACCCCCCATCAAATGCCCATGTGGCGGTGTACCAACAGCTGTTAAGGGGCATTAAGATCATTGTAACGCGATGAAAGCAGCTGTTAAACTCATGACTTAAGACTCCGAAAAGACACCAACAAGAGACATCTTGGGGGACACTGACTCGGACACGATTTCCAAAATAAAATCTAATCAGAGAAGAGGCTTGCCCTGCGTCACCCCGCAGAAGGCAGTTGACCTTCACTAAGCCAGCAGCCGGTCTCTGCTGGGGGGGGGGGGGGGGGGGGGGGGGGGGGAGTGGGCCATTGGACCTATTTACAATGACTATACTATTTGCAGAGACCCTGGAGGCCCTGGCGCACAGGATTACTGCTAAACGGATGCAAATATGGCTGGGTGGTGAGCAGCAACCTACTGGTTAGTTACATTGTTAAATACTGTTTGGATGTGGAGATGTTGCCTTACTGTTCTGTGAGTTGGGGTTTATACTTTATGTATCTTGTGGATGTCTACCTCTCACATTTCTAACATCGGGTTAGGGGCAGGAGTCATCACCTAATTGAACTAGGGTATTTGGGGGACAAATAATGGGTACATGGACTGCAGATGTAAGGCAGCTGTGACACATAAACGAAATATCCGGATAAGTTCGCGGCCTTCACAATATGACTGAGCGCTACAAAGTCCAGGTGTACCTAAGATGAAGTGGGATACATATAGCCTTGCTACAGGAGACTCAAATGAATACCTGAGATGGGGCAGCATTGTCTAAGAGACAAAGGGGAAATACTACCTATACCATATACTCTGCTTTTGCTAGGGGTGAGAAAATCCACTTTAGGAAATGGACTATAGAGTGAATAGAAATGCATACATTTTATCTCTAGGTCGGCATTGTGTTTAAATTAAAGCAACTCGAAATTTTCCACTACACAAATGCTTTTGCCCTCAAGTTTGTTTCTCGGACAAAAAGACCTTGTTTACTTTTGCAACTCGCTGACATGCTGGAAAAACAACAGTTGTACCTTAATTTACTGGTCTGTTTGTGACATGTAACTGATGACCACCAAACTAGGAGAAGGTCTTATCACTGATGCTAAATGCTTATCTTGTTAGGTGCAGCTTTTGAACCAGCCACATACCGACACATGGAAATTCCACTTTAAAAAAAGGTGTATTTACTCACATAGCCCTGCTTTGAGTTTGGTATAAATATGCCAGGCTAAGTGTTGATCTTTTCCAGTCCTACACAGGCCATCTGAGTACCGTGTTGGATGTTGTACCCACTGCAGTGCAATAAATGGCTTTTGTTAAAGCTTGCCTCCGACTTTTCGTACTTCAATTGAAGGTGGACAGAGTGGTATTATCCAGAGCGTAGGTGTACGCTTTCCACAGGGGCACACTCATATAGGTGAAGCCAGGGGTGCCTTTCAAGGTCACTAGAGAAAAGGTGGATGCAGAAGGGAGGTAAACTATCATAAGAGACCTCTTACAAGTAGGGATATTTCGATAGCCAATATCTATGCACCCAACATTGACCACAGTATATTTCTGACACCTTATCCCACACACTGGTCCCACCTAATGCAACAGGCTATCCTGGCAGAAACTTTAACTGCATATTCAGTGTTGATCTGGATCGCTCCCCCACCCCCCTTCAGGGACTTACCTGCCACTTGCCTGGCTGGGAGTTCTCCGCTTGGCAACACCACGGGGGGATCATTGATGTATGGAGGCATTTCCACCCTAATGATCAAGATTTCTCACATTTTCAGCCCTAAATGCATTGCATGTCAGACTGGATACTTTCTTATGTTTACCAGATATGCCGGGTGCAGTAACTAATGTAGAATATTTGGCAAGGACTTTTTCTGACCATAACTCCTTTCTGCTATCGTTGGAGTGGGAAGGTTCAAGACCCTGTATTTAGAGCTGGAGCCTAAAAGCAGAATGACAGGAAGACCCAGCGTTTCCGCATACCTTTGGGGAGAGAATCAGAAATTTCACCAGTAATGATGGCTCAGGTACCTCGGTACGAAGCAAATGAGAGGCATTTAAATTAGTCATCAAGCGTCACTGTATATCGGAATCGGCTGGAGTCCGCGGTCCCTGCTGGTCGAGATTGCTACATACAAACAATCCTTCTGGCAACTGAACAGGTCTAGTAAACCAGACCTCAAACAGGAATTACTAGAAGCTAGGGAGAGGGTGGTGCACTTGGAGTGCCTCCGACATATCGATTACAGGGAGTATATGATAAGTCTACAAAAACACAAAATAGCTGTGGGGCAAGACACATGGGAAATGAATGCTAACTAAGTACCTGACTGACAATTAAAGTGAAAAAAATCATGCACAGGTATGTGAAGAGGATATGTGAAATACAATCTAACGCCTGTACGAGGAGGTATCTTCAGATGCTGAAAAAATACCCATCAGTTGTCGACCGATACCGCCCTTGTCATCATTTGAGATCCTTCACACCAGAAAAAAGATGTTACACCCGTAACTGAAGTGATTTAACTACAGGTTGTACAATGTTTGTATTCCGGTGTATCCTAGAAGGATGTGGACTGTGGTGACAACTATAAAGCAGTGCGTTAAAATAGTGAAGTGATAATGTGATAAGACATAAGATAAAATTAGAGAGCACAGAGGAAAATAATTTTAATCGTTACCTCTCTGCTTCTAAGTCAATAAAAAACCTGTGCGAATAGTAGTTTAACCAAATAGCTACTATAACTCTAAATAGGTCAACATGTTTCTGCCATCTAATTGATCCCAGTAGGTATCTGCTGCATTCTTCAGGACCGATTTTCGCTACTGCTTGAGAAGTGATAAAGTAAAATAATAAAAAGACTAATTTCACCTGGGTTTCCTAGGTGTATTCATTCTCCTGGTAGATCATCGATGAACCAGGAAATACAGGAGAGTCATATGCAGGTACATAGAGAAATGGGTCTATAGACTAAATTCAGACAAAGGGGGTCTTAACGAAGATATCCCGTGGATGTCCTTTTAAATAACACCAGTGTATATTCCACACATTGTAGAGTGACACTACACAAATTGTGGGTTAGGATATTACCACGACATAGATGCATTTGCCATCTCCAGGCAACTAATGACCACTCTGGGGGCTAAAGTGATCACCATGCTGTTGGCACTGCTTGGGTACTAGGTTCTGAGATGTATGTGTTTAATCATGAGAATTATTATTCTCATGTAAACTCTACACCCAAGTGCTCTGTGGATTCTTAAAGGTACAACCACTCCCAGGACAGACAGCAGTATTGTGTATCCACTAATTGGTTGTGATATAACACCACATGCGCTAGCCATATGATAAAGATTTATACATCCACGTTAATGTTGACCCTTAACGATGACAGAGGCCAACGAGGCGTCCCCATTCAGGATTAAACAGACTAGATGTCCGGAGATTTCGTGATGTCATCCTGAGGAGGGCACGGTAATTTCCATCACATTGAGCGGGATCATGTATTAACTGAGAGGCTGCGATAACACTCCTGCCCTGCTCGCTGGATACGATTCTGATTAGAATCATATCATCATAAACATATGATATCGGTTTGGGCTGCTCGTATTATGAGAATCAAGCACGGGCGCCTTTCGAGCACTTGGGACTACATCCCCCATGATTCTCGGGATGGCGCGATGACGTCTTTCTTCAGCGCCTTACCCGGAACATAACAGACATCCACTCGAGGCCCCGGTACCTTCCCGAGACGGCCCAGAGGGACGCCCGGAGTACCGACTGGACGGTAAGCAGAAAGCCCTTGGTTTTTAAGTGTAGGTCCGCTGTAAATGAAACGGAGTCAGTGCACGAAGGCATGCATAGTACAAGCAGTGAGATACAGATTTTGGGTAAACCTCAAATAATCATGGAGTTGTTTACGCTAGGACTAGCAAACATGTGCTTTAGTTATATCGACAAGATTACCACATGTTGGGAATTGGTATTTTCAAAGAATGGGCTGTGAGGCCGAGGTTGCGGCCACTCCCTGATGCCCGCATAAATGATTATATAACCCCGCGAGTAGCGTGACAAGAGGTGCACAAGGCGATACTCCCGCATCCTTTGACGCGGGGTCTCTTTTCAAAAACATTGTGAGCGAGACTATGGTAGATAGCGCCAGGTTTGATGCAGATGCGTAGGATGCTAGCAGCTTTTGAAATCAGCTTTGGACGCACACATTGGGCAACTGAGTCTCTGAAGTCGGTCTATGATCGACGTGTCTTTTAAACTCTCCATTTCTTATTTGTTTTCCCTACTAGAGCGGTGCTCTATTTACCTGAGCCGCGGCCATGTGAGGTGGAGCTTTTCTCTCCTGCAAAAATAGGTAAGCAGGAATGATACACCCTTACGTGGGGTGAGTGTACACATTATTGACACGGAGAGAAATACAATAATGGATTTTGTGTCTCAACTCTGGCTAAAAAGAAGGAAACCTTTGCCTATAAACTAATGTATATGTGTTCATGTTTTGTTTGGCTCTCTGTGTACCTGCATATGACTCTTTCTGTATTTCCTGGTTCATCGATGATCTACCAGGAGAAGGAATACACCTAGGAAACCCAGGTGAAATTCATCTTTTTATTATTTTTCTTTATCACTTCTCAAGCAGTAGCGAAAATCGGTCCTGAAGAAAGCAGCAGATACTTACTGGGATCAATTAGACTGCAGAAACATGTTGACCTATTTAGAGTTATAGTAGCTATTTGGTTAAACTACTATTTGCACTGGTTTTTTATTGACTTAGAAGCAGAGAGGTAACAATTACAATTATTTTCCTCTGTGCTCTCTAATTTTATCTTATGTCTTATCACATTATCACTTCACTATTTTTACGCACTGCTTTATAGTGGTCACCACAGTTCACATCCTTCTAGGATACACCGGAATACAAACATTGTACAACCGGTAGTTAAATCACTTCAGTTACGGGTGTAACATCTTTCTTCCGGTGTGAAGGATCCCAAATGATGACAAGGGCGGTATCGGTCGACAACTGATGGGTATTTTTTCACCATCTGAAGATACCTCCTCGTACAGGAGTAAGATTGTATTTCACATATCCTCTTCGCATATCTGTGCAGGATTTTTTCACTTGAATTGTCAGTCAGGTACTTAGTTAGCATTCATTTCCCATGTGTCTTGACCCACAGCTATTTTGTGTTTTTGTAGACTGTCTTCTCTAGGGGTTATAGCTGTGTAAGGTCGGTAAACATCCCCTTGGACCCTCCCACCACCGTTTTGTTCACAGTATATGAGAAGTGCCAACGTGGAGAGGGACAAAACTGGCTCCTTACTAGCCTGGTTGGCCAACCCCACCAAGTGGGGTGTTTAGATCCTGGAACTAGTCGTGGCAGCATAGGATCAATAAGCAGGATGATATAAATCAGACCTGAGATGAATATTATACCACATTACACACTAGTAATATAGGTGATACATTGGCCTGTATCTCACGCTTCTTGTCAGTTCAACCTCTGCCGGTCTCTCGCCTGAAAGGGCAGAGGAACTGAGGAGAGATATTTCAGTAAACAAGATCAAGGATGTACACAGAATGTCCCAGGGGAAGTCCCAGGAACAGATGGAATCCCTGTGGCGTTTCTATGCAACATATGTTGAACTGCTTGTTCCTCAGCTGGCTGCCTTATATTGTGAAGTTTTGGGGGCCCACACCCTGCCACCCCCATTGAGAGAGGCCCTAAAATTCCCCTGCTCAAACTAGGAAAGTCAGCTACAAACGTGATGGCGTCGACTGCTATTGATGCTGAATGTGGGCTATAAAATTCTTAGTAGAATCCTGGCTTGGAGACTACTCCCCCACATGCCGGGCCTTATCCACACTGATCAATCTGCGTTTATTGCCAGACTCAACACGGTTCTTTAGATACGGAGATTACCAACACTTTTGAGGGATGGTCCAACCATACCAGAGTGAGCCAGCATCTTGTATGTGGACATTGAGAAAGCTTTCGACATCCTGGAATGGGACTATCTCCGGGCTGTGAAGACCCAAATGGGATTGAGGAAGAGGTTTGTGGCGTGGACACAGCTGTTGTATACATCTGCCATCACGAAGGTTCGAAAGAGGCAGGCAATTTCAGAGCAGTACAAGGTGGAGAGGGGAACTAGGCAGGCGGGCCTGCTGTCTCCATTGCTTTTCAGCATCGTGCTAGAGGCACTAGCAGGAGATACCGCGCTCAGGCATACCTTATGCAGGAAGACTGTGCTGAGGGATAAAACTACATTTCCCTATACACGGCCAAATCGGCCAAAGGGGGAGGGCAACAGCGCAACGTCTCTGGCACAAGATCCCTGCTGAGTGCTCAGAGCCGTGAGGGGAACTGCAGAAGCACCTTCAACCCCTAGCAACCCTTGCTCTCTCGCCCGCCCTGATGCGGGGCAGCGCGCCAGGACGCGCATTTAAATCGCCTCCATCCTCCCGCAGCACAGGACGCCCAAATCGGCCAAAGGGGGAGCGGGGCTGATCTTACCTTCGCCGTGAGGGCAACGGCGCAACGTCTCTGGCACAAGATCCCTGCTGAGTGCTCCGAACCGTGAGAGGAAAAGGCAGAAGGAACTTCAACCCCCAGCAACCCTTGCTCTCTCGCCCGCCCTGACGCGGGGCAGCTCGCCAGGACGCACATTTAAATCGCCTCCATCCTCCCGCAGCACGGGACGCGCGGGGGCGGGCCCGTCCGCGCCTGTCACAGGCCGGAAGAGGCTGGGCTGGGCCACCCCCCTGGGCAGCTGTTATCGGCGGGTCCAAGGTGAAGAAAAAGAGCAGGTAAGCCTCCTATCAACCCCCATACAGCCTTGGACACACAGACTTACTGGCAGCAACTATTGGGCCCTGATGTAGTTTTATTCGACCTGGGTGGCGTAAAGACTTATTGCATGCTCTCATTAGATTCCGGCCACACATGCTACATCTTGGACTGCGGGGTGCCCTGTTAAAATAGCAGGGAAAAAGTTACAATCTATTCTGGGTAGTGCACTCTTTCTATCCATCCATAAGAATCAACTGTTTCTAATAACTAAAGGTTGGGGAGTGTAACAATGGGAAAAGGGTGGACCCAGATAGAAATAAAACTGTTTCTGCTCCCCCGCCGCCACAAACATCGATAGACAAAATGTTACAGCGGGCTATTGGGGTGGTCAACACAGAAATTGAATTAACAGAGGGGAGGCGGTCACTCACTCCGGACATATTCTTAGATACATCTGATCCACTTATACCAGTAGTCACTCCCCAACCACTAGAGGCCGTACAAATCGAGACACCCATCGAGAATATTCCCCCCAAAAAGGCCTTGCGCAAGGATAGATCAGGGATATCTGCCCATAAGAATGGGAACGGAAGTCAACTGCTGGCCCTAGGAAAAAAAGACCCTGTGGGGAGAAAGTGGGGACGGAGGATATTATTTTAGAGCATGATCCTCAAGAGGCCACGCACCAACCTCCTAGTGGTGACACTCCCTATTCACCATGGGCACACGATCTAATGGTCGCTATGCATGACAAAGTGAGGGACATATTTAGAACTGAACTAGCCCCTCTAATCACAAGATTGGATAAAATCGAAAAACTGTTGGTTAAGGGGGTTGTGGGAACGCCCACACAGGCAATCCAGACCACAAAGAACACAAGGGGAGGATGGCAAGTGACGGTCGGTGATGGGGCCACCCTCCCACTAATACATGCAGTAGGGGGAGAACCTACTTTGGAGGGACTATCTTCTACATGTGATGATGGGCCAGGAAAAGGCAGACAGGAGAAGAATAATGACAAACACAGTGAGGGCCTGAGAATAGAGCATAGCCCCCTCCGGCGACACATGCAGTATTAGTCCTAATCCCCCAAATATGAGAAAGGATAATAACAAGAGGAGGCAGGTAGATCATGCCCACCGAGTTGACGGGAACGCCCCCGGTGTACCCCACATAAATCTACCCCCAGCATGTGTCCCATATGTTGTAATATTAACAGGAGCTCCATCAACTGAACCCGACGAGAGAGAGTCCCCACTCGAACTTAGAAATAAATGCCTGTTCTGGCTTGCAAAATACAAACATTTTGAGCATGCCAGAGCAGGGGAAATAATTATGGTGCAAAGAGTAGGGTGGGTGGGAACACGTAAGAAGTTAGACGCAGGGGAGTGCATCATTAATAACTTTAAAAGTCCCAATACATTAAGAAATCTACTCCTCACTCCAACCAATCAGCAGACTGCCCCAACAGGTATTAGTCTCCGACCCCTAGATTTCTTCTATCCACAGCAACACAAACTACCAACAGATAGTGTAGCACCGATATTGCAACAAACGGGCCTTGAGATTGCAAATGACAGAAGATGGGACCTACATAGCAGGTACCCTCAATTTAATATCAGGGTAAACAACAGGTACCAAGGCTTGGAGGAGGTGGACTGACTGGGAGGGGAGCACCAGGATAGGGAAAACATTACAACCCGGCAGCAGACCCAGAGTAAGAGGTAAGTAGTGGATCATCGTGGGCCGCTTTCAGCTGGGGTGAGCTGTGTGGATGATGGCCCATTCTCTGGCATTCCATCTATGATCATACAGGAAGGGGGAGCCCCGGATCTATCATCGTTAGTATTCCAGATGGACCCCCTTGGAGAATTGGCCACGATAGATGGCAATCTCTGCGGACTTCTTCCAGGTGATTTGTTGGCCCCGGGTGATAGGGGTAACGTGGTACAGCAGAGAGCCAGAGTATTGTGCGATAACATTAGAATTCTGTCCTGGAACCTGGCCGGAATGAAGAACAAACTACCCTGCCCAGACTGGGCATTTTTTGTAGACGCGATGTCAGTTTCTTCCAGGAGACGTGGGCCCGGGAGGAATACCAAAGAGCCGGGTTTGCTTCCTTCAACATCTTGGCTACCGCGAATGGCAGGGGAGACCGTCAGGTGGCCTAAGTATTTGGGTGGGAACAAACCTCAGCGCTAAAGCTGAGCAGATTTTATCCAACACTGATTTTATCCAACACTGATGACGTGCAATGTGTTCTTTTAACGCTTGCCTTAAAGGCACAGATAGCCCTACTCAATGTTTACTCTAGACCTGTAAATAATGGGCAAGAGTCAGGTGCTGTAGAGGAATTGGGACACTTTATATCAGCCTTGGATCCAGCAGATGTCTTGATAGTAGGAGGCGACTTTAATTGTCAGTTTGAGCCTCTTACTGACCTAACCCTAGATGGGCCCACGGAGGAGGATCAGTATTGGTCGATACCTGATCCACAGATTCCACCGGTTAAAGCCTGGTTGTCACTGGTGATGCAACTAAATTCCCTTACCCTGGCATTATCATTGATGGCATGCAATGGTAGGACCAGATAGGATAGACCGGGCCAGTCTACGTTCAATGGAGAGGGTCAGAACTCGTCGCTTGATTATATCCTGGTTGAGACTAGAACTTGGGACAGGGTCCTTGACTTCCAGGTCCACCAGAGGCTAGACAGCGATCATAATGCACTAGTAATGACCTGAAAAGCAGGGAGTCTGGGCTTGTCTAACCCTCAACCAGCGTCTAATAGGGAGCAAAATGCACTAACACTGTCGAACAGGCAGAGAGTGAGGTGGTGTCATATTCAGAAATCTCAAACCTAAACTGGCCAATATATATAACCAGGCTCTACCACTATTAATTGAAATGGGGGAGGTAGAAGGAGTGGATTCCAAAATGGGGACAGAGGACAGGCCCCTAAAAATCCATGAGCAGCTAATAACAAAACTCCTTGATGCGTTCTACCCGGTGGGAAAGCCAAGGGAAAACTATGATTCCAAGCACCCCTGGTTCAATGCAAGCGGCTGCAAAGCCAAACTGGACCTGCTAAATGCAGTGAAGGCAAAGGATAGGTTAGCAACTAAGCAGTGTAGGGCAAACTACAAGTGGACTACCAAAGCAGAAAAGAAAAATTGGGAAGCAGAGAAGTGGGAAGACCTCAAGATTGCCCTGAATGACAAAGATCTGAAAACATTCTGGGCAATAGTAAGCTCTGGGGGAAGGGGAGGGCGACCCGCCCTAGAATCTAATATAGCATCCGCAGTTTGGGAAGCACACTTTGAGGCATTATATGCTAGTCGCACCAAAGTGGGTACTTCTGTTGCCTCCCCGAAGCCCTTCCATGAGAATCAATTGGACGGCGCTTGGGAGATAACTTTGGATGAAACAGAATGTGCTATTGACAAATTGCAACCCAACAAAGCACCTGGCCTAGATAAGTTACCTAGGGATCTCATTCAGACGGAACCAAAAATTTGGGCCCCGTATTTGTGTGTTCTCTTCAATGCCATCTTAAAGGGCATGGATCCCCCGGATACCTGGCGTGGGGGTGAGATAGTCCCCATTCACAAAAAAGGTTGCCCTCTCCTACCCTCACACTATAGGCCTATCAGCCTAATAGATACTTCCCAGAAACACATGGGACGGGTCTGCCTGGATAGAATACAGGGCTGGATAGAGGAGATGGAGATACTAAGTCCCTACCAGGCAGGCTTCAGGTCGAGCACATCAACCGTCGACCAGATATTTAAACTTCAGGTGCTTTACTGGAAGACGGTGAGTATAGAGGGTGGCAGCCTCTATCTCATTTTCGTCGACCTGAAGTCTGCCTTCGACTTAGTTCCCAGGGAAAAATTATGGAAAGTACTGTGCGACCTTGGGATCCCACCTTACCTTTTGGATGTGCTAGCGAGGCTACATACGGGGAACTACGCCAAAGTAAGGTGTGGAAAACATGGGAAACTCTCTGCACGCTTCCCTGTCAAAAAGGGGGTTCGCCAGGGGTGTGTCCTTGCCCCTACTCTATTCTGCCTTTACATTAATGGGCTCATTGAGCATCTACTTGGTGTCAAACATAGCAATGCACCAAGGCTAGTTTCAGGGAAGGTGCCTGCACTGATGTTCACGGATGACACTTTGTTGTTGTCCAAAACAGCAACGGGCATACAACGCACCTTGGATGGTTTTGCTGATTTTTGCGAAGTGAGGGGCTTGGAGATCAATTTAACTAAGACCAAATTTATTATCTTCAACCGCCAAAAACCACCCGCCCAAAACCATCCCTAGATGGCACACCCTTGGAGAGAGGGAGGACCTTTGAGTATTTGGGCATTACATTAACAGAACATCTTGTGTGGGATACCCAACTGGACAAGGGAAGTCTGAAGCGAACACAGACAGTGGGGGGGATTTTGAAAATGCATAGAACAGTCACATTCAAGCCAGCTGCCCCTGTTATCCAAATATATAAAGCTCAGGCTAGGGGGGCTACCCTATATGGGGTTGAATTGTGGGGACACTGCAGGCCCTCTAACCTCATGAAAATAGAACACAACTTCATGAGACGAATAGTGGGCCTCCCTTGTAGAACCCCCCCTAGTCCCCCTCTGTTTGGATTTGGGCTTGCTACCCAACAATGAGGCCTATTACATTCTGGCGTAGGCTTTGGGCAACACCAGAGCTGTCCTGCTACAGATCCGAACTTAGGGAGGTCCTACACTGTCTAACTAACAAGAAAATCATGTGGCTTAACCACATAAGGGACTTCAGTAACTTCAGTAACAAGCTAGGAAGGCAGGACCTTTGGAAAACACCTGAATTGTCGTGTCCACTAGTAACTAGGGTAGATCTTGTGCGGCTCTATAGGCACCATAATTTGACAACCCTATATGAAAGGTCGACCGGTGGCTGGCTGACACTAGAGTTTCTACAAATAAAGGCCAAATATAGAAAAGAAGAGTACTTGGATGTGATCTATCCTCCTCTGGCTAGGAAACTCTATGTTCTATTTAGATTAGGGACACTTCCACTTCTAGTAAGTAAGTAAGTACATTTTATTGGTTGCATAGTTACTTAATACCATTGCAATAAATAGCTTTTAAAATGAGCAGTCTAAAAAGATAGAAACATTTAAATTGCCTTTCTATACAAAGGAAGAAGCAATATATCAACTCGCAAATTTTCCTTCCAAAAAAGGTCATAAAATCACATGATTTAGTTAGCAATAAATAACATAGATCCGTAAAAAATAAAAAAATAAAAACGAACTAAAAGCAGTTAAAAACAGGTTTTAGTCAAATTCTTGCCCTCAACCTTCGGGTTGAGTAAAAATGCTGTTCTACTGAACATCTGGGAATGCCGAATTTTACTTAAAATACGGTTAACAGCATGTCAAAATGTTTTCTTTTCTAATGCGATACTGAGCTTCATAAGTGAAAGAGAAATGTATTAAGGCAATTTAGAATCAGCTTTTGTCATTTTCATTTCCACTACCATCATGTACCTCACAAATCTACAGTTCAGCTGGGGATCATGGGGTGCCAAGCAGGCAAGAACTGCCTGTCTCCGTGAGTGGATTCCTCGTACGTTAAAATAGGATTTTAACGTTGGTTAGCTCCAAAATGCAGAAACCTAGGCTTCAGGCACTGTCTTCAGGCCAATAGGATATTAAAACAAGATACCTATCCCCCCATTGTTTTTGCTGTTTCGCTCTTCCTGAATGGTATGTGGCATAAGCGCAGGGGCTTCATGAAGGGATTATTTGGAGAGCCATAATTGTGCCCTTTTTCTAACAAATCTATGAACGCCTATACAACGAGGATATCTGCTCCATGCCTTAAATTCTTTTTTTAATTAATAATCTTAAACGAATTGTACAGACGTATTTTACCCGATTTTAGGATAATGGCTAGCCAATATTTTTATACTGTAACATAAGTATAAATATGATTATATTGTCTGTCATCTAATTTTTATTCTTTTTTTATGGTTCTACGATTGTAATAATGTAATTGTATGGCCTGAGTGGCCGAAATAATGTTATAAGCTGACTGACTGACCTATACACAAATGACATACTCTTCCTTGGGGACATGCAGATGGAACAAGATGGGGTGGTGAACTTCCTCAATGACTTTGGTGGGGTGCTGGATTGCGATTTAACTGTCTCAAAACCATTTTTTTCTCTGTCAGACCGACCCTTTATGAACCACCAGATACATATGGAATGCGATGGGAGCAGACCCAATATCCTAGATGGCAATATTGGAGCAGCTGTGGTGGCCTTTTGGGCTAGTGTATTCTTTTGTAAGTCTTTCCCAAAGTCGGACGAATAGCGATAGCACAAAAGGTTGCACTGCCCAGCCTTCTTTACTATTTCACCACACTCCCAGTAATTGCACTCGGAGTATATTTTGAGAGCTAGACACAATCATGATTCATCTGATCTGGGGCAAGGGCAGACAACGTGTGGCACAGACTAAACTGCAGCGCGCTTCCACAGATGGGAGAATGGGAGTTCCCAACTTTGAGACCTATTACTTGGCAGCCCAGATACATTGGTGCATGCAATGGTTTCAGGGACTGCAGGAAGCAGAGGAGGTTGGCTCCCCTGATGTACACATGCCGGCTTTGCTATGGACCCTCTTGGTTGATCTTAAAAGGGCAACCACTGTGGATCGAAATGACTTAGCTATGATTCGACACTGATGACTAAGAGTGCTGCTAAAATCCCAAACACATATGCCATATTCCCGAAGGCAAGCACTTCAGGCCTTGCTTACACATATGCAGGGCATTAAACAGGTTCTGCTGAAGAACTGGCTAGCAGCAGGCATAGACACAGTGGGTGCTTTATATGAAAATTATGACTTACTCTTCTTTGAGGACCTGAGGGTGGAGTATGAAATTCGAGCAGGGCAGTTCCTATTATATGGTACCATGATCCCAGCAGTGAGGAAATACAAGGGGAGACGAGACACCAAACCATCACTTTGCTGAAAGAAAATTGGGAGGCAGACTTGGGGAAGCCCATAACGGATGGTGAATGGGCCAAAATGTTGGAGGTCGCCCCAAAAACATCACGCAATACTAGCTTCAAACTCATACACTACTATGTCTTACATATAGCATACTACACACCTCAACGACTCAACATTTTCTTCCCACATACTTCTTATGAATGCCCTAGATGCCACTTAGAAGGAGGAGATATGCTCCAAATGATATGGAGCTGTGTACATTTGACCTCCTATTGGACAGCAATAACTATGCTTACTGGCAGATGTCATAGAGCGCTCATTAGACATCTCCCCCAAAATGTGTGTCTTAGAAATTTATGCCCGTCCGGCAAAGCATAAAGCTAAGCGGCGAATAAAGATGCAGTGGAAGGCTTCTACAAGATTCCAGGTACAAAAGGTGGAGAGCATATATGCTTAGATGGGCTGACTGGGAGAGAGGCGCACTACTTAGGGAAGCCTATGAGGGCAGGAGAACTATGAAATTCACCAGAGCTTGGGGTGCGCTAACTGACACACTAAAAGAGAGTGACGAAGAGGATGGGACCCCTGCATCAGAGTAGCCGACTTTAAATCCACGGAGGTAGCGAATGGAAACTATGGTAGATTATAGAATTGGTGGCCTTCTAGTCCCGAAATTCTGGTCTGCAACCAGGGATGGTTCACTACGACAAAGGGTACCCCTGATAGAACACTACTATGATATCAGAGGTGACTCCCCAACCCATATTCAAAAGCAATACAGAGCATGGCCCAAGTCTTGCTTCCTTGCCAAGTGACCTTCCACAGCTTGCGCTTTCAGAGCTACTCATTTCATTTACCAGCAGCATTCCATAGAAGTGCATGCCTTTGCTGGCCGTCTCTGTTTACTATTCCGTTTCACATTGCTGCTTGCCCCTCCCGCATTGTTGCTTGCCCATCACTCTCAACGGCCCCTCCTGTGTTGTTGCTTGCCCAGTCATTACTGCTTGCCCCATCCCTTCTGTGCTGCTGCATGCCCCTTCCTGCCCCCTGCATTGATGTTTGCCTAGTCGTTCTTGATCCCTTCCGCGTTGTTGCTTCCCACATCATCTCCCCTCCTGGTTGCTTACCCCCCTTCTGTTCTGCCAGAAAAAAAGCTTTATGGCATGGTCATAGCTGGCTGCAGTGCACTACTGTACATCATAGCTAGAGGACATTGGCACAGCCAATAACCTTTGCCCAGGCATGACCTACTGGCTTTGCCATTGCTAGTTCCTGTCGTCGCTGCATTTCTTTGGTCAGTAATGTGCCCTTTGTCTAACAATGGGAGATGGTGGGGACATGGGGATGCTGGCTGACTGGAATCTTTGAGCTGCGTTTTTGTAGGTGAAATGTGTTGTATGAATGGCTCTTCTGGAGTGGCTGTTGGTATCAAGTGGTGTAAGTAGCAACATCCAAGCCAACTAAATTGTTGCTGATGTCCAATGGATGTATATTGAGTGCCGTGGCTGCGTGGAGCGCCACAGCCAGTATGAGGGATGCTATAGATGATGTGTATTGATGTCATTTCCTAACAACAGAGGTTTTTAAATTCTGTCACTATACTTATTTAATGGGTTCTCCAGTGTGAATTTGCTATTGCCAAAGCCCTGCTTAGCAGGTAAAATTGTGCAAAATAATAAGTGCATGGATATATTATAGATAGATGGATACATGCAATAGATACATTCAATAGGGTTGCATTGTGTGCAGATTTTCATGAGGAATGCATCTTTCCTTGGATCAACTTCAACCTAGCCGGAGTGGCTCTATTCTTAATTATAGCATGAGATGTGGGTTTTTAAACCTGGATCAGCGCTTCAAAGTCAGGTTTAGAATACAGTCGGATTTAAAGCGAAAAAAGCTTGGCTTAGCCAACTGTAGAAGAGTGTTGATCTTGAGCAAATGTGAACCTTAATTTCCTCTTATAACAATTACTTTCTTGGCGGGCGGAGCTTGCCGCCATGCCATAGGCAGAGCCGCTGCAGAGCCCTTGGCTGGCTCATGACTCCTCAGCCAATTACAGCCCCCACACACCCCTGATATCACCACTCCTGGGGACCTTCGACTGCTGAAATACTGGGGGTGACCACAGACGCTGCAGCCAGAACGGGGCTACAGTATGGAGCCTGAACGCGCTAGGTGCAAGTGGCATCGTTGAAGGGGACAAGATGGCAGCCTCTGCTACCGCCACAAAGACTGTAGCGCTCGTCTATCCCCAGCTGCACTTTCCAGGCCTGGCATGGGGTAGGTCAATAAAGCACATCGTGGGGGCAGTGGTTCCCTCCCATCCCCCCACCCCCTGCAAATCTGCTCATTGATCTGATCCCTGCAATCCCCATCTCAATTCTTTGAAGCGGCCTTCGTGGTCATGTTGGATCGATGGGGGCACGGCGGCACACCTGCATGGACTGCCTGGTTGCTACTCCTTCCTGGGGCATTGCACTTTATGCCGGAGAAAGCCATATTGACAGGCTACGGCCAGGTCGTTTGACTTGGAGGACTCCTGGGGCCTAATGATTGAAGGCACTGTGCAGCATCATTGTGACCGACTGTACTGTGACTGGCTGACTAGTAGTAAGTGGGAGAGGAGGAGAAATTCTGGACTTCTCCCCCTTCTTCCCTTGCTTGGCGCTATTGGCGTACCTGCTGTAAGCCCCTCGGTGCACCGGACAGGCTGGTGACCCCACTCGCTTAACGTATGACGCCGCGACTCTCCTTGCCCTTAACCCCGGACGCATACCTCAATGCTACGTAGCTGCCCCAGGACACACCCACGGTCCCTTCGCCTGCCACTCCTGCAAGTTTACCAGCATCAAGACTCACACCAAATCCACTAACCCCAAACACAGTTCCGACTCTAACCACCTGAAGTGCATCCTGCTGAACACCCGATCGGTCCACAGACACGCCACAGAACTCTGGGACCTACTCGACACTGCTTCTCCGGACGTCGCCTTCCTTACAGAAACCTGGATGAACACATCATCAACTCCCGACATCGCCATAGCCATCCCAGACACTTACAAGATCCTCCGAAAAGACCGCGCCAACCAAACAGGAGGAGGCATCGCCATCGTCCATAAGAATACCATCAGAATCACGACCAACTCCGACGATAACCTTGCAACCGCCGAACACCTCCACTTCCAGGTCTACACAGACCCCAGGACCACACTTAGAGGCACCGTCATCTACAGGCCTCCAGGAACCCGTAAACAATTCAGCGAAGACATCACTGACTTCATCAGCCCACATGCCCTCGCCTCCGAGAACTACATTCTACTGGGAGACCTCTACTTCCACCTGGAAAATAAAAACGACAACAACACCACCACCCTTCTGGACAAAATAGCCAATCTCGGACTCAAACAACTTGTTGACACCCCCACCCATATAGCCGGACATACGCTCAACCCAATCTTCACCTCCAGCAAACACATCTCCTTCGACCATACCACAGCTCTCCACTGGACGGACCATAGCTGTGTTCATTTCAGCTACAAAACTACCCCGACCCACTACCCCCCACTACCGATTCCCCGAAGAAACTGGAAAAAAATCACCACCGACCAACTCCTCACATCGCTCAACCTAAACCCTCCCGCCCTCTCCTCGGACCCAAACCAAGCTGCTACCAAACTCAAACAATGGATCACTTACAGCGTTGAAGAATTAGCACCCTTGAAAAACCACCAAACCAAACAGGGCTGCAAACCGGCCCCCTGGTTCAACGACGACCTTAAGAAATCCAAGAAACTATGCCGTACTCTCGAGAAAACATGGAGAAAAAACCCAACCACTGACAACCTGGCCACCTTCAAGAACGCCACCCGCAAACACCACCAACTGATCCGTTCCACCAAGAAATCAGCACTCAAGGATCGACTCAACAACAACGCCCATAACAGCAAGGAACTATTCAACATCGTCAAAGAATTCACCAACCCCACCGCAGCCTCAAACGACATTACTCCCTCCCAAGACCGCTGCGACTCGTTATCCTCCTTCTTCTACAACAAAATTGCCGATGTACATAACAGCTTCGAGACAATTTCCAAAGAACTATCCTCTCCACCCACCTCCGAACCTATACCGCTCTCCAACAACGTCAACGCCTGGAACCCAATCACCACTGAAGACACCATCCGCCTAATGAACTCCATCCATTCTGGCTCGCTAACCGACCCCTGTCCCCATCACATTTTCAACAAAGCAGACTCCATCATCGCACCCCATCTCCGTGATGTCATCAACTGCTCCTTCAACTCCGCTACCTTCCCAGAAAGCTGGAAACACTCAAACTCAGCGCCCTCCTGAAAAAACTCACAGCAGACCCCTCTGAACTTAAGGACTACCGCCCCATTTCCCTCCTCCCATTCCCTGCCAAAGTCATTGAGAAAGCCGTTAATAGCCAGCTCGCCGCCTTCCTTGAATCCAACAACTCCCTCAACCCATCACAGTCCGGCTTTCGAGCCAAACACAGCACCGAAACCGCCCTCATTGCAGCAACAGATGACATCCGAACACTACTGGACAACGGAGAAACAGTGGCCCTCATCCTACTTGACCTCTCCGCCGCCTTCGACACAGTTTGCCATAGCACCCTCATACAACGCCTCAGCAACATCGGCTTACAAGGAAAAGCCCTTGACTGGATCATCTCATTCCTCGCCGGGAGAACCCAAAGAGTCCGACTTCCCCCATTCAAATCAGAGGCCACTGAAGTCATCTGCGGAGTACCACAAGGATCTTCACTCAGTCCCACCCTCTTCAACGTTTTTATGTTCCACTCGCATCCATCGCGCGTCAACATAACCTTAACATCATCTCCTACGCCGATGACACCCAGCTGATCCTCTCCCTCACCAAAGACCCTAACACCGCCAAAACCAATCTTCACGAAGGCATGAAAGAAGTAGCCGAATGGATGAAATACAGCTGCCTAAAACTCAATTCAGACGAAACGGAGGTCCTCATCCTAGGATCATCCCCCTCTGCCTGGGACGACTCATGGTGGCCCTCGGCTCGGTGGCACAGCACCCATACCCACAGACCACACACGTAACCTCGGCTTCATTCTGGACTCCTCACTTTCGATGACCAGACAAGTCAACGCCGTCTCATCCTCCTGCTTCAACGTACTTCGCATGCTCAAAAAAATCTTCAGTTGGATCCCCTCCGAGACAAGAAAGACTGTCACCCACGCACTGGTCACGAGTCGACTGGACTATGGAAACACCCTCTACGCCGGAATCACAGCCAAACTACAGAAAAAACTCCAACGTATCCAAAACGCATCAGCGAGACTCATATTGGACATCCCTCGCCAAGATCACATTACCGGTCACTTGAAAGACCTCCACTGGCTTCCCGTCAACAAGAGAATAACGTTCCGTCTCCTCACCCACGCACACAAGGCCCTCTACAAAATAGGACCCGAATGCCTCAACACTCGACTGTCCTTCTACACACCCACCCGCCTACTAAGATCCTCCAATCAAGCCCTCGCCGCAGTTCCGCGCATCTAAAGATCCACCATGGGAGGAAGATCCTTCTCCTACTTGGCGGCCAAAACCTGGAATTCACTCCCCACTCACCTCCGCCTTACTCAGAACCACATATCCTTCAGAAAAGAACTTAAAACCTGGCTATTCGATAAATAATGAACCCCCTCCCCAAGCGCCTTGAGACCCTCTGGGTGAGTAGTGCGCTATATAAATTCCTGAACTTGAACTTGAACTAGAGGGGATGTGTGTTGGAGGGGGGAGGGGCACGAGATTACCCAGTCATCAATGGATGTTCCTCAGTACCTCACCTGGGGATGGCAGCTGACGAGCCTGTGGGCCCCTTGCTGTCCCCACTGCTCTTGCGGTTTGACAGAAGTGCACTAGAATGTGGATGCTGCGTGGTGCAGGTAGCACTCAACTGCCTGGAGAACACGGAGCTCGCCCCGGTAGAGGACAAAGTGCGACTTCGCTGGCCCCTGCCAGCCCACCCATCCGCACCACTCACTCTGCAGAAAAACCTGCTCTCATTGTGCCCGGTCACTGGGGTTTGTCGTGGTCTTGAGTCAGCTCATAACGCCACATTATGGGTTGCTCCCAGAGACTAAAGGATGATGCATCTGCGGGTGCCTCCCAAGAGGGGATCAGGCAGGGTGCTGCAGGCGGTAAGACTTTGCAACTTGATGGCAAGTTTGATAAACTGCTAGTGGCAATCGCTGCTACTGGAGAATAGCTGGAGGGTAAGGTCGACTCTATAGTGATGGAGCTGGGCCTCATTCGGGAGGACTCAAAGTAAAAGTCAGAATGAGTGTCCGCCCTGGAGGCCTCCATCCAAACCTTGCTGCCCAAGTCGTTAAGCATGGATCACCGTCTCACCAATTTGGAAGCCCACATTCATTGATTGGAAGCCAAGCTTGATGATCTGGAGAGGAGGGCCCTTTGCCAAAACATCAGAATCGTTGGCCTGCCGAAGAGGGTGGAAGGAGAGTCCACGCTTGGCTTCCTGGAGGACTGGATGCAGGTGGTCGTGGCCTCGGATGGCTTGTCCAGGTTCTACACGCAAGAACGTGTGCATGGAGTCCATGCCCAGCCACCCCCGTTGGAGGCCCCCGTCCTATCCAGGGGGTCCTCTGACGGGGGCAGCTGTCATACCCCTTGCTTTTTCTAACCGACAGGGACTTCTTTCTCCAGAAGGCACGCAATGCCCCTTTACCGTAGCGAACACTAAGGTCTCCCTTTATCCGGACTGCACCATCCAGGTTCAGACTCAGAGGGCCAAAAGAGAAAAAAAGACTTCTCCAAATCTAAATTACCAAAACCATATGTTTATAATATACATAAACCATAAATCAGACCAGTAAATTATTTATATTTTATTAATTTTCAATACAAAAGATATATATATATGTTTTATACATATAACATCAGAATTCATAGTACATGTAGTTGTGAAAATAGCTAAACATAATTATTATGCAAAATTAGTGAGCATCACACAAAAAGGAAAGGAGAGCAAATAATGCAATAATTCAAATACAGAACAAACACTAAACATACACATTATAACAATACAGTAGTAACAAGAATCATACATCAAAAAGATTATACATTACAATAATCACATAGACAAACTGTGAGAAATGAAAATAAAAAAATAAAATAAAAAGAGTACAAATTATTGCTCATAACTTAATGTGATGTAAACAATACTTGATACAATATGCATAAAACAATATATACAATAATGCGCCAATGCAGGTTTCGGAAGTTAAAACTTGTAATCAACCTTCATCAGGGCGCTGTCTGTGCAGATTAACTTTATGGCCGAAAGCCATCCTTTCAAGATGAATGTAAATGAGCTGTGCACATGGCAAGGGCCTTGCTATCTTCACAACAACTGGTCTGCAAACAAAAGGTTTCATTTAATAAACTGGCTGAGAATGGTGAGGATCCAGAAGCCAAGATAGAGTTGAACTCATCATGCATTGTGATGTGTGAGAAAAGGGAAAGTGGCCAAGATACTGTCACCATAAAGGAATAAACACCGTAAATGTGAAAAATAAACCCAATAGAGCATTACATAGTGATGAACCCAGGATACGAAGGGTGTATTAATATGGGCCAACCTACTATAGGACATTGGATAAGGCAACGATAATTCAAGAATAATATTTAAGGAAAGCAAAAACATTCCCTGTAGCAGCATCACAAAGAAATGGGAATGACCAAGAACCTTATTTCAATCAGATAAACAGTAAGGGATCTAATAGAAAAAAGAGGAAAACAACATGAATCAAAAAACGTGAGGTCTAAATAAGGCGAAAAATCACAAGACAAAAGTTACAAAGCCTACCAACTCAAACTCAGAGGGCTTCCTTCAGCCAGGTGAAGATTAGTCTCAGAGAGTTGGGCTTGCCTTATGCCCTGCTGTTCTCAGTTCACTTGAGAGTGCAGGCAGAAGGCACAACTCAAAAGTTCAAAGTTCAAAAAGTACTTTATTCGGTTAAAAGACAATAACCATAAAAGCAACAACATGAAATTACAGATTACACAGGGATAGTTAAAAAGAAAACAATTATAATTCATCCAGACCAATTGTTTTCCGTAGTTTAAAAACATGTTTAAAAAAGCCTAAAACTAGTGCAACAGTTAAAACAGTGTCCATTCTTTGAAATTCTAAAAACGCTGGGCGACATCTATTTAAGTTCATTTCTTTGAGGATTGGGATAATACATTTCCTACGTGGTAAAATATAAAATTTACAAAAGAATAAAACATGGATGTCAGATTGGGACGAAGATTCATCGCACAGGTCCATAGGCACATAGGCAAATCACGCAACCATGAGTTCATCTCTGGGAAGGACAGAAGTCTAAAAACAATATTCAATCTAAAACGGGTCAAGAGAAATCGATCATAATTAGTCATTGGCAGAGTTAAATACGGCTGTAATGTATCACCAGTAAGTAACAAAAGATGCGAGGTAACTGTCTTTTTCTTCAATTCCTCTCGCCTTCTTTTCTCTTCGAGGTATTCCTTACACAATTTTTTCAACAATTTTCTGGATATATTAGCCATTATGAGTGGATCATCATAATAATGTTGGCAATTTATTTCTATAAGAAAACATTTGACATAGTCTAGCCATTGAAATCCACTCACATTTTCCAATTTTGAGACATCCTGCAACATAGCCCGGTTCAGGGCACACTCATTTGTAGTCCATACCCTATGCCACAAAAGGATAGGTTGTGTTCTGATTATATCTGATATACGGGGCTGTCTAAGTTCAGTATGACAGATATAAGTCGGAAAACTTTGTGGTACTGTCAGAATATCCCTCATGAACTTATTTTCGGCTATTTGGATTGAGTTTATGTTGGAATACCCCCAGAAACCCGAGCCATACAAAGCTACTGATGTACACGTGGCATTATATATAGTTAGGATTTCTCTTATTGGTTTCTTACCCAACTTTTTAATAAAATTCTTTAAGGCCATTATGGTTTTTGAGAACAATAAAGTTCTAGCCTTTAAATCACTTATCCAAGACCCAGATTCATGGAACAAAATACCAAGGTAGGGGAAAGTGGAGGTATTTTCCAAAGGAACTTCATTTATAAACATTCTTCTCATTTGCTTCCCAATTCTTGTACCACAGTTCATGGAGGTTTTGCTACAGTTAATTTTTAAATCTAAACTCATCATGAACTTATCAAAAGATGTTATCAAATTCTGTAGGGCCAAGGGAGTCCGGGCCATTAGGACTGCATCATCAGCATACAGGAGTGCAGGGATAGGTCTTTTTCCAACCCTGGGCATATCCCTGCACTCCTGCAAAAGATGATGCTCAAGTCCATTTATATAAACCATGAATAAAAATGGAGCCAGGACGCACCCCTGGCGTACTCCACGTCCTACACCAAATTTTCTGGTACATTCGCCCCCTTTTCCATAGCAAACCGATGCTGGGGCCCCTGAATATAATTCTCTTAAAAAGCAAATGATAGGGTCTTCCACGCCCAGCCCTTTTAGGATTGCCCACAATTTACCATGTGACACACAATCGAATGCCGATGTGAGGTCGACAAACGTAAGGTACAGGCGTTCACCTTTTACCCTGGTATATTTTTGATGAACAATCAATAAATTTAAACCTTGTTCGATTGTTCCTATGCCCTTCTGAAATCCAAACTGCAGGTCACTCAGTATCCCATTTTCCTCTGCCCAATTTTGGAGTCTTGCAAGGATGACTCGGCCAAGGATTTTTACAGATGAGTCTAGAAGGGAGATTGGTCTGTAGCATGCACAATTTTGTCTGTCTCCCTTCTTATATATTGGTACAATAACCAAGGTAAACCAAGATGGATTTAATCCCCTTGCTAGAGCTGCATTAAAAGGCTGCACCAGCATCGGGCCCCAGATCTCACTATTTGCTTTATACAAATCTGCTGGGATCCCATCAGGACCTGCGGCTTTGCCACCCTTTGTTTTGGTTTTAAACCCATCATAACTTCCTCCAAAGTTACCACAAGCTTCTGGGCCCCTACCCCTATTTCACCCAATATACTAGGCCCTTTAATAGATCTTTCATCTTGGGGCCTATATAGATTGGAAAAATGTTCGACCCAGTCGTCCTCAACAATTGCAATCTCCATGTGTGCCTTGGTGTTCTCGTAAAGAAAAGGGGCATTTACAGCCCTCCAAAATGCAGATGCATCCTTAGACTGTGACACTGCACATAGGACTTCCAAGGCCTCCTTTTTTTATGGCATTTTTCCTATTTTTTAATGCCTCGTTGTATATTTTTCTTAAACATCTTATTTGTGAAGGATCTCGGGTGTCCTATGAATCGCATATTTCAAGTCGGTCAATGCCCTTGTACATGCATTATCAAACCAACTCTTATTGCCCTTTGCCCGTTTATTTGCCTCCACCCGCAGACTATTTCTAATTGAAGAAGCTATGATGTTAAAATGTTCTATTATCTGCACACTGTCCGAGTGCTCACTCAGGCAGATCGCGAAACTGTCAGAACAGTTTTTCAACAGTTTGCCCAGGAACTTTTCTGGGACCACCTTACCCCATTTAAGAGTATACCCATTTTGCCTCCCAAGAATCACATCAGGAACTGTGCGCAAGAGGGACCCATCATTATACTGCTCAAAAAAAGGGTTTTCAATCTCCATTATTTGAGGCCGATGGTCACTAAGTGGTAACTCTATGGTCTTAGACCTCTTAATCTTGTGGCCGTAACTATTTGAAGAAATAATGAAGTCAATGGTGGTCGATGCTCCTCTGCCAATGAATGTGGGGACACAGGGAGTTGGTTTTTGGGCAATTTCATTTACATATCCCAGGTCATACGTAAACAATATTTAATTGAATAAATCCCCAAACAAAGAGTGGTCAAAGTGTGTTAGGTTTATCTCCGGCTCTAACATTAAACCTCAGATGCCTTGTTTTCCCTTTTTACAGAGTGGACAATTAAAATCACACCCCCAAAAAATTATTACTTCCCTTTCATTATTATCTATTTCATGTTGTATATCCTCACTCAGCATGTTTAAGATGCTCAGAGTTTCATTTTTCGGGATATTATTATAAAAGTTGATGACAACAAAATTAATTCCCTTCTTGTTATCTATCGTTACTACTTGATAATAACTGCACTTTGGCGAAAAGCGGACCTGCTCATACTTGATCTGATTTGAAAGGTACGTAATTAACCCACCCTTTGCTCTCCCATATTGGCCCCCCACTGCCGGAGTGAAGAAACTTCTATAGCCACTTATATGGACTGGGTCAATAGACCAAGTTTCCTGCAAAGCCAAAATATCTAGACCATTTATAACGCTTTCCCAGGATGGATTGTTAATTTTTTGCCTTCATCCTGCCACATTCCAGAACAAAAGAGTACAGGATTTCCTATTCTTGTTTACTACATATTCACACAGAGGGGCATTACCCAAATCCTTTCCACATAACGGGGAACTGGCTCCTCCACACTGTTCCCCCTTCTTTTGGTCAAGGTTGGTGTTAATATCATAACCTTCCTCATTGTTATGGCCATTAACCTCTAGGGACGTAAATTCTGCTTGGTTGATTTCATCATTACCCTCCCGCAGCTTATGTACTTCCATATGCCCCTTAATTGTATCAGGGTTCTCCATTATTCCTAGCATTTTAATGAGGGGAGTGTCTTTTTTAAGTCAATCCACAAAATCAAGGCCCGAAAAAACATCAAACTGATTGTGGGTTGGTATATTGTAGGCAGATAAAGCTATACCTCTATTACCCCATAGGTAGTTATTTTCATAATTCAGTCCTGGAGTTAGAAGATGAGTCAACCTGGGGTCGAAATTAGGTAATCTCTGGGGTTGGGCGAAAGAAGTTTGATTACGCCCATGATATTCAAATCCGAAGCTGGACACATGGACACCGCAAAGACGTGGGATTGGCTGGAACTCTTTGATATGACAACTGTGCAGCTGACCCCATCAGAGCAGCCTGGGCCACAGCAAACAAAGACGTCAACGATCCCCCAGGTGAGGGGAGCCGGACCAACTAAGCAGCAGGCAGCTGACGAGCTGACGAGGGCGGTGGAGGTGGAAGCCGCATTAGGATTTGGTGAAGGCTCCCCACACCCGGAGTCGCCGTCACGTAGGGGATCTACTTGGAGCTCAGCGAACTTGATGATACTGGGCTTGGATAACACCCTACTGGGAGTTACCCGGGCACAGCAGATTACCTCATTTGAGTTTCTCTTGCAAAGTTGTTGGGCATCATGTGGTCTGGATCTTAAATGTGATATTGTATTCATGGGACTGTCATATATCCTTGTATAATTTGCCTGCTTTTTAGTGGGGCTGGGGAGGACCAGAGTGTGGACGGGACCCAGTATCATGTGGCATCTTCCATTGGGCACACCTATAGAGTACATTGTTGGGCTGGAGAGACTCTTTCCCCTGGAGAGCCTTCTGTAACTGAACCCATTAGCCCTGGTGGAAGGACCTTAGCTTGTGGGCCGTTGCCTACCCTTTCTTGGACAGGATGTGTGTATATCACAGTCCAGAGTGGAGGTTGCAGAGGTTTTGTTGGATAGTTAGCATCTTCTTTCTTGTATAATTTACTGTTGGTGTGCGTGCGGCGAACAAGGCTGTGGGAGTGACTGGCTGAGGGCTTTGCAGAGGAGTGGTGGCATGAGAGGCCCTGGTGTGCTGACCCACACACATTAGTACAGAAATGGAATACTGAATTTGATTGATTACTTGGAATGTACAAGGAGTGGGCACAACATCCTAGCGCTACAATGTGCTTGCCTATATAAAACGCATAGGGGCGAAGATAATGTTTTTGCAAGGGACAAATTTCATGAACTCTGATGGCAGGTCTCTCAGAAAGAGGTGGAGGAGGCAACTTTATACACAGCATACTATGCGTTGGCAAAGGGAGTTCTGATCTGGATCAGGACTGGAGTACCTTTCCAATTGCACAAGGGAATGGTGGACCCTGAGGGGCGCTACGTTTTGGTGGAGGGTTGACTGGACAACAAGAATACTGCACCTTCTTTAAGCCCCAAACTCTGGCCAGCACTCTTTTCTGGCTTGTCTAATGCCCCTGCTGACAAGAGTATTGCCTTACCAGAAGATAATTGGAGGGGATTTTAACTGTGTGGCGGACTTCACTTAGACAGATTTTACCCCTCATTACCTGGGTCCACAGTGAATAAATTAGCAGGATCTTTTCGCACTTGGATAAGTCAATGGGGACTCCTAGAATGTTGAATGGCACGCATCCTGGGGCACTGGCCTATTACTTTCTCTCTGGCTTGCAAGGATTGGACATTCTCTTGGATGCAATACTCTGCAGTGATGCTATGTTTGAGCGAGTAGTGGATGCAGAGTACCTCGCGAGGAGATATTCGGACCATAACCCCTTTCTCTGTGGTCATCTTGGTCTCCGCGCAGGGGCTGTGTCCCGACTTGGGTATTGGATTCCACACTCCTGGAGAACCCACGTTTCGGGCCTTGCTCAGAGAGGCAATTCAGAATTACTGGTTGGAAAATGGAGGAACGGTGTCTCCATCTGTGGTTGAGTGGGAGGCCCTAAAGGTAGTAGTGCGGGGACAATGTATCTTTATTAAGTTGGGTGTATACACCCAAAAGCATGTAGACTTCAAATGGCTGGAGGGGGTACTGAATGCTATGTCCCCAGATCTGGGAGTGACGGCCGAAGGCAGGGTGCGGCTGCTAGAAGAAAGGGAGAAACTATTTACTCTGGTGGGAAACTTGAGGATAGAGATAAGTCTGGGAGCATTCTGGCATGGTTCTTCCAGGAGGAGACCAGGGGGGACACTATACTCCAGATTCAGGATTCCACAGGCCAGAATGTGTTATGTAGTGGAGTTTAATTACGTGGTGTGCTGTTGAATTGTATGGTAGGATGTTGAATTATGTGTTGCAAATTGGATATATGTGGTGTGTAGTGGAATTGTGTTGTGGGGTGGAATAATGTCATTTTTAAATTATGTGGTGTGGAATGGATTAGTGTGGAGTTGAAAAGTGTGGCTTGGAACAGTGTGGGATAGAGTGAAATTATGTTGAGTGGAATTATGTAGCATGGTGTGGTGTGTTTTTATATGGTTTGTTATGTGGAGTAGAGTGGATTTATGTAGGGTGTATTTATGTGGTATTGAGTAGTGTGTAATTAGGTGGAGTTGAATTATGCGTTGTTGACTCGTATTATGTGGATTGTAATTATTTTGCATGGTGTGGTTGTATGTGAGTGCTGTTGAGTGGAGTGGCACTGCACAGAGCAGAGTGGTGCAGCATTGGGTGGAGTGGCGTAAAGTGGAGTGCAGTTGTGTAGCATTGTGTGCAGTTAGTTGGAGTGGTGTTGCATAGAGCAGAGTGGCATTGTGTGGAGAGAAGTGGGGTTGTGTGGAGTGGTATTGTGTAGAGTGGAGTGGCATTGCAAGAAGTGGCATTGCGTGGGTGGTGCTGTATTCATTGACGCTTTCGTGGAGTGGTGTGGCGCACAGTGGAGTGCAGTTGCGTGAAGTGCAGATGTGTAGAGTGGGGCGACACTGAGTAGAGTGGAGGGCAGTTGTGTGGAGTGGCGTAGAGTGGCGCTGCGTGGAGTGGTATTGTTTTGAGTGGTGTTGCGTGTAGTGACATTGTGTAGAGCAGAGTGGCATAGAGTGGAGTGCAGTTGTGTGGAGTGGGGTGCAGTTGTGTGGAGTGTGGTGGCGTGGAGTGCTTTGGAGTGGAGTAAAGAAGAAAAGAGTAAAGCAGTGGAGTAAAGCAGGGCGGCGTCGAGTGGAGTAAAGAAGAGTGGCGTGGAGTAGAGCGAAATGGCGTTGAGCGGAGTGGACTGGGGAAAAGCGGAATGGAGTGGAGCAGAGTGTCATGGAGTAAAGCAGCGGCGTGGAGTAAAACAGAGTGTCATGGAGTAAAGCAGAGTGGCATGGAGTAAAGCAAAGTGGCATAGAGTAAAGTGGAGTGGCGTGCAGTGATAAAGCAGAGTGGAGTGGAGTAGAGCAGAGTGGCATTGTGTAGAGTGGTGGCGTTGCATGGAGTGAAATTGTACTGAGCGGTGTTGCGTGGAGTGGCATTGCGTAGATTAGACCAGGGATGTGGAATTCCTATATCCCAAAGCCCAGGACACATTGTTTTGGGTCAAGGGCAACAAGTTTTCATGCATATGTTGTCCTTGGGACAAGTAGACCCAACCCCCTGCAGCACAAACCCTTTGACTGGCAGTTTGCAATACCACATTATAGATCAGGAAAGGGCACAGTCTGCAGTCAAGGTAATATTGTTGTCCATATGTTTATGCTGTTTCAAACTTGTATTTATGGTTCATTAATTGAAAGCCTTTATTTTTAGGGTGAGCGCTCTAAGTAAATGTTGTAAGCTCGGACTACACTATTGACAGTAGTTCCAGTAAAAATGTGTACACATGTTTTCAAAGTTTAGCGATATCAGGCTATGTAAAATGCTCCAAGAATGCTCTCTGATTTGATGCAAATATTTGCAGAAGCCTGATAGCAAGATTGATGATTCCTTTCTTTCAAAATAAAATGTTCATAAAAAAATGAAAGCAGGAAAAAAACATCTTACCTACGGTAAAATTTCAGGTACCATATCTTTGCAGCATCATTTAGTAACATGTGTTGATGCATGCTAGTATTTCCCAAAAATATTCATAGTGGAAAATCACTGTAACCAGTTTCAATAATATTATCGGAAACAAAAATAAACATGCACTGGCAAAACCAGTAGGTCTGAAATTGGTGGTCAGAGCTTTTCAGTGTTGTCAGTGTGTGACTTATTTTGGCTTGGTTTTTTTGTAAAACCTTACTGGTGTGCGAGCTGCCGGGCCCTCGCCATTGCAACAAACATTGGCAAACACAATAATTGTTTTTGGTCTCAAAAAGCACACACTGCAACAGTAGTTACTGGCACTGAACAAAACTACTTTGTGTGCCGATATGCTCCTCACAGTGAAGCTAGCCGATACAGAGAGAGATACAGAATTTTAATAAATACAAAAGGTCATGGTCAATGTCAGACCAAACTAGGGGCCCAATTATTATAGAAAGTTTCAAAAGTGCACCCATGATATATGTCCTTGCATTAAGTGCAGCTATACCGCTTTCGTGAGTTCGCAAGAATGTACAGCAGTAGGACAAGAAATAGTACTCCTCGAAAATATTTGTGAACTGCATTTTAGCATGAGCAAATGTGCAGGTGTAGATTCGCTCATGCGAAAATCTGAGTGTTTTGCAAGTTCACTTTCCCTCCAACCACTTTTTTTTCCAATTCTATGGCAGGACCGGAGGCTCAGATTATGCTTTTCTTTCTTCGCATTTATTATAATATTGAAACACAGCAGCCTTAGAAAAGCTCATAATGTAGAAAATGCTTAAATTACAACAATGAAGCATTTTAATCACATAACTCAAGAAAAACAATGTCTCTGGGACTACAACTCCCATCATGATAACACCACAGTCTGAACGGAGTCCTTCCTCTATGTCCACAGTCCATAGATAGGGAGTCCCTTCTCCATGTTCCCCCTCTTTCTTCGCTGCTTCCGCAGCCAGTTAAGTGTTTTTTTCTCCCTCTCTCAGTTTGATGCTGTTAGGGGATTTCTGACGTATTTATGCATTGTAATGTTTATATTTCTTGGGGCTATGGGTCTCTGATGTGTTTTTTCCTTGCAGAGTCCCATTCAGGTCGCGGAAGCGCCGTCTCGCTTCCTTCGTGACTGTTTCCCTGTGTATGTTGTTGCGGTGAGCAGTCATCCGCTAGGGGGCGCGGCCGCGTCTCGTTGGTCTCCGGCGCGAGTTTTCTCCTCACAGAGGAGCAGCGCTGAGGAGACCAACCGCCGCGGAGCCGAGCCCTCGAGTCTGCCTCACTGAACGCCCGTATCTCGGGTCTGTACTCTTTTGCCCCATATGTGAACGCCCCGGTGGGGGTCTGTATTGCGGTGTTCTACCGCGTTGACGCCGATTTGGCAAGTCTGCACTCGTGTTGTGTTTGGTGTGGCAGCGCGCTGTGAGGCAGCTGACCTGGTCCCCCTGGGGTGGGTCTGCGCGCTGAGGGTGTGAGTGCACCCAAATTTTTGCCAGTCCCTGGCACCCAAAACTGTTGCAGTCCTCCGGTCTGCCCTAATTTCTGTGACACCCAAGCTGTTGGGTAGTGTGTGAACCCCTTTGCGCTAGCTTTGTGCAGCATGGAGGACGAGTATTATGGGGGTGATTCTCAATCCTATCTGCAGGATGAGGAGTTCTACCAAGCAGTAGACAGCTCCATCTACCGCTGCGTGACAGAGGTGGTAACCCCTATGGAGGAGCGTCTCTGCGCGCATAGTGGAGGAATGCGCCAAGTTAGCTCAGGCACAGTCAGGAAACCCTTATGCCCTCCCAGGTCCATCAGGTGAGGGCCCCCCTGCTCCTAGGAAACCCTGCAAGGGGGGGTTGTCGGAGGGTGCTCAGGGGGTGGACAAGGGTGCCTTTGAGCGTCTGCGTGATGCATTTTTGGCTAAGGCGACCGAGTCCCCACCTGACCAGCCTGCGGCCCCCGCCTCGGTGGTGGCTACTGGAACTGCCCCTTCGTCTCCGGGGGATTCCCCGGATTCGGACGGGGACGAGGAATCGGTGCGTTCCTGGCGACCTTCGAGCTCGGCCACTGAGTTACCGCGGGACAGCTCAGGTATGCTGGACCCGGATGAGATCATGCATCCGCGGTCCGCAGCCTGGGCCCCGGGTGACAAGGTGGCAAAGTTCGTGGCTAGTCGGTTGCGTAAGCCTCTGGAGCAGGAGGCCAGGGGATGCCTCCGTGGGGAATGTCCTAGGCCCACCTTGGAGGGGAAAGTTGCCATGACACCGGATTTAGATGCCAAGATGGCAACGTTTCTAGCAAAGTTTATGAAAGACCCGCGTAAGGGCATTGACCGATCCTGGCGGTCGTGTCAGGACAAGATGCTCGACGCAGTGGGACCCATTACTAAGATCCTAGACATGGCGGAGGAGGCTAAAGTTACTGGATCCGCCATTGACCCCGACGTCTTGTCAAATTGGGCGCAGAGGGTCATTGTTTTCTTAGGCAATGCCAAGTGCGCCCTTTCCACCGAACGGCGGAGGTCTTTCCTAATTAAGCTAGACCCTAAGTTGGGAGACTTAGCCTCTTCGGAGGCAGGAGCGGTTGCCCAAGGCGGTCTCTGCGGAGAACCGTTCATTAAGGAGCTAGGGAATTTCGGGTCTACCTTCACATCCCTTGATAGAGCTCAGACCAGTATCAAACGCGTGTTCCAACAGCGTTTCTCCCAAGGGGCCGGTCGCGGTAGGGGCCGCGCGACCGGCCGTGGCGGGCAGAATGCCAGCAACAGAGGGCAAGGCTCCGGGCGAGGGCAGTACAACACCTCGGCCAACTTCAACTCCTTCTCCCCTACAAGAGGGCAGCGTTTCGGAGGTCGAGGCTTCAGGAGGAACTCCAACGCTTCCAACACACACGGTGAGTGTTATCCCCGCGGAGCAGGTTCAGATTGGCGGCCGACTAGCGGCCTTTCGGATGGCGTGGGTAGACCTTACAGCGGATGCTTGGGTGCTGCAAACTATCCGCGGTTTTCATATCGAATTCTACGATCAGCCTTTCCAGGTGTGCGCCCCGCGCCCTATAACCTTTTCAGTGTCCGATGCCCAGTTGATAGACGAAGAGGTCGCGGAACTTCTCCGCAAAAGGGCCGTTCGCCAATCAACTCGGCATCCGTCGGGCTTCATCAGCAATCTTTTGTTAGTGGACAAACCCGGCGGAGGCCGTCGTCCGGTGATCAACCTCAAAGAATTCAATGGGTGGTTGGTCTATCATCATTTCAAAATGGAAGGAATTCATCTCCTTCGAGATATCCTCCTTCCACGGGACTGGTTGGTACGGTTGGATCTCAAGGATGCTTATCTTGTGGTTCCAATCTATCCTCCTCACCGTCGCTTCCTCCAGTTTCTCTGGCGGGAACAGGTGTTAGAATTCACGGCTCTTCCGTTCGGTCTATCCTCGGCTCCGTGGTGTTTCACCAAAGTGTTACATCCCGTGGTGGAATTCTTGCGAGCGCAGGGGATTCGCCTGATCGTCTATCTGGACGACATTTTGCTGATGGCGCAATGTCCACACAGCTTGCTTTCTCAACTGGGCCGGACTGTCGACCTCCTTCAGGAGCTCGGTTTTGTCATCAATGGAGACAAGTCGGTTCTTGTACCCTCTCAGAAAGTTGAATTTTTGGGATTTGTCATAGACTCTGTCGACGCCTCCCTGAGTCTTCCGTCTCGGAAGTTGTCCAAGATCAAGCACGTCTTGCGACAGACAATTTCAAAGTCTCACACGTCGTTACGTCAAGTTGTCAGAGTGGTGGGTCTGCTATCGTCCTCGATTCAGGCCATCTTTCCGGGCCCTCTGCACTACAGGGCCCTCCAGCGCCTCAAGGCTTATCACCTACGCAGAGGCGTGTCATACGACCAAATGGTTCCCCTATCGGAAGAGATGTTGTGGTGGCTAACCCACATGGAGGCCTGGAATGGTCGGGCAATTTTCGGGTCTTCCCCGGACCTCGTCATCGAATCCGATACCAGCAGAGTCGGTTGGGGAGCGCGCTGTGGAGATTTTTCAACAGGCGGCACTTGGTCCTTGGAAGAACAGAAGTTGCATATCAACTGTCTAGAACTTCTGGCAGGTTCCTTTGCAGTACGCTGCTGGACCAGGGACTCGGTGAAGTCGTGTGTCATATTGAAAATGGACAATGTGTCGGCAGTGCGGTATGTGAACCACCTAGGGGGCGCGAAGTCCCGTGCACTGGCGAATTTGGCAAAGCAGTTCTGGGATTACTGTCTAGACCATCATGTATCGGTGACGGCGGAGTACCTGCCGGGTCAGGCCAACCAGGTTGCAGACTGGCACTCCAGGTATCTCCGGGACTCCAGTCTGTGGATGTTGGATGTCCAGGTCTTTCGCTGGCTCAACGGGCTGTGGGGTCCTTTCTCACTGGACCTGTTTGCCTCCCGCTTGGACCATCAACTTCTGAGGTTCTTCAGTTGGAGACTGGATCCGCTGGCAGAGGCCACGGACGCGTTTCTCCAGGACTGGGGCAAGGAGAAGCCCTTTGCGTTTCCACCTTTTTCGATGGTGATGCGAACGGCGGCGCAGGTTCGCCGGCAGGAAGTGGAGCTGGTGTTGGTGACGCCGCTCTGGAGGTACCAAGTCTGGTTTCCGGTTCTTCTGGAACTTTCCTGGGATTCTCCAATCCTACTCCCCCGGTTTCCTCACCTGCTCCTCAGCCCGGATCGGGATCCGCATCCTCTCATCGTTCAGGGCTCTCTCCACCTCATGGCATGGAGGCTTTCAGGAGACGTTGGTCGCTCCCGGGCCTTTCGAGATCAGCTGAAGGTCTGTTATCCAAGGCCTGGGCTGTCAGTACGTCGAAGCGCTACAAATCCGCTTGGTCTAAGTGGGTGCGTTGGTGTCTTCGACGGAGTTTGGATCCCTTGGTCGCGGGACTCGTTCCAGTGTTGAATTATTTGGCGGAATTGGCCGTGGGTGGCTTTGCCTACCGCACGATTAATGCTGTGCGTTCGGCTATTTCTGCGGCACACCATCCAGTTGACGTTTCTCCGATCGGGGTACACCCCTTTGTGTGCCGACTTTTGCGGGGCGTCCGGTTGGCGTTGCCGCCGGAGCCCCGGTACTCAGTCCTTTGGGACGTCAATTTGGTTTTGAACCTTTTTCTGTCCTGGCAACCTAACAGGTACCTATCGGTCAAGGAACTCTCGGCGAAACTGGCTATGCTTCTATGCTTGGTGTCCTGCCGGAGAGTGTCGGATGTGCGTGCTCTGGATGTCTCGGCACGCGTGTTTTCGCCAGATGGTGTCACCTTCACGATTGGTCGCCGCACAAAGTCGGCTTCTAGAAAAATTTTGTATCCGGCTTTCGTGGATGTCCCGAAGCTATGTGTTGTTCAGTGTTTGAAAGCTTATGAAGATATGACTTGGGACATTCGCCCTCCGGGCGAGAGACAATTGTTAATTGCCTTGCGAAAACCACACCATGCGGTCTCTTCCCCCACCATAGCCAGGTGGGTGCGTTGGGTCATGCAAGAGGCAGGTATTGATACCAAACGTTTCGGAGCTCACTCTGCCAGAGGGGCCATGGCCTCTAAGGCTTTCTCTGCGGGAGCTCGTTTAGAGGATTTGATGCGGGCCGCGGACTGGTCCTCCGATTCCACCTTTAAGGAGGTTTTACTTTAAGCCGGTGGTGGATATTGCAAGTTTGGTGGTGAGTAAGCTTTGAACTAGCATAATCTGAGCCTCCGGTCCTGCCATAGAATCGAAATTTGCCTAGCATTTGTAACGGTAAGTTTCAATTCTATTACGGACACGGAGGCGAGGATTATCCCACCCGGTATATCGTCGAGCGACAACCCGCCCGTATGGCAGTAAGTAACCAGGTTTTAAAGGTTTTCCTCATGGTTGAATATGATCCTGTGATTGTTTATTTCGGTTGTAAACTCCTGTATTTTTCGTTACGACGCTGACGCAGTTCTATTTCTTCTGTTAGGAAATGACGGTTCCAAGCCAGACCAATGAACTGATGGCGTAATTTGCGCGAAGAAAGAGGAGGAACATGGAGAAGGGACTCCCTATCTATGGACTGTGGACATAGAGGAAGGACTCCGTTCAGACTGTTGTGTTATCATGATGGGAGTTGTAGTCCCAGAGACATTGTTTTTCTTGAGTTATGTGATTAAAATGCTTCATTGTTGTAATTTAAGCATTTTCTACATTATGAGCTTTTCTAAGGCTGCTGTGTTTCAATATTATAATAAATGCGAAGAAAGAAAAGCATAATCCTCGCCTCCGTGTCCTTAATAGAATTGAAACTTACCGTTACAAATGCTAGGCAAATTTCGATTCTGGAACGTTTACTTCTACCATTGTCAGGAGTAAATTTCCAACATTTCTCAGTATGGGAAAAGAATAGAGAAGAGTTGTTGAAAATTCTTAAAACATGCAAGTTAGTAGGTTTGCACAGACACAAAAGGGCATTCTAACCCTGGAACTATTGCTTACCACTACTTTCAGCCCCAGTATGTAGATCTGCGTAAATGTGGTAACATAAGGGGATTGCAAGTATAAGGGGATTGTAAGTAGGGTCTGAGCCCGGCATAATCAGAGAGGCTATATCAGAGCTCTTATATAATGAGATTGCTGCCATAATTTGTCGCTGCGCTACATGGAACCAAAGGGACAAGTGGATTATGTTACAGGACAAGTAGATTTATGAAGCAACCTGCCCCCTGGACAAGTAGATATTTTATTAAATTCCACACCCCTGTTAGACTGGTGCTCCATAGAGTGAACTGGCGTGGAGTTCAGTTGTGTAGAGTAGAGTTGGGTTGTATAAAGGTAGAGTGCAGTCGCGTGGAGTGCAGTTTCGTGGAGTGGCGTGGCAGAGTAGCATTAAGTTGCATGCTGTGTGATGTGCAGTTGTCTGGAGTGCAGCGGCGTGAAGTGGCATTGCGTTGAATGGCACTGCTTGGAATGGTGTTGCGCGGAGTGGCCCTGCAGAGAGTGGCATTGCCTTGACTGTCACTGATTGGAGTGGCATTGCATAGAGTTGGAGTAGGTTGGGTAGAGTGAAGTCCAGTCAAATGAGTACAATTGCGCATAGTGAAGTTGTGATGAGTGGCGTTAGTGAAACAATCGGCTTGAAAGGAAAAATCAGATTTAGAACGACACTTCAGGAGGAGAAATATCAAAAAACTGTTAAAATGTGCATTAACAGTATTAGCAGTAACAAAAAGCAGCGTAATTGGTTCCCTGCTTACAGAAATGGAGCATTCAGATGTGAGGGCCTTCTGTCTCGATTGGGATCAGAAGGAGAGGGGAAAAAGGCTACAGGGGGGAGAGCGAGGGAAGAGCTATATATTTTAAACATTGGCCACAGCATGCACCAAGGCTTCACAGGCCTATTAATCAGGCTAATGTAAGGATGGGGGAAGAATTAATGGCATCAAGCCAAAGGGAAAAAAAACAGACCTCAGTCTTTGAATGCCCTGCAAATGGGGCAAGATAAGAGCAGGATTTATAGCCCTCTATAAACCACGATCACTGGTCTCCAGTGCTCCAGCTTAAGGAAAGAAATAGTGCTCACAAGCTCTGAGTAACAACATATGTAACAGGGACAGTCTTTGAAAATAGGCAGAGCTTTTAAAGACCCTATCCTGAATACAGAACGTCTCGCAGAGACAGCACAAGCACTGCAAATTTTTGCACCTATCATTATAAGTATAGGGACACGATATTTAGGTAAACGATATTTTTGACATTATATTTTTGTCAAACTATACTGTTTGCCTCGATATTGTGTCAGTGATCAATCATCGACATGTCACCTCTTTAGCTCTATTTCAGATTTGCCCTGTGCCCATTCTAAACATGTTCTACTTTCTCTCCCTTCCACCTCGATCCCTCTTTGTATCTACTTTCCCTGTGTGCTCCCTTACTCCTGCCCCTTCCCTTTCCTCCACCATTTTTGAATTTTTCGTCATGGAATTACTTGCTCATCATTTCGAGTCCTGGCTCCTCCCTTCCTTCCCATACACCAGTTTCTCACCTCGCCATTCAGTTTCCAGTCCCTTCTTCCCGTCTTTTAGTTGTAGCATCTCTTTTTCCAGTCCAGTCCTCTAAAAAACCTCTCCTCTCCCTTCTAACTCACCATCTCTGACCTCTCCTCATTGTGCCTCCCCTAGTTTATTTCTGCTCAATCTTAAAATCAACTATTGCCTGGCCATGTTTTTATTTTTTTATAATTGCTCTTCTTTTTCCAACCCCCTCACTTATTGACCCTTTACCCTTCTCCATTGTCTCGTTTCTTCTTTACCCTTCCCGCACTCTTTGTTCCTCTCCCCTCCTTATTAAATCCCTCTCTTCAAGTCCCTTCTCTTCTTATTTGAGTCATGTCAGGCCAGATGTGTAGCAAGCGTGTCATACGCCCTAGTGAAACCAAGAAAATAGACTTCTATAACCTACTGTTACATACGCCAAGACAGTCACAATTGGAATGCACAACTCACAACTCGGTGCTGCAATGCTGCTGAACCTGCTGCATTAAAGATTTCTACGGTCACCTTAGGCTGTCAGTAGTCTTGCATTTCTCCTCCTGCATTTTCCGTTCCGGTCTCACTTTTCACAATTTGCTTTCACCTGTGCATTTCTCTACTCCTTTCATGCAATCTTACCCTTTCCTTCTTTATCTTCTCTCATTCAAGTAAATATTGTTTTATATTATTTTTAACAGCACCATGGATTCATTCAGTATACTGTGTATGGCATAGTCCCTCTTCCCCTCTACTCGGAGTGTATTAGTGCCCGATACAAAGTGTTCAGTTGTGGCAGAAAAAAAGGCACACTCCTCAAATTTGGAGTGAGGTATGCGAGGATAACGGAATGTGCAGACACATCCTGCCTGCAAATGATTTCAGGCTGTGCTACTTCAGGGCAATGAGTTCAAGGCAGTACCAGAAGTCAGACCAGTACTGGTTACTGTACTGACCTCATGCGGGGGAAGAGTGACAGCAGTAGTAGTAACTGTGCCAAGAGGGCCAAGGAGAAGAAGAGAGTCCAGGGTCCCTGCACTCTCATTTTCAACCTGCTTGAGGTCGGCTAAGTACTAGTCTGGAAACAGCACAGACCTCAAGCAGGTAGAGAAATCAAACAAATGTCAGTGTAGGACTGGGTTATAGTACTCTAAGTTTTTCTGCTTAAGGGGTTCCCACTGTTAAAGATGGGCACCGGGCAGCAAAAACAGTGGTGGCCGAGTCCCACATGCATAGTAGCACCGTAGAACATTGACTGAGCTAGGAGCCATATCCACAGTTTTCAAGTTTTGTCATTGCACAGTGCTGTGCAGGCAGGACCGGCATTACTGAAGATGTAACAAGCATTGGCAAAGCCAATAGGTCTCGCCTACACAAGAGCTATTACCTTTGTCCTTTTTTTTGTAACTATGCTGAACAGCAGCACAGCTAAAAGGTAGAAAGAAAAGAACGCTTTGATGCAGCCAGCACGGACCACGCGGAGCAGCAGTCTGTTTTATTTATTAGCCTCTACCTTCACCAAAAGATAAAAAATAAAAATTCAGTGATTCAGGAACAAAGGACAATAACACAATGTCAGCAGATGTAAACCAATAAGAAATAAAAATACACATTTAGGAACCATTTTTTTTTTAATGGGATCAGGAGATGTGAGCCAAAAGCTAATGGCATTTGTACGGTTGATGGGTGGTTAGCGATAAAGGGATGTAAGGGTGATTTTTAGGCAAAGGGGTGGGTAGACATAAAGGGAGGTAGTGTGACTTTAGGATTCAGGGATAAGGGAGGTAAGTGTGATCTAAATGTTTAGGGGTAGGTAGCGGTAAAGGGAGGTAAGATTGACTTTAGGGTTCAGGGGTGGGTAGCGGTAAAGAGAGTTAAGGGTGAAACAAACCTTCGAAAAACATTGCATATTAGAAGATGAATAAAACATATAATGAAGCATGACCAAGCAGGAAACATTAATTCAGATCAACATATACTGTATGGTAACACAGGGCTCGAAAAATCCACTCGACCGCACGCATAGTCGAGTTAAATTTACCAAGTTCGAGCTGTTTTTAGGTCCTACTCGCCCTTTCTGGCGAGTAGGAAAAAAAATCAACTTTTGTCCTCTGTCTGTGAAAACAGAGCAAATGTGACAAGATAACAAGATTTAAAGGCATTTTTATTGCTCACAAAGTTAATGAGCACTAAAGATGCCTTTAAATCTTCTTATCTTGTCACATTTGCTCCGCTTTCATTGACGGAGGTCAAGTAGGTTGCAGTTAGGTCGAGGACATTTTTTAAGGTACTAGTCCTGCAGGACTAGTATCATTTTTTTGATTTTTCGAGCCCTGTAACAGTCTCAAACAAAGTATGCTTACAGTTCCATCATCAATTAAAGCGAAAGGTGACCAAAATGAAGATTTTTGGACATAGATCACATGCGAAAAGGTTTTGGTATTGCTATTTTTTTGCATTCAACTCTTGGAAACATAGGCAAGTGTGAACTTCAACCTTGAAGGCTTCAAGTTGTCTTGCAAGTAAAAAGAAAAAAGTACCACCATCTGAGTGCAAACAGTGCAGACGAACAATAATCAAGAAATCAATCAGTACTTGGTCCATGCTCCAGACAAGAAAACAAAGACATGAAGATAAAGTAAAACCCAAGGGAAGGCGACAAGTGCGGACATGTGCTTACTAATGAAAAGGAAATAAATAAGATTAACAATGAAGCCAAAAAATATACATACAGGACTGGAGTGTCTATTTAAGAGAAGCTCAAAAAATGGAGCTTAGCAGTTGAAGGTCTCAAGGAAAGTGTTTCTTTAAGGACGAAAACCCTCACCCACCCTCGAGTGGCATGCTACATCCTCGGGTTCCTCCGGTTACCACTGGCAAAAGTGGTGGCGCAGTGGGTTACAACTCTTCTGAACCAACAGAAGAGCCACTTTGCCTACTGTAGTAGAGGTTACACCAATAAGAGAGGACTGGTGTTGGGGAGGTTAAATAGAGTTTAGTTCCAAAAGAAAAGTGAATAGTGATTAAAAATTCCTCTCAGAGGACCTAACCAAAATTGTAATACATGTCCCTGGGGAGCACATTAGAACCAAAAAAACAAGGAGAATATAACTTTCCCCCAAGCGTGATAATGGGGTCAACGTGATTATTCTTCTAATAACCATCCCATGAGGTGTATGGCATTCTTGAGGACCACATTTCTGAAACATATCACTCTGTACGAAAAGAATTATACGAAACATAAACTGGGAATAAATACACTCTTTGAGCCAAAATCAATATGGCTATTGACATCATGATCAGCATCTGTAAAGACAACCAAGGGACCATTAAACAAACACATCCATTATCTAACTATAGTGCCAAATATTCATAGTCACGTTTAACTAGGTCACATAGCTAAATGTAGAGTTTAACATATTGTTTGCCTAACACAGAGGCACATTACATTTATTAGTGCCATCACCAATCCCACAAAAGTGATTTATTCAGGTTATCAATGTTGTGGAAACACCAAAAAGGTTGTGCAGCGTACCTACACCCACACTCATTGGGGCTACTGCCCTCATCTAGCCAACTTAGGAACAAAGTTGATGAGGCTGCAAATCAGGATTTAAAAACGGGTTTAAAAACAATTATTCAGCCTTTTTACACACCAAGCTGACGCAGGACTACAGTGACCTCTTCATATTCAAAACACCACCACCACATATTAATAGGCGAAAGCTAAATGATTTCTCTGTAAGTCGAGCAGTGTCTGTATATGCAGGTGTCCACAAACTCACTGCAGAGAGACAAAAGAACTCTACTCAAATGTAATAGCAGGAGGTCTCAGACAGAGTGTAGTACAACTAACCACAACTAACCCCTATGCAAATACAGCAAAGGCGGAAAGTTATAGCCTTCTCCAGAAGGAACAGCTCTGAGAGGGGCAAAGGGAACAGGAAAATCTCCCAACATACCTTTAAAAACACTCTCACTTGCAATGTCCTGCCCGAGGCAGTGGGCAAAAGCGCTATATGAGTGCCTGTTCAAAGACAGTTTTTGATGAATGCCAGATGACATCAACTAAGATGCAACCACGCCTGGAAGTATAGGAAATGTGGTCCAAAAGGTACAACTTAAGCAATCGGTTTTTAAATGGCATATTCTCTCGACGGTGTATATTGTGTAATTTGGAGTGACGTTGATGGGGCCTTTAAGTAATCCTGTTTGGCCCTCTGTGTGTTCCATTAACATTGAAACCAACCAATTGTAAGTAATGGGAAGGCTAGAAGACCTTTTCTAGAGGTTTTTTTGTTTTTTTTAAAGGAACAACAGCAGATTGTTGCATGCGACGGCGCATGCGCCATCTCAGTCAAGACCTAAAAACCAGTGACACCACCGAGAGGTAAAGAGCATAACATAGATTCCTGCCTTTTCTGGCCCTAAAAGGACATCCAACCAGATCTAGACATGGAAAGGACATTTTTTAACAGACCACTGCGTGCAGGAGGGGCCTTTGCAGTCCTGGTCCCTCAAACAAGTGGTGGTGGTGGTGGGGGGTCGGGTAATAGTGACACAAAATAACCAGTAGTTGCCAGTGTATCCAGGTACATTTCTCGTATACAATTTTGAAGTGTGATAGATTTTATGCTACCACTTAACATTTTAGACTGCAGAAAGTTATATAACTACTTATGGTTATATAACTACAGAACTAAGAATTCCTATTTAGACTACGTTCTTAAACTAAATAATTTTTGACAAATTTTGCAATATTTTATACCTTTATCAAAATGTAGGCATAAGAATGCTATTTTTTTTTAAAGCAAACTGTCAGAAATGGCCCTCTCTGCATGGTCATCCCGAAACATTTTGCCTTCCGCCTCGACTTTTTGCTGAAATCTTTTTTGCAGGCCTTAGGAATCTGTGCACTTTACAACTGCTAACCAGTGCTAAAGTGAATTGGCCAACACACAATTGCACAGTTAATTTACTTTTAAGTCCTTAGTAAAGTGGCACATGTGCCCAGGAACTGTAAATTAAATTCTACAAGTCATTAGACCTACATAAAATATTTGTGTAATGAATAATGCTTTTTGTGAAATAAATACAACTCCCCACAGAACTAACTGTTTTTGCATACCACTAGATTTCCCAAGTTCTGAGGGATACTGGGTCACGCCATTACTATTAATGGACAAGTGGGTCTGCAGCACTGATTGTGCCACTCACTTAGGTATCCCTGAACACATGCCCCAGGCCTGCCACTGCTAAGCCTGTGTGTGCAGTTTAAACTGCCATGTCGATCAGGCAAGATAAACCCTTTGCAAGCCCAAATCTTCCTTTTAATACATATGAGTCACCCCTAGGGTCGGCCCTGGACAGCCCTAAGGGCAGGGTCACTGCATTTAAAATGTTGGATGTGCACTTTTAAGTTTTACATGTCCTGGTAGTGAAAAAACTCAATTTGTTTCTCACTACTTCAAGGTTGGTCTCTTCCATAGGACAACATCGGAGTTGCTTATTACATCTTATAAATGTAATTTCCAAATGGAAAGAGATAAACCCTTCAAGTTTGGTGTCTCAGGAATCCTAATTTAAAATCCTAACTTATGGGGGATGTCGGATTTTAAATTACAAATCTGAAAATGGCACTTTTAGAAAGTTTGGATAAGGTATCTAAGACTACCAGGTGCACTACTACAACTCACTGTGTACAAAATGTTCAAACAAGGACGTTAAACTTATTTCCCAAATGGACACAATATTTCTTCCAATGAATCTGCAAAGAGCCCATGAAACCACACTTCCAATCAGCAACCAAACTTGAGAAGGAGTTCAATTGCGAAAATACCTAAAAAGAGGCCTGGTGTAAGAATATACTGCACTACTCTGATGGGGTGAGTAAAAGTTAAAAACTATTCTGTAACTTTGCTTATCATCCAAATGGGCTCCGCTGAGCCAATTGGGTTATTTTCGTAAAGGGCACACAATACATTGAATCGTCTCAAAAGTCAAACTCATATTTATGATCACATTTTTGGTATAGCTCATAGGAATTCAGATTCTTGAGCTTATTGTTCTCCTATCCCGTATGTACATTTACTATGGTTAAAGATTTGTATGTCGTTGTCTCATTGTAAATCGCTCTGATACCCGCAAAAGTGTCACGTTCATGCTATATAAAACTTTTAAAATAAATACATTTCTTTAATTGCCATCAAATGAAAACGGTGTAGAAAACTCAAATTGCTTCATGTCAGCAACATTATTAAACAAAATCAAAATTCCCAATGCGTTTCGGGCTATTCCGAGCCCTTCATCAGGCGAACCTGAAACATTAATGTAATCATAATGTAATAAACCGTATGGACAAAACATCAGAATGTAGCATAGAGAGGACAGGGCAAAAGCGCATAAAACATGCAAGAAAGTTGAAGGCAGTGTCCATATCACGGCAACTACATTTTATGAAAAAATTAAACACTTGTTAAACGCCAGTGACTACAATGACACAAGAGGGTTAGATTCCCTGAAGATTAAGGTAGGAAAGGTGATACTGAAGGGCGCTGGTTTTTATTCTGGCTTTGATAAGGAAAGTTTAAACATTGTTCATTCTGTTTCTTTGTTGTAGAGTCTTGTTTGGTCCCGAGGAGAACCCTTTATTGATTGGGTTCGAAACGAGTCAACCTGGTCCCGGGTCACACACGATTTAGCGTCAAATCATTATGTACAGTGTCAATTAGTGTTGATTTTGAGTATTTTTGTTAAATATACAAAACTCAAGAAATGTTCTGCAATAATAGCTCCATTCTTGTTTTGTGTTGTGTGGGCGGCCGATAAATTAAAAAAAAGATCCAGGCGTCCGAGTCTCAAGTTGGAAAAAAACTCCTAACTTACTCTTCCTGTTATTTTGTGCTATTCACTAAGTGTGGCACAATCGTTTGAAACATTCTAAAAATTAGATTACAAAAATGTGTACCTCGCCCAAGTTTAATTTACTCCATCAGAAACCCACTCAAAGCATAATAATTCGTTATAGTATACCCATGCCAAAGCGATAAATATTTTTATTACAGATGGTAGGTGGGTTGAGCAACTGAAATTATAAAGTATGTGCCACCATCTGGCACCACATTCAAGTCAAACACTCATACCATATCATCTGTCAAACAGTGAATGCTAATCAAATCTACAGACACATTTGTAACAACACATACAATAGCAACCGTATATACATCAAGCCCAAGTCAAAAAAGCTATTGGAAGTGATTTATTGCCTAACAAATTCACACATGTACATGGCACAGCAATACATCTGACACTGGCAACTACAAATCAAGAGTATGCAACTTAGGCAGGAGTACATAAAAGAGAGCATAGAAGTGATTAGAAGTTGTATGCCTAACTTTCTGCTTTGTTGCTTTTGCCAGGTCCTTCCCCCAAGCACCAACCCTTTCGGACCTACATCATTTTCCTGAGGCTTACTAGATGCTCCCTCCCTCTTTCCCAGCTTTGTGCTTTTTCCCCCCTCAATATAAGCCTCTTTTATCTAATCTCCTTTTAGAATTCTACTTTGCCTTGTTTTCTGCCTTCTCCAGTTTTCTGTCTTTTTTCCATTTTTTTACCCTGTTGTATTGCCACCGTTTTGTCTCCAGCACGTGCTCCTCTCAAGGTGCTCACTACGCCCAATGAAACCCGCCGCCACTCCTAAGGGTCTTGAAAATAGCAGCAAAGTTTAGGATGTCCTGGAGGACCTTTCCATGACCTCTTCTTTGTCCCTGAAACCTTGCTCACCCCTGTAATCGATCCAGATATAGCTATTGCCACACCCCCGGTTACAAAATCACTAAAGAAGACGGGGTCAAAAAGCCCTGAGGCGGCATAGCCATTATTCACCGTGAAGGCATCAACTGCACTACCACCTCAGCCAACACCAAAGCTGGCTAGAAAACCTGGCCTTTAAAATCAACATTCCTAATGCCCGAACAATAGTTGGTGCCCTCCACTATCACCCAGGGGAGCCGGACCAATTCATTCCCACCCTCATCGCTCTGCTAACGGTATTTTCCAACTCCTACCTCCTACTTGGTGACTTAAACTCATAAGTAAACGACCAAACATACCCCAACTTCTCCAACCACTTACAAGACCTCAGGATATTGGGCCTTTCCCAATAAATGTACTCCCCCACTCACATGGCGAGACACCTCCTCGACCCAGCTTCGATAACTTCTCCAACATCTCAATAGGCAACCCGATCCACTAACATGGACCAAATCACTATCTCATACCATTCAACATCCCAATTTCCAAACCTGTAAAAAAAAAAAAACACCTGGATCTCTCAATGACAATGCAACACAATCCACAATCAGAAATGGATCTCTAGCACTCCTCATCTGCAGCAACCCATGACCTATCCTGCACCATCTCAAACTTCAACATATGACTAACCACCAGCACTGACTCCCTGGCTCCTATACGAGCCACCTCCAACTCTTCACCATGCCCCAGGTCAGCTTGCACCCCAAGGATCTCACACTTTTGAAGCTCCACGGCAAATAACTGGAGCAGTGCTAGCACCACACCCACAATGCCTCAGACAGCGGTTCCTGCTAACCTGCCCTCTAGATCCTTCGCCTACGCCTCAAAACCACCAGGCAAATGGTCCTATCCTCCTACATGCAAAAATCATGTGATTTGCTCACCAAACTATAACTACTGAATTTCTCTGGTTTTGTACGAGTGAAATGTCAGTCTAACTATATAGTCCCTGTAACCTTTGTTTTTTTTGTGCATTTCTATGTTCGTGTGAGCGGAGGTCTTGTCGCCAGAGGCAGGAGAGCCTCCGCGAGGATCAGCTTCCGGGGCACCTCCGGCAGTGTCAGCGGGAGAGCCTGCAACGTCCTGCCCCCGACTCGGGCGATAGCCGAAATACAAGCCGGGGACAACGAGGGCAGCGGTAGCCTCAGAGTGTCCATGTGTGCGACAATAAAGAAGAACTGGGGAAGGAAACACCTGCGTGGAGCCTCCTCTGATACAGGCACAAAAGCTAAAAGGTGAAGGGGCGATAGGAGACGGACTATCAGAACCACATTCACAACACACTTGAGAACTGCAACCCAATAGATATGCGTTACACAATAGACATATTTGGGAGAAACGAGAGCCAGGGACCTTTTCTCACACAATAACTACACTAAAAGAAAATGTCTGCTAATCAAGGGAAACCAGTTACTACAAAGGGGAGCTTGCCCCTCCCCCCCCACCTCCCCACACTCAATATCAGAAGCTCCCATGTGAACAGTCAGTTTCAAAAGCAGCAGGGAGGAAAGGGGCTAAAACAGCAGACAGGGTTAAAATCACCCCTTCCTTGCACTCTAACTTTAGGGTCCAGTCAAAAGGGGAGCAGCTTTTTTCTCTTTCAGCTTCCCATACCCCTCAACCCTTGCAGGATCATAATCTAGGAGTTGAATTGGAAACACAAGGAACTATAGACAAAATGGAGGATAATGGGGTATGGGAGCAAATGTCAAGTGCTAAGGAGGCTTTTGGATCCAGAAACAGATTTCAAGCTAAGTCTCCTGCTTCCCACACCCAAGACCTTGGCAACCAACTCTTAGGGAAAGAAAACCAGCTAGGAGTAGCGAGTATGTGCATCACCCTGACAGACTAGGTTAGAGAAAAATTTGCAATAACAGAAAAGAATCAGCAAAAAATTCAGGGAGAATGTTAAGCTTTAGAAATTAAGAAGAACTCCTTATTAGATTGAGTCTGTGTAATGGAAACGTCCCTTGAAGAACTCACTAGGAAGGTAGAAGTAAACCAAAAAGGAATCCAGCTGATAAACCCAGCGATAAGGACCTCCATGACAAAATAGAAGCACTTGAGAACAACGGAAGAAGGAACAATATCAGGATACTGAACATATCAGAAGGCCTAGAGTGGGAGAATATTAAAAGTTTTCTGACTAATTTACTGAAGGACTTTATTCCCAATATTGACGTAGCTACTGTAGAAGAAGATATACAGAATATTCACTGAAATCCGTTCTCTAGACAGACAGCCAGGAAGACACCAAAAAGAATTCTGGTTAATTTTAAAACATACTCCCTTAAAGAGAAAATCCTGTCAGAGGCTCTCAAAGCAGGGAGCTATACAAAAGGTGATTGGCCCTTCCGTATCAGCTCATAAATTTCCAGAGCCACATAATACAGACAGCATGAATTAGGAAAACACTTCCCAGAACTCAGGAAATTATGTGAAATAATAACATGCACAACATCATCGACCCTAAGCAGGGATGTGGAATGTAATAAAATATATACTGGTCAATGGCCAGGCGGCTTCATAAATCTACTTGTCCTGTAAAAATATCAACTTGCCCCTTTGGTGCCATGTAGTGCTGCGACAAATTGGTGTGGAGTGCAAAAAAACGATGGATTTAGGCCCTGATCCTTGTACTGGGGTGAATGTATGACATTGTTCTACATTCTACACCGACCCCAGGACCACACTTAGAGGCACCCTCATCTACAGACCACCAGGAACAGGTAAACAATTGTGCGAAGACATCACTGACTTCATCAGCCCACATGCCCTCCCCTCCGAGAACTACATTCTACTGGGAGACTTCCACTTCCACCTGGAAAAGAAAAACGACTGCAACACCACCACCCTTCTGGACAACCTGGCCAATCTCGGACTCAAACAACTTGTTGACATCCCCACCCACTTAGCCGGACATACGCTCGACCCTATCTTCACCTCCAGCAAACACATCTCCTTCAATCATACCACAGCTCTCCATTGGACGGACCACAGCTGTGTTCACTTCAGCTACAAAACTACCACGACTCACAACCCCCCACAACCTATTCCTCAAAGAAACTGGAACAAAATCACCACCGACCAACTCATCACATCGCTCAACCAAAACCCTCCAGCCCTCTCATCAGACCCAAACGAAGCTGCCACCAAACTCAAACAATGGATCACTCACAGCGCTGACGAATTAGCACCCCTAAGAAACCACCAGATCAAACAAGGTAGCAAAAAGGCCCCCTGGTTCAACGATGACCTTAAGAATTCCAAGAAACTATGCCGTACTCTCAAAAAAACATGGAGAAAAAACCCAACCACTGACAACCTGACCACCTTCAAGGCAGCCACCCGCAAACACCACCAATTGATCCGAGCCACCAAGAAATCAGCATTCAAGGATCAACTAAACAACAACGCCCATAACAGCAAGGAACTATTCAACATCGTCAAAGAATTTACCAACCCCACCGCAGCCTCAAACGACATTACTCCCTCCCAAGACCTCTGCGACTCATTATCCTCTTTCTTCTACAACAAAATCGCCGACATACATAACAGCTTTAAGAACATTTCGAAAGAACAGCCCATCCCACCCACTTCCAAAACCAAACCGCTCTCTAACAACCTTAACGCCTGGAACCCAATCACCACTGAAGACACCATCCGCCTAATGAACTCCATCCATTCAGGTTCGCAAACCGACCCCTGTCCCCACCACATCTTCAACAAAGCAGACTCCATCATCGCACCCCATCTCCGTGATGTCATCAACTGCTCCTTCAACTCCGCTACCTTCCCAGAAAGCTGGAAACACGCCGAACTCACTGCTCTCCTGAAGAAGCCCACAGCTGACCCCTCTGAACTTAAGAACTACCGCCCCATTTCCCTCCTCCCTTTCCCAGCCAAAGTCATTGAGAAAGCCGTCAATAGCCAGCTCGCCGCCTTCCTTGAATCCAACAACTCCCTCGACCCCTCACAGTCCGGCTTTCGAGCCAAACACAGCACCGAAACCGCCCTCATTGCAGCGACAGATGACATCCGAATGCTACTGGACAACGGAGAAACAGCTGCCCTCATCCTACTCGACCTCTCCGCCGCCTTCGACACATTCTGTCATAGCACCCTCATACAACGCCTCAGCAACGTCGGAATACAAGGAAAAGCCTTGGATTGGATCATCTCGTTCCTCGCCGGGAGAACCCAGAGAGTCCGACTCCCCCCTTTCAAATCAGAGGCCACCGAAGTCATCTGCGGAGTCCCACAAGGATCATCACTCAGTCCCACCCTCTTCAACGTTTACATGAGTCACATCGCGCGACAACACAACCTCAACATCATCTCCTACACTGACGACACCCAGCTGATCCTTTCCCTCACCAAAGACCCTAACACCGCCAAAACCAATCTTCATGAAGGCATGAAAGAAGTAGCCGAATGGATGAAAAACAGCTGCCTAAAACTTAACTCAGACAAAACGGAAGTTCTCATCCTGGGATCTTCACCCTCTGCCTGGGACGACTCTTGGTGGCCATCTGCCCTGGGCACAGCACCCATACCCACAGACCACGCACGCACCCTGGGCTTCATCCTAGACTCCTCCCTCTCGATGACCAGACAAGTTAACGCCGTCTCATCCTCTTGCTTTAACGTACTCCGTATGCTCAAAAAAATCTTCTGTTGGATCCCCACCGAAACAAGAAAGATGGTCACCCACGCACTGGTCACTAGCCGACTGGACTATGGAAACACCCTCTACGCCGGAACTACAGCCAAATTACAGAAAAAACTCAAATGCATCCAAAATGCATCGGCCAGACTCATATTGGACATCCCTCGCCAAGCTCACATTACCGGCCACCTGAAAGACCTCCACTGGCTTCCTGTCAACAAGAGAATAACGTTCCGTCTCCTCACCCACGCTCACAAGGCCCTCTACAAACTAGGACCCGAATGCCTCGACACACGACTGTCCTTCTACACACCCACCCGCCAACTAAGATCCTCCAACCAAGCGCTTGCCGCAGTTCCGCGCATCCACAGATCCACCATGGGAGGAAGATCCTTCTCCTACCTGGCGGCCAAGACCTGGAACTCTCTCCCCACTCACCTCCGCCTCACACAGAACCACATTTCCTTCAGAAAGGAACTTAAAACCTGGCTATTCGATAAATAATGCACCCCCTCCCACAAGCGCCTTGAGACCCTATGGGTGAGTAGTGCGCTATACAAATTTCTGAACTTGAACTTGAACTCTGTGTTTTTTGCAATTTTCGCGTCAAATTATGGCAGCAATGTCTTATATATAAGTGCTCCGATAATAGCCTCTCTGATTATGCCAAGGCTAATACTACAGTAAGGTTTACATATTAGCAATTCCATTCTTTTACCATCTATCCACAAATCTACATATGGGGGCTGGAGGTAGCAGTAAGCGATAGTTCCAGGGTTAGATTGCTCGCACCCAAGTCTGTGCAAACCTAATAACTTGCATGTTAAAGGGGTTTTCACCAGCTGTTCTCTAATCTTTTGCATATTGAGAAATGTTGGAAAGGGCAGAAGTAAAATTTCTTGCAAGATTTGGGAAAAAGTGATTGGGAGGAAAGTGAACTCGTAAACGCCCAACAGATTTTCGCATGAGCATACCTACATATGCATATTTGCTCCAGCTAAAATGCAGTTCACAAATATTTTCTAAGATTATGATTTCCTGGCCTACTTCTGTACATACTTGTTAATTTATGAAAGCTATAAATGTGCAGTAATGCAAGGACATATACCATGGGTGCATTTTTGTGACTTTCTTTAAGAATTGGGCCCCTAATTAGGGTTGGAATTAACCAAGATCTTTTGTTTTGTATTAACATTCTATCCCTCTCTCTATTTATCAGCAGATTTCACCACATTCAACTCTTTCACAAGAAGCATATCAGAACACAAAGTAGTTTTGTTCAGTGCCAGGGACTACTGTGGCAATGTGTGTGTTTTTGAGACCAAAAAATTGTTTTGCTTTTTGCCTATGTTTGTTATAATGGTGAAGGCTCAGCATCACTCACAACAATAGAGTTGTACAAAAACCATGTCAAAACAAGACACACATTGACAAAACCAAAAGACTGACCACCAATGTCCGACCTATTGGCTTTGCCAATGCTTGTTTATTTTCATACTTCCCATAATCTTGTTTACACTGGCTACGCTGATTTTCCTTTACGAATATTTGTTATACTAGCATGCACAAACCAATTTTCCTAAAAGATGCATCAAAAAAATGGTACCTAAAATTTTACGGTAGTTTAGCATATCATTTTCCAATTTGCATTTTATTGTGAACGTTTTATTGTCAAAGCAAAGAATCATCAATCTCACTTGCAAACTACTGAAAATATGTGCATATAATCAGAGAGCATTCTGGGAGTATTATAGGTAGCCCCATATTGTTAAACTCTGGAAACGGGTGTACACATTTTTATTCCGGAACCCACAGTCAGTAGTGCAGTCTGAGTGTACAACATTTCCTTGGAGCGCTCACCCTAATAATAAAGGCTTTGCATTACTGAACCATAAATATACCATAACTGCAGACAATGTCCTACTCTGATCCATCATGTGGTACTGTAAACTGACAGCCAAAGGGTTTGTGCTGCGGGGGGTTTGGCCTACTTGTCCTAAAGACAAAATAAACATGAAAGCTTGTTGTCCTTGACCCGAAACAATATGTTCTGGGTGTCGGACTATAGGAATTCCATACCCCTGCCTAAGGAAGTAAGAACATTAGTTGAGAAGATCAAAGCACATCAGAAAGGAAATTGGTTTATTAATGCTGTGGAGTAAAGAGAGCTTGAATGGGTAGCTGTTCAAGAATAGCCATAGTTGTTATGGAGGGTTACCCGGGATGGGGTGCGAGGGGCTCAAACAACAACAAAAAGTGTTGCTTTTTACAATCACTGGGTGTGGGAGCATGTGGAAGAGGAGAAAAAGAAAAAATGTAAGTCCTCATTGGTGAACAGTGTTCACGTGGATGAACTCCGCCATATCTAAATTGGTTCCTTCTATCAAATGTAATTTATGGTAGAGCTCTCGACTCTTAGACTGTTAAGGGTCCAAACTTGGAATTTCAATGGCCTCAGTGTTAGCAGCAGAAGGAAAAGAATTCTAGAGTACCTTACACTTTTGGATAGTGAGGTTATAATTATACAAGAATCTCATCTGTTGGAAGAGGAATGGGAAGAATATTATAAAGGTCAAAGATGGATAAAACATTTTATATGCACCAACCAGTCATGTTGTGTAAAGAGGGTGATAGTTCTTTTTAAGTAGTCCATTAAAGCCATTTTAGGGTGACTGCATGGTCGATTACAGCTGTGATAGTGTGTGCGGAATCGTCTGATTTTGCAGTGCCCCTGTTCCTGGCTTGCAGGGCCAATGGCTGGGAAAGGTTATGTGTGGATTTAAGAGATTAGAACAGGAACATTCATGTGGATGGAATCGCCTTACCCAGTGTTAACAAATTCCTGACAATAACAAAAGGAATTAATTGGTTTCCTACCGTAGATCTCACAGCTGACTACCATCAGGTATCGTTATACTCTGAAAGCAAGTACTTAACTACTTTTATTAAGCCAGTTGGTTGCTTCCAGTTCTCAAGATTATTTTAGGGGTTAGCCTCTCTGGTTGCAATGTTTCAAAGACGTATGTATTTATCATTCAAAAACAGAAAACAAGTTACATTCATTCAAAGTGGTATTTTATTTCAGGGGAAGATTTTTTTTAAATATCATGATGAGAAACTTCAGATAGTTTTGAAGATTATTGGAGAAAATGGGTTGATAGAGTTCTCCAAGTATACGTTCACGAAGACGGTTGTCACTTATTTGGGCATGAAATCAGTTGCATGTCAATCACACCTAGAAAATACCTTGTTGAGAACATTAGAAAGGAGCCAGCACCATAAAATAAGGATCAAGTTTGTCCTTTCCTTGGACTACTAGAATTTTATTCCAACTTTTGTAAATATATTTTCTGGAACAATGCACAAAACTACACAATTGCTGAAAAATATGTGTACAGTTGTTTGGTCACAAGAGTATCAAATGGTATTTGATATCATTGAGGATGATATTAGTAAAGCACCATTATTGCAAGATTTTGATCAGAATTGTAAATAAATAATATGACTGATACTAGTGGAAAGGAATTGGGAGCTATTTTAGCACAAATTAATGAGAAGAGAAGTGAAATAGTGCTTTTGCTTCCCAGGAATTAAAACCTAAGGAAAAAAAGTAATCAATTTTTTAAAGGGACGTTTTTGGATATGTATGGGGTCTGAGGCACTTTATATATATATATATATATATATATAAATTAGCTTCCCTAATCAATGAAAGCAGTTAATCAAAGCATTTTTTCTTTCTTTCAGTGCTGATAAGAAAAATGCTTCCACCAGGACACTGTTGTTCTTCGAACACTTATCAGCATACTCCAAGCTCATCCTTGCAGGCCCATCCTTGATGCCAACATATACCAATAAATCAGCCCCATTATTTGAAAATAAACAATGTAAACGCAAAACACATGGCACTTTATTTTTCTTTGATTAGGTCTTATTAAACCTACTGTATGGTGTGCATTTACTTCTAAAGAAAAAGCACAATCAGAATGCTGGATTTTAATTTCCTTACAATGTGCTTGGACTTTAAAATGTGACTTATAATTATACACATTGTTACATATTACCACATTATCTCAAACAAAAAACATACATTTCTCAAAACATTAACAGACATATCTGAAGTCTCAGGCAAACCAGGAATAGTAAACAGATGATGCTCAAATGTGCTTAGTCTTTATAAAGCGTACTAAAAAAGAAAATTAATAGATCATATAATATAACAATTGTATAACGAGTAATGTGTTATATGTTCCTATATTGCCATCTCAAGATTCAGGTGACATTTATAAAATACATTACCCATATTTACATAGATATAGTAATAAACCATATGTTTTATAGGAATACGTCTGACATTTAACATTGAAAGAAAAATACAATGATATAATGAACTGACTGCCTGTGTAAGATTAGGTCACCTTTACTACCTTCCCACCACACAGAAAAAATCTATCACAAACTATATTTGGTGTCAATACTATTTTCGAAAGCAGTTCTCATAGCCAACACCTCTTACAATTTCTCAAAGACGTCAAGATGCCAAAGACGTTTTGCGGAAGAAAAGCACGTCTGCAAGGTAATACTGAAAAACTGTGGGTGCTCATTTAACAATGAACAAATACTCTTGTATACTAGGAATGGGTTGCTTGCATGTGTGTAGTAGCAATAGAAAATTCCTGCTTGGAGTCACACCAGAAGAGTAACTTTTTCCTGTGAGGGCACAACAGAGGTAACCAACAAGTCATGCACTTGCACCTGCACATAGTTATAGGACCAGACTCCTTTATGTTTTGCTTCACTCCTTCAGGGTACTCCAACAAGTTGGCATCTCAGCAACCATACCCGCTGAGCAATTACCTACGTTTCAAATGATTATTTTATCCCACTTCCCCAAGATACATTGTCTCAGAGGACAACCACATAAGGTGCAGGACTGACTGATAAGAAAGTAGGGGACATAAAGTTTGCTTTAATATTTCCCCCAAACACCAATGCGGTCTTTGGTAAAGCAAAAAATATATCCTAACAAGTAAAAATGCACTTTTTTTTAACTGACGCGAAAAAGAGAAGAAAAACTCTGGCCCATATAGATCTGTTGCTTTCAAATAGTTTCACTTCTTTAGAGTAGGACTTTTTTGATTAAACTATGAATCGCTCAACTGAAGGACCCATTAGACAATCTAAATGTCAACACTCAATATAAAGAAACGCTTGGGAATAGCTTTATGCAAGTCTACAGAGGAAAACACATCCAAATATGCCAACTTATTCACAAGTTTTCCGTGAAGCAGATACATCTCCCTGTTTCACTAATCATCTTACTCACTTTAAAAAAACTTAACTGCAAAAAATATCATCCTTTGAAAATCTCCTTCTTGGAGCTATTTAAATAAAACCTGGATAAATGGCTGTTTATTGGTAGATAGTAAGAACTTTCCTGGATAGTGTTCGTAGTAAAGGGGCTACAAAGATTTGTGTAAATACAACATCCAATTTAAATATCAAGCATATTTACGACAAGAGCCTAACAAAAACTAAAACCAAAACAAGCTTACCAGTCAATGAACTCCCACTCGGTTCAATAACTGTCAACAATTGATATAATTACTTGCCATCCACTTATTTGTCCCTATTCAGTGGATAATGATCGCCCACTCATCTGCTCATAAATTAACTCCAAACTAGTCGAACTTTTGTCCATAAATCAACCCATTGTTTTCCTTTGATCACTTTTGATAACTACCTGCCACCCTCATCCTAGAAAGCTCAGCATGCAGCTCATATATTAGGTTTTATTCATTTTAAAACAACAAGGGGGGGCGCAGCGATATAGCATTATGTTAATCAATAAAAAAAACACAAACAGTTGACAACAGCCTTCTTTAACAATCAATAGTTAGATAGATTAGAATTGTTCAGCCACTGAAACGGGCAACCATTAGGATGGTGGCAAATGTGCTAGAGTCCTGATTCAATAGTGAATCCTAATCCATAGAGAAAGCCTATCTAACGTATCCTCAATCTGCACAACGGTATGCCTTCCTTATCTGGTTCTTCGATTTACGACAATCCCCAGCATTTGCAAGCTCTGGTCTACTATCTAACACATGCGTGGGATCTTAACTCTCTGATCCTTGCCTTCACAGCATGCACCCAGGCAAGCCTAGGTATTTGATAGATTATTCTTTCACGTTATGAAACAGGAAATATTTGCCCCAATATCGTACCAGTTTGCGCTGCTGTAGGAACATGCTGTGTACAAAACACACTGCACAGATAAAAAAAAAACGCGCGCACACACACACACACACACTTACTACTAATAGCACACCAAGCTGTACATATTTGTTAAGTCTCTATAAAATCCCTCAAAAACATTATATAGCAATGCACCGAGCAACAGCATACTCCTGTTTGAGGAAAGAAAAATGTGCTATTAAAAAAGCAAGGTACTGAAATTGTTTTCATTAAAAAGCGATCGTTATTTTGAGATCAGCGATTTGTTCAGCAGGTATAGTAATTGTGTCAATCAAAGTTCACAGCTGTTGTATTATAGCATATACAACAACAGCGAACTTCTGTTGGGCATTTCCAGTTTTGAAGACTGAATCGAAAGTGTGGGCAGATGGCCAATTTCTAGGCACACCCACATCTGGAAATTATACAAAAACGGAGGTAGTAGATGATACACTTATTTGTTTAAGATGAATATTTTCAGATGTCAGAGTTTGGGATAAGAAGCTAAACCTCTTGGAAACATACGTTCACGGCAAATAGCAAGATCATAAGCACTGCTCTGGGGTTTGCAATTACTGCATTCATTTGGCCATTCAGGATTTTGCTGAGAATATGGATGAAATACATTATTGGAACACGTTAACTGACAGCGCGAGTTTATTGACTTGACCCTCACTCCCTCAAATGAAAAAAAAATGTATTCACACCCCTCAAAAGTTACGTACATGTGTAACTCCAACACAAGAACTTACAAATTGACCAACCTAAAGGAACACAGGCAAGCACTGTTTTCGTTGTTGGCGAATAGAAAATACGCAAATAAATAAAAGTCACAGTTCACTTGATCGCATGTATGTGTCATTTTTACCACAAAGATTATCTCGGATATGGTAGTTTGCACAACACCGTGGACACAGACTGGTCGGGCTAGCAATCAACCTTACCTTTATCCTGCGTACAGGATATGATTTCCTCCTCTTTGGGGTTAGTGACCTGGGTGATAATGGACGTGTTGTCCATGGAAACGAATGTCGCTTCAGCTTCTCCAGCCCCTCCGTCAAGATGCGGTCCTCAACCACGTCCTTCGATCGATAAACAATATAGAAAAATTCCAGCAATAAGTCTCCTGGCACATCCGAAGCCACGGAGGAAGGCCCTTCCTTTCTTTTCTTAAGCATGAATTCAAAGCGAGAGGGAGCAATGAATCAGAGCAAGTACGGTGGTTACCTGTCCGCTACTTACACGGACCTTCCGTAAAATTCAGTCAGTCTAATTTCCGCTCTCCGTTGTTTATCTTTCAACGGATGTCATTTGTCCGTAAATTTTCAACACTTCCGGGTCGCTTCACCACAGATCCCACGGCCGAACATATTCTGTTTGTCGCTTGAGAGTGGGAGGGACTGGATCGGAGCATTGGCAGCCCCTCATCCAATCCTAACCAGTCACAGAGATTTGAAGCGTTGATTGGCCGTGGCGCATGTACGTCCCTTTCACAGATAAAAGTCCTAGGACTGACTGCTAGAGCCGCCCCAATTTGGAGCAGGCTGGGGCCAGGTTGAGGTGTTCCCAAAGTGAATTGGGCGAGGACCGCAGTGTGACGGACTGTCTCGTCCTCGGCAGGCCAGACTGCTGCGCTGCGGTTTTAATGGGGAAAGAGGGAGTGAGGAGACAGCGCCTGCAGTGGGCAATGGTTCGACCCCCTCACGCTGCGTTCGGAGGCAAGAGCGAAGGATCTGTGCACGACTCACGGCCGTCTCGGCTCTCTTGGCTGCTGCTCAGCTTTCTGGAGAACATGTTGTGTCGGAAACTGTCTAGGGGCTTGTCTGGGGCCTGACAGGATGTGGGGCGACAGCTTTCTTAGTACATGGTATTTCCAGTGCTTGCAATAAAAAAATAGAAGTGTAATGCTTACCTTCCAACAGTACCTGTTTGTTCTAAGAAGTGACAGTACTCTCTCCCATTAACCAATTGACTACTCTGGCGCCCCCTACTTACTGGATATTTTTGTGTCTCACCCGAACATCGCGCACGATATCTATTTGAGATATTTTATTTTCTGACAGTGTGCTCTGAGCAGGCGCGCAACACCCATTGGGCTCACCGGGCCTCTGAAAAGTTTCAGCGAGTGAACCGACCCCCCTGCCCTGACCTCTTGTGTTTCCTTTAGAGTGGCGCAGAGGTGAAATCCTTGCCTGAAGGCAGGGATTTCACCTAAGCACTTGAGCATGGGTTGTGAGCATGGGGTGTGAAGATGTGCACAGCAGGGGGAAGGCATGGCCAGTTAAGGTGATGCTTTTCCTTTGTAAAGGAATTTCTGCTGGCATCTTAGCACAGGGTGTGCTGTCTGTGCACTTGTATAGATGTGTATTCCATACAAGTGCACAGACAGCAAACCCTGGGCTATGGCGCCAGCAGGAATTAATTTACAAAGGAAAAGCTTCACCTGCACTGGCCATCCCTTTCCCCCTGCTGTCTGTGCATTTGACCCACATTGATCTACACAGTGAGACCTTCGGGAGGGGCTGGATGCCAGGACACAGTGCTGCTGATCAGCCAGACTCCACAGTATAGTATCAAAAGAGCAGGCAGCAGTTTTTTGTGTAAGTTCCAGTAACTTTAATGCATTTTTCAGCACAGCATTACCTACTGCCTGTATATCTAGGTTACTGTGAATGTTGTTCTTGACTTACATACATAGAAACGTCCAAGAGGACAGTCCCCTCCAAATGTGCAAATGTAGTGTAAGTTTGTAGTGTTTATTTTTTTTTGGGGTGCTAGCGGGTAATTTTAGAGTTCAGGGTGGGTGTGGGTTTTAGGGTGCCAGTGAGTAATTTTATGGTTCAGGGTGGGTTACGGATTGGGGTGCCAGGGGGTAATTTTAGGGTTCTGAGCGGGTATGGGTTTTGGGATTCCAGGGGGCAATTTTAGGGTTCAGGGTGGGTATGTGTTTTGGTGTGCCAGGGGTAATTTTAGGGTTCAGGGCAGGTGTGGGTTTTGGGGTGTCAGGGGGCAATTTTAGGGTTCAGGGTGGGTATGGGTTATGGGGTGCCAGGGGGGAATTTATGGTTCAGGGTTGGTATGGGTTATATGGTGCCGGGGGAATTTATGGTTCAGCATGGGTATGGGTTTTGGGGTGCCAGGGGTAATTTTAGGGTTTAGGGCAGGTGTGGGTTTTCGGATGTCAGGGGGCTATTTTAGGGTTCAGGGTGGGTATGGGGTGCCAGGGGACATTTTAGGGTTCAGCATGGGTATGTGTTTTGGTGTGCCAGGGGTAATTTTAGGTTTCAGGGCAGGTGTGGGTTTTGGGGTGTCAGGGGGCAATTTTAGGGTTCAGGGTGGGTATGGGTTATGGGGTGCCAGCGTGGAATTTATGGTTCAGGGTGGGTATGGGTTAAGGGGTGCCGGGGGGGAATTTATGGTTCAGCATGGGTATGGGGTTTGGGGTGCCGGGGGTAATTTTAAGGTACAGGGTAGGTGTGGGTTTTGGGGTGCCATGGGATTAATTTTAGGGTTCAGCGTGGGTATGTGTTTTATAGTGCCAGGGGTAATTTTAGGGTTCAGGGCAGGTGTGGGTTTGGGATGTCAAGGGGCTATTTTAGGGTTCATGGTGGGTATGGGTTATGGGGTGCCAGATGGGAATTTATGGTTCAGCATGGGTATGGCTATGGGTTTTGGGGTGACTGGGGTAATTTTAAAGTTCAGGGTGGGTTTGGGTTTTGGGGGGCAAGGGAGAATTTATGGTTCAGCATGGGTATGGTTTCTGGGGTTCCTTACGGCAGAAGCGTGGTCTGGGGTAGGTTGCAAGAAGGCAGCACCCGCACTCACTTGTAAGTACTTCATAAGATGTAATATCCTGCACTGTGAGCACCCGGCCCAGCACTTCAGATAATTGGCTAATGTGCCTCTACGCTGCTGTCTTTGTGTTTGTTTTCACAGCCCGGTTACTTGCGGGCGTCCATAATTTTGACCACGTAGGATTACTACACGCAGTGCTTGGTGAGCATATTCTTTGAGCACTTATAACTTTACAGTTTGTACGCTCGTTTTAAGTAAACAAACCAGGACGATTTGCTTTTTTGTATGGGGCATACTTTTAAACCTTACTAGGTTGAGGACCATTTAATTCCTCCCGCCTTTTTCCAATATTCATGCTATGTAGGGCAGGGGCCCAAACTAGACTGAACAAAATACCCCTCCCCCTGTTTTTGACCAGTTACGATTAACCTGTCCCGTGTGCCTGTCAGCTTTACTGTTTATGGGTAATTGATGTACACACATGTGGTACATTTTGCGGCATCAAGTTTTCTTCGATGCTGTCTTATTACTTTGTTTTGTTCTTTCTCATTTCCTAGGCTTCATTCAGGAGTGGTCTCCACCTATTAGCCGTGACCATGATAAGGGTTCACAGGTTCTACTCCACCCTGATTGAGATAAGAGGGTAATTTTTAAACTCACTAAATCACGTGCACTTTACATATTCTTTACTTGATGGTCCTGCCGAAGCGCTAACGACCTCTTGGCAACGGAAGCGCGAAACATGTTGACCGTGACAATTGACACCTAGGCATAATAGGCCTCTTGGGTCAATAATTTTTAGCAGTATTGACTGCCAAGGGTATATTTTTCAACATATCGCTGCATGTTTACCCTTGTTTCAATTTTAATATATCACACTGGCACGTATTCCCTTTACCCTCCTCTTGACTCATAACCCGCACACCCGCATGCATCATCCGGCATTCCTCCAAAAGATCTCCTATAAAGTGACCCTTCTTGGGACCCGTAGGGAATTGCAGCGCCGGCCCTACGAGGAGCAAACGCCCGATGATGAAGCATGACACTCTTCGGGGTGTGTGAGGGCAACAGAGGAAACACAATGTCTTTCCCTCTTATAATTTTGGGTCCTTTATACCTAGGAATCTCCTTTTCTCTTTTTCCTTTCTTTTTCTTCCAATTTTTTAAGTATGGGTGACTTTTTGCACCACGATGCATGGGTGACTGTTTGCACCCTGGCACAGGAACTTTGTCCTCTTTGTTGGTTAAATATTGACATTCGGAGCACGGACACTGGACCTTTATAAGCTCCTTGGGTCCCCCCCTCTCTTTTTGATAAATATATTTAGCACGGCTGTTCAGCCGAGGGACCGTTAATTTTATTCTGTCCTTTCCTTCTTTTCTTTTTCGTGAGGCACACGAGGCAGGATTATTTTACCAGTGGGACTTGGTTCATAGTATACTTGGCTTCATTGCCATTGCGATGCAGTGGTTAATTGCCCCACTTTCGTAACTGTAGATGTGCGCAAGGTACGCGATGGATAACCCCTAAAGATAGCAATAACATTTTGTGCATCTTAATAAAGTGCTTGAGTCCCTTTGAGTGTTCACGATTAGGTAGCAGTATCACAGTGTCTATATTTCCTGCAGGACGAGCTGCGGTCCAGGTATGACATTTGAATAACCCCTTTATGGTAAATTATGTAGCGATGGAGGGCAGTGTACGTAAATTGTTTTATGTTGCAAATTGCCTGTACGTTTCTGGGCAGTTTTTTCGACAATTCCGTCTCCTTGATTATGTAGTGAGCCGTTGCGCATGAGCAGGGGAGTAGTGTGCCCGATTAAAGCTCATGCGCGTCTAACTCCGGTGCTCACACATGCGCATTTAGTTGCTTCTCACTAGGATTCCTTTCCTCCCCGGAAAAGGATACCGCCTCACACCTGACCCGGCCTGTGCAGTTAAACTGGCGGTTTTGCCGTTGTGAGTCTCCTTACGGCAGAAGCGTGGTCTGGGGTAGGTTGCAAGAAGGCAGCACCCGCACTCACATGTAAGTACTTCATAAGATGTAATATCCTGCACTGTGAGCACCCGGCCCAGCACTTCAGATAATTGGCTAATGTGCCTCTACGCTGCTGTCTTTGTGTTTGTTTTCACAGCCCGGTTACTTGCGGGCGTCCATAATTCTGACCACGTAGGATTACTACACGCAGTGCTTGGTGAGCATATTCTTTGAGCACTTATAACTTTACAGTTTGTACGCTCGTTTTAAGTAAACAAACCAGGACGATTTGCTTTTTTGTATGGGGCATACTTTTAAACCTTACTAGGTTGAGGACCATTTAATTCCTCCCGCCTTTTTCCAATATTCATGCTATGTAGGGCAGGGGCCCAAACTAGACTAAACAAAATACCCCTCCCCCTGTTTTTGACCAGTTACGATTAACCTGTCCCGTGTGCCTGTCAACTTTACTGTTTATGGGTAATTGATGTACACACATGTGGTACATTTTGCGGCATCAAGTTTTCTTCGATGCTGTCTTATTACTTTGTTTTGTTCTTTCTCATTTCCTAGGCTTCATTCAGGAGTGGTCTCCACCTATTAGCCGTGACCATGATAAGGGTTCACAGGTTCTACTCCACCCTGATTGAGATAAGAGGGTAATTTTTAAACTCACTAAATCACGTGCACTTTACATATTCTTTACTTGATGGTCCTGACGAAGCGCTAACGACCTCTTGGCAACGGAAGCGCGAAACATGTTGACCTTGACAATTGACACCTAGGCATAATAGGCCTCTTGGGTCAATAATTTTTAGCAGTATTGACTGCCAAGGGTATATTTTTCAACATATCGCTGCATGTTTACCCTTGTTTCAATTTTAATATATCACACTGGCACGTATTCCCTTTACCCTCCTCTTGACTCATAACCCGCACACCCGCATGCATCATCCGGCATTCCTCCAAAAGATCTCCTATAAAGTGACCCTTCTTGGGACCCGTAGGGAATTGCAGCGCCGGCCCTACGAGGAGCAAACGCCCGATGATGAAGCATGACACTCTTCGGGGTGTGTGAGGGCAACAGAGGAAACACAATGTCTTTCCCTCTTATAATTTTGGGTCCTTTATACCTAGGAATCTCCTTTTCTCTTTTTCCTTTTTCTTCCAATTTTTTAAGTATGGGTGACTTTTTGCACCACGATGCATGGGTGACTGTTTGCACCCTGGCACAGGAACTTTGTCCTCTTTGTTGGTTAAATATTGACATTCGGAGCACGGACACTGGACCTTTATAAGCTCCTTGGGTCCCCCCTCTCTTTTTGATAAATATATTTAGCACGGCTGTTCAGCCGAGGGACCGTTAATTTTATTCTGTCCTTTCTTTCTTTTCTTTTTCGTGAGGCACACGAGACAGGATTATTTTACCAGTGGGACTTGGTTCATAGTATACTTGGCTTCATTGCCATTGCGATGCAGTGGTTAATTGCCCCACTTTCGTAACTGTAGATGTGCGCAAGGTACGCGATGGATAACCCCTAAAGATAGCAATAACATTTTGTGCATCTTAATAAAGTGCTTGAGTCCCTTTGAGTGTTCACGATTAGGTAGCAGTATCACAGTGTCTATATTTCCTGCAGGACGAGGTGCGGTCCAGGTATGACATTTGAATAACCCCTTTATGGTAAATTATGTAGCGATGGAGGGCAGTGTACGTAAATTGTTTTATGTTGCAAATTGCCTGTACGTTTCTGGGCAGTTTTTTCGACAATTCCGTCTCCTTGATTATGTAGTGAGCCGTTGCGCATGAGCAGGGGAGTAGTGTGCCCGATTAAAGCTCATGCGCGTCTAACTCCGGTGCTCACACATGCGCATTTAGTTGCTTCTCACTAGGATTCCTTTCCTCCCCTGAAAAGGATACCGCCTCACACCTGACCCGGCCTGTGCAGTTAAACTGGCGGTTTTGCCGTTGTGAGTCTCCTTACGGCAGAAGCGTGGTCTGGGGTAGGTTGCAAGAAGGCAGCACCCGCACTCACTTGTAAGTACTTCATAAGATGTAATATCCTGCACTGTGAGCACCCGGCCCAGCACTTCAGATAATTGGCTAATGTGCCTCTACGCTGCTGTCTTTGTGTTTGTTTTCACAGCCCGGTTACTTGCGGGCGTCCATAATTCTGACTACGTAGGATTACTACACGCAGTGCTTGGTGAGCATATTCTTTGAGCACTTATAACTTTACAGTTTGTACGCTCGTTTTAAGTAAACAAACCAGGACAATTTGCTTTTTTGTATGGGGCATACTTTTAAACCTTACTAAGTTGAGGACCATTTAATTCCTCCCGCCTTTTTCCAATATTCATGCTATGTAGGGCAGGGGCCCAAACTAGACTAAACAAAATACCCCTCCCCTGTTTTTGACCAGTTACGATTAACCTGTCCCGTGTGCCTGTCAACTTTACTGTTTATGGGTAATTGATGTACACACATGTGGTACATTTTGCGGCATCAAGTTTTCTTCGATGCTGTCTTATTACTTTGTTTTGTTCTTTCTCATTTCCTAGGCTTCATTCAGGAGTGGTCTCCACCTATTAGCCGTGACCATGATAAGGGTTCACAGGTTCTACTCCACCCTGATTGAGATAAGAGGGTAATTTTTAAACTCACTAAACCACGTGCACTTTACATATTCTTTACTTGATGGTCCTGACGAAGCGCTAACGACCTCTTGGCAACGGAAGCGCGAAACATGTTGACCTTGACAATTGACACCTAGGCATAATAGGCGTCTTGGGTCAATAATTTTTAGCAGTATTGACTGCCAAGGGTATATTTTTCAACATATCGCTGCATGTTTACCCTTGTTTCAATTTTAATATATCACACTGGCACGTATTCCCTTTACCCTCCTCTTGACTCATAACCCGCACACCCGCATGCATCATCCGGCATTCCTCCAAAAGATCTCCTATAAAGTGACCCTTCTTGGGACCCGTAGGGAATTGCAGCGCCGGCCCTACGAGGAGCAAACGGCCGATGATGAAGCATGACCCTCTTCGGGGTGTGTGAGGGCAACAGAGGAAACACAATGTCTTTCCCTCTTATAATTTTGGGTCCTTTATACCTAGGAATCTCCTTTTCTCTTTTTCCTTTCTTTTTCTTCCAATTTTTTAAGTATGGGTGACTTTTTGCACCACGATGCATGGGTGACTGTTTGCACCCTGGCACAGGAACTTTGTCCTCTTTGTTGGTTAAATATTGACATTCGGAGCACGGACACTGGACCTTTATAAGCTCCTTGGGTCCCCCCCTCTCTTTTTGATAAATATGGTTTCTGGGGTGCCAGGGGTAATTTAAGGTTCAGGGCGGGTATGTGTTTTGGGGCTCCAGGGGTGTGATTTTAGGGTTCAGGGTGGTATTGGGTTTTGGGGTGCAGGGGGTAATTTTAGGGTGTGGGGTGGGTATGGGTTTTGGGGTGCCGGGGAGGGATAATTTTAGGGATAGGATGGGTATGGGTTTTGGGGTGCCAGGGGTAATTATAGATTTCAGGGCGGGTATGGGTTTTAGGGTGTGAGGGGGTTAATTTTAGGGTTCAGCGTGGGTATGTGTTTTGGTGTGCCAGGGGTAATTTTAAGATTCAGGGTGAGTATGGGTTTTGGGGGGCAATGCATCAAGCTAACAAAAATGTGTGCTTTAATTGTTGTACAGTTTCAAATGCAGAATTCACCAAATTTCTTTCTCAGCTTGACCTGAGCCTTAACCGATCCTGATTATCTGCCATTTTAGCTCCGCCCCATTGATTTACATTAGCCACGCCCCTTCATCTGCCATGTTAGCCCCCCCCCGAAATTAAGACCTAGTTGCCCCCCTGGCTCTGAGGCCACCCGTTGCATACCATTGGTTGGTTTCATTGGCACACTTCTTTCCTTGCTTCTTAGTGGTTAGCTGCCATTGGCTTCCTTCCTTTATGTGTGTTTGTTCCTTCACAGGAGTATAGACAGATTATTTATGTTCTTCCATTGTTCATTTTGTAGGCACGTCTTTGACTTTAAGCACCCTACAAGAGTTCATCTTTTTGAGCTGTCTCCCTTGTGTACTTGCCCCCTGAGCTGTTCCTCTGCTTGTCCCAGCCGCCCCTCCCGCCAATGGCCATCTGTTTCCCTCGCTCGCCCTGTTGTCATCAACTTGCTCCAGCCTCTCTCACTGACACGCTCTGATATCTGTATACTTTCTCACAGAAATGTACTCCCATCCACCGTTGTCTGTCACAGCACCCCTCCCCCTTGTCGCGTCCTGCCCCCACCCTCAGTACTTCCACCCACCTCCTAGTAAACTTAAAAAAAAATGCTATTATATGGTCAGCACTAGCTCTTTTTCCCCACACCCTCCCTCGTCCAAACCCTCTCTCCGTGTTGCTTAAGGCCAAAAAAAGGTTGTTTTTTTTTTACTTTGTCGTACATGGCAAAAAACATAGACTTTGCCAACGCTTACTTTTTTTAATTTGGAGCAGTTCGGGCTTAAGCCTTAGGGCATTTTTTCCTCATAAATGTTCCCCACGTTTCATGGTTCTTTAGGCACCCAGTGTTTTGTGGATTCTCCTGAAAGGAATTAAGTAATAACAAAAATATAGCAAAAGTTTGCTTTTAGTGGGGAAAATGGGAAAAAGAGCTGTGCAAGTTAGCATACTTTTTTTTGTCCTGAAAATGGCATCATAGATTTGCTGTGCTAAGATGACCATCTTCAGAGATTTCAGAAACAAGCGGAGTTATGAAACAAAACTCATTTTATTTCCACAGTGTTTTGTACCTTCGTGACTGGTAGTCAAATTTTCTTTTCTTGGTAGTTTCAACCGACTTGTAGTTTGTGGTGGAAACAAATTTGAAACCCAACAGTGATCCCGGAAAACTGTACATCTCTATAAACTAGGCAAAATTCTGAATTCAGGAAGGGGTCATTTCTGTAAATTAGTCTTGGTTTTCCAAAATAAACTAATTGTTGAAATGAAAATAAGGGAAAAATAACAATTGGTAGGTTTCCCTTATTTGGCATCTTAGCACGCACCCATATACCATACCTACCCTCATTGCCAAAACAGGTAATTTTTTTGCTAGAAATGCTTATGTCTCCATGTTGTGTTTTAAGATCGTTTGTGTCTCTGGTACCAGGCCAAATCCTACAAGCGTTGTGGTGTTTTAGCAGGAGAAATGTGGGAGACAGGAATTTTGTGGACCTCCGCACATTACAAAACTTACTGTCACAGAAATAGGAGAAAGCATCATTTTTGATAAAATTTGAAGGTTGCAAGGAATTGTGGGTAGGTAAATGTTGGATCTACGAAAGGCACATTTCCCGCAAATGCTTGGGTGTTCAGTTTTCAGAAATGTTGGGGGTTGATATTGTTCAGTGGCAGCTAGCTGATAGAGAGCAAAGATACCATAAACAACTCTGAGGACAACTTGGTATAGAACTTTGTCTAAGAGATGCTGAAATCTTACTACGCTGTAGTCCTCTCCAGTTGAGCTCTTAAGAATTTACCTGCAGCACAATGTTTGTAGGCAAAATTGTTTTAATATGGTAACTTGTTTTAGGATGGCTCACCCTAATTTATTTTGCTCACTGTTGATTTTTCCTGTCCTACAAGACAACCTGCTCACTAGTATCAATGGTTAGAAAGCATAACTAAGATATAAAAGGTATTCATTGGTTCAAAATCTAAATACTATTAATACATGGTGCAGGCAAATAAAATCTGATATCTTTTTTTCACAAGATAATTTTGAGTGTCAGAAAGCTAAACCCATGACCTACTGGCACCAACTACTTTACTTTATGGTCCTTAATACACCTTTCATTCATGCCACACAGTCATTCACACTGCCAGCCATAGGTCCAACACAAAACAGATAAAAAAACCACTGCCATTCAAGGGTTATCACATTCATATGCCCACAGGAATGAAACACCAATTACCCTGCCACTCACTGAACACCAGGAGCTTGCACAACAGCGCGAGACGCCATCGGGCGGTGCCGTGAGGGGAACGGCTTGATACACGGAGGCAAGCAGACGGAGGCGGACCGGCAGACAAGCTTACCGGACCACACTCCCCAGCAGCCTCTGGGGCAGCGCGCCCGTGACGCGCCAGGAGGCGCTTGAAAAAGGCTGACACCCCACTCGCCATGCGAGTCGCGCGCGGGAGCGACCGGGACAAGGGCGGGGCCGTCTGTGGCCTTCAGGGGTCAGAAGAGGCCGGGCCGGGCCACCTCCCTTGGCACGCCAAATGGGTAAGCGAAAATTCTTGGGTCCTGAGGGACAGGGGGCTAAAGACGCTAAAGTTCCCCGTAAGGCGGACACTATAATCTCTTACCTCACATCAGCGGTAGGAGCCATTAATCAAAAAATCGCAAATGCTGAGAAAGAATTAGAATTGGGTAAAGCTTCTAACTCCGCTGACACTGAACCTTCTCAACATCCCACAGTGGTGATCCCACCGGCTGAGGAGTTGCCAGCCAACAATCCTGATATAATAAATTTATTAGAGCAACATACTGAGAATGGGGAGTTGGGTCGGACAGCGTCTCCTAATAGTCCCAGAAAGAAAGTTAAGAAAAATGGAAAGAAAGGTGTCCCAATTCCCAATCACCAGGACCTTGTTAAAGACATTTGTTTAATAATGGGGGACAAATTGGAAGACTTGGTTACTGCTCGCCTCGAGCCAATATTGGAAGAAATTGGCAAAGATATTGTGGACTGCCTGAATAGTTGTCTGGCAGGATTGTTAAAGAGGTGTGAGAGAATCGACACATTTATAAATGACTTTCGGGCTAAAGAGCAGTTGTCAAATGATATTACTAAGTCTAATGTTACCCATACTGTGGAGTTAATGGAATGCACTACAGTTAAAACTATTCCATCCAATGTACAATCTCAACATATAGTGGTCCCACCAACTCAATTGACATCCACACCTAGTGTGCCCAGTTGTGGTGCTACCACTCAGTCCACCACACATGGAAACACTCTGATAGGTCATAATAGCTTGCCTAACCACAGCCTAACTAGTATTGCTAGACTGCATTTACCTCCCCAAGCAGCTCCGTATGTAGCAGTGATATGCGGAGTTCCACCTCTGCCCCATAATGAGAGAGAGTCTACTAGAGATCTCTTAGATAAATCTAAAGGATGGTGCAAGCAATATTCGAGTGGTGAACTAGACATTACTCCCTATATCATTATGGCCAGAAGGGTGGGGTGGGTTGGACATGGAAATAAGAACATTATGGGAGAATGTATAGTTGTTAACTTCTCAGATAAAGGAGTGGCTGATAAATTATTCTGGGATGGATCACCCACAATTAACAATGAAATTAGACCACTACCTTTGGGCTACTTTTATCCACCGAGGCGGGTCCAAAAAGCTAATTTATCCACACAAAAGCTAGTTGGGGGAAAATATAGCCCAACCTTAGGACCATGTGATTTTGTAATGCAACCCAAGGCTAGGCCCTCAGCACCCATCAATCAGCATGTCTCACGACCCACGACAATGCCATCGCAACTGAATAACAAACATACAGAAGGTGTCCCTTTGTCTAATCGTTATTCCCCACTTTTGCCAATGGAAAATCTGGTTTGACTAGAGAAGACAAATGTTACTAATCAGACCCCTTATGTGCTAAATGGGAAGACCTGTAGGATCCTTAGTTGGAACATTGCAGGACTAAGATCCAAGGCTAAGGATGAAATTTGGCTGAGTTTTATCTCACCTTTTGATATCATTACACTACAGGAAACATGGGACACTGATAATAAATTTGAACTAGATGGATTCATGCATTTTAACATTTTGGCTACGCCAAGTGTTTCGGGTAGAGCAAAAGGTGGCTTATCCACTTTTATTTCACTTAACTTGAAAGGGAAAGCCAAACAGTTATAGAGTTGCTCCCCACACTTCTTGGTTGTAGAATTATCAATGTCAAATTTGCTTACCATTCTGTTGATCAACTTTTATAACTCTCCTGAATTTGTTAGCAATAACCAAGTTTTGATGTTACTTGATGAATTTTTGGAAAATTACAAATTAAGTAAATGTGGTTATGAGATTATCTTGTTGGGAGATTTCAATATTCACCCTTGTAGTATGAATTGTATGGTTAATGATAAGGATGGCCCACCCCACGCACTTCCAACGCATTTTGAACACACAAAAGGCGGGGAGGGTTTGGAGAATTTTTTGGCCACCCATAATTTATATGAATCTAGCTGTTGCCCGCTAGGACCAAGACCACCAACATACAAAGGGAAAGACACAGGTTCAATCATAGATTTTATTTTCATTTCGTCATTTATTTTGATCTTTATTTTAAGCTATAGAGTTGTGGACTCTATTTTTAGCGACCACAAACCCGTGGTACTAGAGGTTTCACAAGATGGATTGATCGATTTTAAAGACTAAAGAATCAGGTGTACAAACAGTGATAAACTTAACATCTAAAGATAAGGGGAGAAGGTTAAAATGGTCTAATGTAACACCAATTAGCTTCTTACAAGAAGTTCTAATAAAAGTAGAAAAGGAAGTTGGTATCTGCCTGGACCCCCCTTTCGGCCAATACCACCATTGTACAGGCCTTCAACAGACTATGCCAACAATTCAATAATGATTTAACCCTGAAAACAAAAAGGGGGGGACAGAATGTTAGACGGTGGTTTGACTCTAACTGCTCAAGGGCTCATTCTGCCCTGTTAAATGCACTAAAAGAGTCACCAAGAAATACATCCGCTATAACACAACTAAGGAAGGAGTACAAACAGGCCATTTGTAAAAGGAAGAAGGATATTAAGGAACAGGCATGGTTGGACCTTCAATCACCAGAGGTCCTTCGGGATAGCTCCAAATTCTGGGAAGTCATTAATCATTCATACTTCTCGGGAGCAGATAGTCACTCAGTAGAGTGTGTCATACCCAATGACCTGTGGTTATCCCACTTTGGTAACATCTATAGACATACCCCAACTAATCAATCACAGGATAAGTCGGCTCACCCTAATGCTGATCTAATTGAGGTCTTTCAACCAGATGAAATTGAAGATGCAATAAATGAGACATCCAAAAATAAGGCCCCGGGACCTGATGGGGTCCCGGCGGATCTGTACAAGGCAGCACCTAAATTTTGGGCAAAGATCCTGACGAACGTGTTTAACGCCGCCAGAACAGGTACGATCCCACAGTCTTGGGCTACATCAATCATCGTACCAATTTTTAAAAAAGGCCTAAAGAGTGACCCTGCCTGCTACAGACCTATCTCCCTAATTGACTCTGCTGTTAAAATCTTGGGCAGAGTCATTTTGGGGAGATTAACATCTTGGCTGGAGGGCAGGGGAATTCTATCTAATGCCCAAGAAGTACACTGGATCAGTGCCTCAACTTATACTTGATAATTAGTAAATACACTGTAGTTAAAAAGGGGCCTTATACATGGCATTTATGGATCTCTCCTCAGCCTTTGACCTGGTTAACAGGTCAAGGCTGTGGGGGGTCCTTTTGGACATAGGCATTGAAAAATCATTAGTAGGCTTCTTGGCTGATTTGCATCAGGGATTGGAGGCTTCGGTTAGAGTTACTAGGGATGGCAGATGCACCAAACCTTTTAGCTCTGAGAGAGGAGTGAGGCAAGGATGCATCCTTGCCCCTCTCCTCTTTACACTGTATATAAACACACTTGAGCCGGTGCTTTCCGCCCTGGGGGCCGACGTTCCGCGTGCAGGAGAGACTAATATCCCGGTCCTCCTGTACGCGGACGACGCGGTCCTCTTGGCGAGAACAGGTGTCGCCCTTAACAAATTATTGGCCTCTTTTGGGGATTTCATGACCTCTCTAGACTTAATAATAAATACGCAAAAATCTCACGTCGTGATCATGGGACTCCATGGTAAAAGGAGGAAACCCATAACCCTGGTTTGCACGGGAAAGGAGGTACAGAGGGTTCCTTCTTTCACCTATTTGGGTGTCCTATTTGATGATAAAGGCACTTGGGGTGTTCAACATAAGGCCAAATCAAACGCAGTGAGTAGATCGGCAGGAGCCATTTTGAACTTTGCAAGGAAATTGGGGTCAAGACCGACGAACGCGATCCTCAAAGTATATAACGCTAAGAGTGTTGCGATCGCCACCTACGGGGCTTCAATCTGGGGATACACAAGTCCTGTCCTTATTCAAAGGGCAGAGAACAGGTTTTTAAGATCATTACTTACTGTTCCCCAGTCTACCCCCACTTTTACTATTCATTCAGAATTGGGGGTTGGGTATGTCTCAGACGTCATAAAATCTGCCCCTGTCATTTCCTGGTTAAAAACCTGGCTAAACGACGAGTTTTCTTTAAATCACTACATTTTGGAAGATTGTCTAAGTATGGATGGAGTACTTAAGATCCCATGGATGATGTATGTGAAAAATATGCTAGCCCAGGTGGGACGTATCGACCTTTTTAATTCCCCCGAGAGCATACGGAAGGAGGATGTCAAAACAATTAAGGAATCACTGATAAACCTTTTTATAACAGAGCGAGAGGAAACTGAACTAAAGAAAATGACAGTGAGAAGGAACTTTACACTTAAAACTGTCCCAGGTCCAGAACCGTACCTGGTATTTGTCAATAAACCATTCCACCGCTTTCTTTTAATTAGATTTCGTTTGAATTTAATACATTTTTTGTTGGGCACATATTACAGATGGGATACTCCTGATAATAACAAACCTTGTGATTGCGACAACTTTTCATCCCAGGACACTTTACATTTTATTATGTTCTGTGATCACTATGACAAAATCAGAAGAAAATATCTTGTTCCCATCCTTAGAGAGGCTCGCTTCTTACAAGTTAGGCCTTCACTCTTATTCCTGCAACTTTTGCACAATGCACACGTCACTTTTCACGTTGCTAACTTTTTAGTAGCAGGAGTACGCATTAATAAGAAGCGCAGCAAAGGTAATAATGGATTAATTATAAACGAAATTTCCTAAGTGTAACCATAATAGACAATAGATATATCGATGTTTTAAAATGTTTTAACTGTCTCTTTTTAACCTTTTTGATTGTATACATTGATTGTTTATGCACATGTCACTTTACAAATCATCGCCTTGATGATATGATTTATGACTTATTATGTATATATATTATGTAAATATTTCCTGTGATTGTCTTCCTTTTTGTGTGTAATCTGTAAATGTATCCTGTGTCTTTTTATGATTTTCAAAAATCGAATAAAAGTGATTGACTGACTGACTGACTCTAATCATCAGTCAACCTATATGCGAACACGCCTCCAGAAAACCACTACATACATACCACAAGGCAATAGCCACATATACCACCAACCAGCAGCCACGTATATGCCACCTATCAGTCATCCAGACAAGAGCCACACTTAGCACCACAAATATCGCCAGTCAACAGCAAGACATACCACAGCACACATACAACCAGCTTATTACAGGATTAGTTGGTGTTGTCACTTCGCCTGACATTCTGCCTTCTACTTACAAGAGATTGCTATGAAAACAAGCCTAAGCTAAGCTTTGAAAATCTCTTCAAGTGCTAATTTATACCATGCAGGTGCTGTGTGAACCTTTACTAACTTCTCCCCATTTCAGCCTATTGAGCTGAGGAAGACCTGTCTTTCATGCACATTAAGTACACTCACTGTGCTAAATCCAACTCATTTCAGTGTGTGGAAGTAATTTGGGGGTGTCTGAGGATATACATGTTGCCTATTCCTTGAATAGTGTGAACATATCTTTGTTTAAACACTGGTGTAAATATGCTGGGGCAGATTCTCCTAATTACAAATAGAACCACCTCTTATCAGGCCTGTCTGATTTCCCAAATGGTAGTAACTCTAATCACAGTATTTTCTATACAGCATAGATAATCAGAGATTAACCTTCTTTTAAATTGTGTTTATTTATCAAAAATGTATTTAAATATTTATTTTTTTATGTTTTCACACTTTCTTTTAGAATTATATTGATAAGCAAATTGCATAAAACACATTCACATTATTATTATTTTTTTAAAGGAGACATTCCTTAACTTTTCTAAGCATGAATTCGTATTTTGGTAACCCCCAAAATAAAAGAAAATGTGTCATTCCATCATTCATCCATCCTCACCTTTCATTCCTCTTATACATACCAACTATCATACTGCACGAACAACGTCACAAAAAACACATCTGAGCAAAGGTCCTGCTACACTAATTCTGTTTGTCATATATCAATACATTCCATATTTTGAACACAATCACAAGTCCATCACCTTGCCTCCTGCCTGATTTCCTGTTGGTAGCAAACTTGACACCTCTGGCAAGGTTGGTGATTCTTCTCTATTGCAGGATGAAGTTCTGAAAAGTGTTGCCCAACCTACCTTAAAAAGACTTTAACTCCTTGGAAACAGCTTGATCTTCGATTTGAAACCAGGTGGCTGATGACTGCTTTCTCAAAGTCAAGAAAGCATATCATACGTCCAGGAACTGAATGGCAATACAAAACATACATATTGTAGTTTGCCGTTAGCTTCAGATGCACTGCCATCTTCTTAGGCCAGATGCTAGTCTTGCGTGTAGCATTGTATGGCTGAAGCATCTGATCGTACCTGTGTATTTGTTATAGTTCAGAGTGCAATCCGGTGTCTTCACTTCAGCCAACTCAACATGCATGCAGACAGGTGGATGTTGTCTCATTGTATGTAATGGTCAAAAGATACACTTGTCTACGATGTGGAAATTTTGGGGTTAGCCGTTCACTGCACTGCCCATTTATAAGCTTAGTAAATGGCCCCATAGGAAACCATATACTGTTGATCTTGACAAGCAGGTGTGGCCATGGAAAACATCGACGTGAAAAATGAAATTGCAATGTGGATATTATGTAGATAGACGTGGTGTCCCTTTTACATTATGGGGACTCACAAGCTCTTAAGCAATTTTCCCACTGGTAGCTAAGGACTCAGAAATAGTAGAACCTTCAATTCCTTGATTTGTAGGCTATAGGTATAGCCAGTACAGCTTTTGCATAGCAGGTACACTTGACATCATATCAAGCTCTCTTGCTTTAGATGTACTGCTTAACCCCTTCCACGCTGATGACGAGCTGGGCTCGTCATGGCATAGCCTCCTCGCACGCTGATGACGAGCCCAGCTCGTCACGTAACATGCGTTTTGAAAAATCTCAGCGCAGGAGCGGAATTCCGCTAGTGCGCATGAGGTTAAACAGTTGTCTCCTGAATAACATCAAGGAGTCGGGCAGAGCAATGTTCTGTCAAGGTGTATAAACTTTAAAATTTCCCAGTGGTCAAGCTTGGGACAACATTTGAAGAGACAATCACAAACTGGATGGCCTCTGTGAAGGGCCTGTGTATTTTTGAAATGCAGCATGTGCCGCAGAAGAAACAAACAGTTTCTCCTCATGGCGGCGAATAATGGTGTGCATGTCTGTGGGTTATGAGACCAGTGTTTAGCCACAGATGCCTTCTAAATTATCCAGATCAGGAGTGTAAGACTCCAAAACCTGCACAAATGCTAGACCCTAGTTGGAATCCACTGATTCACTTGTGAATGGTGCAGTATCATGTCCTTGTTCTGCACCCAATACAACGTGAATGCAGGTTTAAGTTGAAATTCTATCCAAAACTGAGAACCTCTGCCTTATTGGTCTTACACTTGAGTTGGTTGGAATTCATTCACTGAAAGACAGGGTATAATGGCATCTGGGCAATCAGCTCACCTTTCTTGAAGCTGTGTGTCATCAGCATATGAGATTATATTAGTCTCAAAAGACCTGGCCAATGCCTCAAGTGGCGTCATGTAGATGTTAAACATGGCGGGGCTCAGCCGTGTTGCAGTCCTACAGAGAGATATCTGTTTCCAGTCGAAAAAGGGGACAGCCAGACTTCCTGATCCTCCATCTTCAAGCAAAGATTTCAGCCAGTTCAATGCAGTACCTCTGATGCTTATATCATGAAGGCGACGAGCAGCCCGGAATGAGGAACCATGTCAAAAGCAGCTGGCCGGTCTAACAATACCAGGACTGCCTTATTCCTGTGTCTAGATTTCATTTAATCAGTTCAGAGACTTCCAGAAGAGCAATCTCTGTACTGACTTTTGGCCTAAACCCAGATTGACTAGGATGAAGTAGCCCATTTGATTGAATGTAGTTTGACAATCTTCTCCACAAGTTTTGAAGGCGCTGCCTGTAATTGCCTGGGATTTTGGGGTCTGCGTTGTTTTTTTTTAAGGAGAGACAACATTTTGGCCTGTTTCCAACAATGATTAAAAAGAACAATTTGTTATAAAAGTGCAGCGCAGGTAACTGTAGTGTTTTGTGGATATCTAGAATTAGTACCTCAGCAATTAGATGGATCTTTCATCGGAAGGAGAAGCAGCGGATGTTAACAACACCATCGGATTAATGGTTTTCATTGACTGAAGGCATCACACACGTACTCATTTTTGTTACATTATTGTGTTTTTGTATATTATAATTGAATGTTCCTAGTTTGAGAGTGGTTATTAATATTTGGTTAGTGATGATTGAGACTCCGCGAAGGACCATTACTGAGATCCCTTTTGACTCTAATACAAGAGTAGCATTTCTTTAACCATCCTAAACCCCATTCCTTGCTCCTCATTACTGAAAGCTACTGCTGACGGTAACTTTACCCTCCTTTAGTCCGACACTTCTTGATCAACGCTACTTCAATGATCACTCCTCTCTCACTGATTACGGCTGCTACTGCAGCTGTGAGGAGCTTGGCTGAGTTTCCAGAATGGCTCTTAATGGGAAGTTCAAGTCTTCGTCCATGTTCTGAAAATCTTGCTCTTTTCCGGAAGGAACTCTTCAAGGGTTTTGTATTTTGGTAGGGTAGGCTCCTTTAGCTAGTTTAGGGACAATTTCCTTTATGGAACATTCTGGTTATGATTTATGCTGTCACTAATCAACCTTTTATTTGATATTTCTGTAATTTGGACTAACTGGAATAAAGATGACATAACTATACTAATCCTTGAAAGACAAACGTTTTGAATCTTCTTCAGCTTCTCGTCATTGACTGAAAATAATAGAACCTGACATTTGGTGATATTCATGTTTTTGCAGTTTGTCCGTGCTCCATTCGTAACACATCTGGATTACGAGGGTCTGAGCTGTAAGTTGAGGTGTTTGGTTTAATGCCACATTTTTGCATATCCTTGGGCGCTAACACAAGTGAGGCATTTAACTTACCAGACGCTTAGAATGTTATTGGTTTTTATATATCATACTGTGCTTCCAACCTGAATTGGTTGCATCCCCATGGGTACACCTGTGTTCCTTGTGATAGGACTCCTATAAAACTTTTCGCTCCCAATTCGTTTAAAAAATAATTAATTTTATTCAAAATGTTGTTTTGTTGAAATTCTTTTCATTTCATTGCAACTGATTCATTAATTATAATCCTTGGCCCGTAGGCTCCTATGCATTTCGGGCTAGGAAGCCCTTCTTCAGGAGCATTACTGTGAAGAGATCATAGTATACCTGTAGTTTTGTGTCATAGACATTTCACCATTTAACATTACTATTATTAATGCATAGTTGTATATTTACAACATATTGGCTTGAGTACTGAATTGGTGCACTTACTAACCATGTGAGTATTGGTGATCATAGTAAAGGGATTTCAGTGCGTTTTATCGGGTGTTTATCAACCATTAAATGGTGAAATGTCTATGACACAAAACTACATGTATACTATGATCTCTTCACAGTAATGCTCCCTGAAGAAGGGCTTCCTGGCCAGAAATGCTTAGGAGCCTAAAGTGCCATGTTCAGAAGGATTATAATTAATGAATCAGTTGCAATGAAATGAAAAGAATTTCAACAAAACAACATTTTGAATAAAATGAATCATTTTTTAAACAAATTGGTAGTGAGAAGTTTTATAGAAGTCCTATCACAAGAAACTCAGGTGTGCCCATGGGGAGGCAACCAATTCAGGTTGGAAGCACAGTATGATGTATTAATAGACGTCTCTAGGATGGAAGACGCCGCCCAAGGAGCACCCAAAGATTGAATACAGGGTTTGCCAAAAGCCTTGAGCTACTAAACCAGAAGGTTGTGCGCCAGCTACAGTTTTTGAATTTGTATACGATCCGCCCACCAGCAGGCAGCACACCGTTATAGATCAATATTAAACACAGAACACAAAAAAAATTTAAAATGGCATATGAGGAAATCACAAAGACAACTGCCGTAAGAGTGGACACCTTTGCGTTTGCTGATGAAGAGGCATCTAGGATTTAGGCATTAATACATGAAGAAGTAACACAGTCAACCACTAATTGGACCAAGAAGCAGAACATCAGGCAGTTGCTATATCTGTCAAAAAGAGAAATAAACCAGAAGTTACATGACAGCACACTCATTAAGTACCATTGAGCGAAACGCATACCCAGAGGCCTACGGATAGCATTAAAACCATCCCTTTGCAAGAATTCAAAACGCTTTCAAGAACGCTGGTATGCAATCTTGAACAAATGTTCTCTCGACGTGATCTTATTAATCATCGAAGAATTGTCTAGCATTCTCGAAGAACTATCTAAGGAAATAGTTGAAGTAACTAATGAACTCACCAACATGATGTCCACGGAGGATTGGACAAAAACACTGGAGGAAATCAATGAACAAATCTCTAAGCACTCCCAGGATATCAGCGAAAGAAAAATTTGAAAATTCTGTCGGGACACTCTTGACTATAAACTTGGAGAGGTGTACACATGGGCAGAGGTCTATGCCCAAGAAGAAGAAACCGCCCATACACACAAAAACGGACACCTCCTCATCGGGAAGTGGCACATCGAATAGACCCCAAATGGGTAAACCTCATCACACACAAAATGAGCTGGTACAAGTACCAAGTGAGCAACAACCAGCAACAGCAACTTCCTCTTCTTATTTTATGGATCAAGGCCATCAAGAAAAAGGAGACCCAGGAGGGGAAAAGACAAAGAGCATCCCAATACGAGAAGTACTACAATGCCCAAGAAGGACAAGAAGAAAACAACACCGAGGGACAACTAGTCATACATTTTTCTAATTATGCTTTGAGTCAACATGAGTGCAAACTATTACAAAAGGGTACATCCTTCGTACCAACGACACAAACAAACCAACTAGAGCTCCAAATAAGCTTCTTCAAATAATGCGCAAACTACTATTAAAACATTTCTTCGGAAATATTGTACAAGATCAAGGTCCACAAGAATCAGACCTATTGAGAGGTCTAAAAACCGTTAGTACATATCAAGCCCCCATCAGTCATAAAACCTTGGGTCTATTTCAGAATTTGGTCAAACAGGATCTATCCAAACTCAATTACAACGGAAAAACCACAAAAAATGTCACACGGAAGGATTTCGACGCGTTGAAGAAAATAGCCAACAATGAAACCCTCAAATGCATAAAAGCGGACAACAGAGGAGCACTGGTAATAATGAATTCTTCAATGTTGATGGAGCAAGGTTTAGCACGTAAAGAGACTTGCTCGGATTCAATCCTCGCAAAATAACATAATGTATTAATAAACATGTTTTGTCTTATTAATAATGCACCACACAACATTTCTAGTAAGCTGGGGAAGCTTGACTATGTGCTTTTACTAACAGTAACTCGAATGTATTAAAATGGCCGCCGCAATGTGGGAATTTCACTGCGCATACGTCTGTCACACTCACGTGACATGACGTACTCTGCTTTGGTGGAAAAACTTTGCTTCTGCGCACTAGAACTAAAGATGGCTGCTCCATGTTTCAGATGCTGATCCTTGCACTGCTGCTTGTACTAAACCCTGTTCGTTCTGCCTAATCACTACAGCCATAGTTAAAATAAAGTAATGGGAATAGAGTAGAGATAAGTGGTATACAGTGCATTCATTTATTCTTTGTTCTAAAACTGTTTCTCTTTGACTTTGCTACTATCTCGTGTTTGGACCTGATGTGTCATTGCTGAACTCCATCTTGAAACTCTCACCGCGCATGTACTGATTTCTCCCGAGTCCACAATGTCATTGAAACGGTGCCAGTGACAGTCTTGCCTGTCATGCGCCTGGGAAAATGAACTCTTAACCCTCAGAAAGGAAGCAACTTGCAAATCTTCGTATACATTGTATTTGTTATTTAAACATCCATTGTTGGGTGGAATAAAAGTGCATTGGAAAATAAAATATGGGAGGGAACATTAATTTGAATATTTGAATGAAATGATCTCTTAGCTAGTATAGTGTGATGACCTCTCCTCGCTTTTGACCAATCAAATTGAAGGAATACATGAACTTGCAACATTGGTGGCTGGTACACTGCCCTGGAAAATGGTATAACTAAGGTAGGCTTAGCTAGTTAGATTGTCGGACTTGTCCGAATAGCTGACCTGTCTCTGACCTAACACACTTAATAGGCGATCGAGAGCAGAGGTGCTGGCGGAGCACTCTGTCAGAAGATTCGATAACCCAATCGGGGTTCTGGGAAGGAGTTTGATAACCCAATCGGGGTCCGACTGTTAGCTGCAGAGAGGGGTGTGACGTTGGAGTTGCACTTTAGCTGTGGGTGCCGGTCCTGACCTGCGGTGGTCCTGTCCTGATTCAATTTGGTCCATACTTGTCCTGATTCTGGTCTGCACCTGTCCTGTTGGCACCTGAACTATCGGGAGTCCTGTCCTTTGTCCCAGCCCGTGGCCAGGGTTGGTTTTCACACCATTCTAGGTAAATATAAATTTGTGTGGGTATGTCATTTTACTGTTTCTCTTTTCTTAATGAAGTCTCATAATATTTTCACATCATCTTGCTTTGATCATTTTCTTCCTAATTGAACATGCTTTAATTGAATTGGTATGGACTATGACATTTAAGAATTTACACAGATAAAGTGTTTAAACCTTTCCCGAGTCTGTGGTTATTTTATTTTATGAATGCAAATGTTTATTTACTACCTATTATGCTAAATTCCTTGATCCCTTAGGACTCTAGGCACCGGTGACTACGATTGGTAAGTCAATGGTATAGGTCCTAAAAGGTTAAATCCTGATTAGCGAACGTTTACCTGTTCAAAGTGTGTATGTTTATGGGCCCAGGTGAGTATGGTAAAACGAGCAGGTGAGCCCATTCTCTATTAGTATTCTTTTGGTAGCTGAGTAGTGGTTAGGGTTTAATTAAGATAGGTAGTTAGTCGCGTATTGATTATTTGATTTTGTACTGATTTTATATATTAACCAAAACTCGTTTGTATTGTTCTATGTTTGTTTGGAATCCCCGGGGGCAGAATAGCGGGTGTTAAATGGAAGCCACACTGCAGTGAGGTCACTTGCCTAAGGAATTAGGGGCCAGATGTAGGTAAATTAGATTTACCGATTTTTAATTACCGAATTTTAACGATTCGGTAATTAAAAATCGGTAAATCTAAAGGGTGGATATGTAGGTATTTCCAGATGTGGAAATACCGAATCTGTAACAATCGGTATTTACCGATTCTGTAAATACAGAATCGGTATTTCCCATTGATTCCTATGGGCTTTGAAGCTCATAGGAATCAATGGGAAATACCGATTCTGTATTTACAGAATCGGTAAATACCGAATTTTGCAAGGGTGCAGGGGGTGTCACTTTGACACCCTCTGGCACCCCACAAATAGGCATGTGCGCCATGTGGCACACAGACATGCCCTAAGGGCATGTCTGTCTGTCACATGGCTAGGTGTGCATGCACACATGTGCATGCACACCTGAATTCGGTATTTTACCACACCATAGGATTGTGTGGTAAAATACTGATTTTGTAGGGCCTTTGGGAATCAGAAGAGTCCCACCTACATCTGAGATTTACCGAATCGGTAAAAATACCGATTCGGTATTTTACAGAATCGGTAAATTTACCGATTCTGTAAAATTGTGCCCCTACATGCCAATTCTTGAATACCGGTCGGTAACGGCCGAAAATACCGATTTTCGGCCGTTACCGACCGACCTACATCGGGCCCTAAGTGCTTATAAAGTTAGGTAGAACTTGAAGCACTGATTAGGGATTTTCTGTATAAATGTGTGAATAAATGATAGCAGAAGAGTTTGCTGGTGAAACTTTGGCCTTATATCACCTAGAAAGGGTATGCCCGAGGGAGTAACAGGTTCTCTGATGCTTGTGTGTAGAGTAAGCAGAAGGGATTTACTTGCAGTGAGAGAAAATTATTCTTTCCTTTGAATTTAGTCACTTAGGCACAGTGGCGAATGTTTTACATTGTTAATTAATAAATATTGCATTTAAAAGTGAGAAGAAATACATTTTCGCATTACCTTTCAAAGGAGGGAGTTAGTTGCGGTGCTGCGCTGACGTCACCAAGAGCCGCGCTGACGTCACCAAGAGCCGCGCTGGTATTGGTTGAGACAGCGGGTGTGTAGCTGAGGTAATAATTGTAAAGGAGTGGTGAAAGCAGGAGCGTGGGAACTTGTCTCACGAGAAAAGCAGCGCAATTATTGGTTGAAATTTATTTGAAACACTGATTGGTTATTGAAAATAAGAAACGCACTGGTATTGGTGAAGCATTTAGTAAACAATTGAGTGTAGCTACATATTAATTTATCGGTACAAATCATATGTGGCATATAGATCTAGCAATTATAGGAAACAGATCCGATAGGAGGTACTTAGGGTTTGCGCAAGAGCAATACATAAGAGGAAGACCTCATATCATGTACGGAGAAAAGAGAAAAAATTTGCTTTTTAAGAATATTAAACATTTCTTTAAGAAAGATAAAATGATTAAAACAATAGAAGGGATTATTATTCTGCCACCAAATACGCCTGCATCATACATGATGGTAGAAATGGGCTATCACACTTGTGTGTGGTTAGAGAACTGGATGGAGTACACTAAACATGATGGCGTTCTGCCATTTCCAGAAAATGGTACTTTTAATGGTAGAATTTTGTACAACTTGAGAACACGCTTGAATGAATTAGATCCTAGACCTAGATTGACCCAGTACGAAGCATTAGAGGAATGGGAAACTGAGGCTTTTGAGCGAAATAGACCCCGAAGTGATAGAAATTGGAGTAAATTCTATCCTAGATTTCCTAAAGAAACCAGAGATAAGCAAATGAAGAAATGGAGACAATTTATGTTAGTGGAAGGATTATATCCTGTACTGACTTTAGAAGAACCACCAGGAAGCAAGTGCACAGAGAAAAGGAAGAATTTAATGACTAGTGGTGACTCAGATGATGATTATTTGGAAGATTTGTTAATGAAAACCCGCCACCTTATGATGAGGAAGCAAGTAGAGTTAACCCTAGTGCCCTGTTCTTAACACCTCCTTTGGTTCCACAAATTGTACATGAACCCTCACTAGAAAAAGTCTTACAAGAACGAAAAAGAGAGGCTATAAATAAACAGAGAAGTGAATTAATCCAGAAAATTTCCCAGTTGAATACAAGTCCTGAAGCCTTGACTATACCGGTAACTATAGGTCCTGTTGTTCCCTTGTATGGAGATAAACAGATCTGTTCTAAAACTCCTGTTCCGACCACACCTGCTGCACATCATCTTGTTTTGATTATTTTCTTCTTAATTGAACAAGCGTTAATTGAATTGGTATGGATTATGACATTTAAGAATTTACATAGATAAAGAGTTTAAACCTTTCCCGAGTTTGTGGTGATTTTATTAATGCACATTTTTTTTTACTGCCTATTATGCTAACTCCCATGATCCATTAGGACTCTAGGTACCGGTGGCTTGGATTAGTAAGTCAATGGTATAGGCCCTAAAAAGGTTAAATCCTGATTAGCGAAGGTTCACCTGTTCAAAGTGTGTATGTTTATGGGCCCAGGTGAGTATGGAAAAAACGAGCAGGTGAACCCATGCTCTATCAATGTATGAAACCCAAGTAAAGGATCACATATCGGATATAACAACGTACATGAAACGTAGTGAGAATCCAACCACACAGTTTGTTGAGATACTCAGAAAAATATTCCAGAACACCTATGACACAGGGGTGATTAAAGAAAAGACAAAAAGCTTTTTACTTAAAGATAACCCAAGGAGTCCAGTACTATACATGGTCCCTAATGTGCACAAGAACTTGAGAGATCCACCTTTAAGACTGAGAGTATCAATACGCAAAAGCCTTCATGAGCCTGTAGACCATTCTTTGCACAGATACTTGCAACCCAGTGTAAAGAAAATGAGGACATACATAAAAGATACAACAGACTTCCTACTAAAATTGCAGGCTATTGAGATTAATCATGATGAAAAAATAGTATTATGTACAGCAGACATCGAATCCCTCTATACTCCAATTCCACATCTCCAAGGTATTGAGGCTGTGGTACAAGCCCTATTGAAAACCGATCTGGATTTACAAATGCAAATTTTTCTGATGGAGCTCATGTACTTCACCCTGTATCAGAGTTACTTCAAATACGAGGATAATTGGTATTTCCAATTAGCAGGTACCTCTATGGGTAATTGCGCTGCGCCGGTATATGCAAATCTGTTCATACAACAATACGAGGAAGAACATATATTATCAAAATCAGAATGCCAAAACAACATTAAACTATTTGTGACATACATTGATGATGTATTCATCATATGGAAGAACACACAGAGTATTCTGGAAAAAGCGCTGCAGAATCTGAATGACATAGATGAAAGCATACAGTTCACCTGGGAAATGTCAGAGGAAAAGATAACATTCCTAGATGTGGAAGTCATGCTAACCCAAGAGGATTTGGAAACTGATATATTCCGGAAATCGACCGACAAAAATAATATGTTACATTTCACTAGCTTCCACCAAATGCCACTTAAAGAACACTTACCAGCCTCCCAAATGCTAAGAGAGAAAGGGATTACATCAGATCCAATCAAATCCAATAACAGAATAGATGAAATGGGGACAAAATTTAGAGAAAGAAGATACCCAGATTCTATTATAGAGAAAGCCTTAGGAAGGAGAAATATATTTGTAGAGCTCTAGAGAGGATATGGAGGAAGTCAAAGGATAACTTAGATGAATCACAGTACCGCAAGGCCCACAAACTTTACCTCAATAGCTGCAAAGCTGCAAGAAGGTCACACTTGGGCATTCGCATCACAGAAGCAAAAGACTACTCCAGGGAACTATATAAGATCCTGTAGGAGTTTACGAATCCCAAAGCCGAGAATGTGTTAACCCCGCCACCCAGGCACTCTGTGATGATCTGGCTAGCTATTTTACTCAAAAGATCGATCTGATCTATCAAAATATCAACATGGAGGAAGAGGAACTAGTTGAGGGACAACCATCTAATGCTCTACGGCCGAATGAAGAGCCCTTTTTTGGGATCAACTCTTTCTCGTCTGTAACAAAGGAGCAAGTCGGCTCCCTACTGAGCCGGGCAAAATCGGGCTCACCACTGGACCCAGTGACGCCAGCTGACATGGCGACACTTAGCCCAGTGCTAGCAGGTGCGCTCTCCATAGTATATAACATCTCTCTGGTGACAGCCATTTTTCCGAATAAGTGGAAAACAGCACGTGTAAAGCCACTGCTAAAGAAACCATCTGCCGACCCGAATGAGCTTCAGAACTATAGACCTATCTCGCTCCTTCCCTGCTGCACTAAGATCCTGGAAACCTTAGTGAACCAACAACTATCCCTCTATCTGGAACAGAACAACCTCCTGGATCCCTCGCAGTCCGGCTTCCTGCCTCACATAGCACAGAGACCGCACTGTTGGAGGTGGCGGATACCATCAGAATGACTCTGGATAGAGGGACTCCAGTGATCCTAGTCCTCCTTGATCTGTCAGCAGCTTTTGATACCATCTCACATAAGCAGCTGCTGGACAGATCAGGGGGGATTGGGGTGAAGGGCAGGGCCCTTAAGTGGATAGAAAGTTTCCTGTCGGGCCGCACTCAGAGCGTCCAGCTAGACACATTCATAATGCAAACCACTGAGTTGGACAGGGGAGTCCCGCAAGGGTCTGTTTTGAGTCCTACCCTGTTTAACGTATACATGACCCCTCTGTCTGACATCATCAGAGGCTATGATTTTGCGACCATCTCTTATGCGGATGATACACAACTCATCGTCCCCATTGAGGAGGACATTATGGCAACTCAACTAAAATTTAAGAGTTTCATGTCTAGCATAGCCAGTTGGATGAGGAAAAATGTCCTACAACTTAACACCGCAAAGACAGAGTTTCTATTGTTTGGGAAGGCCAAAACCATCTGGTCTCCAGAATGGTGGCCCTCTGAGCTGGGCGAAGCCCCCCTCCCCAGGAGCTGGGCCAAGATCTGGGTGTAAAAATAGACGATAAATTGTCTATGGAGGAGCAGGTCAAGACTGTGGCCGGGACCTGTTTTGGCACCATGAGGATGCTCAGGAAGGTTTTCCCCTGGGTCCCAGTCACTCCTGGTGAGTCGGCTGGACTACGGGAATTCGCTGCTGGTGGGGGCGAGGGAGGATCTTCTATCAAGGCTCCAGGTGGTGCCGAATACGGCAGCTCGTCTTGCCCTCAATAAGCCGGCCCGGACGCCCTCTGCCCCCTTGCTGAATCAATTACACTGGCTCCCGGTTAAGAAGCGTGCCATCTTCAAGATGCTCTGTGTAGCCTTCAGATCATTACAAGATAGTGGCCCGGCGTACTTCAGAAATAAAATCAGTTGGTACCAGCCTGGGCGACAACTAATATCTGGTAATGCGAACCTCTTGTGTTCCCACAGAATAAATAAGGTAAGGATGGGTGGTAGAGCCTTTTCCCATCTGGCAGCCAGTCACTGGAATAAATTACCACAGAACATCAGAGCCTGTAATAAGATCACTATGTTCAAAAAACTTCTCAAGATATGGCTCATATTTGCCGAGTATGACCTTCTCTTCGAAGCGCCGAGAGATCCCTCTGGTGATGATTCGTTGCGCTATACAAGTGCACAAGTAAAAAAGCCAAACAGCAAACACATTTAACCAACAGAATGGATCTTTTAAAAAAATCAACCAAACGTGAAAATACCAGAATGGTTATAGTTTCGAAATTTTCAAACATGAGCATTAACTTCAAGAAAATCATTAATCGCCATTGGCCGATCCTGGGAATAGAACCGGATTTTAAATCACAGTTCATACAACCACCGCTATTTGCATATACTAGGAATAAGAACATGGGGGAGATGCTCAAACAAAAACAGAATAAGACGCTAGTGGCGAGAGGAACTAAACCATGGATGAATTTCAATAATTGCAACAATTTAATAAAGGGTACCAATCTTGCGCACCCGATGAGGGGGCACAATATCAAATTGAGAGCAACAGCAACTTGCGACACAGTCAATGTAGTCTATTTAATAAAATGCCCATGTGGCAAAGTCTACGTGAGAAAAACTGAAAGGAAGATTAAGACACGCATAAATGAACACAAATCAAACATCAGAAAAAAAATGAAATCTGCAATTGTGGCACATTTTCTGGAGGAACATCATAACATATCACAATTAAGATTTCTGGTTTTGGAAACAGTGCAGAGAATAGAAGGAAGAGATAATAGCAAACCCCTACTGTATCGAGAAAACTTCTGGATTATGAAATTGAACTCTAGTAAACCAAATGGTCTGAACGACCAGCTGGAATATGCATGTTACCTATAAAGTCACTTAATATAGGACATTAGACCTGTACAGTTTCTGATGCCTTGGCACTTCACTTTTGTACCTTTATTGAAATTTTGGCAATGTATTCACAAACAAATCATTTGCACATACTTACATACCAAAACATTTTTTTGTTGCATCTCTACACCAAAACTTGCTGTAATATTGAATGTCATATCTTTATTGTACACATAGGCGTTGATTCCGATCTGGTAAAATGCGCTCCGAATCGTCGTACGGAGCATTTTTCCCCGTACAAATCGTACCCGTAAACGTCCCCGTACGTACGACGAAGTACGATCCGTACCAGGAGCCAAAGTCCGTACGAGTCGTACAGGACTCCGTACGACTCAAATATCCGTACGAGTCTCACTCGGAACCCGCTGTACGTGACATCGCTACGTTTCGCGGCTGGTTTTTACGGCCCAGCAAGTACGATTGGTGTCGGGTACGCACCGTACGACCCTTTTTTTTACCGGAGCTGGAAACAGCCGTAAACGCATAGTTCGCGCTGAAACAAGTACGGAACGCCCCCCCCCCCCCGGGGACGCCGCATACCCACATGATTGCCGGGGTACGCGCCATACCCCTGCGATCATGGGGGGTACGCGCCGTACACCCAGCGTACATGGGGTACGCACCGTACCCCATGTACGGTGGGTGTACGGCGCGTACCCCATGTACGCTGGGTGTACGGCGCGTACCCCCCATGATCGCCGGGGTACGGCGTGTACCCCGGCGATCATGGGGGGTACGCGCCGTACGGTGTGTATGTGATTGTGCGCTTTTCCGTACGAATCGCCCTTACCTGACGCGGACCGTACGAATAGCGTCCTGATCACCCGGTCCGGATCGTACTCGCCGGGTCGTACAGTGTGTTCACGAGTCGTACGGAAACGGCTACGAATACGAATCGTACGGGGGATTTTTTTTACCGGATCGGAATCGGCCCCATATTGTTTACTATGGTCTCAATGACACACTAGCCTTACAAAAGCACATACATTATCCAAGTCACGCAAAACTTATTTAAAATTTACATCCGGTTATTCGCGTACTTTTAATATGGGCTATATTTGAAATATGTTTCCTAACAGTGAAGCGATGTAATGCGTAGTCTTTCTACAGTGTCTATCGAAATCACGAGTCTTCAAGATCACGTGCACATCTTTTTAGCCAATCACAAGTTCAGATGCTATGTAATACGGAAGTGCCTACATCTCTGTGGCACATGATAACGACATATCCGGGACAAACCGTGGCGAACTCTGGAGCGCAAACAGTAAGGTTTATAGCGGTCTGACTAATATTAGAAGTTGACCCAAAAAACTGACACGCGATCGCACTTGCTAATATTGTAACATTTCTTTTTTTGTTTTCTCACAAAAGAAACAAGCCGATACAGATGCCGTAATGCCATAAGTAATTTCAAGACCACACACGTGATCCAATGCGGGCTGGTGTGGGTAACTACCATCACAAATTTTAACACATTTTCCCCAGCGTATCTGTATGTTTTCACCGGTTGATAAACACACAATAAAACACTCTGAAATCACTTCACTATGCTCGCCAATACTCACATGGTTAGTAAGTGCACCAATTCAGTACTCTAGCCAATATGTTGTAAATATACCACTATGCATTAATAATGGTAATATTAAATGGTGAAATGTGTATGACACAAAACTACATTTATACTATGATCTCTTCACAGTAATGCTCTCTGAAGAAGGGCTTCATAGCCCAAAATGCATAGGAGCCTAAAGGGCCATGTTCAGAAGGATCCTAATTAATGCATTAGTTGCAATGAAATGAAAATAATTTCAGCAAAACAACATTTTGAATAAGATGAATCATTTTTTAAACAAATTGGGAATGAGAAGTTTTTTAGGAGTCCTATCACAAGGAACACAGGTGTGCCCATGGGGATGCAACCAATTCAGGTTGGAAGCACAGTATGACATTATAATAGACGTCTCTAGACGCCGCCCAAGGAGCACCCAAAGATTGAATACAGGATTTACCAAAAACCTTGAGCTACTAAACCAGAAGGTTGTGCTCCAGCTATAGTTTTTGAATTAGTAAATAAACTATCACATAACACTTGGACCACACAGCTATGGTACATTGTAAAGAACCTGGTTTTTACTTGTTTCTTAAAAGTGAGCAGCATTGGGCTGGCTTAGTACGTAAACGAAATAATAGGGAATTCAGGGTCTGGCTGCTGTTGCAGAATTCCCAAGGGCTGAAGCATGTATTATGCCACCCATAAGAGACCATTCAAAATGGAACTACAGGCCTGCCATTACAGCCTATGCAAGTTGGTCTTACACCACTTACTAAAGATATAGGTTTACTATCTCTAGGGTTACTGCACTTAAAACCTATAAGTCACCCTGTAAAGTCGGCGTCCTTACCCGTCGGTAATGGTGGAGCCCGACCCATACTGATTTGTCGTTTCCGGCTTCTCCACAGAATCCCGAGTGGGAGCACGGAAACGAGACTGCCAGCGAGTTCGAGGAAGACGGGCCCTTTAAGTGGGCGTCGACGTACGCGGGGGAAGCCCCGGCCCTCCGTGACGTCACTGAGACCACATTGGTTAAAACAGAGGAAGTCTTGTGTGCCGGGTGTGGAAACACCGCAAGGAAGGAGGCGGAACCTGAAGAGATGGAGAACCGGAATTCAACAGAAGACGGGACCCGAAATAACGAAGCAGGAGACTACAGAGGAGCCGAAGGAGAAGCCGAGCCACGAGGCGAGCCAGGAGGCCAACGACCCTGCGGACCGCCGTGCCACACTCCCGAGGGAGGAGTGTGGCTGACACAGGTACGGCGGCGTTTGGCGGCTTGGATAGGCAAGCGTAACGCTAGTGCTTAGAGCGCCACTGTGTGTTCCGCTCCCGCTGCACCGATCCCTTTAGTCCTACCTTTCCTCCCCCTCCCCCCCTACCCTCCTTTACCTTCTATCCCAACACCTCCCACACTGAGCACAGCAATTGATAGTTAGATACACTGGGTGTATACCTACCACTCCCTGGGCCCCCCTGGTGCAAACCCATTGGAGGAGTGTGTCCTAACGGCCTTCCGCCTTGTTGGTCTTCTTTCTTTCATGTGGTGAGACCCCTGGTGCCCGAAGTGAAGAACCATCTTCCTGGGAAGGAATCTTAGACGAGCAGCGCCACGGACCCAGTACCTTCGCGCGGGAGAGACTAACATTCAGGACACGAAAGACGTTTGTCACCAAACCCTTAAGAGCTATAAAAATAAAACCCTCCTTAAACCCTACAGTTGGTGTCACGGTCGTCCCTTCACCCACGTCCACACTGGTGTCAGAAGTGGGATCCTCCCTTCCCAAAACAACCATGGCAATGGAACAAGTGATTCAAACGCTCATTGATGGACAACAAAAACTAGAGTGGGCTATAGGCCAACAAATAAGCACAGCTGATGCTGACCGGGACTTATTCAGAACGTCTATGACCCAACAAATGGACACTATCCAAAAAGTTGTACAAACTCCCATCTCATCATCCGCACTGGACAGAAGGCCCGTAGGCCCACACCCATCAGGGGTCGCCTTACAAAAGTACGTGAATGGGGAAGATCCCAACGCGTTCCTACTGAATTTTGAGCGCGCAGCCAGAGCTTGCGGATGGCCTGAAGAGAAGTGGCCTTTCTTTTTGGCTCCCTTACTCTCGGGAGAGGCGCAAACTGCCTATCAGGTGGCAAATCATACAGGAACGACTTCATATGCCAACATAAAAGCGGTGATATTAGACCACCTAGGGATGGATGCAGAGGCATACCGTCTACGGTTTAGAAAAGAGAAGGGAATACCGGGCGAGAATCCAAAGACCATGTATCTAAGGGTAAAGATGGCTGCCGAAAAATGGCTCAGGCCGGATATCCGAAGCAAAGAAGAGGTCATGTCCAGTATCATACTGGAACAGTTCATGGAAGTATTACCGTACGGCACACAGAGGTGGTTAAGACAACACCCCGGACTAACGGCGGCCCAAGCCATAGAGATGGCGGCCAACTATAATAGAGCAGCACCCCGGTCTTTTCCTTGGGACAATGAAAAAACCACCAAGTCCATAACATCTACATCCAAACCCGAGAAAAAAAAAACTGTACCCGACCCAATCAAACCACGCCAGTTCAAACCGGAAGGTCCCCATGTGAAGGGGCCACAGTGCTTCGAGTGTGGAGAATGGGGGCACATAGCCCGAATGTGCCCCCAACGAAGACCCCCGGAAGAACCCATGGAGGTCGGCTACATCCCGCGGACAGTCATGTACACTTCCGAAATGGGCCCATCCTTTTACGTAAGGGTACGAGTTAACCAGAAATTAGTGAAAGCCTTACTTGATTCGGGATGTCGTCAATCAGTTGTTCAGGAACGCCTTTTGCACCCTGACCAGATAGGCCAGGAAGGTTCTGTTCTTATCAGGTGCGTCCATGGCGATGTCAAACCCTATCCAATGGCCCGAATAACCATACACCCAATAGGTAGAGAGCCTTGCTCAGTGAAGGTGGGGGTAGTAAGGTCTTTACCCGAAGAGTTGATACTAGGGGTAGATAACCCAGACTTCCTGTCATTGTTCAAGAGGGAGTTAAAAGACCACACTGCAGAAGCTTACCTGTCAGTAGACCCATGGGTGCTAGACAGAGGGTTTAAGTTCGCACAGGCCAATGATCCTTCTCTGTTGAATGCCTGGGAAGCAGCACATCACTCTCAAACCTCTCCATCACAGAGTTACCCCAGATTCAGGATAGAAAACGATCTGCTATATAGGGAAAGTAAAGAGGGAGAACCCACCCAACTAGTGGTGCCCAAGGAATTCAGAGAACAGATTCTTTTCTATGCCCATACACACCTAACAGCTGGGCATAGTGGTAGTGAGAAAACAACTCAGAACATTGTACGTCTCTTTTATTGGCCTGGTATATACAAAGAGGCAGACACATACTGTAAACAGTGCGAGGTGTGCCAAAAAAAGAACCTAACTCGCCCACCCGCAGTACCCCTGCAACCCCTTCCAATCATTGGAAATCCCTGGGATAGGGTAGGTATGGACCTGATTGGACCACTACCACGTACATCGCGTGGCCATACCTACGCTCTGGTTGTGGTTGATTACAACACTAGATTCCCAGAAGCCTTTGCACTCAGTACTCCGACTACCAAGAACGTAGCGGACAAGTTGGTGGAGTTGTTTTCAAGGGTAGGGTTCCCTCGCGAGATTCTCACGGACCAGGGAACACCATTCGTTTCCGGGATGATGAAATAGGTGTGCAAAATGCTTGATCTACACCACATCCGAACGTCCGCCTATCATCCTCAGACGGATGGCCTCGTTGAGAGGTATGATAGGACCCTAAAAACCACCCTTAAGAAGTTGCTAAATACCGAGAATAAGGACTGGGACAGAGTGCTACCCCTAGCGTTGTATGTGATAAGAGCACAAGTACAAAGTAGTTTGGGGTTTTCACCATTCGAATTGCTCTACGGCCGTCAACCACGGTCCCTGTTAGAGATTACCAGGGAAGCATGGGAAAATGAAGGAGCTGCTGAACAGAGAAACCTGTTGGAGTATACTCAGCAGTTAAGATCTAGATTGGGCAAATTGAGGGACTTAGCATATTCAAACCTAGAGAAAGCTCAAGCCGCTCAAAAATGATACTATGATAAAGGAAAAAAATGGAGGACCCTAGAAAAGGGAGACTGGGCTCTGGTGCTTCTACCTTCGTCCACCCAAAAGTTTCGGAGTGAGTGGAAAGGTCCCTATAAAGTTGTAGATACCTACGGGCGTACCACATACAGCTTACAAATGTCCCCGAATAGGAGACAAACCTTCCACATTAATCTCCTCAAGAAATGGATTGGTCCATATCCCCGTCAGGCTAACTTGACCTTACCAGAAGATAGGAGCGGGTCCACCCTGAAACAACTGCCAATGAACACAGAATTGACTGAAGTAGAACGAGGAGAGTTGATGTCAACTCTACTCCCCTTCTCCCCTATCTTTTCAGACACCCCTGGGTGTACCCATTTGGCAGAGCATCAAATACACACAAAAGAAGGGCAGATAGTAAAACAAAGACCTTATCGCATTCCAGCTGCAAAAAGGGCTGATGTAAAGAAGGAGGTGCAGGACATGCTTCGTCTCGGGGTGGTAAGACCATCTAAGAGCAATTGGTCCTCTCCCATAGTCATGGTCCCTAAACCCGACGGGTCTACCCGTTTTTGCATGGACTTTAGAGCCCTGAATGCTGTGTCGTCATTTGACGCATTTCCAATACCCCGGGTGGATGAACTTATAGAGCGAATAGGGGACGCCCGCTACATTACCACCCTTGACCTGACCAAGGGGTATTGGCAGGTGCCACTCAGGGAGGAGGATCGCCACAAAACAGCCTTTGCTACTGAAGATGGGCTCTTTGAATTTACTGTCTTACCATTTGGACTCCATGGAGCCCCCGCTACCTTTCAGCGGTTAATGAACAGGGTACTGGCCAACCACACCTCATACAGTTCGGTGTATCTGGATGATATAGTCATCTTTAGTTCATCCTGGAAAAAACATCTAGTACATGTATCCAATGTCTTAACCGCATTACAGGTAGCCAGACTCCATGTGAATGCAAAGAAATCAAGGGCCGCATTTCCAAAAGTGAAATACCTGGGATTCATGCTAGGCGAGGGAGCCATAGCCCCTCAGGAGGAAAAGATCAAAGCTATAACCAGTACTCCTTTTCCAGCCACAAAAAGGGAATTACGTGCATTCCTAGGTCTTATAGGGTACTATAGGAGATTCATCAAGAACTTTGCAGACCTTTCAAGTCCCCTAACAGACCTTCTGCAGAAACACGTAAAGAACGCTCTGCCAAATCCTCCATCAGAAGGAGCCATCAAAGCCTTCCAGACTCTAAAGACAGCCCTTACCACAAGCCCGGTCCTCATACCACCAAACTTTGAGAAACCCTTTTCCCTGGCCACTGATGCCTCCGACACCGGCATTGGGGCTGTGCTGTCACAGGAGGGGGATGACGGAGCGGAACATCCCATACTCTATGTCAGCAGAAAGCTCCACCCCAGGGAACAGAAATACCCCACGGTGGAAAAAGAGTGCCTCGCCATCCGGTGGGCTATTGACAAGCTGAGGTACTACCTGGAAGGTAAAGCTTTCATCCTATACTCAGACCACGCACCCCTTCAGTGGATGCAAAGAAATCGATCCCAGAATGCTAGGATTTTACGTTGGTTTCTCTTCCTGCAAGCGTTTGCCTTCAAGGTTGTGCATCGGAAGGGGGTAGACAATGGGAATGCCGATTTCCTCTCCAGGATGCCCATTCTCCCCGATCGGGAGAATCCAGGGGGGGAGGAATGTAAAGTCGGCGTCCTTACCCGTCGGGAATGGTGGAGCCCGACCCATACTGATTTGTCGTTTCCGTCTTCTCCACAGAATCCCGAGTGGGAGCACGGAAACGAGACTGCCAGCGAGTTCGAGGAAGACGGGCCCTTTAAGTGGGCGTCGACGTACGCGGGGGAAGCCCCGGCCCTCGGTGACGTCACTGAGACCACATTGGTTAAAACAGAGGAAGTCTTGTATGCCGGGTGTGGAAACACCGCAAGGAAGGAGGCGGAACCTGAAGAGACGGAGAACCGGAATTCAACAGAAGACGGGACCCGAAATAACGAAGCAGGAGACTACAGAGGAGCCGAAGGAGAAGCCCAGCCACGAGGCGAGCCAGGAGGCCAACGACCCTGCGGACCGCCGTGCCACACTCCCGAGGGAGGAGTGTGGCTGACACAGGTACTGCGGCGTTTGGCGGCTTGGATAGGCAAGCGTAACGCTAGTGCTTAGAGCGCCACTGTGTGTTCCGCTCCCGCTGCACCTATCCCTTTAGTCCTACCTTTCCTTCCCCCCCCCCTACCCTCCTTTACCTTCTATCCCAACACCTCCCACACTGAGCACAGCAATTGATAGTTAGATACACTGGGTGTATACCTACCACTCCCTGGGCCCCCCCTGGTGCAAACCCATTGGAGGAGTGTGTCCTAACGGCCTTCCGCCTTGTTGGTCTTCTTTCTTTCATGTGGCGAGACCCCTGGTGCCCGAAGTGAAGAACCATCTTCCTGGGAAGGAATCTTAGACGAGCAGCGCCACGGACCCCAGTACCTTCGCGCGGGAGAGACTAACATTCAGGACACGAAAGACGTTTGTCACCAAACCCTTAAGAGCTATAAAAATAAAACCCTCCTTAAACCCTACAGTTGGTGTCACGGTCGTCCCTTCACCCACGTCCACACACCCCTATAGCAGTCCTTTGCAATCCTGAAGGCAGGGTGTTTTGTACTAAGTGAGAGGGTGACTCTGCATGAGTAGGACTCCCCTGTAGCCTACGGAGTTCATTATCCCCGGTTGTCAGTGAATCAGCTATATAGAGGGGAACTGCGTAATTATGCAATGGCCATCGCGAAAACGGCTGCAACGAATCCTATCATATTTGGTATCAGACATGTTGGAATCATACCCCCACACAGTAAACTGTCTGAGAGGTATGATTCCAAGCACTGGAAGAGCCATCTGTTAGGCTCTCAGTATTCCTGGTACCAGCCTTCTAGACCCGGACAGCACAAAATGATTGCTGCCGACCAGAGAGACATTTCTGCCATCCTGCTGCTGAGCCAAGCTGGAGCAAGGGAAGGCAGAACAATAGGCATCCTGTCACAGGGAGGTGTGACCAACTCCCAGACAGAATCTAGTATATTGGGATTGGGTGGGTTCGCTTGCCAGCGCCAAATAATCTACATGGGGAGCTCCAAGTATCTTCATCCACACCGCACCGTGTGCATCGTGGCCTGCATCTTTTGGTGAGCTGCTTGAGGTCCTCTTGCGACTCCAGTGCCTCTGGCCTGTGGGTCCACTTGAGGTTCACACGTGTTACTTTTGGGTTCCCCTGATTGCTCAGGGTCTTCCCTGACTCCCCTGCCTTTGGTGAGTCCCCTGGATCTTGTTGGCCCCGACGTGGCTCCTTCTTTGGTTCCTGAGTGGCTTGCCTTTGCCAAGGTTTCTTGGTGCTCCCACCAGACACAGCCTGCTCAGCACTCGACTTCCTTCGAGGGGCAGCTTGTGCATAGCTCCTGGTCCTCCTCAGCATTGCCTGTTCCTCACAGCTGCAGATTCAAGGTCCTTGTCTTCCATCCTGAAGCACTCGACATCCGAGGGCATTAATCTTCCAAGTTTCCTGGTCACTCCTGAGTGACATAGACTCCGTCCCCTCTGCTCTCAGGTACTTCTCTTCAAGAATCCACATTTGGATTTCCACAGACACTTTCTCCTCTTCCAGCAGCGGCACTTTTCTGAAGTTCTCCATCGGGTTTGACAGCGGTTTCCGACACCACTTCACATGGATGCACCCAGTTTCCCTGGTGTAGGTAACATGGGTACTAGGGTATCCACAGGTGGGGTGGTTCTCCAGCCTTCTGTCTTCGTCTGGGCTTTTTCCGGGTCCACTGGGAAGGGTCCTTAACCTTTAAAAATCCAACCGCGACTTGCACATAGACTTGTACGGAAAATCCAGTCGTGTTCTCACACTGCACATGCTTTTCATAGGATCCCTATTTACTTACCTTTAGTGGTTATATGAGTCCCCAGCAATTCTACGTCCTCTTGACATCGTCCTTACTCGAATTGTGGTTTTTATACCACTTTCTTAGTATATGATTTGGTCCCCCCCTTGGGCCACTGTGTACTTCGTGCAATTTACTGTGTTTCTTTGCTAATGTATTGTGTGCATTGTGTTTATCTCAGTGTTGGAGATATTGGAACGTAGTAGGGAGTATTATATAATAAATACATATTTTTATAAATACTTGGTGTGGTTCTTTTCATTCAATCTATACTATAAGATTGCTTTCTGGTAAAACAAGCTGCTTTACACTCCTTCTGGACTAAGCCTGAAGGATGCTCTCCATAGCTACCACTTAGAGAGCTTTCTAAGGTTGTCTAAAACCTCCTAAGTCACCATAAGGGTTGTCTGGACTGGTGCAAGGTGCCCACTTACATTAGTGGAAATCATATACCAGGCCAGCTTCTCACAATATGTATTACGTATTTGCAGCCAGCTTCACAAAGAATAATGGACTTCTCAAGTTTCTCAGGTGCTGCAGGTGTACGTAAGATACTCACCTGAGCAAATGGGTTGAGTACAATAGGGCTCTATCATTTTCATCCATTGTCAGTGGGGTGCAAGTCTGTTGCCTCTTCTCTTCTTGTTTGCAGTGACTGCTATTTCATTTTGAATGCTACATGGCATCGTGACAGTCTGTTTTGCATTTCCATTTTCTGTCTCTGTCTGCTGAATTCATAGCTTACCTAAACTCTTCAAATTTTCCATCCTTTAGCTTTCTTACAAAGCTTATTTCTGAGGCACTTAAATAGCTAATCAGGTTTATATGTTATAATTTATTTTTTTAGAACAATTAACTAAAGAGAATACATTTAACCACTTGTTTTGTCTATCGTAGTGCCGCTCTTTATCTAAGGTAGTGCCAACACAAAATAGTCAGTGTAAAAGCTGTTATTTATTTAAGTTCCTGGGATGGTCTACAAACCAGTGTATCTTTTTTTGTTAACCCTTTGTTGCCATTCACATTGTGTTTGCCCCTCATTTTAATTTCCGTGGTGGTATCATACCTTGTTTTTAACATTTGATTTACTTTAAAACGTGAAACCCTCTATTCTCTAAAAAATCTTATGTCTAGATAAGTATTTATGTATTTACTTGAGCTTTATATAGCGCTGGCTAGACCCGGAGGTATCAGAGCGCTTTACAAGTCTTGAAGTTTAAGGTTGTTAGTTCTCCTACCTGGGTGGATTGGGGGCTCCAGACATGATGCTGTATGCTCCATGCGCCCAAGCCCAGATTCTTCACTACTGGCTTTACCCCACCCCATTCCAGCCACACATGGCCATTGAGATGGACCTTGCTGCTCCATGGCCACTGTCGGTTGCACTATATGCACCATACAAAACCCCAAGGCTGAAACCAATACTGTTGAATGTGTGCAGTGGGCCTGGGAAGGTTTTGAGGAGGAAACCTGGGCTGACCATTCTATATGCTCCTTCCATCCTACTGGCCAATAATCCCATGCTACCATCACTCTTAGACAAGGCCCCATTGCTCACGCTCACCAACGTGACATCAAACTATTTTCGGACCTTTATCCCGATGACCAGTTCCTCCCACTTTTCAAAGCTGGGGCTTTTCCAATCCCTACACTTCTCGACACCCTGTTATATTATCAATTACACACCACCTGTCACACTCGTTCTAACACTTTCCTTTTCCTACCACCTCCTTTCCTGGAGCACCTTCTCACTTTGCCATCTCCCCTCAGATTGATCAACAGTCTTTTCAATACTATGCAGTGCTCCTCTCCGGTGGTGGCCCCCAGCGCACGTGTGGCTTGGGTGGAGGACATCTCTTCGCCTCTATCAAACACACTGCTGTGGCCAATTGGAGTTTCTCTCCCCCAGTTATAGGCTTTGGCTTAGCCACTTAAAATTTGTAGACCTCTTATATCGCACCCCAATGCAGCTCCTCAAAATGGGGCAGACCCTAGCTGCCTGCACTGCAATCTTACCTGTGCTTCCTTTATTCACCTTGCATGGCAGTGCCCGAAGGTGGCATCCTTCTGGATAGAGGTTTTTACCACCCATCACACGATCACTGGACACTCATATCCTCCCATTCCCTTGGTGGGATTATGTGGGTATGTTAAAGATACACCCAGCGCCTGCCACCACCTGCCATGTTGCTCCTGCTGGCGAGGCACAGGGTTGTCATACACTGGGGTAGGAAGCCAATCCCCTCCTCCAGAGCATGGTTTAGTGATGTGGTGTATTGCCAGGAACAATTGGCTCACTTTTAAGTACTTGTGCCTTTGCGATCCCGCCCTGGGATATATGGGAACGATTTGCCCCTTTTCTCTGTCAAAGGGACTGGTTCACCTGCCAAGGTTGGAGCGGCAAGGGATAAGGTTCAACCTACTGGGCATAGGTAAATGTTGATCGCCTTCATGCATTGTCTGTTGCACCGTAATGGGACACTAATCAGCTTTAACATATCCCTTCGTGATTCCATATGCAAATTCAATATCCTCTCTTACATTGTGCTTTCTAATCCTTTCTATGTATCTATAACACTCTAGCGCTGACTCCTCGGCCCTGTGCTACAAAACGGCCTCACTGAACATTCAAGTGGTTTACTATGTACCCCCTCCCTTTTTGAATCGTGCAACTGTGGCTTGTTCCCTGATAGTTTTCCCTGTCTTCATTCTCGCCCAGTGCCTCCTTACCCTCCCTGCTTTCTCCCACTCTCCTCTCCCACTATGTTGTTGTCTTTCGAATTTGACAAATGCCCCCCCCAAAAAAAATTCCCCCCCAAAAAATAATTGAGAATTTTCATTTTACTATGGGCTTACAATGTAAATTTTTGAATGGTTAGCAAGTTTTTTAAACTATTTTTTCTTAATTGTAATACTCCTGCTTTTCCCCAAAAAATTTTTGTAGATTTTTTTATCGGCCATGATGTAGCTCTCCTGTGTGTCCAGAAAAGAAGACGAGCTGTTGGATTACTTGTCTGAGCTACTAATATAACTGGCATTACCACTGAGGGTGGGAGTAGTCAGCACTGTTTGCTGCAGACATAGGAGCATCCAAGCTCCCATTGGAAGGAGGAGTAATGATTTCTCCATATGTGAAGCAAGAACCACAGCAAGGGGAGCCCTTCTAGAGATGTGAGTGAGCCTGGTTCTGTCTCCTGTGCTGACAGTCTGCTACCAAGATCCTTTTCGAGCAAATCTTCAAATTCTATATATTGAATAACAGTGAGACTCTTGCTGTGTGTAAGCAACGGAGTGCGTGTTACCGAGATCCCTGTCAACCTGCCCAGTCGGAGAAAGGATAAAGGGAAACTGTTCGCGGACCCGCTCTGAGGGTCCCGCTTCACCCGGCCATCACCTGTGTGTTAAGTGCGAGGCGTGCAGGGCTGCGAGTGTGACGCGGGGGACTCCCGCAACCAGGAGTCCCCGCGAGGCCGATCACCACCACCTGGCCCGCTCTCCCTGCAAGGCCCGCCCACAACACACCGGAGAGGTTAAGACTCTGCCCTTCCTGTAGACCTGGTGAGACTCTTGCTGTGTGTAAGCAACGGAGTGCGTGTTACCGAGATCCCTGTCTACCTGCCCAGCCGGAGAAAGGATAAAGGCAAACTATTCGCCGGACCCGCTCCGCGGGTCCTGCTTCACCCGGCCATCACCTGTGTGTTAATTGCGAGGCGTGCAGGGCTGCGAGTGTGACGCGGGGGACTCCCGCAACCAGGAGTCCCCGCGAGGCCGATCACCACCACCTGGCCCGCTCTCCCTGCAAGGCCCGCCCACAACACACCGGAGCGGTTAAGACTCTGCCCTTCCTGCGGACCTGGTGAGACTCTTGCTGCGTGTAAGCAACGGAGTGCGTGTTACCGAGATCCCTGTCAACCTGCCCAGTCGGAGAAAGGATAAAGGGAAACTGTTCGCCGGACCCGCTCCGCGTGTCCCGCTTCACCCGGCCATCACCTGTGTGTTAATTGCGAGGCGTGCAGGGCTGCAAGTGTGACGCGAGGGACACCAGCAACCAGGAGTCCCAGCGAGGCCGATCACCACCACCTGGCCCGCTCTCCCTGCAAGGCCCGCCCACAACACACCGGAGCGGTTAAGACTCTGCCCTTCCTGCAGACCTGGTGAGACTCCTGCTGTGTGTAAGCAACGGAGTGCGTGTTACCGAGATCCCTGTCAACCTGCCCAGTCGGAGAAAGGATAAAGGGAAACTGTTCGCCAAACCCGCTCCGCGGGTCCCGCTTCACCCGGCCATCACCTGTGTGTTAATTGCGAGGCGTGCAGGGCTGCGAGTGTGATGCGGGGGACTCCAGCAACCAGGAATCCCCGCGAGGCCGATCACCACCACCTGGCCCGCTTTCCCTGCAAGGCCTGCCCACAACACACCGGAGCGGTTAGGACTCTGCCCTTCCTGCGGACCTGGTGAGACTCTTGCTGTGTGTAAGCAACGGAGTGCGTGTTACCGAGATCCCTGTCAACCTGCCCAGTCGGAGAAAGGATAAAGGGAAACTGTTCGCCGGACCCGCTCCGCGGGTCCCGCTTCACCCGGCCATCACCTGTGTGTTAATTGCGAGGCGTGCAGGGCTGTGAGTGTGACCCGGGGGACTCCAGCAACCAGGAGTCCCCGCGAGGCCGATCACCACCACCTGGCCCGCTCTCCCTGCAAGGCCCGCCCACAACACACCGGAGCGGTTAAGACTCTGCCCTTCCTGCGGACCTGGTGAGACTCTTGCTGTGTGTAAGCAACGGAGTGCGTGTTACCGAGATCCCTGTCAACCTGCCCAGTTGGAGAAAGTATAAAGGGAAACTGTTCGCCGGACCCGCTCCGCGGGTCCCGCTTCACCTGGCCATCACCTGTGTGTTAATTGCGAGGCGTGCAGGGCTGCGAGTGTGACGCGGGGGACTCAAGCAACCAGGAGTCCCCGCGAGGCCGATCACCACCACCTGGCCCGCTCTCCCTGCAAGGCACGCCCACAGCACACACGTATATATCCTCCATAATACCCGCGCGCGCGGGACTCAGCCCGGGGCTAAGACCGGGCAAAGAGCGGGCCGTTTGAGGCCGTTAGAGGACGGAAGAGTGTGGGCCAGGCCCTTCTCCTTGTCATTTTATTTCATTCAAATAATGGAGCAATGTGCACCAGAGAAACCAGGAGCAAATCCTCCTTGGCGGTGGCTGGAGCCGCTAAAGGTACCATCTACAACTACTTCGTCAAAGCCGGATCACTTCTGATAGAGGAAATAGAAGTTTTGGAGAGACGAATTTCCCAGGAAATAGACTGGGTTAGGAGATCCTCAATGGGGCCAATGGCCCAAGCTAGAACCCCGGATGGGAGGTCCCATACCACAAACAGTGCACAGAGGGATATGGGAGAAAATCAGCTGTAGTGTAGTTCCTAGTTTCCCACTAGGCCCTGCGCATTGGAATAACATAAACAGTAGTATCGACGTAGAAGTGCGGATCTTCCAAGCCTCCACTGACTATGCTAAACTTAATTGGGTGTGTTACCAACTAGCTCAGAGGTCACTGGAAACTTTCTTCTCTGCATAGGAAGTGATCAGTTTCCCTGGCACAGACAAGAAGGGATTCAGCTTTCCAACAACCGTGCAACATGACAACTTTGCTCCTCAGATCAAGAGTCAATCTCTAGGGTCGTGTGAAACAATAGACAGTTATTTTACTCAGTCAGGTTAGTGCAGTTTACTTTCACGATATGTAGAGAATAGAGAGACGGGCGTTTGTCAATAAAGGGTTAACATTTATTGAACAGTCTTTCTTCTCATACAAGAGAAATGAATTGCCACAATTGCAAGACTTGTTATGATAAAAAGTACGTACAGTAAGATAAGTATTGCAAGATAATACTGTAAAAGCATTAATATGGTTTCTTAGCCATACAATGGTTTAAAAGTAATAAAACATATATACATTCATATATACATTAGGCTAAAATACTCAACTGGTGCTTCTAACTACGCCTACCCCAGTGTACCTGACCTAAGCCTAATACTTGGGAGGGGAGTAAGTAAGTAGGTTCAGTCTAAGTTGGTTTTGCCAAGGTTTGCTTCAAGAATTCTCACTAAGGGTTTAGTCAACACCATACCTCTGAATAGAATGATGGAGGTCTGGTATCTCCTTCAGGGGGAACTCGGTATCCCAGTCACCCGCGAGGGCAGACTAGAAACGCTGGAGCTGGATTTCTCTGCAGGAGAAAGACAGCGGCTCTATTCAGCGCGTCGAGGAGGAGGAGGGGGGACAGCGTCCACGGGCAGCTGGCTTCTGCTGGGTTTCTTCGCAGAGGGACGGCTGTTCAGCTCCTAGTTACACCACACCATTGTTCGCGCTTTAGCAGCGATAATGGTATCAACAGCTTCAGGCGACGGGCAGCAGGCTGCAGCAACAGGGTGCTAGCTTCAGCTAACAACGGGCACAGCAGACAGCTAGCAACAGGCAATTGCTTAAGGCAACGTTGGTAATATTTATACCTGAAAGGTGCCTGGTTTGACGTAAGTTTGCTGGACATAAGACGTCAATTAAAGATGTCACTAGGAAGTGATAGCTATCAGTTGCTCATTAGAGTTCCATTACTAATCAAAACACAGCAAGCGGGGATTTCCAGGTTTGCTGAGTTTTTATCTTGTTGAAGAACTCGGAGTGTTAATCTAGGAATATCAGATAGTGACTTCTGCTCTGTCATTGCACTAATTGGTTGCAAAGGAAGTGGCAGAGAACTATTCTGGAATGTGGCTCTGTTCGTGTGAGGCCAGAGATGACTTTCTGAATATCGCACTTGAACGGTTATGCCAATATAGGGAATAAATGGATTTATAGCCGAATAGGGGCATAAGGTCACAGTATCGATCAGGATCCTAGATAAGCACGCAACACCCACTCCACGGGTTCATGTCCATCAAATTACTAAAACTAAAGCAATAAGATGCATGTGTAACATTGCCCACCCCAAAATACATAAATGCATTCGAAATAGGCGTATAATGTAATACGTGAAATTTAGGTACTGTACGTTTTTGAAGCATAGAAATCATTCAAAAATTATTGCATATGAAATCAATGAACGATTATGCAAAAAGAATTACACATGAAATATCTCTGAAACAGAAGAAGGGCGAGATAAATCATCACATATAAATGCATTGCAATAAATATGCTAGAGGCTGGTGTAAGTTTGTTATGTCTCTAGATGTGTGTAGAAAATAGAAGTTGAAGCTTCTGTTCTCTATGAATAGTATTTACGTTAAGCAAAGAATTGTTCGTGCCAAAAAAAGGTCAATATTAAAAAATGTCCAATTCAAAAGAATTAATGCTTGAACGGGGAAATAGAGTTCCAACGCTTTTAGCAGTTTTTGTTGATCAAAACTGAAGGCCGAATTCAGAGTTCATGGGAACGCTGTGTGTCGGAAAGCTTCTTAAAAGTTATTGTTTCTGTTCGGGTGAGAACATCATATCAGACAGGCTCTCAAAGAATTGGTCTACAAAATCAGGTGACAGTTCAACCAAATTCGATAGTGCTGTAACTTGGCAGGTGTGAGAATGATTGCTGTCATCATAGTCGGGATCAGCAATGCTCACAGAAGGTCGTACCTGGGTGATGTTGCTTTTGTCACTTGCTCCACTGTTACCACCTAGTCGTAGCACAGGAGTCTCAATGAATGCCGTCATCAGGATTGGTAGCCGCTGGGGACAACACAATGCGTGAGCCGTTATCGGACTGAGCAAAGTATCGACGTCCATTGGTACTGCTGATGGAAGTGAAAGACAGATGTCCAACACGCACTCATCTCCGCATAGCATACATCGAAGTACCGGTAAGATACAGTTCTGCCATAGAGGTCTGAATGAAAGGAACCAGGTCATGTTTAGATCTCTCAGCCTGGCCAATCCAAGGACGTTAGTTATCCTGTCCCGGTAGCGCATTGCTAGGATTGTCTCTTCCATTCCCATGGGAGCCATGTCTGAGCTTTGGCTTGCCATAACGAAGCAGGAGGGTCAAAAATAAAATCCCTGCTACAAGTCCCAAAAATAAGGGTATGCCGCCAAAAACAGAGTGGACAAAATTAGGAACGATTCCCAGAATTGCTTGAAAAGGTGTTAGCAGTCCCGTAAAAATCGTCTTAAATATGCCTGGGATGCCTGTGGCACTAGACATGTTAAGGAGTTGGCTAAGCATTTCTACGAAATGCACGGGGCAATTTGTTGATAAAAGTTCATGAACTTCAGTAGCTGTCCTTGCAACTAGAAGATCATACGTCTCTTTTGATGACGTTATGGGCACTGTTGTCTGCAAAAGCACAGACTTCATTTTGCTTAATGTATCAATTCGTATAGAATAGAGATTCAGACGAGGCCAGATGGGAGTCACTGTGTCTGCAGGCCCACTCGGGAACAATGCCTGCATACAGCATTTGACCATGGATGTTACTCTTACTAGATAACTTTTCCCTGGCACAAGGCCACAACATCTGTGATCCGTTCTAAGAATGTAACTCCCGTTTGCAAGTTGCATAAAGAAGGGCTCTATCTGAGTTGCAGGTGTGACAAGCTGGTGGCATGAAAGGTTGTTAGAATTTCCATCACATGCTCCGTGTAAATTAATACCCTGACACAAAAGTATACCGCTTAGTGAATGTTTACAGTTTTCACCACTAAGAAATACATTTTTGTCGCTGTCACTATAGCAAGAATGTGTGTATGGTAATTTCCATTCTGATTTTACATATCCTTTACCCAATCGTTCATACTGGCCAGTAGGTATGTATTCAAGGCACTTTTTAAATCGGAAAGTTGTTATCGGAATAGTGATAATTCCGTGTATTATCCATTCAATGACAGGACTCTCTAACATTGTCAATGGTAATCTCTCAAGTTTTTCGATGCTCAGGATTGTATAGTCTGCTCCTTTCTGTGCCAAACTGATCTGTTTATCAGTAAGGTTAAAAATGGAAAATAATGGCGTTGTGTTGATTAAACGCCAAGGCACATAGCCTGAACGAAGATTTTGCAGCGTCCAGCCTAATTGTATAATAGAACGTAATTGAGATTGGCCATGTTGTAACATTAGCAAGTCTCTATCTATCACATCAAAGGCAGAGGATACAATATTGTCCAACGAATATATTCTGGAAGACAGAGTCATTAACCCATTGTCCACTACAGAAAGTGATTTTTCCAAATTAATACGATCAATTTCTCGTATTTTTTCTGCTGTTTCAATTTGTTTGACTTTCCAAGCCTCGTTGTAAGCAGCATAGATACTGGTCGCTATGAAACGCTTTTGACGCTGTTTGCGTGGTCCAAGAATGAAATCGTGCAAATCAGCACCATCTTTTAGTAAAGTGTTGCTTAATTTCAGCCAGTGTGGATGATGCTAGCCATTCGAGGCAGAGTTTCCCTACACTGTATGTTGTTATTATCCCTGGATGTTGTCTCTGGGAGTATCTCGGGTCTAGTCTGGTCATTTTTAACCCCTGTGTTTTGTTCAGGAATCTATCTTGACAGTTGTTTGTGTCAGTAGGCCAGATTAACCACTTTTTCCAATCAGGATGTGTTCTGTTAAAATGTAAAATTTGTGACACGTCTAACTCAATATCTGTAGTTGCATTTTCAGGTATTGGCTTTGGAATAGACGGTTTATTAAGGTCTTTGATCTTTGCTAGGCCAAAACAGGATGTTTGGTGTATTGTGTCATTTAAAAACATCATTTGTTCTGGTACCATGCAGGTTCTGAATAGTGCTTCAATGCCTTGTACCTGCCAATCTTTTGTACCCCAAATGGTTTTCGTTTCAATGTTATTTTTCCAATAATCAAAACCAAATGTCATCATTTTTTCATAAAATGCTTCTGAATATATCAATTTAGAATTTGTCAGCATTGTTTTCATTCCTGTTTTATCTAACAGTTTGTAATAAAACGTTTCTGCATCACTAGTGTTAAACCCTGAGAAGTATTTGAATTTCTCAAAAAATGCTTTAGAACTGCTTTTAGGTGGTGTAGCACAATGTTCCCATTGATTATACATAAAAACATTTCTAGGCTGTGCAGATTTATGCAAGTAATGATCGCCATAATGTGTGTAGCAGAATAATTGCTCATAACTAGATGAACCTTGTAAATAATCATGATCTGTGAATCTAGCTGACATTACTAAATCAGACATCATGTCATTAATACTGTTAAAGTCCCAATCATCAGAGAGTGTACTAGGTTTTACAAAGTCACTTAAGGAAACCTTCAGTTGATGAGGATACTTCAGGATGTCGACCGGACCATAGATCTCATAGTCAGTTTTCTCCCATACTACCCCACCAGGTATTGGAATTGCTGTGACATTTACTGTTGACAGTTCTCTTTTCTTCACGTGGGATGATCTGTGTGGTTTCAGGACTAGGTTGATGTTCTGACTTGCTGTGTCCATTGTACTATATTTTCCCTCAATGAATTTTCCCAAACAAAGTACCATGATGAGCCAAAGCAGGAGGAAAAATACACCTAGACCGAACCAGAACTCTAGCCAAGGGGAAATAAGGTAGATTTCCTTCAGTTGATGAAAGAGTTCTGTTGCTTTTTCTTTAAAAGTCTTTTTTGTTTCTGGCATCACTTCGGGTCGTTTTGATCTTCAGAGAAGTTGTCGAAGTTGATGAAATAACCAGAGGCAGTTCTGTCAATCGTTGGGATTGTTCTTTCAATCTGTCTCTCGGTAGCATTTTCTGATGCCACATTATTGTAGACTGGTGTTGTTTCTTGACAAACTGTTTCAATCTGTGTCTCTAGAGGCACGAGTTCCATGGCATTATTGCATAGTCCTTCACTGTGCACTGCAGGCTGATCGAATGTGATGAGTCTTTCAGTTTGAACCTCTTGGATTGTTGCAAGTTTGGGTATTCTGTTGTTTCTTGGGAGTCCACTGGGCCTACTGTTGATTATAGGCCACATGCTTGTGGTTTTACCAGGTCGATAGACACGACTCTGTTCTCCTTTTTACCAGCAAGGGGCGGTAGTACAACTGATCTTGTTCCGGTGACTGCCAAGACAGGTACTGCTTTTCTGTAAGAAGGCCCAAATTCCTTCTTCACCGCGATTTTTTCTCTGACTAGATCCCCAATCTTTGGAATCCAGACAGGCCTTGCTGGGGCTGTTGCTTGTGGTGCCTCGTCAGTGGTAGATGGCTGTTGCTTTAACTTTATGTTGCTTAAGGATTTTCTTGTTTCATTCAGTTCCTGTAAAACAGCCAAACGATCTTTGATGTCAAAGGCTGTTGTTTTTTCTAGTACCACTGACATCTGACTATCGAGGTCCTGAATGTTCATTCTAATTCCGAACAATAGTTCGTATGGGCTGAAACCTTTTAGAGAATTTCTTGGCAAGTTATTAAGACTAGTCTGGACACTTATTAAATGTTTGACCCACCCAGCGCCTGAACCTAATACCTTCGCTGTTATAGATCGCTTTATGTCACGGTTTTTTCTTTCTACCACACTATTCCCTTCGGGGTGCGACGGACAAGAATACCGCAACCCAATTCCCATGCTGGCCATGGCCTCCTTATAAGCTCGAGAGCTGAAAGCAGGACCCTGGTCAGAATGGAACGTGGTAATTGCGTATGTGCCGATAAAGACTCGCAAATCTTTTATAACCGTTCTAGCGTCAGCCGAGCGCTGGAGGCCTCATTTTTTAAGTGTGTTTAGCCTTAACGATGTACAATGGGACGCGCTTCTCTTCTTTGATTGCGCAGATAGACCGCGTTATGCTGTCCATCAGTGTTCCTGAAACTACACTGGCCTGTTCATTACTGCGATCTCTGTTGCAGTTTTCACAATTTTGAGCAAAGCATTGGATATCTATGCTCATTCCTGGCCACCAGTACTCTGATTGTTATTCTTTCAGAGAATCCTTAATTGTTTAATGTCTCAGACCCAACCCCATGTGTGCTTCCAGTAAGAGGAAGCCCCTCCTGCTCCTGTTTGGAATTACTCTGTCCCCCACTCCAGGGATTCGAGCAAAAGGAACGGAGTTTGCATCGATTATGTATGCATAATTGAGTGGATAGTTCACGGGTAGTGCTGCACAGTCGCCTTTTACGGTCGTTTTTACTGCCAGCATGGTTTCCCCGTCTATGTATTTTTCTGTACTCTTTTTTGTGGCTACGGAAGCCGGTTTAGTTGCTTCCGCTGTGGCTGCATTAGCCAATGAATTCCCTGCAACGTGAACGCCATCACGTTGAAGACTCTGTGCGTGAATCACGTGAGTCTTTTGTAGTTCTTTGTGTAAAAGAGCTACCTGTTTCCAGAGCAATTTATGCTTTATTGTGGCACCTGTGTCATCTTTGTAGTCGTTTTCAATCCATCTCTGCAATTTATTGTTGTAAGAGTTGACGCAAAAATGAGAATCACACACGATTAGTGTCGGGAATTCACGTTCTGCATTTTCGAGCGCCATCTTTAAACATCTGATTTCAGTTCTCTGAACCGAACAGTTTCTTACAGATTCAGTTTTTGTTACTTTCGGTCTGAATTTACCGCACAGCCAACGACGTTTAATGATCGCACATGCTGCATCGTAGGATTTTCTCTCTACGTTGAAATGCTGTACAAATCCATCTGTATAGATTATACAGGCGTATTGTAGGAGAGGCAGAAGTTCGATTGGCAGAGGATATTCTTATTCATATTCTAAATCATTCAGTTCTTCGAATTGCGGGGCGAAATAGTATTTCACATCTTCCGCACCTAGAGAATCTACACACTGTATCCATTTCGGATCCAGTGACACTGTAGGCAGGTTTACTGGGCTGAATAGCGCCTCGAAGGCGGATTCCGCTGTGAGGATATTAATCCGTTTACCATGTGCTTGTTCTCGTTCATTTGCTAATGCAATTTGCACTGCTTTCACAGTTCTTTCTGTGTGACTGAATGCTTTTTCTGCTTGTGTGTACAAGTGAGATTTAATTGAAATAGGTACCTGTAGCATGGGCACGGGTTCTCGCCCTACAGGGGGGCCACCTTTAACGATATACGACCCCCCCTCTTGTCTCCATCCACAGGCTCACCTTCACCATGGTTGGACGCCGGCTGAAAGATACAGCTGTGATGAAGAGGAGGACGAAGGATGGGGCCCCTTTAAGTGGACGACGGACCTGATGGAGGAGGCGGAGCCTGTTGACGTTGAAAAAGGCGATCACAACAGTCCACAGGTGTGTCTATTCACCGGAGGAGCGGACAGAGTGCAGAAGAGCGGAGTGGCGGGAAGCAGCGAGACGGAGAGGAGCGGAGGAGTGAGTTGGTGGAGCGGAGCGGATCAGGACGGCGGATCAAGAGGGTGTATCGAAACGGACTGGAGAGACTGTACGAGTTGGATAAGCGAAGAGGACGTGCAGGAAGAACGAGAGCCTGAAGGGGACGAGCAGGAAGCGGACGGCATGAGTCGAGAGGCAGCGTCAACGGGAACGGAGGGAGACGCGACGGGAGCTGTGAAGCCAGGAGGCCAACCCCACGAGCCGCCCAGCCGTGCGCCAGGAGGTGTATGGCTAGCTGAGGTACGTGCCAGGGTCCTGGGGTGGTGGAGGAAGAAGGGAAGACGCCTCACGTAGTGATAACTGGCATTCCTAGTGATAACAAGACACGATACGGCACCGAGCACTTTCTCTCCCTAGTCGAGCACTGTGTGATACTTGCACTTCCCCCACGCCCTGCCCTATCAAAACCACGACTGCGGTCATAATCACTGACGGTTCCTCTCTTCTGTTTTCCTTCTTGGTGGCCGGCGAGGGTGTGCAATACGGAGCCTCCGGAGGAGCCCAGCAGTAGGAGGAGGAGCCCCGTCAGGAGGAAGGAGGAGGGAGTCCGCAGGAAGACCCGAAAGGACAGGAGCCAGTCCCCCAGAAAAACATTCTTAAGAAAGAAATGTACCGATGACTTACTGTCAAGAATAAAAACCACTGCTACAAAAACCCGTTTGCTTCCAATTCCTAGTCCCGCCGTCACAGTGGTGGAGAATGCGAGCAATCCCTCCATCTGCATAGGGAAGATGGAAGCAGTGGTGCAAGCCCTGGTGCATGGGCAGGAACGACTGGAGAAAATAGCAGAACAACAACTAAGAGCCGCCGAAGCAGATAGAGAGATAATCAAGGCGGCCGTAGTGGCGCGCACACTTGACCCTCCTGTTACCATCGCCCCAGCGGCCGTGGGAGGAACACCACACACCATAGGAGGAGTCTCTCTTCAGAAGTACCAACCCGGGGAGGACCCGGACGCATTCCTCCTAAATTTCGAGAGAGCGGCACGGGCCTGTGGCTGGCCTGTGGTCAAATGGCCGTTTTTTTTGGCCCCTTTGTTGGTAGGAGAGGCCCAGGCGGCTTACCAAGTGGCAAACCCAAGAGGGGACACCACATACTCTGACATCAAAAAGATAATACTGGACCATCTTGGCTTAGACAAAGAGGCCTATAGACTGAGGTTCCGCAAAGAGAGGGGCATATCAGGGGAGACCCCCAAGACCCTCTTTGTACGGCTCAAGATGGCAGCGGACAAATGGCTCAAACCGGCTGAAAGTACAAAAGAGGAAATCATGGACCGGATATATCTTGAGCAGTTTCTGGAGGCTCTACCCTTTGCCACTCAGCGGTGGCTGAAGCAACATCCTAACCTGACCACCGAGCAAGCAATCGAGATGGCCAATACCTTTTCAAGAGCTCCCCAGAGACCTCCCTTTGTAGGGGAGACAGACAAACAAAAGCACGTGTTTAAGCCCGATAGGAAAACCATAAGGGTGCCGGAACAGGGGAAGCCCAGAATGTGGAAACCGGAGCCAATACCACACAGCGGACCCCAGTGTTTTGACTGTGGAACCTGGGGGCACATTGCCAGACATTGCCCTTGTAGAAAACAAGAAGAGGAGCCCATGGAGGTCGGCTATCTACCCCGAACTGTATTATACTCAGCCGAGATGGGACAAGTGTACAGAGTGAGTATGAGTATTAACGACCACACTGTAAAGGCGCTTCTTGACTCTGGATGTAGACAGTCGGTGGTCCAGGCCCAACACGTACGTCCACATCAGATTGTCCCCCGTGAATCTGTGTACATAAGGTGCGTACATGGGGATGTAAAGACATATCCCGTAGCCGTAATCCCCTTGGTACCCCAAAACGGCCGTCCCTCTAGAGTCAAGGTGGGTGTCCTGTCGTCCCTGCCCGAGGACTTGATAATCGGAACGGACAACCCGGCCTTTCTCGAGATGTTCAAGCAGAGCATTAACCCCAATCCTGAGAGCAAAAACACCTTGCTAAAACAGATCCCATCACCGGCCTTTGTGTCCTCAGAGCCTTGGGTGTTAGATAGGAGCTTTCAATTCGCCCAGTCAAATGATGCCACTTTACTTAACGCATGGGAGAGGGCACACCAAACACAAGACCAACTCCCTATCACGTATCCTCGCCTGTACATAAAGAATGATCTACTCTATAGACAAGGAAAGGAAGACGACCCCGAACAATTACTGGTCCCTGTAGCCTTCAGGGAACAAGTGCTGTTTTATTCACATTCACATTTAGTGGCGGGACATACAGGGAATGAAAAGACGACCCAGAATTTGCTAAAATGCTTTTACTGGCCGGGAATATACAAGGATGCAATTTTATACTGCCAGGAGTGCGACATCTGCCAGAAACGAAACATGACTCGTCCACCAGCTGTTCCCTTACAACCCCTTCCAATAATCGGTGTGCCCTTTGAGAGAGTAGGGATGGACATTATTGGGCCTCTCCCCAAGACCAGGAAAGGCTACCAATACGTCCTAGTCCGTGTGGATTATTCCACCCGTTTTCCAGAGGCCTTCCCGCTGACTACGACTACCACAAAGAACGTAGCCGACAAGATGTTAGAGTTGTTTTCCCGTGTAGGATTCCCAAAGGAGATCCTGACCGATCAAGGGACCCCCTTTGTTTCACGACTCATGAAGGAAGTGTGCACCCTGCTCCACATACACCAGATAAGAACAGCCGTATACCACCCCCAAACTGACGGCCTAGTGGAACGATATAACCGTACACTGAAAACCACTCTTCGCAAGATGTTAGAGGTGAATGGGGCTGAATGGGATCAGATACTCCCCCTGGCACTGTATGTTATTAGGGGGCAAAAGCAAAGTAGCCTGGGCTTCTCGTCTTTCGAGCTATTATACGGACGTCAACCAAGGTCCCTATTAGACATGACCAAGGAGGCCTGGGAAAATGAAACGCACGACGACGTGTTGAACACCCTCGAGTATGCACGAAATCTAAAATCAAAATTGGGAAAGTTAAGGGACTTGGTGTTCGTCAATCTGGAAAAAAGCCAAATCAGACAAAAGACGGTATACGACCAAGGAAAGAGATGGAGAAGACTCTCGGTGGGGGACTGGGCCCTGGTTTTATTGCCCTCATCGACGCACAAATTTAAAGCTGAGTGGAGTGGACCATACCAAGTCATTGAAACAATTGGTAAAACCAGCTACAAACTGAGAATACGTGCCAAAACCACTCAAGTGTATCACATAAACATTCTAAAGAAATGGCTAGGTAAACCTCCGGCGGAAGTTCATTTGACAAAACCTGACTGCCCTAAACCGTCCAACACCATGCAGAGCCTAGTGATCAACGAGGACTTGACCGAGACCGAGAGAAAGGAGTTAGAAGGGACTCTACAAAAGCACGCACATGTCTTCTCCGACATACCAGGAAAAACCCGCCTGGCAGAACACTGTATCAACACCATCCCGGGGCGGGTAGTAAAGATTTAACCCTATCGGATCCCCGAGGCCAGGAGGAAGGGCATACAGCAGGAAGTGGAGGAAATGTTGAAACTCGGGGTAATAAGGCCTTCCCACAGCGAGTGGTCCAGTCCCATAGTGCTGATCCCCAAGCCTGATGGAACGAAGAGGTTTTGTATGGATTTTCGCGCCCTAAACGAAATCTCAACTTTCGACGCCTACCCCATCCCCCGAATAGACGAACTAATTGAAAAGTTGGGAGAAACGAAATACATCAGTACGATAGACCTCACTAAAGGGTACTGGCAGGTGCCATTGAAAGAAGAGGATCGGCATAAGACAGTATTCACTACGGACAATGGGAGATACGAATTCATGGTCCTACCCTTTGGACTACATGGGGCCCCTGCGACCTTTCAAAGACTGATGAACAATGTACTGAAGAACCTTTCATCCTTCACGTCCGCTTATCTGGACGATATAGTCGTCTTCAGCCCGGACTGGAGCACCCACCTGACCCATTTACATAGGGTATGCGAAACCCTCACCATGGCCGGATTAAAAATTAACTCCAAGAAATCCCGGATAGGGTTTCACAAGGTCAAATACCTGGGTTATGTACTCGGTCATGGTATGATAGAACCACAAATCGAAAAGGTCAGAGCCATCATGGAGACCCCTTTTCCTAAAACCAAAAGAGAACTAAGGGCGTTTTTGGGCCTCATTGGTTATTACAGGCGCTTTATCCCGGGATTCGCGGAATTGGCGTCCCCTCTCACGGATGCCCTACAGACCAGGGTAAAACAATGCGATCTGAGAACACCCTCCCCTGCCATGTCGGACGCGTTTGTCTCCCTGAAAAGAGCAATTACCTCTGCACCGGTTCTCACCTCACCGGACTTCTCGCGGCCCTTTTCTCTGCATACAGATGCCTCTGACTACGGTATAGGAGCAGTACTACCTCAAGAGAATCCGGACGGTTGCGACCATCCGATCCTGTTTATCAGCAGGAAGTTGTTTCCCCGTGAACTCAAGTACCCTACAGTTGAGAAGGAGTGCTTGGCCATAAGGTGGGCCGTTGACAAGCTGGCTTATTACCTGGAGGGGTGCCAGTTCAGGTTGTACACTGACCATGCTCCCCTACTCTGGATGGTTCGCAATAAGTCGTCCAACGCGAGGGTCATGAGGTGGTTCCTCGCTCTGCAGCCTTACGTGTTCACGTTATGCCACAAACGTGGGATTGACAATACAGGGGCTGACTTTTTGTCACGGAATCCACTTCCCGAGCGGAAGTGTTCAGGGGGGGAGGTGTGTAGCACGGGCACGGGTTCTCGCCCTACAGGGGGGCCACCTTTAACGATATACGACCCCCCCCTCTTGTCTCCACAGGCTCACCTTCACCATGGTTGGACGCCGGCTGAAAGATACAGCTGTGATGAAGAGGAGGACGAAGGATGGGGCCCCTTTAAGTGGACGACGGACCTGATGGAGGAGGCGGAGCCTGTTGACGTTGAAAAAGGCGATCACAACAGTCCACAGGTGTGTCTATTCACCGGAGGAGCGGACAGAGTGCAGAAGAGCGGAGTGGCGGGAAGCAGCGAGACGGAGAGGAGCGGAGGAGTGAGTTGGTGGAGCGGAGCGGATCAAGAGGGTGTATTGAAACGGACTGGAGAGACTGTACGAGTTGGATAAGCGAAGAGGACGTGCAGGAAGAACGAGAGCCTGAAGGGGACGAGCAGGAAGTGGACAACACGAGTCGAGAGGCAGCGTCAACGGGAACGGAGGGAGACGCGACGGGAGCTGTGAAGCCAGGAGGCCAACCCCACGAGCCGCCCAGCCGTGCGCCAGGAGGTGTACGGCTAGCTGAGGTACGTGCCAGGGTCCTGGGGTGGTGGAGGAAGAAGGGAAGACGCCTCACGTAGTGATAACTGGCATTCCTAGTGATAACAAGACACAATACGGCACTGAGCACTTTCTCTCCCTAGTCGAGCACTGCGTGATACTTGCACTTCCCCCACGCCCTGCCCTATCAAAACCACGACTGCGGTCATAATCACTGACGGTTCCTCTCTTCTGTTTTCCTTCTTGGTGGCCGGCGAGGGTGTGTAATACGGAGCCTCCGGAGGAGCCCAGCAGTAGGAGGAGGAGCCCCGTCAGGAGGAAGGACGAGGGAGTCCGCAGGAAGACCCGACAGGACAGGAGCCGGTCCCCCAGAAAAACATTCTTAAGAAAGAAATGTACCGATGACTTACTGTGAAGAATAAAAACCACTGCTACAAAAACCCGTTTGCTTCCAATTCCTAGTCCCGCCGTCACAGTACCTTTTCTCCCTCATTAGAGGTTAGGTACGTGAATCCGCATCTTCCTGGGATGACTCGGATTACAAGATCGCGTGTGTTGTCACGTGTATCTAATTTAGTTTTAGCTAACATGTCTGTTTGCAGTGATCTCAAAATTTCTGTGTGTTTTTGAGTCCAATTGATTTGTTTAAAATCAGGTTTAATTAGTTCGTAAAGAGGTTTAACCCTCTCTGCGTAATTTAAAATGTAAGTTCTTCCGAAATTCAGAAAACCTAGAATGGATTGTAAATTCTTCAGCGTTTTTGGAGCTTGGAGTACAGCGCACTTCTCTAAGAAGTTGTCCGCTAGGCTTTTTCCTTCACTTGATAATTTGTACCCTAAAAATAGTACTGTCAGATGGGCAATTCAGGACTTTTTAAAGTTGAATTTGTAACCCTCTGCTGCGAACCCAAGTATAATGGTGTTCACTCTTTTCAAGTGAGTATCCAAGTCGTCGTCTGTGAGATAGATATCATCTACGTAAGAGAATGCCTCATCATCATAGATTTGTAGTAACTCTGTTACCCTAGCTGAGAATAGTCCTGGGCTGTTCTTGAACCCCTGTGGGAGTCGACAGAATTTTTTCTGCGACCCAAATGCTGAGAAAGCGGTCAAATATCTGCTTTCTGGTGCAATGTTTTGACAAAAGAAACCATTAGATATGTCTAATGTCTTTTTATATTTTTTCCTAATTATGTTATTCATTAGGGCTGCACTATGCGAGTTTTGTACTGCAAATGTTTTACAACATGCATTAAGATGTCTGTAGTCCAAAACTAGACGATATGAATTGTCTGGCTTGGAGACAGGAAACAAAGGATTGTTCATTTGAGAGGTGCATGTTTCAATCACCCCCTGGTATTCAAGTTGATCTAAGATCTCCCTGACTTGTTTTTTAGCTTCTTGCTTAATGGGATACTGCCGTTGGGCAGCTGGTTCACTTTTTAACTGGATTTTGTGAGGAGGAGAGTCCTCATCCCATCCTACATGATTTTTATACAATGCCGGTGCCTGGGCTACTGCCCATTTCCTTGCATATGTATATTTTTTGTGAATCAGAATGTGATTCGAGAAGGCAGGCATAATCACTTCTTCGCCACGAGGGCACTCCCTGACAAACTCTGGGGGCCAATCTTTTTCAGCTAACAGAATATCGTAGCCTTTTGAGAGCTTATCCCAAAATAGACCTCTTATTTTCCTAGTCTTATCACCCTCTATACGCTATGTTATTTCGTATATTTTATGGGGCTCGCTAAGTCTGGTGTCGGCAGTTTCAACCTGAATGTATTCATTCGTGTCCACTGTCTCCAGATGACTCATCAAGATTTTGCGCGCTATACTGATTTCTGCTGCACTGTCCAACATTGTCAATGCCCACTCCCCGTTTTTCAACTGTGTCCTCAGTATTCTCGGCATGGTTGATTACTCTAATACTGGCTACCTTCTTTTTTGAAAATTGAGATTTTTTACTCTGAGCAGGTTCCTTGTCTTTGGACTTGGTGTGCTCTCCTGGGTCTGACCGTCCTCTTCTTTCCGATTTCTGTGGAAAAGATCGAGAGGGACGTGTATCAATACTTTGATATCTATCAGGTTTTTTCAGATTATCCCTATTTCTAAGGTTATATCTTTTCTCAGAGGGCTCCCTCTGGGGAGACTGGTGTTCTCGAGTCGGAGTTCTTTCCCTCCGTCGAGGAGACCTTCCTCTGGACTGGAAAACTTTTTCCTTGGGAGTGGATTGTTTATTTCCATCCCAGCTCTTTTAAGGAGTGTTTGAATTATTTTTAATAAATAATTTTTCAGGATTTTCGAGCAGTTGGGGCTTAACCGGTTTTCCACCCAAGCTGTCTCTACCTAATTCTTCATAGCATTTTTCTATGATTCTGGCCAGCTCGACTGGCTGCTCTGTTATATCTGTTTCCTTCAACTTCTGGCGAATCGCCACAGATGCTGCTTCTCCTTTTATATTGGCTAATAATAGCCGAGACCTGCTTGAAGTCTTTCAGTAATTTCATACCTAGATTTAAAGCTGGCTCTGGACCGTATTCATTTTGAATCTGTTTTAGCACTTCTGGTATTACCGCCATAGACGGAACACCGTGTGTTTTTGTGCAAATGGAAGCAAAGTCTGTACCCCAAGTGCCGCAGTCCTCTATGTGTGTTGCGATTCCCATAGGAAGGCAGATTGTCAAGATTCAGTGTTTCTCTATAGGGGTAGTATCTGGAAATACTGCCTCTATTTGAGTGATATTCTGTGCTAACCAGAAAGGAATTTGTTCCCGTTTTACGGGTGTTTTACCAAGACATGACTGTATGTTCTGTGGTGTAATTTTATTAGTGTTCCCCTGATGGGGGGTCAGCTATGGTACATTAACACCTGGCTGGACTGTTGCAGTCCGCATTACATATTGGACTAATTGCCTATGTATTTTAATTAATGTTTTTAGCTGTACTAACAGCTCTTCTCTAGACATTTTTGCAATGTCAGGATGTGGTGTGTAGCTGGCTAGAACCGGCCACGTTGCTCCTGGTCTACCTAGTGGACCGAGCCTGGTAATATGATCATTGTGTTTTAGGGCGCCATTAAACCAGAGCAGGTGCTCTTGGAATTTTAGTGGGATTTCAGTCTCCTCGAAAGGAGCGTACTCTTCCGGAGGTTCCTCTATTTTATAATAGTGAAACTCTTTTGTTGTAGCGTTTGCCGCTGGAAAGTGTATCCATGAATAGAATACCTCTGTCTGCCGATATTCGTGAGGCTCTATCACGAAAATTACTGTACCACCTTGTGGTGTCAGTCCGTTCTCTATAAGTTTTAAAGTTATAGATTTTCTTAAATGGACCGGGATGATAATTGCATCCGGGTCGGTGTGTTCGGGACCCTGCTGAGTCGCATCTACTGCGGCCCCAGTGGTTCCGTTTTCTCCTGGCATTGTATAAATGCAGGTTTTGCAGAGTAGGTCTCCAAGGAGACAAAGATTAGGTGCACAATATTTTGGAACACTGTATCCTTCAACGTTGAATAAACCAGAGCTTTACATACGAATCTCTTCCTACTGAGTTCGGGCGGATTTTAACCTTTCACCCACTCCAGACGTCTATTGGAGTATTTACGGGAGAAAGGGATGTGAAATATGCACGACTGAGTTACTCTAACGTCTTGCGTTAGTTTATCGCCTTACCAAACGTTTGGGCGCCATGTAGTGTAGTTCCTAGTTTCCCACTAGGCCCTGCGCATTGGAATAACATAAACAGTAGTATCGACGTAGAAGTGCGGATCTTCCAGGCCTCCACTGACTATGCTAAACTTAATTGGGTGTGTTACCAACTAGCTCAGAGGTCACTGGAAACTTTCTTCTCTGCATAGGAAGTGATCAGTTTCCCTGGCACAGACAAGAAGGGATTCAGCTTTCCAACAACCGTGCAACATGACAACTTTGCTCCTCAGATCAAGAGTCAATCTCTAGGGTCGTGTGAAACAATAGACAGTTATTTTACTCAGTCAGGTTAGTGCAGTTTACTTTCACGATATGTAGAGAATAGAGAGACGGGCGTTTGTCAATAAAGGGTTAACATTTGTTGAACAGTCTTTCTTCTCATACAAGAGAAATGAATTGCCACAATTACAAGACTTGTTATGATAAAAAGTACGTACAGTAAGATAAGTATTGCAAGATAATACTGTAAAAGCATTAATATGGTTTCTTAGCCATACAATGGTTTAAAAGTAATAAAACATATATACATTCATATATACATTAGGCTAAAATACTCAACTGGTGCTTCTAACTACGCCTACCCCAGTGTACCTGACCTAAGCCTAATACTTGGGAGGGGAGTAAGTAAGTAGGTTCAGTTTAAGTTGGTTTTGCCAAGGTTTGCTTCAAGAATTCTCACTAAGGGTTTAGTCAACACCATACCTCTGAATAGAATGATGGAGGTCTGGTATCTCCTTCAGGGGGAACTCGGTATCCCAGTCACCCGCGAGGGCAGACTAGAAACGCTAGAGCTGGATTTCTCTGCAGGAGAAAGACAGCGTCTCTATTCAGCGCGTCGAGGAGGAGGAGGGGGGACAGCGTCCATGGGCAGCTGGCTTCTGCTGGGTTTCTTCGCAGAGGGACGGCTGTTTAGCTCCTAGTTACACCACACCATTGTTCGCGCTTTAGCAGCGATAATGGTATCAACAGCTTCAGGCGACGGGCAGCAGGCTGCAGCAACAGGGTGCTAGCTTCAGCTAACAACGGGCACAGCAGACAGCTAGCAACAGGCAATTGCTTAAGGCAACGTTGGTAATATTTATACGTGAAAGGTGCCTGGTTTGACGTAAATTTGCTGGACATAAGACGTCAATTAAAGATGTCACTAGGAAGTGATAGCTATCAGTTGCTCATTAGAGTTCCATTACTAATCAAAACACAGCAAGCGGGGATTTCCAGGTTTGCTGAGTTTTTATCTTGTTGAAGAACTCGGAGTGTTAATCTAGGAATATCAGATAGTGACTTCTGCTCTGTCATTGCACTAATTGGTTGCAAAGGAAGTGGCAGAGAACTATTCTGGAATGGTGCTCTGTTCGTGTGAGGCCAGAGATGACTTTCTGAATATCGCACTTGAACGGTTATGCCAATATAGGGAATAAATGGATTTATAGCCGAATAGGGGCATAAGGTCACAGTATCGATCAGGATCCTAGATAAGCACGCAACACCCACTCCACTGGTTCATGTCCATCAAATTACTAAAACTAAAGCAATAAGATGCATGTGCAACATTGCCCACCCCAAAATACGTAAATGCATTCGAAATAGGCGTATAATGTAATACGTGAAATTTAGGTACTGTACGTTTTTGAAGCATAGAAATCATTCAAAAATTATTGCATATGAAATCAATGAACGATTATGCAAAAAGAATTACACATGAAATATCTCTGAAACAGAAGAAGGGCGAGATAAATCATCACATATAAATGCATTGCAATAAATATGCTAGAGGCTGGTGTAAGTTTGTTATGTCTCTAGATGTGTGTAGAAAATAGAAGTTGAAGCTTCTGTTCTCTATGAATAGTATTTACGTTAAGCAAAGAATTGTTCGTGCCAAAAAAAGGTCAATATTAAAAAATGTCCAATTCAAAAGAATTAATGCTTGAACGGGGAAATAGAGTTCCAACGCTTTTAGCAGTTTTTGTTGATCAAAACTGAAGGCCGAATTCAGAGTTCATGGGAACGCTGTGTGTCGGAAAGCTTCTTAAAAGTTATTGTTTCTGTTCGGGTGAGAACATCATATCAGACAGGCTCTCAAAGAATTGGTCTACAAAATCAGGTGACAGTTCAACCAAATTCGATAGTGCTGTAACTTGGCAGGTGTGAGAATGATTGCTGTCATCATAGTCGGGATCAGCAATGCTCACAGAAGGTCGTACCTGGGTGATGTTGCTTTTGTCACTTGCTCCACTGTTACCACCTAGTCGTAGCACAGGAGTCTCAATGAATGCCGTCATCAGGATTGGTAGCCACTGGGGACAACACAATGCGTGAGCCGTTATCGGACCGAGCAAAGTATCGACGTCCATTGGTACTGCTGATGGAAGCGAAAGACAGATGTCCAACACGCACTCATCTCCGCATAGCATACATCGAAGTACCGGTAAGATACAGTTCTGCCATAGAGCTCTGAATGAAAGGAACCAGGTCATGTTTAGATCTCTCAGCCTGGCCAATCCAAGGACGTTAGTTATCCTGTCCCGGTAGCGCATTGCTAGGATTGTCTCTTCCATTCCCATGGGAGCTATGTCTGAGCTTTGGCTTGCCATAACGAAGCAGGAGGGTCAAAAATAAAATCCCTGCTACAAGTCCCAAAAATAAGGGTATGCCGCCAAAAACAGAGTGGACAAAATTAGGAACGATTCCCAGAATTGCTTGAAAAGGTGTTAGCAGTCCCGTAAAAATCGTCTTAAATATGCCTGGGATGCCTGTGGCACTAGACATGTTAAGGAGTTGGCTAAGCATTTCTACGAAATGCACGGGGCAATTTGTTGATAAAAGTTCATGAACTTCAGTAGCTGTCCTTGCAACTAGAAGATCATACGTCTCTTTTGATGACGTTATGGGCACTGTTGTCTGCAAAAGCACAGACTTCATTTTGCTTAAAGTATCAATTCGTATAGAATAGAGATTCAGACGAGGCCAGATGGGAGTCACTGTGTCTGCAGGCCCACTCGGGAACAATGCCTGCATACAGCATTTGACCATGGATGTTACTCTTACTAGATAACTTTTCCCTGGCACAAGGCCACAACATCTGTGATCCGTTCTAAGAATGTAACTCCCGTTTGCAAGTTGCATAAAGAAGGGCTCTATCTGAGTTGCAGGTGTGACAAGCTGGTGGCATGAAAGGTTGTTAGAATTTCCATCACATGCTCCGTGTAAATTAATACCCTGACACAAAAGTATACCGCTTAGTGAATGTTTACAGTTTTCACCACTAAGAAATACATTTTTGTCGCTGTCACTATAGCAAGAATGTGTGTATGGTAATTTCCATTCTGATTTTACATATCCTTTACCCAATCGTTCATACTGGCCAGTAGGTATGTATTCAAGGCACTTTTTAAATCGGAAAGTTGTTATCGGAATAGTGATAATTCCGTGTATTATCCATTCAATGACAGGACTCTCTAACATTGTCAATGGTAATCTCTCAAGTTTTTCGATGCTCAGGATTGTATAGTCTGCTCCTTTCTGTGCCAAACTGATCTGTTTATCAGTAAGGTTAAAAATGGAAAATAATGGCGTTGTGTTGATTAAACGCCAAGGCACATAGCCTGAACGAAGATTTTGCAGCGTCCAGCCTAATTGTATAATAGAACGTAATTGAGATTGGCCATGTTGTAACATTAGCAAGTCTCTATCTATCACATCAAAGGCAGAGGATACAATATTGTCCAACGAATATATTCTGGAAGACAGAGTCATTAACCCATTGTCCACTACAGAAAGTGATTTTTCCAAATTAATACGATCAATTTCTCGTATTTTTTCTGCTGTTTCAATTTGTTTGACTTTCCAAGCCTCGTTGTAAGCAGCATAGATACTGGTCGCTATGAAACGCTTTTGACGCTGTTTGCGTGGTCCAAGAATGAAATCGCGCAAATCAGCACCATCTTTTAGTAAAGTGTTGCTTAATTTCAGCCAGTGTGGATGATGCTAGCCATTCGAGGCAGAGTTTCCCTACACTGTATGTTGTTATTATCCCTGGATGTTGTCTCTGGGAGTATCTAGGGTCTAGTCTGGTCATTTTTAACCCCTGTGTTTTGTTCAGGAATCTATCTTGACAGTTGTTTGTGTCAGTAGGCCAGATTAACCACTTTTTCCAATCAGGATGTGTTCTGTTAAAATGTAAAATTTGCGACACGTCTTACTCAATATCTGTAGTTGCATTTTCAGGTATTGGCTTTGGAATAGACGGTTTATTAAGGTCTTTGATCTTTGCTAGGCCAAGACAGGATGTTTGGTGTATTGTGTCATTTAAAAACATCATTTGTTCTGGTATCATGCAGGTTCTGAATAGTGCTTCAATGCCTTGTACCTGCCAATCTTTTGTACCCCAAATGGTTTTCGTTTCAATGTTATTTTTCCAATAATCAAAACCAAATGTCATCATTTTTTCATAAAATGCTTCTGAATATATCAATTTAGAATTTGTCAGCATTGTTTTCATTCCTGTTTTATCTAACAGTTTGTAATAAAACGTTTCTGCATCACTAGTGTTAAACCCTGAGAAGTATTTGAATTTCTCAAAAAATGCTTTAGAACTGCTTTTAGGTGGTGTAGCACAATGTTCCCATTGATTATACATAAAAACATTTCTAGGCTGTGCAGATTTATGCAAGAAATGATCGCCATAATGTGTGTAGCAGAATAATTGCTCATAACTAGATGAACCTTGTAAATAATCATGATCTGTGAATCTAGCTGACATTACTAAATCAGACATCATGTCATTAATACTGTTAAAGTCCCAATCATCAGAGAGTGTACTAGGTTTTACAAAGTCACTTAAGGAAACCTTCAGTTGATGAGGATACTTCAGGATGTCGACCGGACCATAGATCTCATAGTCAGTTTTCTCCCATACTACCCCACCAGGTATTGGAATTGCTGTGACATTTACTGTTGACAGTTCTCTTTTCTTCACGTGGGATGATCTGTGTGGTTTCAGGACTAGGTTGATGTTCTGACTTGCTGTGTCCATTGTACTATATTTTCCCTCAATGAATTTTCCCAAACAAAGTACCATGATGAGCCAAAGCAGGAGGAAAAATACACCTAGACCGAACCAGAACTCTAGCCAAGGGGAAATAAGGTAGTTTTCCTTCAGTTGATGAAAGAGTTCCGTTGCTTTTCCTTTAAAAGTCTTTTTTGTTTCTGGCATCACTTCAGGTCGTTTTGATCTTCAGAGAAGTTGTCGAAGTTGATGAAATAACCAGAGGCAGTTCTGTCAATTGTTGGGATTGTTCTTTCAATCTGTCTCTCGGTAGCATTTTCTGATGCCACATTATTGTAGACTGGTGTTGTTTCTTGACAAACTGTTTCAATCTGTGTCTCAAGAGGCACGAGTTCCATGGCATTATTGCATAGTCCTTCACTGTGCACTGCAGGCTGATCGAATGTGATGAGTCTTTCAGTTTGAACCTCTTGGATTGTTGCAAGTTTGGGTATTCTGTTGTTTCTTGGGAGTCCACTGGGCCTACTGTTGATTATAGGCCACATGCTTGTGGTTTTACCAGGTCGATAGACACAACTCTGTTCTCCTTTTTACCAGCAAGGGGCGGTAGTACAACTGATCTTGTTCCGGTGACTGCCAAGACAGGTACTGCTTTTCTGTAAGAAGGCCCAAATTCCTTCTTCACCGCGATTTTTTCTCTGACTAGATCCCCAATCTTTGGAATACAGACAGGCCTTGCTGGGGCTGTTGCTTGTGGTGCCTCGTCAGTGGTAGATGGCTGTTGCTTTAACTTTATGTTGCTTAAGGATTTTCTTGTTTCATTCAGTTCCTGTAAAACAGCCAAACGATCTTTGATGTCAAAGTCTGTTGTTTTTTCTTGTACCACTGACATCTGACTATCGAGGTCCTGAATGTTCATTCTAATTCCGAACAATAGTTCGTATGGGCTGAAACCTTTTAGAGAATTTCTTGGCAAGTTATTAAGACTAGTCTGGACACTTATTAAATGTTTGACCCACCCAGCGCCTGAACCTAATACCTTCGCTGTTATAGATCGCTTTATGTCACGTTTTTTTCTTTCTACCACACTATTCCCTTCGGGGTGCGACGGACAAGAATACCGCAACCCAATTCCCATGCTGGCCATGGCCTCCTTATAAGCTCGAGAGCTGAAAGCAGAACCCTGGTCAGAATGGAACGTGGTAATTACGTATGTGCCGATAAAGACTCGCAAATCTTTTATAACCGTTCTAGCGTCAGCCGAGCGCTGGAGGCCTCATTTTTTAAGTGTGTTTAGCCTTAACGATGTACAATGGGACGCGCTTCTCTTCTTTGATTGCGCAGATAGACCGCCTTATGCTGTCCATCAGGGTTCCTGAAACTACACTGGCCTGTTCATTACTGCGATCTCTGTTGCAGTTTTCACAATTTTGAGCAAAGCATTGGATATCAATGCTCATTCCTGGCCACCAGTACTCTGATTGTAATTCTTTCAGAGAATCCTTAATTGTTTGATGTCTCAGACCCAACCCCATGTGTGCTTCCAGTAAGAGGAAGCCCCTCCTGCTCCTGTTTGGAATTACTCTGTCCCCCACTCCAGGGATTCGAGCAAAAGGAACGGAGTTTGCATCGATTATGTATGCATAATTGAGTGGATAGTTCACGGGTAGTGCTGCACAGTCGCCTTTTACGGTCGTTTTTACTGCAAGCATGGTTTCCCCGTCTATGTATTTTTCTGTACGCTTTTTTGTGGCTACGGAAGCCGGTTTAGTTGCTTCCGCTGTGGCTGCATTAGCCAATGAATTCCATCACGTTGAAGACTCTGTGCGTGAATCACGTGAGTCTTTTGTAGTTCTTTGTGTAAAAGAGCTACCTGTTTCCAGAGCAATTTATGCTTTATTGTGGCACCTGTGTCATCTTTGTAGTCGTTTTCAATCCATCTCTGCAATTTATTGTTGTAAGAGTTGACGCAAAAATGAGAATCACTCACGATTAGTGTCGGGAATTCACGTTCTGCATTTTCGAGCGCCATCTTTAAACATCTGATTTCAGTTCTCTGAACCGAACAGTTTCTTACAGATTCAGTTTTTGTTACTTTCGGTCTGAATTTACCGCACAGCCAACGACCTTTAATGATCGCACATGCTGCATCGTAGGATTTTCTCTCTACGTTGAAATGCTGTACAAATCCATCTGTATAGATTATACAGGCGTATTGTAGGAGAGGCAGAAGTTCGATTGGCAGAGGATATTCTTCTTCATATTCTAAATCATTCAGTTCTTCGAATTGCGGGGCGAAATAGTATTTCACATCTTCCGCACCTAGAGAATCTACACACTGTATCCATTTCGGATCCAGTGACACTGTAGGCAGGTTTACTGGGCTGAATAGCGCCTCGAAGGCGGATTCCGCTGTGAGGATATTAATCCGTTTACCATGTCCTTGTTCTCGTTCATTTGCTAATGCAATTTGCACTGCTTTCACAGTTCTTTCTGTGTGACTGAATGCTTTTTCTGCTTGTGTGTACAAGTGAGATTTAATTGAAATAGGTACCTTTTCTCCCTAATTAGAGGTTAGGTACGTGAATCCGCATCTTCCTGGGATGACTCGGATTACAAGATCGCGTGTGTTGTCACGTGTATCTAATTTAGTTTTAGCTAACATGTCTGTTTGCAGTGATCTCAAAATTTCTGTGTGTTTTTGAGTCCAATTGATTTGTTTAAAATCAGGTTTAATTAGTTCGTAAAGAGGTTTAACCCTCTCTGCGTAATTTAAAATGTAAGTTCTTCCGAAATTCAGAAAACCTAGAATGGATTGTAAATTCTTCAGCGTTTTTGGAGCTTGGAGTACAGCGCACTTCTCTAAGAAGTTGTCCGCTAGGCTTTTTCCTTCACTTGATAATTTGTACCCTAAAAATAGTACTGTCAGATGGGCAATTCAGGACTTTTTAAAGTTGAATTTGTAACCCTCTGCTGCGAACCCAAGTATAATGGTGTTCACTCTTTTCAAGTGAGTATCCAAGTCGTCGTCTGTGAGATAGATATCATCTACGTAAGATAATGCCTCATCATCATAGATTTGTAGTAACTCTGTTACCATAGCTGAGAATAGTCCTGGGCTGTTCTTGAACCCCTGTGGGAGTCGACAGAATTTTTTCTGCGACCCAAATGCTGAGAAAGCGGTCAAATATCTGCTTTCTGGTGCAATGTTTTGACAAAAGAAACCATTAGATATGTCTAATGTCGTTTTATATTTTTTCCTAATTATGTTATTCATTAGGGCTGCACTATGCGAGTTTTGTACTGCAAATGTTTTACAACATGCATTAAGATGTCTGTAGTCCAAAACTAGACGATATGAATTGTCTGGCTTGGAGACAGGAAACAAAGGATTGTTCATTTGAGAGGTGCATGTTTCAATCACCCCCTGGTATTCAATTGATCTAAGATCTCCCTGACTTGTTTTTTAGCTTCTTGCTTAATGGGATACTGCCGTTGGGCAGCTGGTTCACTTTTTAACTGGATTTTGTGAGGAGGAGAGTCCTCATCCCATCCTACATGATTTTTATACAATGCCGGTGCCTGGGCTACTGCCCATTTCCTTGCATATGTATAATTTGTGAATCAGAATCTGATTCAAGAAGGCAGGCATAATCACTTCTTCGCCACGAGGGCACTCCCTGACAAACTCTGGGGGCCAATCTTTTTCAGCTAACAGAATATCGTAGCCTTTTGAGAGCTTATCCCAAAATAGACCTCTTATTTTCCTAGTCTTATCACCCTCTATACGCTATGTTATTTCATATATTTTATGGGGCTCGCTAAGTCTGGTGTCGGCAGTTTCAACCTGAATGTATTCATTCGTGTCCACTGTCTCCAGATGACTCATCAAGATTTTGCGCGCTATACTGATTTCTGCTGCACTGTCCAACATTGTCAATGCCCACTCCCCGTTTTTCAACTGTGTCCTCAGTATTCTCGGCATGGTTGATTACTCTAATACTGGCTACCTTCTTTTTTGAAAATTGAGATTTTTTACTCTGAGCAGGTTCCTTGTCTTTGGACTTGGTGTGCTCTCCTGGGTCTGACCGTCCTCTTCTTTCCGATTTCTGTGGAAAAGATCGAGAGGGACGTGTATCAATACTTTGATATCTATCAGTTTTTTTCAGATTATCCCTATTTCTAAGGTTATATCTTTTCTCAGAGGGCTCCCTCTGGGGAGACTGGTGTTCTCGAGTCGGAGTTCTTTCCCTCCGTCGAGGAGACCTTCCTCTGGACTGGAAAACTTTTTCCTTGGGAGTGGATTGTTTATTTCCATCCCAGCTCTTTTTAGGAGTGTTTGAATTATTTTTAATAAATAATTTTTCAGGATTTTCGAGCAGTTGGGGCTTAACCGGTTTTCCACCCAAGCTGTCTCTACCTAATTCTTCATAGCATTTTTCTATGATTCTGGCCAGCTCGACTGGCTGCTCTGTTATATCTGTTTCCTTCAACTTCTGGCGAATCGCCACAGATGCTGCTTCTCCTTTTATATTGGCTAATAATATAGCCGAGACCTGCTTGAAGTCTTTCAGTAATTTCATACCTAGATTTAAAGCTGGCTCTGGACCGTATTCATTTTGAATCTGTTTTAGCACTTCTGGTATTACCGCCATAGACGGAACACCGTGTGTTTTTGTGCAAATGGAAGCAAAGACTGTACCCCAAGTGCCGCAGTCCTCTATGTGTGTTGCGATTCCCATAGGAAGGCAGATTGTCAAGATTCTGTGTTTCTCTATAGGGGTAGTATCTGGAAATACTTCCTCTATTTGAGTGATATTCTGTGCTAACCAGAAAGGAATTTGTTCCCGTTTTACGGGTGTTTTACCAAGACATGACTGTATGTTCTGTGGTGTAATTTTATTAGTGTTCCCCTGATGGGGGGTCAGCTGTGGTACATTAACAGCTGGCTGGACTGTTGCAGTCCGCATTACATATTGGACTAATTGCCTATGTATTTTAATTAATGTTTTTAGCTGTACTAACAGCTCTTCTCTAGACATTTTTGCAATGTCAGGATGTGGTGTGTAGCTGGCTAGAACCGGCCACGTTGCTCCTGGTCTACCTAGTGGACCGAGCCTGGTAATATGATCATTGTGTTTTAGGGCGCCATTAAACCCGAGCAGGTGCTCTTGGAATTTTAGTGGGATTTCAGTCTCCTCGAAAGGAGCGTACTCTTCCGGAGGTTCCTCTATTTTATAATAGTGAAACTCTTTTGTTGTAGCGTTTGCCGCTGGAAAGTGTATCCATGAATAGAATACCTCTGTCTGCCGATATTCGTGAGGCTCTATCACGAAAATTATTGTACCACCTTGTGGTGTCAGTCCGTTCTCTATAAGTTTTAAAGTTATAGATTTTCTTAAATGGACCGGGATGATAATTGCATCCGGGTCAGTGTGTTCGGGACCCTGCTGAGTCGCATCTACTGCGGCCCCAGTGGTTCCGTTTTCTCCTGGCATTGTATAAATGCAGGTTTTGCAGAGTAGGTCTCCAAGGAGACAAAGATTAGGTGCACAATATTTTGGAACACTGTATCCTTCAACGTTGAATAAACCAGAGCTTTACATAGGAATCTCTTCCTACTGAGTTCGGGCGGATTTTAACCTTTCACCCACTCCAGACGTCTATTGGAGTATTTACGGGAGAAAGGGATGTGAAATATGCACGACTGAGTTACTCTAACGTCTTGCGTTAGTTTATCGCCTTACCAAACGTTTGGGCGCCATGTAGTGTAGTTCCTAGTTTCCCACTAGGCCCTGCGCATTGGAATAACATAAACAGTAGTATCGACGTAGAAGTGCGGATCTTCCAGGCCTCCACTGACTATGCTAAACTTAATTGGGTGTGTTACCAACTAGCTCAGAGGTCACTGGAAACTTTCTTCTCTGCATAGGAAGTGATCAGTTTCCCTGGCACAGACAAGAAGGGATTCAGCTTTCCAACAACCGTGCAACATGACAACTTTGCTCCTCAGATCAAGAGTCAATCTCTAGGGTCGTGTGAAACAATAGACAGTTATTTTACTCAGTCAGGTTAGTGCAGTTTACTTTCACGATATGTAGAGAATAGAGAGACGGGCGTTTGTCAATAAAGGGTTAACATTTGTTGAACAGTCTTTCTTCTCATACAAGAGAAATGAATTGCCACAATTACAAGACTTGTTATGATAAAAAGTACGTACAGTAAGATAAGTATTGCAAGATAATACTGTAAAAGCATTAATATGGTTTCTTAGCCATACAATGGTTTAAAAGTAATAAAACATATATACATTCATATATACATTAGGCTAAAATACTCAACTGGTGCTTCTAACTACGCCTACCCCAGTGTACCTGACCTAAGCCTAATACTTGGGAGGGGAGTAAGTAAGTAGGTTCAGTTTAAGTTGGTTTTGCCAAGGTTTGCTTCAAGAATTCTCACTAAGGGTTTAGTCAACACCATACCGCTGAATAGAAGGATGGAGGTCTGGTATCTCCTTCAGGGGGAACTCGGTATCCCAGTCACCCGCGAGGGCAGACTAGAAACGCTGGAGCTGGATTTCTCTGCAGGAGAAAGACAGCGTCTCTCTTCAGCGCGTCGAGGAGGAGGAGGGGGGACAGCGTCCGCGGGCAGCTGGCTTCTGCTGGGTTTCTTCGCAGAGGGACGGCTGTTCAGCTCCTATTTACACCACACCATCGTTCGTGCTTTAGCAGCGATAATGGTATCAGCAGCTTCAGGCGACGGGCAGCAGGCTGCAGCAACAGGGTGCTAGCTTCAGCTAACAACGGGCACAGCAGACAGCTAGCAACAGGCAATTGCTTAAGGCAACGTTGGTAATATTTATACCTGAAAGGTGCCTGGTTTGACGTAAGTTTGCTGGACATAAGACGTCAATTAAAGATGTCACTAGGAAGTGATAGCTATCAGTTGCTCATTAGAGTTCCATTACTAATCAAAACACAGCAAGCGGGGATTTCCAGGTTTGCTGAGTTTTTATCTTGTTGAAGAACTCGGAGTGTTAATCTAGGAATATCAGATAGTGACTTCTGCTCTGTCATTGCACTAATTGGTTGCAAAGGAAGTGGCAGAGAACTATTCTGGAATGTGGCTCTGTTCGTGTGAGGCCAGAGATGACTTTCTGAATATCGCACTTGAACGGTTATGCCAATATAGGGAATAAATGGATTTATAGCCGAATAGGGGCATAAGTTCACTGTATCGATCAGGATCCTAGATAAGCACGCAACACAGCCACCTAGTGTTTCAACTACTGACCCAGACTTCACAATCGAGGCCCCCAGCGACCTCGAGGACATGAGTTTAATGGCCCTGCCCAATACCCAAGCACCCCAAATTTCACCTGGTATCCTGCCACCGATACTTGAACCCAATATAGTGGTAGTTAATGACAAAGAGACTACCCCTGACCGAGCAAGGGGCGTTAGGGAAGACGCAATCCAAAAAAAGAGGAAGGGGCAAAATAAAGTAGGTAGTAAGATAAAAACACCAAAATCTAATTCATCGAGGCGAAATGGTACGGAAGGAGGCACCATGGATAGTAACTCAGATAAGCCCAGTATATCAACTTCACCTCTAGCCTCCATCCATACGGCCTTACCAGCCGTAACAAATGACACCTTAGAGGATAATTCTAGTGATGATATCACACTGGCGGATATAGGTACACTTTTCAGGTCCTTACTGAGTCCCCTCGAAGCTCGCTTGATTAAGATTGAAGCTAGGTTGGTCAATATTGAAAAATCTACAATCCAACTAGCTGATTCGATAAAACTCGAACTGAAAGGAGCTAAAGGGGGCTCAGACCCAAAGTCTAACAAGGGAAGCAAATCTATTTCAACCTCAAAGAAAAAGGGCTCAGCTACCGACACTCAAAACTCACAACTTAACCAAAAAAATACCCCTCAATCCCTGGCCAACCCCAACCCTAACATCAACACCGCCCCACCAAAGACTCAGCAGGTATCGATTCTAACTCCCACTATCATCCCCTCATCTAAAGATTCTGACGCAATCCCGACAGACACTAAGAATGAACTAACTCAGCTGGGGGGAAACAAAACATTCCACGAAAAGCTAAACCTGTTAATCTCCCTCCAGAGGCGTCCCCCTATACTGCGATCCTCGGAGGAGTCCCTGAATTAAAATCTACGACAACTGAATCAACTTCCTCCCTCAAAAACAAAGTTATTAGCTGGTTATTCATATATAGACCACTCCCACGAGGTACAACCAGTGACATTATAATGGTTCGGCGGGCTCCTTGGGTAGGACATTCGAGAAAATCAATCAGAGGAGACTGTGTTTTGGTCACTTTCAGAGAGCCAAGCACAGCCTCTTACATTTGTGCTTGGGCTTCTGATGACCAAGGCAGTAACATTCAAGCCCTCCCACTCTCGTTCTTTTATCCTTCAAATCTATATAATTTGGAGGATCAGAGATGGGGCCAACACCAGAAGCTGTTGGATGACTGGGAGAACTGCCGTAGGGAGAGAAGTGACCCATATCATCAGAGGGGAAGACCTTTTGAACACCTCCTATCATATGGGGAGGAGGTGGGTTGGTAGTCCCACATTAGGAGGAGGGGCGGAGGGGGGGAAGCACAAGAGGAATTCCGGGGCCCCACAGAATGCACTATCCAGCTTATTTTCCCACCTACAACAGATATAGTAGTCTTGAAATGGTAGATTGACATCCTGAGACTCAGGGGAATGAGCACTTCTCACTCCATTGGACAGGGAATAGCACACCCATAGAACAAACACTAGTCACAAGGGCACCGAATGAACTAACACCGCATCAAGTCCTGGAGCCTGTCCCAGTGGACACACCTGTGACTGACATCAATACAAGGTCGGCCCGGGGGCATTCGCCCCCCCTCCCAACGGCCACCTAGGAGACTCATGGTGTTAATCCCTCCGACACTGGGCAATCTATTATCAAATCACACACCATAACTCTGATGTCATGGAATGTTGCTGGATTAGCCAGCAAAATTGATTGTTCAGAGTGGGTTTCTTTTATCAACTCAAAAAGTGTATGCCTCTTTCAGGAGACTTGGGCTCGGGAAGAACTCACATTTCAGGGATATGCTGTATTCTCCAAACCAGCTAACTGGGGGGGACGGGGTAGGCCATCTGGAGGATTGGCAATTTGGGTAGCATCAGATCTAGGCTGCCATGTCAGCTGTATGAACACAGATTCTGACGATGTTCTAGCAGTCCTATTAGAGTGGCCAAACTCCATGAAACTGGTCGTAGTAAATGTATATTCACGACCGGTACCCATGTCAAGAGAATTCAACACCATAGAGGAACTCTCTGCTTTCTTAGATGGTATCCCATTGGAACTCTATTACTTGGTGGGAGGTGACTTAAATTCTCACTATGAACCATTACCAGGCCTATGTGACGGACCCTCCTTCGAGGAAGATTCACGATGGCTAGTGCCGTCCACGGTGGCGCCCCCGCCCAGAGCTTGGTCTCCACTCGCCTTGCAGATAACTGCCCTCACTTTAAATCAAGGCCTAAGGGCCTGTAATGGCCGTTGTAAATCAGACATGCCAAGCATATGCACCTATAATAAATTTGGTAGCGAATCGAGACTTGACTATATCCTTGTCAAACTAGCAATGTGGTCACAAATAGTTGATTTTAAAGTCATTGAGAGAAGGGACAGTGACCACAATGCCCTGGAACTCTACTACGCCCTTCCGGGCAACAAGGACATATCTCGTGGTCCGAACAAAGAAGCAATCCTTCCTCTCTACTGTGATCCCTACCGCCAATCTGAACATTTCTACTAATATCCCAGCCCCCATCATAACTCCCCCTACACCCACTACTACCCATCATAACTCTGATCTCCCTCACCCCCCCTTGCCCTCCAATTTCCTGGACTCCAATCATCCTAATTCTCTTCCTAAAAACAATGCCGCATGGCCTAACTTCTAGCCAGTCACTGAAAGAGATGTCTTTAACATCATTACCAAACTCAAGCCTTCCTCCCACACCAAAGACCCTCTCCCCTCCAAACTTGTCCAAAACCTTAAACACATCATCACCCCTTCCTGTACCTCTATTATCAACAGCTCCCTTGCCACCGGCTGTGTCCCCACTTCATTGCTACTAGGCCAAATCACCCCCATTATCAAAAATTCTTTGGCAGACCCAAACGACCTCAATAACCTTCGTCCCATCTCCAACCTTCCCCTTCTTTCTAAAGCCCTGGAAAAATGTGTCCTTCTCCAACTTGATAGACACATTGAACACTTTAACTTACTAGACCCCTTCCAATCTGGCTTTAGGAAAGGATGCAGCACTGAAACCGCCATGCTAAACATTGTTGACGACATCCACCACTCACTTGACAATGGCGAATCTAGCCTTCTGATCCTCCTTGATCTCTCTGCAGCGTTTGATACTGTTAACCACTCTGCTCTACTCAATGTACTTAGCGATCGATTCGGCCTGAATGGTACAACACATAAATGGTTCGTCTCATACCTACAACACCGTTCTCAACAAATCTAAATCCAAAATTGCCTATCTAACCCTACCTCCATCTCCTTAGGAGTTCCGCAAGGATCCATCCTCTCTCCCTCTCTCTTTAACCTTTTCATGGAACCCCTCACACTCATTCTTTTAAAATTTTTGAAAACCTTTATTTATAAACAGGTTGCACACAGCTTTTCAGCCAAACATCCGGAGGCACGGCAGCAGGATTTGAGACTTCTCCTGGAAAACAACCGGAGAAGAGTAAGGTGGGAGAAACTGGCCACTAGCGATGATAAGTTACCAAAATTATATACAAGAATTACCCCGCTTTTAGAGAGGGCATTCCTGATAGGGCAAATATAGGAGTTGGGGGAAATAGAGAAAAGCTGGGGCAAATCCATGCAGACCTAATTAGCACCCTGGAGCTGGATCTATTCTCAAAAGGAGGGGCGAAAACAGGTTCCATAAACAAGAGGACGTGGTATAATGCCGCATGCCGAGACTCAAAAACCAAATTACTACCTGCAATAAAGGGGCGCAAAGGCAGGGAAGAAATTCAAACTAGGAGAAGGTCCTACAGGAAGCTATTGGCGAATGCCAAGGCTGAGTGGGACCAACAATACTGGGAGAAACTTTCAAGGTCACTTGCCACTAAAGATTCAAGCAAATTCTGGTGCATAGTGTCCAATGGAACAGAGGACTTATCCTCAGCAATAGAGCCTAACATAGCTCCTAGCATATGGCAGAGACATTTTCAGTCACTGTATTCAATGGAGGTAGGGGCCCCGAATTCATCAAAAAATATGATTGTGTCTGGTCCAATAGGAGAACATTTTACCGAAAAAGAGGTCAGGGTGGCTATAGCTAGGTTGCCAACAGGGAAAGCCCCTGGCCTTGACGGGATACCCGGTGACCTATTTAAGCAGGAACCAGGGATATGGGGCCCATACCTCACGCTGATATTTAATGCTGTCCTGGGGGGGATGGAGGTGCCGGATACTTGGCTGGGAGCAGAGGTGGTTCCAATTTTTAAAAAGGGCAACCCTCTGCTCCCAGCCAACTATCGCCCGATCAGTCTTATCGATATATCCCAAAAGCTTTTCGGAAGACTGATTTTGGACCGGCTTCAGAACTGGATGGAGGAGACGGACATCCTGACTCCCTATCAAGTGGGATTTAGACAAGGGGTCTCTACAATAGACCAAATTTTCAGGCTGAATCTTTTATACTGGAGGACAGCAACAATCGAGGGCGGCACCTTGTACACTGTCTTCGTGGGCTTGCGTGCCGCCTTCGACTTGGTCCCCAGAGCAAAATTGTGGAGAGTCATGGAGGAGATGAATGTCCCGGGAGATATCTTGGCAATCCTGATGAGATTACATCACAACAACTATGCCCGCGTTAGGTGTGGCAGAGGTGGCAATTTAACTGGAAGGTTCCCCGTTCGCAGAGGGGTAAGATAGGGCTGTGTGCTCACACCGACCCTGTTCTGCCTCTTCGTGAACGGGGTAATCGCCCACCTGACCAGGATTCCCAACACTGATGCCCCAAAACTGACTGGCAACAGGGTGCCCGCAATTATGTTTGCGGATGACACCCTGCTGCTGTCCAAATCCCCAATGGGCATACAACGAGTCTTGGATGGTTTTCTGGATTTCTGCTCAGAGAGGGGACTTGAAATTGACCCACAGAAAACAAAATACATGATTCTCAACCCCAAGCCCCTCAACCGCCCACCGCCAAAGCTGGGAACAGTTCAACTGGAACGGGTCCACACTATCGAATACCTGGGGATTACCCTCAATGAAAACTTAACGTGGTTGGCCCACCAGTCAAAAGCTAACATCAAACTGGCACAGTTGGTGGGGGGCACCATGAGACTAGCGAATAAGTCTCCCTACCGGCCGCTTACTCCTGTCATTCAAATCTACAAGGCACAGGCCCGGGGGGGTGTCACATATGGGGGCGAGCTGTGGGGTCATATTCCATCACCAAAATTACTAACTACTGAGAACAAATTTCTGAGACAGATTGTTGCTCTCCCACAGAGCACCCCTATACTTCCTCTCAGGCTGGACATGGGTCTTCGGCCCATAACAGAGGAGCTGGGTCTCAAACCTCTAGCATTCTGGCGGCGCCTATGGAGCAGCCCAGATCTTTCAACCTACAGAGCCGAGTTACAGGAATTCTTACAGTTGCCCAACGCCACAAGAACACCTTGGCTGAATTACATCAAGAGAACTTTTGAGGCAATTGGACTCCCTGAACTATGGCTGGATCCAGCAAATGCAAGCGCCAGGACCCCTAGAAAGGTGCTATCGAGAGCCTATTACGATCGCATGCTCTGCAAAGCTGCTGAAGGGACTCACGAGGGATCTCTAACTAACCAGTTCATAAAAATTAAAGACTCTTATCAACTGGAAAGTGTCCTAGATGCCATGACTCCGGCACTAACCAGGAAATTATTCCTCCAATGGAGATACGGAACCCTTCCCCTGGCATCATTCACAGCATCATGGTCTTGTCGCTCCCCCACAGAAACTTGCCCCGCATGCGACTACTCAAAGGAGAATGATGTCCATGTGGTTTTTTTCTGCAAGGCCTATGAGAGGAGCAGGAAACATTGGCTAGTCCCCTTGCTTAAGAACACGGGGTTCAGAACTCTTTTACCCGCTTATAGAGTCCTAAAGACAGACTTAGCCCCAACCACAGTATTTGCACTATCCAAATTCTTAACTTCAATGTGGTACGCACGAATTCGCTGTATTAAGAGACTTGGAGACTCAGGACAGATTTGAATTCCTGACATACCTTTTTAACTTTGATCACTAAAGTTGTTTAATGCGTTTTAAAAATTCTTTTATACTGTGATGAGTTGTATATCTTTTATGATCATGTGATCGAAATAAAGATCTTTTTGAATTGAATTGAATAACATTCTAATGTGGAACCTCATTATCTGTGACTTTATGATTCTAGAGCCAGTGCATAAAATGTTAAAACCTTGCAGCCTGATTACGAGTTTGGCAGAGCAGAATCGCTGTTCTGCCTGATCTCACCTGGCCCAGAGTCCCCAATTGTGGGAACGCTCCTATCTAACATCATTCCCATTGACTGGTCCGACCATCACCTTATCCTGTTCTCCATAACTACCTCTGTCTCCCCCCTCCTACCAAAACTATTAAACCCATGAAACTGATCAGAAATCTCAGTCATATCCCTCCCGACTTACTTGAATCCAAACTTCATGCCCAACTTCTCGCTATCCCTCCCTCCCTTAATAAGAATGAACTAACCGAACTATATAACAAAGCAGTCATGGTTACCCTTGACCTTCTAGCCCCTCTCAAACTCAAAAAACAAAGAAATATCCCCTCCAAATCATGGTTTAACATAGAGCTAAATAATGAAAGACGCAGTCTCAAAAGAGACGGAAAGATTATGGAGACAGCACCACTCTCCTTCTAACCTGGCCCGCCTCAGACTTGCTAGATCGTTCTACAAAAACACATCTTTAGACAAAAAACGTCCTTCTTCAGGACACAACTAGATCGAGCTCAGAATAGGCCAAGAGAACTATTCAACATTGTGCGCAATCAAACCGCTTCCGCTCCCCCTGTCCCACTGGCCTCGACGACTAGATGTGAAGAAATAGCTCTCTTTTTTTCAGACAAAATTAAACAAATTGAGCAATCCTTCCTCTCTACTGTGATCCCTACCGCCAATCTGAACATTTCTACTAATATCCCTCCCCCCATCATAACTCCCCCTACACCCACTACTACCCATCATAACTCTGATCTCCCTCACCCCCCCTTGCCCTCCAATTTCCTGGACTCCAATCATCCTAATTCTCTTCCTAAAAACAATGCAGCATGGCCTAACTTCTAGCCAGTCACTGAAAGAGACGTCTTTAACATCATTACCAAACTCAAGCCTTCCTCCCACACCAAAGACCCTCTCCCCTCCAAACTTGTCCAAAACCTTAAACACATCATCACCCCTTCCTGGACCTCTATTATCAACAGCTCCCTTGCCACTGGCTGGGTCCCCACTTCATTGCTACTAGGCCAAATCACCCCCATTATCAAAAATTCTTTGGCAGACCCAAACGACCTCAATAACCTTCGTCCCATCTCCAACCTTCCCCTTCTTTCTAAAGCCCTGGAAAATGTGTCCTTCTCCAACTTGATAGACACATTGAACACTTTAACTTACTAGACCCCTTCCAATCTGGCTTTAGGAAAGGATGCAGCACTGAAACCGCCATGCTAAACATTGTTGATGACATCCACCACTCACTTGACAATGGCGAATCTAGCCTTCTGATCCTCCTTGATCTCTCTGCAGCGTTTGATACTGTTAACCACTCTGCTCTACTCAATGTACTTAGAGATCTATTCAGCCTGAATGGTACGACACATAAATGGTTCATCTCATACCTACAACACCGTTCTCAACAAATCTAAATCCAAAATTGCCTATCTAACCCTACCTCCATCTCCTTAGGAGTTCCGCAAGGATCCATCCTCTCTCCCTCTCTCTTTAACCTTTTCATGGAACCCCTCACACTCATTCCTTTAAAATTTTTGAAAACCTTTATTTATAAACAGGGTGCACACAGCTATTCAGCCGAACATCCCGGAGGCACGGCAGCAGGATTAGAGACCAGAACTGTTTCAATACACACAAAACTTTGCACAGGATAAGTGAGGTTAATTTAAAAATTTTAAAACAGGATATTTATCATTAGAAGGAATAAATTTCAATATAATAACAAAAAGGGCAAAAAACTAGAAAGAAAGGAGGGATCAGTCACAGCATCTAGATCATAGAAAACAATCGGGCGTGTGAGCAAGCAAATCCAACGTACCCATCGGCATCTTTGAGGCGGGCAATCAGTACACGCATGCAATCAAACACTAAGCACTCCCGGCTATTGCCCGTACATGGAGAGGCATAACGAGGAACATTTATAAGCGAAACCCACGGTCCAACGTCGAGAATTCAAAATCAGGTAATTTACTGTACCGATCCCAGAATCCAGAAAGAAAGGAAAGGAGCAGACTATCCAGTTAAACTAATGAAGAAAAAAGAGGCCATAGAAACAAGAAACGGAAAAACAATAATACCCCCTCTCCCCCCCCCACCCTGCACCCCTGCAGATGGCTACGGCCTACCCCCCTAGCAGCGTGCCTATCGCCCAGCTTCCAAAAACCCGAAATATAGCAAGAAAAGGGAAATATATAAAGATAGAAAAAGGAAAAAATAATAAAAGGAAAAAAAAAGACGGAGGAGGAGAAAAATCACATTTGCCCTTGCTCCCCTTCCCCCCCCCTGCGACGCACAGCCCCAGTCCTAAGCCTAGCGATTATATAAGCAAGTTATTGAAAATAAAACCCAGTAAAGGCGTCCGACACCGCCCCACCACCCGTAAGCAACAAAATGGCGGATCCCCCGAACTTCACGCACCCCCTAAGTCGAGATCTACAGCAGTCTCACCCTTGACCCCTTCGAATGTTCACAGTAAGGTCAGCCAACTGCACCAACACGTATCCCGGAAGAATCAAAGTCCCTGCCAGTCTGTGAACCTGCATAAGGAGTCCGATCAAGCACCTCAGTCCGTCACGATCCACAACCGCCATGACACTTGCCGTCTTCCAGCCAAAATACGACCATGTCGATCTCAAACTCTGGGCAAAGTCAAAACAATCGAGTAATGTTCGCAGCATCCGCCGAGTCGTATTAGCCGTAGGCTCGGGAGAAGAGAAAACCAGAAACACATCTGTGGAGGGATGTGCCGATAATGGCGGGCGTCTCTCCGGGACAACAGGTCCACTAGCACATTGTGTTCCGTGCGACAATTGCAAGGCTGCGACATGAAGGGAGTCTCGATTCGTAGGTACCGGGAATAGCGTAGTCAAAACAGCCAGCTTAGGGGCACCAGGCAGGTCAGGGTCCTTGCACGATCGGGCAGTTTCGATGACATCCGCGATCGTCTTCTGGAGGATAGAGGCCATGAAGGATCGTAGCTCCCTAATGGCGGCCATCACGGTCCTCAAAGACGGCTCTTTATTACCCTGTACCGCCTCCACACGGTCAGCTCCAGACATTTGAATTCGGAGCACCCGATTCTCCCGGGGACCGAAGTGTGGGTCGGGCAGGCGGGGATTGGACTTGCACTTCAGAGCAGTGACGGGGCCTCTCGGGCTGCGGCACCAACCCGGCGAGGGGCCCAACCGCCGGGAAGGGAACCCCGACCTCTCAATCACCTTCAGGATACGCACACCTCCGCAGTGTGTACAGGACCGCAGGCACCTCACCAATATAGGGTTGGGAAACACTCCAGGTTAATCGTCCGGACCGCGTCCGGGTCATCCAGCCGCCGCTGTTGCACTGTAACCCGGCTGGGTCATTAATCAAGGTCCCGGCTTGCAGGCGACTCTAGGCCAAGATCTTCCACACGACACAACTCCTCCATTTAGGGTGGGAAAGTTCTCGGGACCACACCGCCAGTGTCAGCAAAGGTTACCCCGCACGGGGGTGAGGCGCGAAAACAGGATATATTTCAGGATATTCAAGCAACAGGCGGAGGTCGTCGGAGCCGAGAGCCTATGCGGCCATCTTCGTTCGTCGCTCGGCTCCTCCGGCCCTCACACTCATTCTTAAACAAGCCGGGATCAACTACCATCTCTACGCCGACGACACCCAACTCTATTATAAAATTAAAACGCATGCTGACATCCTTCTTCTCAACAACACTGTCATCAAGATTCAAGACTGGTTCCACATTAACCACCTCAAACTCAACCCTAAAAAACCTAAAATTATTCTTTTTTCCCCTAAAAATAACCAGCTCCCCATTCAGAATTGGATCTCTGACCTTAATGCCCTCAACTGCTCCTTATCTTTGTCCTCCTCAGTCAAATCACTAGGGATCTCCCTTGACAACCTCCTAACCCTCAAGATTCACATCAACAATTCTGCCAAAGGAGCCCTCTTCACTCTCCGCCACCTTAAGAAAATCAAGCCCTTCATCCCTATCGATGATTTCAAACTAGCAGTCCAATCCCTTGTTCTTTCTCGCATCGACTATGGCAATGCTATTCTCACCGGAATTCCCAAGACCCACCTAGCACCTCTTAAATCTGTGCTTTACCTTGCAGCTAGTCTTACCTCAAACTGCAAGCGATTCAACCACATCTCCCATGCCCTTAAAACCCTTAAATGGCTCCCCATTGAAGGTAGGTCCACTTACAAAACAGCCTGCATTACACACAAAATTCTCCATCAGAACACACAGACCTACCTCGCTAACAAACTCACTAAAGCCAGTTGCTCCCGTGCCTTGAGAAGTACTAACACCCTCCTTCTTATCCCCCCTTCAAAAAAAGAAAACCACTCAGTCACGATCCTTTTCCGGCAACGCTCCTTGCATTTGGAATGCCCTTCCAACTGACCTTCGCTGCAACCCTTCGTACTCTAGCTTCCAAAAAGAACTCAAACTACATCTCCTCAATAAATACTGGGGACCCTATCTGTTCTCTTCTACTGGCCACATCTGTCCAACCCTAGATGCATCTTCCCTCTCTTTATCAGCCCTACTCGCCCTTCCTCCTTGTCACTTCCCCCTCCCTGTTTTCCACCTTCACTTTTCCTTACACCCCCCTTCCCCTGTCCACCCTCAGCCCTCATCCCCTCCAACCCCCCCTTCTGCACCCCTCTTTTTTCCTTTACCAACCTAACTGACCACTAACCTCCCTATCCTGACTTTGCAATTTTTTCTGCTCCTTTTTCTTTTTCAATTGGTGCCTTATGATACTTTTGATTATCACTTCGTCCACATTTTGGTGTGCTTATTTCCCATATTTATCATTTTGAAAACTGTCAGGCGGAGACTTAAATGTGGTTTATATACTTTGATGCTATGTATTTTCCCTGTCCTATTGACCTTTTTGTCTCAAAAATTGTAAAGCGCTCTGATACCCCTGGGTCCAGCCAGGGCTATATAAAACATCTAAAATAAATAAATAAATAAAAATGTTTACTGGCATGGCATTCAGGCTGTTAAAAAAAGTTTCATGAGGTGTTTGACTGCAACAATGCTAAGCCTCTTCCCTGGTCCCTGACAAAGTTTTTCTAGGCCAAACGTCATTTTCCCTTTCCCTGAAATACACACCAAGCCTCCTCCCCCCTCGATCCCGGCACGGCAGGTTAGCCATTGTTCCAACTTAAAATGGGTTAAGCCCCTCGGAAAAAATATTAGCAAGTGAAATTTTACATAGTAATTCCGTTTCCACACAGTTTTTGCCCATTCTGAGGGGCCTAACTTGTACTTGGTGGAGTTCCTTGCAGAGATACTGGTTGATAACAATAACTCCAGCAACTTCGTGTGAAAAAAATTTAACTTGTAATCAGGACCGAAGTGTACAACTGTCTCTGAGAAATCCAGCCACTATTCAGAAAACAGTCTCCATTGACACCGCCTCCCTCCTGCGCTTGTGTCTGATTCACCTTCTTTATATTTTCCTGACTGCCAAAACTATCAGGTACATGCATCAAAGGATTTTGCAATCGCAAACGGTGCCAATCGCAAAAATCGGCCATTTGCGATCGATAAAAAATCTGATTTTGGAATGCATGAACGATGAAGGCCCTCGCAATTTGAGAAATCGCAAATATTTGCGAATTCTCAAATTGCAATTGCATTTAAGGAATCACATTTTGCGATTCCTTAAAAGCAATGCATGAAACGTTTAAAAATTGCAATTTCGCAATTAGGGAGAGCAAATTATCATGAGGTTGAACCTCATGGTAATTTGCGAAAACTTTGAAAAATTCACTTTTATGCATTTTTCAAAGTTTCATGTTGGGTACACACATGCCCTAGGGGCATGTGTGTGCACAACATATGTGCACAAATTGATTTCAGGGTTGCAACAGGGTGTCCTTTGGACACCCCTGCACCCTTGAAATCACATTCTCAATTTGCGATTCGCTAATTGCTAATCGCAAATTGAGAATGTCTTTCCATTCATTCCTATTGGCCTCCAGGCCCATAGGAATGAATGGGGAGGTATTCCTTAATTGCGACTCTCAAATTGCGAGTCGCAATTAAGGAATATTAAGAAATCACATTTTTTTTAGCAATTTCTTGATGCATTGCATTTTGCAATTCCTTAATTGCGATTCCTTATTTTTCGCAATTAAGGAATCACAAAATGCAATATTGATGCATGTGCCTGTATATGCTATGTCCTCACTGACTGCTAGAGGCTAGCCCCCACAAGCACCCTAGGGTCCTTTGAATAGTCCTTTCACTTCACTTACCTCTTATTTCATGAAAATTACGAAAGAGTATATCTTATCAGTTTTTTATTGGGTCAGAGTAATTAATACAACAACAATGATGATCCCTGATAGAAAACGTCTTCTAAGATTAGATTCTTCTTACCTTACTAGTTAAATCAATGTATTAGGGAAAAGAGGAAGTCATTACATTAATAGGACTGTTTCCAAATATTTTTGAGACATTTTGAAAATACCCCAGTCTTGTTGGCTCAGGAGGTGCACCCAAAGCACTACCTTAATAGTGGGAGAAGGCTACTGCCTTCACCAGGAGTTATGCAGAACGAGGTGGCAGCATACTGTGTAGTGATCAGTAGGAGTGAACAGGTCCTTTTTTAGGTTTTGACTAGCCAATGCGTACGAAGTACGCATGGCTAGAAAAAACTTAATGATGTGTGTGTGTGAGGACTGGACCGTCCCCACTCTCTCATTGGCTAGCTCCATAAATGGAGGCTAGCCATTGGGAGAAGGCTGTGTCCGTCAATCTCGGACCAGATTCGGGGGCGTTCCCGAGAATTTTTGGCTTTTGGCTACGTCAGCCGAAAGCCTCTTCTCGTCAACGCCCCCGAATCTGGTCCGGGATTGAGGGCACCCGCCTTCCTGCTCCTGTCTCCTGTTTGTGGGAAGCAGCTGTCTGCCTCCAGCCAGGGCCGCGCTGGGATTGGCCCAGCCGGCCGAGCCTCCGCCGCGTCATCGGGAGGAGGAGGAGGAGTAGAGAGCAGGAAGCAGCCTGCATCGTCTGTCCCGAGGCTCCCCCCCCCAATCAAAAACCCAATGTATTAAAAATCTGACCAAGAAGCGTTCGGATAGTGTAGTAATAATGCTGAAATGTGTTGGTCACAGTTATAATGAAAACATAGCCCTACTGAGAGGTTTTGTTGCTAGGAAGGTCACGGCATAATGGTATCTGAAAGTACTTTTCAAAAGAGGCAGCCTAACAATTTGCGTTATTTAAGGCTAGAAGGCACCATTCAGGTATGGCTGCCACGTTAACCTACTTGGACGAATCTAGCGGACGCGACGAAAAATGAACTCTCCTCTCGGAAGTGACACGCCCGCCCCATCCTCACGAGCCACCGTAGCCAATCGGGAAACGCTACGGAAGCCGGCAAGACGGCGGCCCCGCAACGCCAGCCTGCAGTCGGGCCAATAATGTCCGCAATGATGGCGGAGCAGGAGGGCTCAAAGAACAGCGCTAGGAACCGGGGAGGGGTACAACGCGTGGAGGGCAAACTCCGTGCTAGCGTGGAGAAGGGGGACCACTATGAAGCGCACCAGATGTACCGCACCCTGTTCTTCAGGTAAGGCAGCTGGCGTCCTGCATCCAAAGCCTGGTCTTCCAGGGCTTTCTTTGCTCTTTAGTGAAGCTCAGGGCTAAATTGGATGATCTGGATTGAGATGCCTTCATTTAAGTGCACAATATTTGCTGCTTCCAGGAAACTGGGTCTGTCAGCGAGGTGGTCTTTGATGGTTATTTGACTTTCTGCACAACCGTCACTAGAGAAGGCAAAGAAAGGCCGAATGGTGGTTTAGCAATCTGGGTTTATACAAATACTTGTTCTAACAGATTAAAACATCACAAAGGTAATTAAAACATCCTGCTTGTAAGAATAGATAGTGAACTGCGTACAACTGATATTATTAACGACTATTGTCCCCCTGATACTATCAAGAACTACTGCACTATCATCAATGACCTGGAGTGATGTATCTCCAAATTAAAGGTTGAGCTTCTAGATGTTATTCCCCCTTGTAGCAAAACCCTCAGACCTCACACCTTGTGTCTGTGGTGACTTGAATACTAGCTCTGACTCAACTATGCTGCATGTGGAGCTGCGCAAGCAAAAGTCCATATGGTGTCTCCCCCCCCCCCCCCTCCCCCATATGAATGTCCACAAAACAGGATCTTCCAAGCGCAGCAGAATTTTAAGAGTCCTCCTAAATAGGCCCTAATTATGGTCCCTGAATGGTCGCACTATATAAGACTGTCCTAGTCATACATTCAGAGCATGCGTTAAAGCTACCTTGATTGATTACATATTTATGTACAGTGAATCCTGGCATATCATCGCTGACGTGACCATCATGAGGTGGCTAGAAAGTGACAATGACCTTTAATGGCTACTTTAAATGTGCGCTTGGAGCTCGGCTTGGGAACAGAAGTGGCTAGAATCTACAGCTCAACTAATTTAATCGTGTCAACAAGTAGGAAAAACATCACGTGGCACGCCAGTCGCTCTGCCAACAAATTTAGTCATGATTAATTGCTGGAAGCAAGAGCGCGACGACCTCATACTGCAACAAGACCAAATTGATCCAACTGCTCCAGTCAAACTTGCTACATTCCGGAGACCAGCATCAAAGCTAGTATCAGTTAGTAGTCCGCTCTTACATTGCCTGCTGGATCCTATGTATATGTATATAGCTTGGTTTGACGAAGAGTGTCTCTAACTAAAATCTGCACTGGTACCAGCCCTACACTTAAGAAAAAACTCTATTATGCAAATCTCGCCTGTCCTCTTCCAGCCTGCCCTCTCCTAGCCTGTCCCCTCCATGACCTTTCCCAGCTTGTCCACTTCCAGCCTGCCCTCTCCCACCCTGCCCTCTCCCAGCCTGTCCCCTCCCAGCCTGTCCCCTCCCTGCCCTCTCCCAGCTTGCCCTCTCCAAGCCTGTCCCCTCCCTTCCCTCTCCCAGCCTGTCCTCTCCCTGCCTGTTGTCGTGTCCCGGCGGCAGCAGGCAAGAGCGTGCACTGCGTACCCGAAGTAACAGCCTTAAAGCAAGCAAGAAGTACGCCCCCCTCCCACCAATCCCTGTTAGGTAGTGGAAACTGTCCAAACTAGGGTGCAGACAGCCCCTCTCACCTTTCGGCCTGGTACCACTGCACCAGCCGCACTACTTCCCTACTGACCGTTCTCCACTTCAGCCCCGTCTAAATTACAATTCATGCTTGTGACCCTTTTGCCTGCTTGTGCTTGTTTTCGTGACCCTGTTGCCTGCTTGTGCCTCCGTGTGCCCCTGTTGCCTGCTTGTACCTCCGTGTGCCCCTGTTGCCTGCTTGTGCCTCCGTGTGCCCCTGTTGCCTGCTTGTGCCTCTGTGAGCCCCTGTTGCCTGCTTGTGCTGTGTGGGTGTGTGGAAGGCTCTGTGTGGGTGTGTGGAGGGCGCTGTGTGGCAGTGTGTGTGGGGGGCTTTGTGAGGCTGTGTGTGTGTGGGGGCTCTGTGTGGCTGTGTGTGTGGGGGGCTCTGTGTGGCTGTGTGTGTGGGGGGCTCTGTGTGGCTGTGTGTGGGGGGGGCTCTGTGTGTGTGTGTGTGGGGGGGGGCTCTGTGTGTGTTTGTGTGTGTCATTTGCGAGAGATAAAGCTAGTGGCATTGTAAATGACAATGCCATTTATTTATGTTAAAAAAAACATAAATAAAAATAATGTCAAGTGCAATGCCAATAGCTCTAACTTTAACAAAGGCAAAACCATTGCATTGTAAATGCTTGTTAACCTGTGTCACTGGAGTGAGGCCTACAGGCTCACTCACTTTTAAAATTCTACACCTATGTGCTTAACTCACCCTTGGCCTACATCAGATTTGTGTGAAGTACTGCACAGTACAGAGGTAATGTTTCTGCCCTGGGTGTATGTGTGTCTGGGAAGGCTACAATACAGGGATAATGCAGTACTAAGCAATGCATGCATAATGAATGTATGTGCAGGATGTACATATGCTTATGAGTGGTACAGTACCTGAAGGATGTGGTGCTGGGCAGAGCATACAGGACAAATGCATGCACTGGATGTATGTGTACCTTGAAGTGGTACAATACATTAATGATGCAGTGCATGCATGTTAAATGCAGGTGCTGGATGTATGTGCCTATGAGTAGTAAAGTACATGGAGGATACAGTACTATGCAGCGTGTGCATGCTGGATACCTGCACTGGGTGTAGGGTGTGCCTGTAAAAATAAATGGAGGGCCCTGGGTTCCATTTTGGGAGACCCAGGCCTGCATGGTGAAAAATTAAGAGGAGGGAGAGAGATCCCCCAGATGAATCACTGACAAAATATCGACCTAGAAATGTCGACCTACAGAAATATCGATGCTGAAATAGCGAAGGCTAGAATATCGACATCTATCTACAACATGGTAAGTACAAAAATATCGAAATAAAAATATAGATGTTAAAAAAATCGTTTTTTTCTGTAAAAATATAAATGTAAAATACAGTAAATAACACTAATAAATAAAATAAACATAGTTAAAAATATCTAATAATGTTTAAAATTAATAAATGATACATATATAATAATAATACATTAATTAAAAATATATAGAAAATATATAATATATACATACTTAACAATAAGTTTTAATAATTATGTTATTAATTTATAAATTAATCAAAAATATTATAAATTACAAATACATTTACAAACATAAAACAAAAACATAAATAAAAAGTAAATAATTATGTTTGATAAATTAAAAAAATTAAATATACTTTTAATATTTTTTAAATTAATTATATACTACATTATCTAAAATTATACAAAAAATATTAAATAGCTAAATAAATAAAAATACTATTCAAAATCCATAAGTAAAAAAAATACAGTAATAAAAACATTGGATAGCATAGAACTTAAAATTACCATTCCCACTCCAGAGAGCGCAACAGTAGAGAAACCATTGGATAGCGTAGGGATAAAAAGTACTATTCCAACTCCAGAGAGTGCAACAGTAGGGAAAGCGTTGGACAGTGTAGAGGTAAAAATTACTATTCCAACTCCAAAAAGTGCAACAGTAGTGAAAGCGTTGGATAGCGTAGGGGTAAAAATTACTATTCCAACTCCAGAGAGTGCAACAGTAGGGAAAGCATTGGATAGCGTAGGGGTAAAAATTACTATTCCCATTCCAGAGAGTGCAACAGTAGGGAAAGCGTTGGATAGCGTAGGGGTAAAAATCACTATTCCAATTCCAGGGAGTGAAACAGTAGGGAAAGCGTTGGATAGCGTAGGGGTAAAAATAACTATTCCGACTCAGAGAGTGCAACAGTAGGGAAAGCATTGGATAGCGAAGGGGTAAAAATTACTATTCGAACTCCAGAGAGTGCAACATTAGGGAAAGCATTGGATAGCGTAGGGGTAAAAATTACTATTTCCACGCCAGAGAGTGCAACAGTAGGGAAAGCGTTGGATAGCGTAGGGGTAAAAATTACTATTCCAACTCCAGAGAGTGCAACAGTAGGGAAAGCGTTGGATAGCGTAGGGGTAAAAATTACTATTCTAACTCCAAAAAGTGCAACAGTAGGGAAAGCGTTGGATAGCGTAGGGGTAAAAATGACTATTCGAACTCCAGAGAGTGCAACAGTAGGGAAAGCGTTGGATAGCGTAGGGGTCCAAATTACTATTCGAACTCCAGAGAGTGCAACAGTAGGGAAAGCCTTGGATAGCCTAGGGGTAAAAAGTATTATTCCCACTCCAGAGAGTGCAACAGTAGGGAAAGCGTTGGATAGCGTAGGGGTAAAAATTACTATTCCAACTCCAGAGAGTGCAACAGTAGGGAAAGCGTTAGATAGCGTAGGGGTAAAAATTACTATTCCAACTCCAGAGAGTTCAATAGTAGGGAAAGCGTTGGATAGCGTAGAAGTTAAATATAACATACTTATACATAATTGTTGTAAATAAAATAATTGATAATTTAATTTTTAAATAACTCTACATCATTTGTAAATACCCATTAATAATTATTAAAAACATAATTACAATCGAATAATTAATTAACAATAAATTAACAATAAATACCAATAAATATTAATTAATAAATATTAGTTTCCAAATAATAAATATTGAACACTAAAATATTTTTCAAAACAAAAAACGTATTAATAATTAAAAAATTGATTAACAATTAAAAAATGGTAAACAATAAATTTATTTTTAAATCAAAACATATTTGTTATGAAACTATAAATACCAATTAATAAAAATATGTTCCAATTAATGAAAAGTAATTAACAATTAAAATTATGAATTACCAATAAAAAAAGTAATTACCAATTAAAAAAATTAATTACCAAATAATAATTAATTGAAAATAAAATAATTATCAATACCAATAAAAAAAAATCATTACTTAATTACAAATAAATTACTTCCCACCCAATTCCCATATAAACCCACAACCCGCTACAGACCTTAAACGCAAAAAATAAGTAAAATGAATTTACAATTACTAAAAATTCATAATTAATTTACTATAATTAAATTACTTCCCACCCTATTCCCCTATAAACCCACAACCCGTTCCAGTACTACAACATAAAATTAACTTAAAAATAACATTATTAATATACAAAAAATACTACACATATAATTTAAAACAAATAAAATACTTAACAAAAAACATATAACACATACATATAAAATACATAATAAAATACATAACAACAAACAAATATCGATATTAGTAACATAAAAATTAGTAACATCGATATATTTGATATCGATATTACTAACTTCGATATTACTTACATCAATATAAAAAAATTGATATTACGTACCTTAGGGTCGATATTCTGTCCAACGATATTCTTGACCTCGATATTCTTCACCTTCGATATTTCCAACTCGATATTACTGTAGGTCGATATTTCGGAATCGATATTTAGACTGTGCACCCCCCCAGACAGTTTTGTGTATTGCAGTATTCCATGAGAGCGAGACTTCCCCTGTACACTCGAGAGGGTGCTCTTTGATTCAGTGAACAATCACAAGGAAGGGGCCTGGGAACATCTCATGAAGGATATGGGTCTGATCCAGCGGAAGCGTTAAAGTAGTTTTAATGTTATCACTTGCTTCTGCTACTTACTCATTTAGCCCTCTAACCTACTGGGCACTCTACAAAGTCAAATGGTGCTCTGATGGATCTATCTCTGCCAATAAGAGGGGTTGTTATTGGGGTGTCCATGGTACAATGTTAGCCACCCAATGAGGACGATTAATTGGTGACCAACTCACAAGTTCGAAATCAGATTCAAATACACCACTCTCAGGACCATGCTATAGAAATAAAGTATCACAACGGGAAAACCCAACCTTCTAAAGAGGCTAAGTATAACTAACATTATGCAGTCTAGGAGCTCTGCTACAACAAAACAGAATAAAAGAAGCAGAACTTGATACTCTGAAAAGATTCGTTAATTCTCCCTACAATGCAGTTATTTTTAAATGGAAAATAGCATAGGTCAATTAAAGAACACCAGGACACAATAAGGGTCTCAGACAGTTTAGATAGTTTGACAATTGTAATAATTATCCAAAATCAATAAAAATAAATAATCTCTTAAGCATTCCAGTCAGGAATAATACAGCATGAAGTACTAGACGACGCATTTAGCCTTAGATGCGAATCCAAATAAGATAGTCTAAAATAGTTATCAGATACAAGGTTACAGATTACTACCACCATTAACGGCAGAAGGATGGTTCATTTCTCTAACCACATCCAAAGGTTCTAAAGCAAAGGGGAATCAATAAGGGCGAGTCCATAACGTGAGCAAAAAGGGGAAATAAGGCAAACTCATTGTTCAGCAAAGAAGGTTTCCAGCTCATTGCTTAAGGCAGCAGTGTCAGCAAAAGTCAGTCCAAAATAAGAGATCAAGGATGGTTTATAAAACCATAGAAAAAGCATTCAGCCCTCTCACATTAGAAAAGAAAAATATGACATATAGATTGTCTTCTAAAGAAAGAAAAAAATAATGGCATTGTCCCTCTTTTGGGGTTTCTTCTTTTATAATCTTTGTGATGCTTTAGTAATATAATGCAAACACAAGTTGATGGACAGAATGCAGAACAATGTCATACATTCACCCAGGTACAGAGATCTGGGCCTAAATCCATTGTTTTTTTTTCTCACCATGCCATTACAATTTGAACCCAGCCATATGCAAATCAGTCTTGACCCTGTACCCCATGGGAACAGTCCAGCCCGAACTGCCAAGCCAGGTCCTCCCTGGACCGGAAACAAGGATCCTAGGACCGGTTTCGGGCTTTCAACCCTCAACAGCCAGGATAGCTTTATTCCAGAGGCACGGAGAGCAGGGGACTCACGTCTGAGCATACCCGTCCCACTCGGGGTGACAAATGCAAAAACAACAGTTGATGGAAAGAATGCAGAACAATGTCATACATTCATCCCAGTATTGCGATCTGGGCCTAAATCCATCGTTTTTTTGCTCACCATGCCATAACAGTTTGAACCCAGCCATATGCAAATCAGTCTTGACCCTGTACCCCATGGGAACAGTCCAGCCCGAACTGCCGAGCCAGGTCCTCCCTGGACTGGAAACAAGCATCCTAGTACCCGTTTTGGGCTTTCAGCTCTCGTCAGCCAGGATAGCTTGATTCCAGTGGCATGGAGTGCACGGGAGTCACGTCTGAGCATACCCGTCCCACTCGGGGTGATAAATGCAAAAACAACAGTTGATGGACAGAATGCAGAACAATGTCATACATTCACCCCAGTACAGAGATCTGGGCCTAAATCCATCGTTGTTTTGCTCACCATGCCATTACAGTTTGAACCTAGCCATATGCAAATCAGTCTTGACCCTGTACCCCATGCTCTCCACACCACTGGAGTCAAGCTATCCTGGCTGATGATGGCTGATAGCCAGAAACCGGTCCTAGGATGCTTGATTCCGGTCCAGGGAAGACATGGCTTGGCAGTTCAGGCTGAACTGTTCCCGTGAGGCACAGTGTCAAGGCTGATTTGCATATGGCCATGTCTGAACTGGGGTGGTGTGGTGAGCAAAAAAACGATGGATTTAGGCCCAGATCTCTGTACTGGCGTGAATGTATGACATTGTTCTGCATTCTGTCCATCAACTGTTGTCTTTGCATTTGTCACCGTGAGTGGGACGGGTATGCTCATACGTGAGTCCCATGCTCTCCACACCACTAGAGTCAAGCTATCCTAGCTGATGACGGCTGATGACCAGAAACCGGTCCTAGGATGCTTTATTCCGGTCCAGGGAAGACATGGCTTGGCAGTTCGGGTTGGACTGTTCCCATGAGGCACAGGGTCAAGGCTGATTTGCATATGGCCATGTCTGAACTGGGATGGGGTGGTGAGCAAAACAACGATGGATTTAGACCCAGATCTCTGTACTGGGGTGAATGTATGACATTGTTCTGCATTCTGTCCATCAACTGTTGTTTTTGCATTTGTCACCCCGAGTGGGACAGGTATGCTCAGACGTAAGTCTTATGCTCTCTACACCACTGGAGTCAAGCTATCCTGGCTGATGACGGCTGATAGCCAGAAACCGGTCCTAGGATGCTTGATTCCGGTCCAGGGAAGACATGGCTTGGCAGTTCGGGCTGGACTGTTCCCATGAGGCACAGGATCAAGGCTGATTTGCATATGGCCATGTCTGAACTGAGTGGTGTGGTGAGAAAAAAAACAATGGATTTAGGCCCAGATCTCTGTACTGGGGTGAATGTATGACATTGTTCTGCATTCTGTCCATCAACTGTTGTCTTTGCATTTGTCACCCTGAGTGGGACAGGTATGCTCATATGTGAATCCCATGCTCTCCACACCACTGGAGTCAAGCTATCCTAGCTGATGACGGCTGATGACCAGAAATCGGTCCTAGGATGCTTGATTCCGGTCCAGGGAAGACATGGCTTGGCAGTTCGGGTTGAACTGTTCCCATGAGGCGCAGGGTCAAGGCTGATTTGCATATGGCCATGTCTGAACTGGGGTGGTGTGGTGAGCAAAAAAACAATGGATTTAGGCCCAGATCTCTGTACTGGGGTGAATGTATGACATTGTTCTGCATTCTGTCCATCAACTGTTGTCTTTGCATTTGTCACCGTGAGTGGGACGGGTATGCTCATACGTGAGTCCCATGCTCTCCACACCACTAGAGTCAAGCTATCCTAGCTGATGACGGCTGATGACCAGAAACCGGTCCTAGGATGCTTTATTCCGGTCCAGGGAAGACATGGCTTGGCAGTTCGGGTTGGACTGTTCCCATGAGGCACAGGGTCAAGGCTGATTTGCATATGGCCATGTCTGAACTGGGATGGGGTGGTGAGCAAAACAACGATGGATTTAGACCCAGATCTCTGTACTGGGGTGAATGTATGACATTGTTCTGCATTCTGTCCATCAACTGTTGTTTTTGCATTTGTCACCCCGAGTGGGACAGGTATGCTCAGACGTAAGTCTTATGCTCTCTACACCACTGGAGTCAAGCTATCCTGGCTGATGACGGCTGATAGCCAGAAACCGGTCCTAGGATGCTTGATTCCGGTCCAGGGAAGACATGGCTTGGCAGTTCGGGCTGGACTGTTCCCATGAGGCACAGGATCAAGGCTGATTTGCATATGGCCATGTCTGAACTGAGTAGTGTGGTGAGAAAAAAAACAATGGATTTAGGCCCAGATCTCTGTACTGGGGTGAATGTATGACATTGTTCTGCATTCTGTCCATCAACTGTTGTCTTTGCATTTGTCACCCTGAGTGGGACAGGTATGCTCATATGTGAATCCCATGCTCTCCACACCACTGGAGTCAAGCTATCCTAGCTGATGACGGCTGATGACCAGAAATCGGTCCTAGGATGCTTGATTCCGGTCCAGGGAAGACATGGCTTGGCAGTTCGGGTTGGACTGTTCCCATGAGGCGCAGGGTCAAGGCTGATTTGCATATGGCCATGTCTGAACTGGGATGGGGTGGTGAGCAAAAAAACGATGGATTTAGGCCCAGATCTCTGTACTGGGGTGAATGTATGACATTGTTCTGCATTCTGTCCATCAACTGTTGTTTTTGTATTAGTAATATAATGTCACTCCGTAAGTCTGTACAACTTGGTTATTCCTGCACACTTTCCTTTGCCTAACATGAGAAAGAACTGACTTTCCGGGCCTCACATATTTGTCAACGGTAAGAAGTTTACATTGTATCAATCCATGACATCGGGCCATGTTTCACTTTCCCACTAAGAAGTTTACATTGTATCAATCTATGACATCGGGCCATGTTTCACTTTCCCACCAGACTATTTCACAGTGAACTCTAAAAAAATATACTTTAAACATATGACAATTCATGTACAGAACAAATAAGGCAACAATTGCAGAAATGTCAAAGGACCATTATATTGGGCAAAGGGAAATATGCAGCTTTAGGAAAATCACGTTTAACAGGTCTTAAAATGCATATGCTAGCTTTAAAAGAAATTAAACTCAATTAGAATCAATACAATACATAAAGTTAACTTTACATAATAAGAGAAAATCAGTAATGCTTCACAAATGTATTATTACACAAAATTGATTAACGTTAATTATGGCCTACTGCCACAATTTTCGGCATCCATACATGTAAATTTTTCTATAAAATTATTTTACTAAAATCGTTTCTTGTTTTCTATAACCATTATGGTCTCTACTACCACATTTGTAAATCTAAGCTTCCTAACTAATTTTATTGCATAATTGCACCACAATCTATTCATGATGCATTTCAATGTAAAGCAATAGAAATGTTATACAATTACCATACTAAGGTACCGGATCTTTGTTTGCCAAACTCTGAAGAGGTTTAGCTGTCAAAGAAAAATTTGGATTCCATTGCCTACAGTAGCCCACCATTTCTAACAACATGCGGACTTCCTTTTGAGTTGTTGGATCATTCATGTTAAGAATTGCTGAGATTCTTTCGTGCAACACTTTCCTTGCTCCTTTCTTAATGTGATCTCCTAAGTACAAGACTTCTGTTTTGCTAAATTGTAACTTAGTCTGGTATACTTTAGGTCCATTCTATGCCAAGTGATTCAATAGTGGTATAGTATCAATTCTGCAAGCTTCTTTTGTATTTGACTCCAGCAGTAGGTTGTCAATGTACTGCACTAACACTGAATGATTTGGCATTTCCAAAGACTCAAGATTATTTTTAAGTATCTAGTTACAAAACTAAAGGCTCTCCCTATATCCTTGTGGGACTTGGCACCATGGCAAAACATGACTGCCAAAATGGAAAGCAAAAAAGTATTGGCTATCCAATGTAGTGGAATTGATTAAAAAAAAGCCAGAGATAACTCAATAACAGAAAACCATTTGGCTTTGCATGGAATTTGAAATAATATCACAGCTGGATTCTCTACCACAGGACAACATGGAACAATATTTGAGTTCGTTCTGCGTAAATCCTACACAGTACGATACTTGCCATTCAGCTTCTGTAAGTCCATAATGGGAGAGTTACTGGTACTTCCCATTATTTCCTCTAAAACCCCTTGCTCAATGATTGAGGAATTCCAGCAATTATATCTAGAGTCAAATTGTATTGTGGGATTCTTGGAAATTCTGCATTTAGTTTAACAGTGATTTGGACTGGTTCAACACCTTTGACTAGTCTGATACCTTTACGTTAAAGTCCCAGACTTTAGGCAAAACAGTGTCTCTCAATTCAATGGGCAAATCCTCACTCACCAGGAGAGAACACATTCCCACATCAGATTTCTGTCAGGCAAGTTTAAAAACATCGTCCTCATCATTTGTGTGATACTCAATACCTCTTGGTGTGCAGTAAATTGAGCAATTTAACGTACACAGTAAGTCATGTCCAAGCTGATTCACTGGACTTGTATCACATCTCAAAGGATGTGACAGATTCTGAAATTTGGGTGGACAACTTTTTGTACGTAACCCCTATAACTTGGAACTTTCTCCTGAGAGGGATAGGTTAGGAAACTCTGCTGTTCTCACAGAAGAGCGGGTAGCACCAGTGTTTATGAGGAATGGGTCATGATCCCCATCTACTTCCCCATCCACATATGGATCACTCTGGTCTACCTCTAAGGCTGCGGCAAGTATGCAGTCCACCTTCCCTCTCAGGCACCATCAGACTGATGAGTCCTGGTCACAATCAACTAACTGAATCAAATACTGTTGCACTGCATTTTGGATCTGGAAAAAAATTATGTTCAACTGCTGATTCTGGTTTACATTGTACCTTTGTACCTAAACATTCTGTTGAGGCATCTGAGCTTTGGGCATTTGCACTGACTTAGATACATTAGGATTGTGTATTCTCTGACCTTGAGCCTGCTGAGTCTGTGTCATGTTATTTCCTTGAGACTGTGCATATTCTACATTCTGCATCTGATTCCCTGCATTATTTATAAGTATAAGTATAAGTATAAGTATAAGTATAAACCATTTTATAGCGCGCTCCGTTACTGGAGAGTATCCTGGCGCGAGAAAAAAAAGTAAGGCAGACAGCAGAACCCAGAGAAAACATCCTAGATTGCACTCTTAAATAAGTGGGTTTTCAGGTGTTTTTTGAATGCCGCCACTGTTGGCGTGGAGCGCAGGTGAAGAGGGAGTGCGTTCCAGGCCCGAGCCACAACCACAGATATCGACTGGCCACCAAGTCTAGCACGTTTGAAACGGGGAAGGGACAGTTTAAACAGAGTGGAAGATCTCAGGGTGCGTGCAGGGGCATAGCTGGTGAATCTCTTTCTCAGATACAGGGGGCCTTGATCATGAGTTGCACGAAACGCAAGCACCAAAGATTTAAACAAAATGCGCTGTGCAACAGGAAGCCAATGGAGCGTGCGCATCTCAGCGCGAACGCTCTTCCATCTAGGGATGTTGAATAATAGACGGACAGCCGCATTCTGGATAATTTGCAGGCGTCTCACCAGATATGCCGGAATGCCACTGAACAGTGCATTCGCGTAGTCCAGCCGAGCCAATATGAGCGCCCGGGCAACCGACTCCCTGGCCTCCCTAGGGAGCAAGGGAAAAAATTCACGGAGCATTCTCAGAGTGGCAAAGCAGGTGCCTGTAAGCTTTTTAATATGGTACTCGAATCTGAGATCCTCCGTGAACCAAATGCCCAGATTTTTGGCAGGTCTCCCCATCTCTTTCGGGCTGGGGATGTTAGAAGGCCACAGTGTGCTCATAAATGAGGGGGGGAAGGAACCATAAAAAAGCACTTCAGATTTGTCCTCATTGCATTTCAACTGGGCCTGTGTTAACCAGCGAAATACAGAGGACAAACATAGATGGACTGTAGACGTATCCAGATTGTCGTCTGGCCAAGTGAACAGCAGTTGGGTATCATCTGCATACCCCATGATCTTAGCCCCAAACTGTTCCGCTAGATAGACTAGGGGGGTAATGTACACGTTGAACAGTAAGGGGCTAAGAGTGGACTCCTGCGGGACCCCTGTAAGCAGAGGTTTGGGCTCAGAGGCATGGGGAGGCAGCCAGACCTGCTGGGTCCTGTCAGATAGAAAAGAGGACAACCATTCTAGCACAACTCCCCCAATGCCAATGGCAGACAGCCGGCCGAGGAGGAGCTCATAAGGGACGGTATCGAAGGCGGCAGAGACGTCCAATAAAATTAGGACCGCTCTGCCACCTCCGTCTAAACAGTCCCGAATTGCCTCAGTCATCTCCAACAGGGCCGTCTCTGTGCTATACGCAGCCCTGAAGCCCGATTGAGCAGGGTGGAGGGCGTTGGAGGTTTCAACAAAGCTCTCCAATTGTTGAAGCACCACCTTCTCACAGATTTTCGTGAGTGCCGGTAAAAGGGAGATGGGCCGGTAATTCCCAGGAACCGACACATCCAGTCCTGGTTTTTTCAAAAGCGGCAGAAGTTTGGCCTGCTTCCAAACTTGAGGAACCACGCCCGCAGCCAGGGAGAGATTCACTATCTGCGTGATCTCACCGCAGACTGTTACCGCCACCTCCGAAAGCACTCGAGCTGGGCACGGATCGGCTGGAGAGCCGGATTTCAGAGACTGGAGAAGGGGGAGAACAGCACCCTCCGCAATTTGCGCGAAATTCGTGAGTTGCTGTCCAGAGGATGGGAAAAAAGAAGGACAAAGGCCAGCTGCAGCGCAGTCGGCGGGAAGAGCAGCTAAAAGGCCCTGCTGGATCCTCGCTATTTTAGTAATAAAAAAGGTGGACAGCTCCTCGCACCATTGTGCAGAAGACGGGACGGAAACAGCCTCCGCGACAGGGGACACAAAGCTTTTGACAATGGCAAACATCTCTCTGCTGTTGTTATCTGCTTTGGTGATGCGCCCTGCATAGTAGTTCCCCTTAGCTACCTTAATGGCTGCATAGTAGTCTTTTTGGGCGAGCCGTAGGGCGGATTTAGCCTCAGGACTATATACACATCTCCACGCTCGTTCAAATTTTTTGCACCCCAGTTTCATCTCCCTCAATTCAGGGGAGAACCAGGGTTGAGAGGGAGAACGTCTAGCTCTAGTCAGCTTGGTTTGCTTAGTGGAGGCCGTCGCTGCCTGTCGTACCCACTCATTAAACTCACAGACCACATCGTCCAGACACATCTTAGATTTTGGGCGGGTTTTAGGCAAAGCCTGTCTAAACGCGGGTAGGTTAATTTTTTGAGAATGGCATGTAGAAGGTGGGGGACTGGGCTCAGCCATCTCCCACATAAACCTAACCAGATCGTGGTCGGACCAAGTTGTTTTTTCAACGATCACAGACTGAATGGGGAAATTAGAGCACACCAGGTCGAGCAAATGACCACCCGCATGCGTCGGAACAGTCACCCATTGTTCGAGCTGAGCAAGCTCGAGAATTTCCCCAAGCCTGCGGGCTTCGGGGGAATCAGGAACATCCATATGAATATTTAGGTCGCCGACCAGAAGAAACTTAGGAAAACCTAAGGCCCGCGGCACTATATATTCTTCTAGGGAGTCCAAAAATTGGGTGGCCTGGCCCGGGGGCCTGTAGATCAGAGATCCGCCTAAGGTGAAGTGGGGGGAAGTCTTGATGGAGAAGTGAAGAACCTCACCCCCTACACTCGCAGTCGGGGGCTCAGAATCAAAGCTCCATCCCTCTTTAAACACAACTGCTAATCCACCCCCTCTACCCAAGGGTCGATCTACTCTAGCTATCTTGAACCCCCTGGGGACAGCAAGTTCCACGCTGGGAGCGGAGGTACTGGTCATCCACGTCTCCGTGAGGAACAGCACCTCCAGCTGGCCGTCCACCAGTAGTTCGAAGATATCAGCGGCATGCTTAACCGCAGATCTAGCATTGATCAGTCCTGCCCTAATGTTAGTAATAGTGGCGTTATTGACTGAACGTGGGGGGGGGGAGGGTTGGAGATAAAAACTTAAATAGTACACTTGTCCAGAACACAGTCTAGATCCGCACGTGTACATGGCAGACCCTTGGCGGGGGGAGCAAGCCTCAAAAGATCGTGGCGCGAGTACTTGCGTGTCTCTGAACTGGCCATCCCCAGAGGTCGCTGAGCAGAGTGGCTGGCCCTGGGCCCGTCCGAGGCACGGACGGGCACAGACGGGCCCTCCTTTGGCGCTCCTTCGGCGCGCAAACGGCGCTCCCGCTGCGCGCAGCCGCTGCGCGTCCTAGGAGGCATCCCCATTTTACGCCCAAGCCCCTCCCGAGCTGGAGCGCTAACTCCGTTCCAGTAGGGGTCCGGGACTCCCAAGATGGCGCCTAGCCTGTCCCTCCACACAATCGGCACAGGCAAGCCGCGGTGGACCGGGGACCAGTGGGGCCAGAAAGCAGCAATGAGGTACGTTTTTAAAAAAGGCAAACAATCAAACAATTTAAAACACTACACAATTCATTAATCAATTGGGTCAGTGAAACGGAAACGTTTTTTTAAAAAAGAATTAAAAACGGTTGAGGTCGGCTGCAGCGTTAGTACTGTGCAGAAAAGGAGGGCAGAAGAGAATCACTCGCAGTCTGCTCGCCTTAATTTTCCAAGCGCTACCACAAGGCGCTGCCACCACCTCGCTCAAACGCCTAAATGACTTACACTCACGTTTCCAATGTCCAATTTTTCCACAAGCATGACATGGATTCATTTTTTTTAGAATTGATACATCAATACAATTTCTTGAATCTACAGGATTGCCATGACCTCTACCTTTCGACTGAAAATTCTGTTGCTGTAAATCATTTACAACATGCATCATCAGAACTTGATTATATCCTCCCTGTACTGGAGTTGTGTTCTGAAAACTAATTTGATTTTGAAGTTTCTACATCACTCTTATCTGGGAAACCATCAACTTTTCCAAAAAGTGTTTTTGCTCTTCATTTCAATCTTGTCCCTACAATATTTTGCATAACACAAATTCTCATCTAATGATTTGCTTTGACAACAAAGCAATTGCTGTCGAATCATAGAAGAAATCTCAGGTCTGAAACCAAACACAAATCTGTAAAGAAAATGTCCCATATCTTTATCAGCAATATCTTCAAATCCACTATATTGTTTGAAAGCCTGTACCAATCTCTCATAATAAGCATGTACTGTCTCCTTTAGTTCCTGGGTTGTTCTGTCAATCTGTACCCAATCAATCTCCTTAGGAGAAATCTTAGTAGTCGGGTCATTTATTACCTGCTGGTATTTCTTCAATAACACTGGAAATGGTCCGACGGTACTGCCTGGGGGGGCTGGTGGAAGTGCCTCATGTCTACGGTGTGACCTCAGCTGCTGGAAATGAGAATTACAAGAAAGGGTTTATCAGCCAGTAACACACCTGAGGGGTGGGGAGGGAGGGTGGGTTGTTAAGGGTTAAGAGTCTACAACCAAGAACAAGGCCGCATACAAGAGCTCCAATTGATTACTGCTAGAGGTACGCTCAGGGAGTTGCCATGGGAGGGGGGAGTAATATGCGACTTGTAACGGTTATTGCTGCTTTTTCGCCACTTCTGTATAAGCTGTGTAGGGAACTGGAGTACTATGATCGTGATCAAATGATACACAATATATTGATGCTACCTGGAACTTTATGTCAACTTCAATAAAGTTTGTTTAAAAAAAACACTGGAGATGGTGCTACTATTCTAGGATCTCTTTCTGGTTCTCTCTCAGGCCAATCCTCAGTAGCTTTAAATGTGGCCCACAAATCTCCTGAAATCACAATGTCAAGCAGAGTATTCAAATCAATCCACCAAACCTCTGAAATCTCCACAAATCTTTCAATCTGTCAGTACCATGCCACAAGATTTTCTCTCAATTTCGGGAAGTGATTTATAAATGACAAAATATCAGGTCTTGTTCCCGGCACATGGACATAACCTCCACCAGGTACTTCTCTCAATGGGAGCATCTGTATTTCTCCTAGACTTCCATCCAAGACACCAGGCGATGACTGCACCCTAACTCTTTTTATTTCCTTTTTCGACCATCTACATTCTGAGTTCTCTCTCTCACTCCATTTCTTGATCAATGTCATCAGTTCTTTAAACTGCAATTTCATTCCAAGAGCTCTCAAATTTACAATATCTTTGTCACTAAAGTCTAACCTTCATGAACTCTGTAAATATTTTGACTTTTGAATATGTATATCAGTGCTTAATATGTGACGCTGGTTTCCGGTGTTTAGCACCGGTGCTTATTTAACAGGGCTATTGAATTTTTCTCCCCCTGTGAGATGGGCCCAGTAATTATTAAAAATAAATGTGCCTACCTTTCCCTCCTTTCTTCCTTCGGTTCAGATGCATGACTGCATGTCTGCCTGCCTGGTATGTCTCTAGAGAATGGCCTACCCAGGTCCAGGCATGATGACAATGTGCTCGCCTGCCTTTCAGTGACCATTTATACCCATTGGTTAATGATGGTTGAAGACGGGCTGATGCTGAGCTGGAGGCAAGGCAGGCTGAGTACTTCAAAGTTCAGGTAATGCGACATCGGAGTACTTAAAAAAAGTGTATTGCTTACTGTTTTAGCAGTTCGCACACACTGACATTAATCCAGCTGAAACAGGCCATACATGATTAATTTAGATTTTTCGTTTTGCATGCTGATGCTCGTGGCCTGGGCTTACCATAAATAGCGTAGTCCCCGTCAGACCTCGCCTCGATGCGCACAGCACTGCAGCACTCTATAAAAACTGCCAGCATGCTGCACGCACCAGTACCATAATTGCTGTGCTGCATGGGCCTGGCAGTGGCAGTGGCAGCAGCATTACAGGGAGCAACTGGGTAGCACTAGCAGGTACGGCAGGCCAATCTCAACAGAAGATTAGAGCATGACAGTGACCAGCCAACATCACATAATTACACATTGCGCAAGTGGCGCGCAGCACTGCTTGATCTGCTGGGTGGGGCAGGGCGGGTGCGACTGTATTCAGTCATGCGCAGTGTAAACTGCATGTGCAGTAGAATTTGCCAGTGGTCTGCACCTGTCAGTGCCTACGAAGCTGCAGGTCACAGGTGAGCCCAGTAATAGCACTACTTCTAGTGACAATAGCTATTATATATATATGTATTAATTAAGATGATATGAAAATTAATTTAGATTGTTGGGTGTGTCAAGAAAAATTAAATCAAGATATAAATGATTTTAAATGGTTTGTCGAGCAATGATATAAATGAAGCACAATGCATTATACACCAAGAGAAAGGATAGCTGTATACCTTCTTACAATTATAAGATGCCCACTGTGCTTTTTAATCTGGTAAGAACGAGTTGAGCTGTGAGTCCTCTGTCTATGTTTATTTTCTTGAGATTTGAGCATGAAACGTTACAGGGGTATTCAAATCATCTAGGCACATTAGTATGCTAACATTGATAAAGGCCAGGGAGCCGAAACGTGTTTGCTAGCCAAGGTTACGCGGAATAAATAAAATAAATTTTGAAAAAGCCTGTAGTGCTCAGCGTTTTTGTGGAAACGGAAGTGTTCCGCGAGTCCGTCCTCGCGTGCTGCAAGCACCCGCTGAGCACACTGCCCCCTGCAGCCCCAGGGACCGCCACCCCCAGGCTGGTTAATGGAATGTTAGGGGGGCTCTAACGGCCCCCCAAGCCCCAGAGACCGCCACCCCGGGCTGGTTAATGGAATGTTAGGGGGGCTCTAATGACCCCCAAGCCCCAGGGACCGCCAACCTTGGGCTGGTTAATGGAATGTTAGTGGGGCTCTAACGCCCCCAAGCCCCAGGGACCACCACTACCCAGAGCTTTGAAAAGGTGAGGAGGGGAGCCGTGCAGCCCCCCTCCTGGTGCCATTGACGGCCCTGTGGACCGCCACCCCCAGGGCTGGCTCCTGCAGAGTCCCGGGGTGCCTACCCCCGGACACTGTAGTTTGCTATGGCAGGGCGGGAGTCTCGCGGCTCCCGACCTGCCATAGCAAAATTGGTTTTAATTTTGAAAGAGAGCAGGGAAACCTGCTCTTTCTTTCAAAATTCAAACCAAATTGCTTTTCCACATGGGGAGCTGCACCTTAGCAGCCCCAGTGTTAAGGGCTGGGTGTACTCAGAGTGGACGACCTCAATGTGAGGATGCTCCTAGATACTTGATGCACACTCTTGCAACGCGCAGTAGAGGTGCTCTAAGATACTTAATGCACTGTCTTGCAACACGCTGTAGAGGTGTTCTAAGATACTGGATGCACTGTCTTTCCAAGAAGTTTGCTTTGAGGTCCCTCAGTAATGTTAATGCTCTGGGATGTTTCTTAAGGGGTCTCCAAAAAGTCAGATAAACCTTTTACTGGATGACCACAGGAGCTGTTTGTGAAGCCATATCCTTGTTTCCGGCATAGACAAAGCATTTAAAGACAGATGGCAGCAGGCTTCCTAGTCCTCGCTATTTTACTGGCAAAGCATGCAAAGTGGACTCCGGGCTATGAGGCAAGAGGCAGCTTGTATATTTGCATCTTTTGGAATTAATGTGGCCATGAGATTCCTCTCCCCTATGCCATTCTGTTGGTTGTCTGGCTCCATCTGTCAAACAGCAAACCAATGTGCCTGGCCATGCAGTTATGGCCCTCGAGGCTTCCACAGTCAGTGTGCCAGGAGGTAGTCCTGCTGGTGAGGGCACCTAGACTCAACCCAAACACACAAGGAAATGGTCGGTCACAAGTGTGTTGCTGTACTAGAAACTCATGATAACTAGAGTGTGTGAATAGTGAAGAGTATTGCAGCTGACTGAGATATTCCCATCAGACCACCCTTCTGGCGGAGTTTCATCATATGGGATGTTTGTTAATACATCCAACCAGCCGCCCAACACATCAAAAGATGGTGCGGATATGGATGTGGGATCGAGATCTCTAGCCAAGCTGTTACTCAAGAATAGTCTTATGGGCGTGTAGTGCAGTGCTGTGGTGAAGAATTAAAATTACCGACTTAGACAAAAATACATTTCATGGAAGTGTTTAAGTGTTAAACATAAAAACACGCCTGGTAGTAAATGTATAACTACGCTATGGCGCTGTGCAGGAGGTCAACATGTTTCAGCCAAACAAGATACTATTCGGCTTTCATCAGGACCTAGTTGGTAAGCTACTGCCACTGTATAAATGTGAGTGCAAGAAAAGTAACAAATATATTTAAATAATAGAAGTACATATATCTAACAGGAACCTGGAGCCCCAATGTTCACAAGGGAGATGTACATTATTTCTCAATCCGCGCTCTGCGTGGGAGATGACCTCACCTCGCCCGGCAACCGCTCGGGAAATATGAGGCCCCGCTCAGTCCGTCGGTACCTCTCTCTGTCATCCGAGAGGGAGTGGAGGTCACCTAGACTCACCTTAAGACTCCCAAATTCTAGCGCAGCATTCTCTGATGTGCAAGCTCTGTCAAGGGCCACTTCCTGTGAAGTGCTGGATGTTGGTCTACTTTTTCACACCAGGCCATATCTGTTTTCACCATTACAATTTGATTTAGTTTCTCACCTTTCATGTCTGATGGCATTGTGACCATTTCTTCACCTGTGGCCAGTAATATTTTCCAGCTTTCAACCAGCGTATCTGTGTCTCAGACTTCAGAGGCACAGCTAAACTGCTCGAAAAGATCCCTCTGCCAGACTGTTGACTAGACCGACATATTCCCTGGGGGGATGAACCCCTATCTTTGCTTGCTAGCTCTTCTAGCTGTATGTTTCAGAGGAAGGGGAAATTACTAACTTATAGCACAGTACCAAACACAGCATTTATCATCTGCTGTGACCAAGAACAATCATTTTTTTAAGTAAGTAATATGTTTATTGTATAGTCTATTAAAACCCTAACAATGTTACTTACAATACTATTGCAGAGCTAAAGCAACCAAACCAGCAAGGCTAGCTGGGCAGATGGGGGTTTCACAGAGAAAATCACATTGCACTGGGCTTCTTTCCCTCTACTATTACCCAGCTTTTTCATGAACGGTTTCTTCCCACTGCATATTTACAGTGTGCTCTCTAGAGCTATGAACAGGTCGAAGGCAGAGTTTTCCCAGTTTATCAGCAATGTGACTCTACACTTGCAGGTAATCTTTAGCATTTCCATTCGCCTCTACCCTACTGAAGCCTCCCACGTACACATATTTTCTCAAGGTGAAACTCCTACACGTCATACTCTGCAGGTCGCAACCAATATGTCTAGACAGCTAAATAAATGCTTGCAAGCAGTGCTTAATTTGTAAAAATAAATAAGTGCTAGGGCTAGCATCAGGAGGCCACTGCAGCTTGCATCACACAAAGGATCCTGCCATGCTGCCAATGATAGTAACAATACAGCTGCTACCCATCACACTCAAGTGTGACAATGTGGACTATGTCAGGCCCCCAACGCTATAAGAATGGCTTGGGTGGCAGGTGATAGTCATTTTTAATGTATATTGAATTAATAATTAACTGTTGATGTGATCATCTCTAAATTAGCCAGACAGCACCTCTTTGTGGCAGACTGTCACAAGCGTCTGTGCTGACAAATAAGTGCTGGTGCCGACTGCCGAGCACCAGAAACCACCAGCTCAAATTAGGCACTGCTTGCGAGCAATAAGCTTCTCTAAGGCCACTGACGTGTGGCCACAATATGGTTCTTATAGGTCACAACTTCCAGGTCCACTGTCTTTGCCTTTTCAGCCTTGTTTAAGGAAGCCTGTATAGTAGGGTATGATAATGGACTTCTCTTCATGTTCTGAAACTGGTACAGGCACCTGTGATTACGGTGTTGTTGCATACATTTGCAATTTTTATGAAACACCCCACATTATTATTATTATTATTATTATTATTATTTATTTTTATAAAGCGCGATAGTCACCCGGAGGTATCCCAGCGCTGAACATGTAACTCTCCTTTAGGCAACTACTAGCCAGGTTGCTACAATGGGTCTGATTCCGCCCTTTCAGGGCCCTCTACCCCCTCCAACCAATGGCACCCACCTGCAAAAAAATTTAGGGACCTATAAGTGTGCCTACTTGTCTAGCTCCTCAAAGACAGCTGTTTGTGTCTTCTCTTCCACTGTATCTGACTAGAAAAGATCAGGTATTGCCCTCCTCCCTCCGATCCCAAAGTATCAAACTTTATCAGTGCCATGTCTTTCCAAGTCCTCTTTCCATCCACACATGATGTAGGAATTCGCAATTGACTTTATGGATGAAAATGAGCAGGATTACCTGAGTAACATCTATTTTATAGGCCTGATGAGTGATATTGTATATTCTGGGAGGCTTAAAGTGTTTGAACAGCGCCCAGTAAAAAAGTGTGTTTCAGATTGCATTGATGGCCAAAGGTACTTTGCCACACAATTGCAGGAGCACCTAGTGAATGTAGCAAAGGAGATTTGTCAAACTGTTCATTCTTTCCTGCGGTCTCCAATAAGCTGTAGAGGACATGAAAGCCCCCTGCTTTGTTGCCTCGTTTGCAGCTCATTTACCCTTGGTTCAGACGTGTGCGGTTTTTGCTATCTTAAATTGGGATAAGTGTCCAGTCTTTGAGTCTACTTCATCCGTAATAAGAACCCTAAATGTATGTATATTTTTTAGAAGGACATTTGTTAGACATGGCTTTTTCAGCAGGTTTTTCCCCAGACTATTTGCTTTTTTACTTCTTGTTTATGACCTTGTTTATGTTGGTTCTATGACTCTGGGTAGTTTGCCACTGCTGATCAGTGCTAAAGTGCAAATGCTCTCTGTGTAAATTGTTATTATGGATTGGTGTTTCCATTATTGGCTTATTTGATTTACTACTAAGTCCCTAGTACAGTGCACTGTGTGTGCCCAGAGCCTGTAAATCAAATGCAGCTAGTGGGCCTGAGGTACTGATTGTGCCACCCACGCAAGCAGCCCTTCAAAGGGTTCTCAGACCTGTCACTGCAGTGTCTGGGTGCAGTCTCTACTGCCATGTCGACCTGGTAAGTGCACCCACTTGCCAGGCCCTAACCTTCCCTTTTCTTACAAGTAAGTCACCCCTAAGGTAGGCACAGTTATCCCTGTGGGCAGGGTGCATTGTATGTGAAAGGTTGGACATGTACCGATGTGCATAACATGTCCTGATAGTGAACTACAGTGAAATTCGTTTTGCACTATTGAAAGGCTATCTTTCCCATTGGATAGAAGGGGAGTTTATTTATAACATCATATAAATATAACTACCCATTGGTACAGGATAGGAAGGTAACGTTTATTATGCATGAACTCAGAATATAAAGATGCATCTTTTAGTAAGGATGATTTTTACATTCAGTGTTTGAAAATATCAGTTTTAGAAAGTAGGTCTTTTCTTGCTTAGCTGTGTGTCTCTGCTGGTTTATGGATTGACTGTCTGGCTTTGGAGTGACAGGTGCTGGGGATGTGCATTCACTGTAGACAGCCACTAGGGGGGTTGAGGTGTGTCCTGCCTTTCCTGGATTAGTCAGGGCTGGGCTAAATAGACCTGGGCTGCATTTAGAGTAGTGGGAGGAGATTTCCTTTCACCTGAATGGGCCTGGTCTGCCTTATACAATGCTGCCTCCACCTCCTGCCGGGACGCTGGAACAGAGAGGACATAACTGGCTTTGACTGAGCACAGAGCCTCTCTGCCACAAAGGAACAAAGAGAAATGGAAAATAAAATATTGGGGTACAGACCCCAGGACTTTAGATTACTTTTGGACTCAAGTAGAGCCTACGCCAAGGAGAAGAGCTCGGAAAACTGAAGGAAAAGTACTGCCCCTTTGCTGTGTGCTCTCTGGAGTTGGCCTGCAGTGGCTGTTTCTGATATGGAGAGGATACAAACTTTGCTGTATGCTATGTCTCCTGCTTGAAGAAGATCTCCAAGGGCTTGAAGTAGAGATTGCCTCCTATTCTGAAGTCTCAGGGACACAAAGACCTCACCACCAGCTCCCCTGAACTTCCTTGCTGGGAGTTATGACCTGCCAAGAGGTGCCTGCTGCTGTGTTGAGCCTCTGGAGGTTGTTCCTGCTGTTGGGAATTGGAAAAGAGATGCAACGAGAAGCACGACGCATCCACACTCGTTTCTGACACATCCCTGCTGTGCCGCTGAAGAAACCAACGCAGTGTCTGTCGCAGCTGGAGAAATCACTGCATGCTGAATCCCATACACCGATCTCCGAAGTCCGAGATCTCCGCACCAATTCCGGTGCAGGCCCTGATGCGCGGCTGCAAAAACCAATGCATCGTGGAACCGTGGCTGGAGATCCAACACATTACACCGGGCATTAAGTCTACAAGAACGACGGGGCCGCAGTAAGAAACTGACGCATCACCTCCATGCAAGTGAGAAACCTACGCATCACCTTCCCTTCAGTATGGAACCAATGCATCACCTCCCCTGCGTGGCAGTAGGGATATGATGCATCACCTCCCTTGGAGTAAGGAACCGATCCATCACCTTCCCTGGGCGTGAGGAACCGACGCATCACATTCCATGCAGCTGTTTTTGGTTATTATTGTGAAGCATCCAAGGCACTTTGTGTTAAAAGTGTTGCATCTATAGTTTTCTATGGACAGAACTGTTTTTACCATCTAAGGATTACATTTTGATTACTGTATTGTGGATTTTTGTTGTTTGGTTTAGATAAAGATTACCTATTTTTCTAAATTGGTGCGGTGTCCATATGTAGTGTTTTCACTGAATTACTGTATGTGTGCAGAAATGCTTTACACACTGGCTCTAAGATAAGCCTGTCTGCTCGTGTCAAGCTACCAAGCAGGTGAGCAGGGGTTATTTTAGAAGTGTTTCCCCCTTACCCTGTCTAATAAGAAGGGTCCCTGCTTGAGCAAAGGTGCAAACCATTGCCAACTAGATACCCCCATCTCTAACAACATTTTATCAATATTCTTCTTATCGTTTAGGCCAGGCAAAAAAACATACTGTTTGGGTGAGTTGCATTTACCAAATCTGGAGGGTTTCCACCTCAAAAGCAGTATAACGGCTGGTTGGTAGATGCTACATATGCATGTTTTTACATGCTTCTGTTATGATCTTGATGACACAGTCATTGCTTTCCTATTTTTTCATTTACAACGTTTAATAAATGTGCTAAATCTTCCTTTTGATAGCATTAGTCTCTTCTCATCGAGGGCCCCCAAAGTCATGAACAATGCAAAATGGGAATCTTTGTGAAGTAAGCTCTCACTTTTTGACTTATATGTCTCAACTCCAGGTATCCAATCTGGATCCTGATTGATCGAGAGTGTTCCAGTATTTTCATGGCTTCTCTGACTTTAGGGCTCACCATAACCAATACTCCACCACATCCAACACAAGGATCTCAATGACCCTCTTAAGAGTTTGCTTCTCCACCATCCATTTAGACCCGAAGAAAGAGACTTGCTATCCTATGCTTGGTTTTCATAACTATCATCCCAGATTGGCAATAGGGTTGGCCCTTCTTTGTAAGTAACCGTGCATGCTATCTTTAGTGTTGAATTGATTTTGAATTCCTATTCCTCTGATCCTCTCTCTTCCCCGCGAAACCGCCACCCATTTTCAGAAGGGCTATTGCTGGATGCACAGAAGCTGCTTGACAAGGAACTACGGAATTTATCCACCTGACTGAGATATGTTGATTTCTTCGTGTGCTTCTTTTCAGTGGAAAACAGGACTAGGAACTCAATACCCTCCTGGTCTCTTCAGCTGCTTACTTATGTCTGTCCATAACATTCAAGGTGGTGACCTTTGTCCACAACCTGGCATTTCCTCAGCTGATGTAGGATTGGCTGTGCATTCTGGATCTAAAAAAAATAACTTCCACGCCCTTGTTTTGCACCATCACAGAAGCTTTCTCTTGTATCATGCTGCGAGCAGTTTCATCCAGTACAAGGTTCCACTTGACTTCAGCCTTAATTTGGCATCCAGCCTGGCAGGGCCTACTGCCTTTAATTCACAGTTTTGTTCCTTCACCAGACTCAGTCATTGTTATTTCATCTCCATGTTTTATGAACATGTAGAAGTCTTATTTGGTCCAGGCTCAGAAGCTATGTTTCCATGGCATTCTCCTTGATAGGGTGTGAAAGTTGGCAATGGAGAAGAAGGCTTCCCCACTATCCAGACACAGTTCTGACTAGCCAGGGGACTCCTCCATCACTTTGATGCCAAAGGTTGTGGGACTCAGTGTCATTTGTATTCTAGAGACTCTTTTTAGAGTTTGTTTAGTGGATTGTCTCTCAGGTCCATCTTGACTTTACCTGATGGCAAAAGGTGACCCTGCGGTTGGTACTGATATTTCTTAATCAAGTCAGGATAGTCTTTGTTAATTGTCTGCACCTCAAAATCGCCTTGTTGGCACTTCCTTCCTGATTCAGAATGCTGAAGCTTACATCAGGACTGACATTGCAGAGTACAGCTATTGTGCCAATACACTGAATAGTGAATGATCAATCTATTGGTTGTCTTTCTTCTATTTCATCTTAACCTTTGTGAAAATAGAAGAAGGAATCTACTGACTCCAGAAGCTCTGTAATTGGTTCCTCTTTATGGTCATTGGCGAATTGGCTTCCATCCGGCCAGAAAACGTAGTCAGACTTGGTGATCAGCTGGTTCACTCCCTACATAAGTGGAAAGCCAAATTAATCAAGTGTTTTGTTTTATGTTGGGACTTGCCAGCAGTGGACTAGATTGCCTCAGTGGCAAATTTACACATTGTTCTGGTATAATCAGTATGGGCCTTATTTAGACTTCGGCGGACAAGTTACTCTGTCGCAATGGTGACAGATATCCCGTCCGCTGCGATATAAATCCCATAGGATATTATGGGAATTATGTTTCGGCAGATTGGATATCCGTCACTGTTGTGACAGAGTAACCCGTCGGCAGAAATCTAAATCAGGCACTTTGTTTGCAATGTGGACCATTACACACAAATTTCCAGAAAATAGCTTAAGAAAAATGTTTCAAATCAGGTGCTAGGTTCCTCAAGTTTTATTCAGCAACATATTTGGCATTGTCTTCCGTATGGACGGCACACTGTTTCCCACTGCAATATATTGAATTCAGGGTAATTTTCCAGTGGGTACACTGACAAGGCTTAACTTATAAAATTATAAATGCCGGTCCCAAATGTTTTTCTGAGGAAACAGTACATGCTAGTGAGGTAGGCCTTGTCAGTGTGTATTCTTTATATGCTTAAATAAAAAAATAAAAAAATAAAGAATCTTTTGTCTCTAAAGCCATTTGTACCCTTACTTTATACGACTCTCTCCCAACTCAGTATCTGCCCCTAAAGGCATTTGCCCTCTAGTTGTGATGGATAGTATTTTTGAGGCCTAACCTTGTGGACTTATGTGTAGCCAGGGTATACGGTATTAATTACGGGATACATTTTCTTAAATCTATACCTTATTATGTTGTATTGTAGCATTTATGTACCACTTTCTTAACCCTTATGAAGCCCCAAAGAGCTTTCAGGTGTTAAACGAAGAGTGTACTCTAGTCTTGTGCATGATTGTTTGACTGTTGTTTTTGCAAATGTTACCTTTTTCTTGACTTGACCATCTAGTGAGTATGGAGGAAGCGGAACTGCCAGTACAAGATACCCTAAGGTAATTAAAACCGCACATCTTTGCCAAGTAGCTGGAGATTTGTATGAAGTTCCAAACAGGGTAATACCCCAGGCCAGATACTCATGGGATGCTGCTAAGTTAGCCAGGCCAGAGAAGGAAGAAAGAAAAAGAAGACCCTTTCTCCTCGCAAGAATGAATTTGCTCAACACAATACAAACAAAATGCGATACAGGAGGAAAGGGACCAAAGAGAAAACTTGCCCATGCGAGTGAGTGCAAGAAAATTCACTGTATACCTGTTCCTCTTTTGCAGCGGCCTGAAGGAAATATGGACAATGAGAAAGGAATATATAGTAAGTCAAAAGGACAACATGAGGTATCTACTGAGCAAACAGTTCCCAGAAGTGACCACAAAGGTAGCCATATTCCTGAAAATTCAACAAAAGCGGTCTCTGCTTCTCTGGTTTCAACCCAGGAAGCTTTAATCTCCAAAATGCGAGGATAAGGTCCAAAACATCACCAAAAGTAGCAAACACCGAGGACCGGAGGCAGCGAAGTCGAACAAAGTAAAAGGGAAGTAGACAATGCAACACTTGGGGTACGCTGCAAACAACTACACCTGCATTAAGGTCTCAGCAGGGGTCATATATTTCTTTCTCACTGTGTATATATGTGCATGCTTTTACAGGCAGAGTGAGTGGGAAAATGAACACTTACATCACTGAGGAAGCACAATCAACCAGAGTGGCCAAATGACAGAGGGCTTGGCAAATAGTTCTTTTCTATTTTCATGAAGAGACAACTAAATTACAAATACAAATCGGGATGTGGCAATTTTGCATATGATAGCCACACCAGTCTTCACAATGCCATTGTCTTAACTCTACCTCACCGAATGGTAGCTATATATTGCTCTCTACATCAGACACTCACCGCAAATGTTCTTTTGTTTACTACATTTTTATGTCTACCATGCTAACCAAATGGCTGCATCTTCTAAATAAACACACACTATGGTGTGTGACTTGTATTGACAAACAACAAGATGATGGACAGAGTGCTGAAACCTTTCAACCACTCACCCCGAGTCAAGAGATCTGGGTTTAATCCATCATTCTTTTGCTCACTCTGCCACCCCAGTTTGGACCCAGCCATATGCAAATCTGCCCTGCCCGAACTGCCAGGCCAGGTCCTCCCTGGACCAGAAACAAGCATCCTGGGACCGGTTTCAGGGTATCACCACTCATCAGCCAAGCTAGCTTGAATCCAAGTGGCACAGCGAGCAAGGGACCCACGTCTGGGCATATCCATGGTCGCTTATAGGGTGAACATAGTAAACACAATAAGATTATCGATGCAGTGCTGAAACTTTTCAACCACTCACCCCCAGTCAAGAGATCTGGGTTTAATGGTTTAGTGGAGTGGTGTGGCTCACTGGTTAGAGGCGGCAGACCCGGAAGCAGAGGACGGCCCGGGACCAGGGTTCAATTCCCGACGCGGCAGGGTGGTGGACCAGGGTCAGCGGACTCGATAATTCTCACCTCGGTGCCTACTCTAACCAGGGATCACACTCGGCAACTCTGGGCATTAGCTTGCCTCATCTCCACAACAGCCCCCCACATACGCCGGGGATGCCTGGTTTCACTTTGGAGATACCCAGTAGGGACCATCTCACAGGGAAAGCCAGGACGGGTTCCCCAGCGGTCTACAGTGCGGAGATACCCCATGTGGGGTGATTCATGCGCTTTACAAGACATCATTATATGACATTATATATATCCATCGTTCTTTTACGTTTTTGTTTTTACTACATACTGCTCTGTTTTTTCAAGATGTGGTTACATTATTGTTTCTGCTGTTCTATTTCCTGAGGCAGGTGGTGACACATTAAAACAACAAAAGGTGATTTGTGGAATGCTTCCAAGTCTCGAGCACCGGCAATTGCTTTGGGCCGCATTGAACTCTAATGTATTTGTGTCCAGTCCTCTGCAGACAGAGAGCAACCATATATAAATCAGTCTGGGCCCTGCTCCAATAGGATTAGTCCTGCCTGAACTTTTAGAAAACGTAATCTCTGAACAGGAACACAAGAAACCCCTAGAGGTGATACAACAGAACAAGATTCACAAGGTTCCATGGGTGGGTGATGGAACCCTTAGATGTATGCAGAGTTATCAGGAAGTCCTCGGTTAGGCAGGTTTGCTGTGTTATGTTGGAACGGCGCTATATTCTGTAAGTGTGCCCCACCTCTTTCTCTGACCCCGAGACAATCCTAATTGGGCGAGCCCACTTTTCGGCCCCTTTTGCGCCCCTCATGAAAGCATGCACGAGGCACCCTGTTTTCCTGTCCCTGCCCCTAGATCACGTTACACAGTTCTGAGTTGTGACCTGTTAGGTAGGCGCCGCGCAGGGTAGAATGGTAAGTGTAGGAACCGTTCAGACCCCTGTGCTCTGCGGACAAACCAGCCGTGCAACTTCGCACAGAAATATACCAAGGCCCTAATTTTGAGAGAGTTAAAAACTGGAAATCCTCCAATTTCTGAAGGAAACTTTAATATACCCTAGAATACACCTACTGAATTGTCACCACAATACATTTCAGCCAGTAAACTGTACTCCGTATTCTAGTTTCGTCCTCAAATTAGAGGATTTTTAGTTCCCTCCTAAGTATTAAAATAGTTTGCATGCTGTCAGATTTTTGACGGAACGCTTGGTTTCACATTTTTCTGCGTGCATTTTAATTAGAAACAGGCAGAATCGTGCCCCCGCTAAGCCTGGCAGCTACTTCACCATTCTTAACATTCCTTTAAAGCGATTGCTTACTTCAGATGCTCTCACTTTGTTTTTATGCTTATTCTTATACTCCCTGCCGCCAACACTTCTGTTTGCTCATACATACCGCGGTATCATAAGGGCATGATTTTGTATTTACAATCTGCGTGGGCTTCTTCCTGCAGACGGGCGGCCTCGCCAAATTCCTGTGAAGTCGGCTGCATGTCCACGGGCAGACTGCAACAGAAAATAGGCCCAGACTTCAAAATAAAAGTCGCCCACATTAGTGAATTAGATAACTAAACAAGTGGACCATGTTTGCAAAATGGGTTCGTTTTGAACTTTTAAAGACACGCTGTACACGTGTTTTGCAAAGCATGGAAGACTGTGTGCATTTATTTGAGCTTGCTGCAGGCAATGTTTCTTTGATATCAGGGAATTCAATAGTAAACAAGGATTGGCAAAGTCAATAGGTCGCGCCTATACAAGAGCTATTGGCTGTGCCAATATGTTTTTAGCCATGTTGTACACCAGCGTGGCTGCTGTTCAGCATGGCTAAAAGTTAGGGGGGTAAAGGAGAGTGGGGTGGAGTCTTGTAGAGTGGAGCGCTATGGAGTGGCATAGAAAGTCGTGGAGTGCCGTTGATTTGAGTGGCATCAAGTGATGTGGAGTGTCATGGAGTGGCATAGAGTGGAGTGGTGTAGAGTGTTGTGGGGTGTCATGAAGGAGTCGAATGTTGTAGAGTGGGAGAGCGTACAGTGTGGTTGTATAGAGTGGAGTGGTATAGATGTTGTAAAACAGATTGGAGTGGCATAAAGGGTGTTGCGCAGAGTGTTGTAGAGTGCCGTAGAGCGGAGTAGATTGACATAGAATGGAGTGGCATAGAGTCGGGTAGTGTAGGAGAGTGGAATGGCATAGAGTGAAGTAGAGGCGAGTGCCATAGAGTGGAGTGGCAGAGAGTGTCATAGAGTGGAGTAGCGAGGTGGATCAGGGTGGAAAAGTGTGTTGTAGAATAGAATGGAGTAAAGTGGCATGGAGTGGCATAGAGGGAGTTGCGTAGAGCTGAGTAGTGTCGTAGAGTGGCATAGAGTAGAGTGTTGTAGAGTGGAGTATTGTTTAATAGAATAGAGTGCCATTGAATGGAGTGTCTTTGAATGGAGTAGAATGGCCTAGAGTAAAGCAGCATAAGATCCAGTGGTGCAGATTGGCGTAGAGTGCATTGTTTTGAGTGAATGGTGTAGACTGCATTGGGGTAGAGTGCAGTGATATAGAGTAGAGTGGAGCAGGGTAGATTGCAGTGGTGTATAGTTCAATGGCGTAGATTCGATTGGCGTGGAGTAGAGTAGGGCGGCGTGGAACACAGTGGTGTAAAGTGCAGTGGCATAGAGTAGATTGTTTCAGAGTAGAGTGGAGTGGTGCAGTATAGAGTGCAGTGTACAGTAGCGAAGAGTGCAGTGGAATAGAGTGGTGTAAGTGTAGAGTGCAGTGGCATGGAATTCAGTGGTGTAGAATAAATTAGAGTGGTGTGGAGTGATGTAGAGTGTAGTGACATGGGGTACATTGGTGTAGAGTGCAGTAGAATGGCATAGAGCTGAGTGGTGCAAAGTAGAGTACAGTGGTGCAGAGTAGAGTGGTGTTGAGTTCAGTGGTGGAGAGTGCAGTCTTGCATAGTAGAGTGTCATAGAGTGCATTAGCATAGCTTACAGTGGTGCAGTCTACAGGGGTGCAGAGTACAGGTGTGTGGCTCACTGGTTAGAGGAGGCATACCTGGAAGCAGAAGTCAGCCCGAGACCAGGGTTCAATTCCCGGCTCGGCGGGGTCTTGAGTCCTAAAATGTCCATGGACTCGACAATTCTCACTCCGGTGCCTACTCGATTCATGGGTTCACACTCTGCGACTCTGGACAATAGCTTGCTTAATCTCCACAACGGCCCCTCGAGGCGGGATGCCTGGCTTTCACCTTGCGGATACCCTGCTGGGGTATCTCACAGGGGAATACCAGGACGGGTTCCCTAAGCAAGCGCCTTGATGCCTTCGGGTGATACGTGCGCTATATAAATCGCAATACAGAATACAGGGGTGCAGAGTACAGTGGTGCAGAGTGGCTGGGGTAGAGTGCAGTGGCATAGAGTGAATTGGGCTTGAGTAAAGTGGTGTGGACTGCATTGGCGTAGAGTGGAGTAGAGCGGTGGTATATAGTGGTGCAGCGTAGAGTGCTGTGGCATAGAGTTCAGTGGTGTAGAGTGGAGTGTCACAGAGTAGAGTGGCGTAGAGTGCAGTGCCACAGAGGGCAGTGGGGTAGAGTAGATTGTTTCAGAGTAGAGTGAAGTGGTGTATAGTGTAATGGTGCTGTGCAGAGTGCAGTGCCATAGTGTAGAGGCCGAAAGTGCAGTGGCATTGAGTGCAGTGTTGCAGAGTAGAGTGGCACAGAATGGAATTGTGAAAAGTAGAGTAGAGTGACCTAGACTGGAGTGGTGTAGATTGCAGTGGCAAAGAGTGCAGTGGGGCACAGTAGATTAGAATGGTGTAGATTGGATTGGGATAGAGTATAGTGGTGTAGAGTGTATTGGCGTAGGGTGGCATAGAGTCGAGTAGTACAGAGTAAAGTAAGGTGGTATAGAGTGCAGTGGCACAAAGTAGAGTGGCGCAGATTAGAGAGGCGTAGAGTTCAGTGGCAGGAAGTTAAGTGATGCAGAGTAGAGTGTCATACAGTGCAGGAGTGTAGAGTAGAATGCTGTAGAGTGCATTGGTATAGAGTGTTGCAGAGTAGAATATAGTGGCTTACAGTGCAGTAGTGCAGCATAGATTAATATAGAGTGCAGTGGCATAAAGTGCAGTGACACAGAGTGTGGCAGGATAGAATAAAGGGGAGTAGAGTGGCACAGGGTAGATTGCAGTGGCATAGAGTGGAATTGTATGAAGTGGAAAGGTGCAGAGTGGAAGAGAGTAGCGTAGAGTGCAGTGGCATAGAGTAGAGTGTCATAGAGTGCAGTGGTGTAGATTAGAGTGACTTAGAGTGTTTTGGCATAGAGTGCAGTGCTGCAGAGTAGAGTGGTATACATTTTAATGGTTTAGAGTGCACTATTGCAGAGTAGATTGGTATAGAGTGAAGTGGAGTGTCATAAAGTGGAGTGGTATACAGTGCATTGGCATAGAGTGGCATAGAGTAGAGTGGGTAGAGTAGAGTGCAATGGCATAGAGTGCAGTGGCTTAGCGTTCAGTGGCTGAGAGTGCAGTTTTGCAGTGGTGTATAGTAAAGTGACTTAGAGTGATTCAGCATGGAGTGCAATGGTGTAGAGTAGCGTGGTACTGAGTAGAGTCATGTAGAGAGCAGTTATGTAAAGTACAAGGCGTCAAGTGCAGTGGCATAGAGTGTTGCAGAGTAGACAATAGTGGCATAGAGTAGAGTGGAACAGAGAGGAATGCCAAGGTGCAGAGTGCTGTGGTAGTGAGTGGCGAGTGGAGTGGTGTACTGCAGAGTACAGTGACATAGAGTGCAGTGGTGTAGAGTGCAGTGGTGCAGAATAGATTTTATTGTAGAGTGGGTTGGCATAGAGTGTGCTGGCGTAGAGTGAAGTGGGTCAGAGTAGAGTGCCTTGGTGTACAGTGTAATGGCATAGAGTGGAGGTGTGCAGAGTGGAGTGGTGTAGAGTGCAGTGGCGAAGGATGCAGGTGTAGAATAGGGTGGAGTTGAGTATATTGACATAGAGTAGAATGGTGCAGAGTAGAGAGGCGTAGAGTTCAGTGGAGCAGAACAGAGTGCAGTGACACAGGGTGTAGTGGTGTAGTGTGGAGTTGAGCAGAGCAGAGTACAGTGCAGTGGCATGGAGCGGTGAAGAGTAGAGTGGGGTAAAGTGGAGTATGCATGGTGTGGTAGTGTACTGCCATTACCATCTTCAATTGAAATGACCATTACATTTGTACAGACATTCCATTTTACTGATGAAATTATACAGCGCGCAAATTATAATTCATTGAAATGTCATCACCTATTGTATTGATTTGTTTTTGATCTGATTAACCCCTTGGCTGCTGGGGTCATTCCCCTGCCCTGCTGGGGGGAGGGGGGCGTGCACAGCGCCCCGGTGCTCATGACGAGCTCAGCTCGTCATGAGCCATGGTGGTCGTGTGCTCATGACGAGCTGAGCTCGTCATGACCACACCCGTTTCATTAGAACGCTCGCACAGCAGGGGAATTTGCCCAGCGTGCGAGCATTCTAATGGTCATGACAAGCTGAGCTTGTCATGAGCACACGAGAACCGTGGCTCATGACGTGCTGAGCTCGTGATGAGCGTGGGAGGGGCTAAAATATTTGTTTCCACCACACTTCAGAATTGGCAAGCAATGTGGTTCATTTGTGATAACCTCATTCTGATATATTCTGAAATATCTAGTTCATTTATAGAAATTTACATTTTGTTGGGTGTTAGAAAAAAGAAAACATTCTACAGTCTTCTGAACAGCATACCCTCAGTAGCTGGCATGATTGTCACATAAATCATCTCACTTTGCAGTCAGAGAAAGAAAAGTAAACACCAAGCTCCCTGGAAGACAAAGCTTGACATTTGATCTCTGTTTTCAGCTGCAGAGCACATGTGACAAGATAAGAACAAGATTTAAAGTCCCGTTTACAAAAATCCAATACTGGTGGAAGAATGCAGTAAATTAGGTTTGGATAAGGGAAGAGACAAACTCAAACTGGGCAGCCTAAATCAAATAAAACCAGCAAACAGAAAGCAAACAAATGTGAGTTACAAACTGCAAAGCCAATGGTGAGCAACGGGCAGAGTGCATTCATAGGCCAGCTTTCTGAATGTCCCAAAGATGTCATTAGCAAACCAGTCAGCTTTGGTTACTGGTAGGCTTTGACCTAAAAAGTCTGAGTAGACCATAAAACAATCCCAAAACTAGACATAATAAGCTTTGGCAAAGCCAATAGGTTTTGCCTATGTGAGAGCTAAAGGCTTTGGCAATGTGTTTTAGCCATGTTGTACATTAGTGTGGCTACAGTTCAGCTTGTCTAAAAGTGGGGTGAAGAGGGGTGGAGTGGGGTAGATTGGTAGAGAGTTGAGTGGGGGTAGAATGGAGTTGAGTGGGGTAGATATGGGTAGATTGAAGGGGAACGGGGTACATTGGGGTAGTTTGGAGTGGAGTGGGGTGGATTGGGGTGCAGTGGAGTGGGGATAGATTGGAGTATATTTAATTCGAGTGGAGTGGGGTAGATTGGAGTGGAGTAGGGTAGATTGTACTGCAGTGGAATGGATTGGGGTAGAATGGAGTGGAGTGGGTAAACGGGGCTAGAGTGGAGTTGGGCATAGTAGATTTCAGTGGGCTGGAGTGAAGTGGATAGGAGTGCATTGGGGGAGTGAGGTCGAGTGGCGTGGGATATATTGGAGTTGAGTCTGGTAGATTGGTTTGGAATGGGGTAGAAGGGGTAGAGTGGAGTGGGGTAGATTGGGGTAGAATGGAGTTGAGTGGGATAGATAGATGGGAGTGTAGTGTTGTGACATTGTTTGGAGTGCAGTGGGGTAGGTTTGGGTGGGTTTGACTGGAGTGGAGGGTAGCTGTGGCCTTCAGGCTACATCTCTTGCACATGGGTGCATATGAATACAGGGCCCCTGAAACTGCTTTCGGTGGAATACATATAAGAACAAGGACTTAGGCCCAGGTTTTAAGGAGAAATGGAATAATTGCTGTGCTGCACAAAACTGAAGCCCCTAGACAGTCACATATTTTGTATGTGCAAAGAAGAGGTGAAATATATATGAGACTGCGGACACAGGTTTTAAGGAGAAACTGATTAACTGTAGCGCTGCCCAAAATTGAGGCATTTTAAAAAGCCACACACCTTGTGCTTGAAGAGGCACAGATGTGTCCAAAATGTTTATTTTGATTTGTGGCAGCCTGGCCTGAAGCATGTGACTGGACGTCTTGTTTGAAAAGACTATGTGAGTACGGTTTAAACTAGTGTACACTTTAAACAGAAACATACTTGGTATGTGCGTGGAAGAGGTGCAGCCTACAAAAATATGGACTGCTTTATTTTTCGTGCCATTTGTTTGATGCTATAAAAGGAAGTGCCAAATTCCAAAACAAATTAAGGCAACAAACAAATATGTAGGACAGAAGTTAAAAAGCAACGCAAAGGTGTAGCTTGGAAGATGAAATGAGGGCTAGAAATATGCAAAGAAAAGGACTCTGAATCACAGCACGAACAGTGGGAGGACAGCTGAAGGACATTAATCAAAATGAATGAATTAGTACTTGGTCCATGCTCCGGGGAAATAAAAGGAAGTATTGTGAGGCATATGTTGGCCAATTAGGAGGCAGATAAAAAGTATTACAATCAAGCCAGCAAATCATCAGTAATGGGTGGGCTCCAAGCCCTTTAATGTATACAATACCCTTCAAAGTAGTAGTGCATGTGTGCTGTTAGGCAAGACCTAAAAAGAGCTGACACACTGACCTGCCAGACCATCCATTCTGGCACTGCCTGATTGCCCTGTAGGACAGTCTGAGCATGTGTGATGCTTGCTTGCAGGATCAGGGTACTGTTAAATGCAAGAAAGGGAGAGGATGTGGTCTGGCGACTGGACTGCCGACTTTGTAGCTGGGAAACCAAGGTTCGAGCCTCGGGGTCGACTCCATATCCTGTGATTCTGAACAAATCACTTAGGGCCAGATGTAGGTGATCCCAATTTATTTATTCTTAAATACCGATTCATACAGATTCGGTATTTAAGAATAGGTAAATGGGATGTAGATAAATATTCTGTAAAAATTACCAAATCTGAAAGATTCTGTATTTACCAAATCGGTATTTACCGATTCGGTAATTGCCATTCATTCCTATGGGCCTGGAGGCCCATAGGAATGAATGGCAATTACTGAATCGGTAAATACTGATTCGGTAAAAGGGGGAAAACATTGAAGGGTGGCAGGGTGTCACTTTGACACCCTGTTGCACCCCTCAATTGTGTATGGGTGCACATGTTGCAGACATACATGCCCTAAGAGCATTTATGTCTGCAACATGACACTGAAGCAATTTGCATAAAATTGCTTTTTTTTCCGTTATTTACCACCAACTTGTAGTTGGTGGTAAATAACGAATCCTAACATGGGATAAGCACTCATTTAAGTCCTCCCTATATTAGGAATTCAGTAATATACCGAATCGGTATTTAAGAAATCGGTAATTTACCGAATCCTTAATGTCGGCCCCTACATCAAAAAAGCCTATTACTGGTCGGTAACGGTCGAAATTCGTTAATTTTGGCCGTTAACGACCGGTAATAGCCTTCCTACATCTGGCCCTTTATCTCCTGTGCCTAACAAAAAATGAACGTGTCCTTGTGTAATGTAACTGGTGTTCATGTAAAGCGCTCCATTACCTTCGGGTCGAGTTTGCGCTACACAAATCTGCCACAAAAAAAAAGAATGCATTTCTCTAGCTTCTCACAAGAACCACATTAAAATTGACTTTGATCTTTCGCCAAAATGTAAAAATAAAATAAACTCACATTAAAATTTAAAAAAGTGTATTTATTTAAATGTTAAACATTTCACCTTAGTATATTATTTATTTATTTATTTTATTTAAAGAGTTTTATATAGCGCTGGCTAGACCCGAAGGTATCAGAGCGCTTTACAAGAGAATCAACAATGTAACAGAAAAAGTTCAACAATTACACAATACATCAAAAAATAGGCAATACAATTAGGAGAGGAGGGAAAGGAGAGAGAAAAATAGTGGAGGGGGTAGGAGAGGTGAGAAAGGGAGGATAAAGGAAGAGACAACAAGGAGAGATGAAAGGAAGTCTGTCTAAAGACCGACTGGGTAGGTGACGACCAAGGAGGAAATCCACGGTCCATCTCCCCTATAGCTAAACCAGGTAGCTCCATCGGGCATCAGACAAAATAGTTCAGTCTCAATACATTCAGAGAGGAGAAAAGGAGAGACATAAATAGAGGGAGGAGAGGACAGGAGAGACGAGAGGAAGTGCAACAATGTGGTTCAACAATATAACAGAAAAAGATCAACAATTACACATTACATCGAACAATCAGCAATACAGATTATATCACTGCACTGTGAGGAGTTTAGTAAAAGTGATAGTTTTTATACATGCATGCCTGCCTCTCCCTGAAGGCGACAATGACACTAGTTAACTAAGTGGCAAGTCAGTTGTCATGTTTGCCCTATATGTGGCCTAGATTCTTATCATGCATGAACAACATTACAGTTTTCTAAATCAAACACAAGAGGTGTTTTTAACAACACACATCCTGAACTCACATATTTGAAGGTGCTCTCATATGTGATACTGAAGAAAAAGGCGCTCAGTGAAATAAAATATTTGCTTACTATGATACAGTTTTGTCAAGCAGGGAAGTCGGGATTGAACACAGGTTTTCTATTTTCACAATATGCAATTCAGGCAGTATGGTTTCTCTTTTTCTCTCATTTTTTATACACCAAAGGTACCTGTTTTGTTTTTATTTCCTTGTACATGAGGTGAGAGTGTGGTGGCAGACAGAAGCCACATGAAGGCTTGGCTCTTTTTGGGCTCGAGGGTCGAAAGTGACTTTGAGCTGGGCCAGAGCCAGATATCTGGCTCGAGCATTCAGAGGCTTGCCCACTCCTAAGTAGCACTATGTTGGAGAGGTGTTTACAATGTGTCAGCTCCCTCCCATCAAGCTGCAAGGGAAACTATAACAAAAACACAATCTGCTGCATCAGTTCTAACAGTTTAAGCAGTGGTGTGGAGGGTTGATTTTGTCCCGAGGACCCCGTCCCCCGGTACCCTGCAATATCTCCCTGGGTTCCCTAGTCCCACCCAGGGCACCCAGTGTGCTATGGGACAGTGGGGGGAACCTCAAGGCCCCCTTGCTCTCAGGCAGCTTCCGGCTTCCTGCGGGAGTTGCCAGTTCTCTTGCACACATGGAGATACTGGAATTGCAGCTCCCTGCTTACAACAGCAATAGTTTCATCTCTTTCCCTGCCTGTATATCTGTGGGCAGGGAAAAAGATGAAACCCCTGGTTCCAGCAAGTGGGAGCATTTTGACAGCTCCTGCTTGTTGGAACTGGATTGTTTGCATTGGCTTGGCCGGAGCTGTTACAGCTCCTGCCAAGCATAATCAAACAGCTATGTTCTGGGGGTGGGCACCCCGGGACATAGGAGAAGCCAGCCCTGGGGGATGGTGGTCCCCAAGGCCATTATTGACTCCAGGACGTCTCTTCCTTTGTTATGTACGGGCCGACCACAAGGAGTCACTGTGTATGGTGCAGGAGGGGGGGGCATGCTGCCCCCTCTATATTTTTCAAAAAGCTTCAGAGAGGTGGTGGTCTTCAGAGGGGTAAAGAGGGTTAAGCACTACTCCGTATATCTGTATGTATCCCTGGGAAAGTGGTGGTCCCTTGGGCATCAGTATGCACTTGGAGGAGGGCAACGTACACCCATCCATTTCTTTAACAAAAATCGGCATGCCCCCTGACCTGCCCCACCCGAGTGATTTTTAAGAAACAAGGGGGACCCAGCGGGTAGCTATGGACCATGGGTATCAGTTACGTTTTAGGAGACAAAGGTCCTTAGCATTTGTGAAAGTAAAGAGCAATTATTATATAGAACACAATAGGCTGCTATATATTTATCTTCCTTGTCCAGCCGGACAGGGAATTTATTTATCAGAAGATAAAAGATAATCGGTTACAATACATTTCTACAGCAATAGTACTTTGCAGTAAGACACACTCCTGTGCCGTACCGGGAGGAAAATAAAAATAGAAAAGAGTGAAAGGGGTGTTTCAGGCAAAGGAAAAGAGCAGGCAGGGTACTGTTGCGAATCAAGAGTTTAACAGTATCGCCTGGAGTAGTACATACAACTTAAAATACAAATTGTTTTAATGTATGGCCACTCATAGGTGTCGACGTTTCGATCCCTCGCTCAATTAATAAATGGGATCATCTTCAGGACTTAAATAATAGTTTTGCCTGGGTTATGACCGCCTCTTAATGGAGGTGTCGAGTTGCGAAGCTGCCAGCGTCGCGGGGGCTTTTGGATAATGCAAAATGATGAGTTTGAATTCCTTGGGCTTAGTAGTTGAAGGCCCGTGGAGTGCTTCCAATTAAGACTTTCTCACGGCTTTGCTTGTTGCCGTGTGCAGGACCCGTGGGCGGTGTGAACGCGATCCTTGTGAGAATTAACGCTCTGAATGGGGATCAATACAAAATTGGGCGGAGAGGGCTTGATGGCCGTCGCCGCGGTGCGGTCACTGCCGTGAATGATCCGCAAGTTTTTTGGATGCAGCCGTGGTGAATGCCGGCGTCCCAGATCCTACCAGGACCTAAAACGTAACTGCCCCACCCGAGGGCTTCTTGAAGAGCAAGCTCTCTTTTTTGTGACCCTCAAAACCTTCCATTCACTACTATGCATTTCAATGGAGTGCTGTCATGTATATTTGTCCCAAGATGGCTGCCAACACTTCCTGGTTGAAATGTCGGCAACCAATCAAATCCCACCATGAGATCTGTGCTTAGGCTCAGTCCAGATATATTCATTTGACTTTCCTTTAATATCCCCAAAGTTACTGAGAGGACGCACACCAAATAACAAATAGTGTGATCTCCAGAACAAAATGTACCTTTCTTCCAAATTTAGGGGCTCATTAGGATTGCGGTTTTTCCGCATCCTCAGGGCCAGCGGAACCCACCGCCAGCCCAGAGGATGCGGAAAAACCGCAGCAGACTGACCAAAGACCCACCGCCACATTAGGATGGCTGGTGGGTCCTGGTTTCCGTCCGCAGCTTTTCCGCCGCGGCATACAACCGCGGCGGAAAAGCTCTAATCTGGTGACGGTGTCTCCCAGACACCGTCAGGCAGATTAGGATGGGATGTAAAACGTGCTTTTCCGCGGCGGCTTTTCCGCCGTGGAAAAGCATGTGTAACTTCACTGCGGGGGCCCTTTGCGGACCCCCTAGGTGAAGGGGGGGTGGGGGGTACACATGGGGGGTACCTATGGTACCCCCCTGCATTTGTATGCAGAAAGCGGCAGGCACCGCGAGGTGCCTGCCTTTTTCTGCATGCAAATGCATTGACTGCATTTTTAACATTGCCGCGGGTGCAGCTTGAAGCCGCACCCGCAGCAATGTTAAAAATAGAGGATGTGACCGCCAGGGTGGCGGTCACATCCTAATCGCACAGGAGGGGACTCCGCAGCCCATGCGGACGTCCCCTCCTCCTCAGTGATCGCGGACGGACGCAAGTCCGTCCGCGATCATAATCGGCCCCTTAGTGTAATTTCATCCAGCAGTTTGGGCTGCATGCATGTCTAAAGGCTCTGCCTGAATTAACATGGGAAACACACTTTTTTTTACCCCCCCCTTTTTCTTAGCCCCTGCTTGACGGATCACCCTAAAACTTTCCATGCACAACATGACCCAACGTGTAACTTTTTTTGGTAAATTTCGTGAAAATTCAGCAAACTGCACCAAAATTATAGGCAAGTCAATAAAATGTTTTTCCTATGGGAACATGAGGTCCTAACTATAACTACACACTGGCAACCGCCAGTAGATAAGATATCTATCTATCTATCTATCTATCTATCTATCTATCTATCTATCTATCTATCTATCTATCTATCTATCTATCTATCTATCTATCTATCTATCTATCTATCTATCTATCTATCTATCTATCTATCTATCTATCTATATATATATTAGAGACAGGACTTCTTTTTTAGGGTTCAGGGTGGGTATGGATGTTTGGGTGGCAAGGGCCATTTTAGGGTGGCTAGGGAGTTTTTAGGGTTTATGGTGGGATTGGGTTTTGGGTGGCAAGGTCATTTTTAGGGTCATATGGGGTTTTGGGTGGCAAGGTTATGCTTAAGGTGGGTTAGGGTTTTAGGGTGGCAAGGGATTTTTTAGGGTTTAGGGGTTGGTTTGAGGTTTTGGGCGACAAGGGTAATTTTAGGATTTAGGGTTGGTTTGTGTTTTTGGGTGGCAAGAGAAATTTTAGGATGGGTATTTTTTTTGGTGGCAAGGGAATTTTTAGGGTTTAGGTCCTTATGGGTTTTTGGGTGGTATGGGGATTTTTAGGGTATAGGATGGTGTTAGGGTTTTTGGGTGGCAAGGGAAATTTTAGGGTCAAGGGTAGAAAGAGTTTTTGGATAGCAAGGGAATTGTTCGGTTTTAGGGTGGGTATAGGGTTTTGGGTAGCAAGGGGATTTTTACGGTTTAGGGTGGGTATGAGAGTCTGGGTGTCAAAGGTATTTTTAGGGTTTAGGCTTTGTAAGGATTTTTGGGTAGAAAATTAATTTTCAGGCTTTATGATGGGTTTGGGGTTTTGGTGCCAAGGTTAATTTTCGGGTTTAGGGTTAGTTTGGGTGGCAAGGGTAATTTTAGAGTTTAGAGTGGGTATTTGTTTTCTGGTGGCAAGGTTAATTTGAGGGTTTAGGGTGGGTATGGGTTTTTGGGTGGCATCAAATTTTTAAGGTTTAGGGTGGGTATGGGTTTTTGGGTGCCATGGGTAATTTGTAGGGTTTAGGGTATGTATGGGTTTTGGTGGCAAGAGTACTTTTAGGGTTTAGGGTGGGTAAGGGTTTTTGGATAGCAAGGGAATTTTTAGGGTTTGGGGTGGGTAAGGGTTTCTAGGTGGCAAAGGTCATTTTAGAGTTTAGGGAGGGATTGGGTTTTGGTTGGTAAGGGAATTTGTTTTGGTTTTGGGTGGGTATGGGTTTTTGGGTGGCAAGGGAATATTAGGGTTTAGGTTGGGTAGGTGTTTTTGGGTGGCAAGGCAAATAGCGTCAAAGCACTTATATATAATTTGCTAACTTTATGTTTTTTAACCAGTCGATCACTTGATTATATGTTGTACTAAAGGGAAAGGGTGTACCATTACGGCCAAAGCTACAGACTTTGCAACTGGGGAACCAGGTTCTGTTTTTGGCGGTAGCGCGACATCCTCTGATTCTGGGAAAATCACTTAATCTCCCCATTCCTAAATCCAAAATGAATGTGTCCTTGTGTAATATAACTGATGCTCATGTAAAGCCCTCCAATACCTTTTGGTCAAGTCTGCGCTACATAAAACTGCCCCCCCCCCAAAAAAAAAAATTAAGTAGTTTGTACACTTCTGCCATTGGGCTAATTGTGTGTGATATTTGTGGTATATATGGGCTCTTGTTTCTCTGCCGGCCATCTTGGGAGAGGTTTTTGTTATGAAGCTCCCTAATTTCCTCATTTACTGTGGTATTCTCAGTAGAAAATGATTTCACTTCTACAGTTTGATTCAATCAAGATGACTTTAGTTTTGGCATAAATTCAGAATGTTAGCACTTTAATTGCTCATTAGAACACTGTAGTAACCGGGAAATTAACTGGCAATCTGCTGCTGGTGTTGAAAGTACATGTTTCAGTCTGCATGTAAGAAGCTTACCTCCAATTGAATGATCATCAATGTTATGAAAGAATAAACACTGTGACATTAAAAACTATCAAATCTTAGTACAACCATAAACTAATCAAATGGAAGAGCAAAAAAATGATCACTGAAGACGAATTCAAATACCTTAAAGTTGAAAATCCTGTGACACCTCTGATATACTTCATTCCAAAGGGGCATAAAGATTTAGAGAGCCCCCCTGGCAGACCTATCATCTCAGCCAGGGGGAGCTTGCTGGAGAACACATCTATTTATATAGACTATTTTCTCCAAAGCTATGTACGTAACCTTGCATCTTTTATACAGGACACAGGTGATTTCCTGCTCAAAATCCAGCAAATTGACTGGGAAGAAGGGTATTGGATGATGGTGCTCGATGTGACTGCGCTTTATACTAGTATTGTACATACAGAGTGACTAACAGCAGTCGAATATTATCTGTCACAACGATCAGAATTTTTTTTGGAACATAATGAATATTGTCTGAAAAACAATGTGTTTATGTACAATAACCTTTTATATCGACAGCTACAAGGAGTGGCAATGGGGCCCAGTTTCTCTCCTAGTGAAGCCTGCCTTCACATGGGGACTTGGGTGGAACTGGTCCTCAAAACCAAGCACCAAGAGGCAATGTGATGGCTTGGTTTAATTTTATTGACGATTTATTTGTGGAATGCAGAGGCAGCAAGGAGCAGGCGAGTGAATTCATTATAGACATCAACAAGAATGATTATAATTTGACATTTACAGTAACTATGAGCCAAACCTCCGTTACATTTTTAGACACTGAGGTGTATATTAAGGAAACAAAATGGAAACCAGACTGTACCGCAAGAGCACCGCAGGGAACACCATTATGCATGATGGGAGTGCGCACCCTGCCCACCTAATTGCTAGCATTCCCTACAGTGAAATGCTACGCATTAGGAGGGTCTGTAGTAATAGCCATGATCTGGAGACAGCTCAGCTTGCCAGCAGGAGCAGGTTTCTAGAGAGGGGGTATGCGGGACAGGCTATAGAAAGTGCCCGTATTAAATCTATGAGGCACAGTAGACAAGATCTGTTCGACAGATATAAAAAGGATATGCGATCAGAAAGTACATCTGTCACGACCAACCCTACCCAAATCACAACAACCAGTAGTACCTTTAGGATAATAACTGGATATAGTAGGCAACATAGAATGATCTATAAGATTGTCAATCACAATTGGCCAACTATCCTCAATGATCCTGTGATTGGCTCAACCCTGCCTCTTAGAGCTTCTCTTACTTTCAGCAAGGCCCCTTCGTTGAAAGACCGGCTGGTGGCCCCCGTTCCGGAAATAATTGAGAAAACATCGTGGCTGCAGACCAACGGCTTCTTCAGGTGATATTTGGTGATATTTGGTGGGGTATTTCTAGAGCGCGACGTTCGCTCCGGAGGGAGCATCTTGGCGCTAAAATGCAAAATGCAAGGTGCAAGACTTGCAAGTCATGTGTACATGAGATTAATATGAAATCATTCAAGGACGGGTTCAGTAACACTGAACACCGCATCACCAAAGTACTGACTTGCAAGACAGAGTTTGCTATTTATATATTGCAATGTCCTGCATGTTGAGGTATGTAGGAAGCACAAAATTAGCGGTCCACAAACGCATACTTCAACATTTGAGAGCGATAGCCAACAAGGATAACACCTATCCAGTGGCTAGGCATTTTAGGGACTTGCACCAAGGTGATAACAGGAGCCTAAAATACTATGTAATTGATGGGGTCAGTGCCAGTGGACGAGGAGGCGACAGAGAAGGCAAGCTTCGCAAGCTTGAGACGAGATACATACTACATCTTGACACTAAGCACCCAGGGTGGCTTAACGTAACTGAAGATATGTACACGTGTTTACCTTAGATCACAGCATTACGGAGATTGAGATAGGCATAGAATTGATTTTATCCTAGTAAGGTAGCCGGCTGGCATTTCCTTAGTGACAATTATTTATGGTTTTAGATATTTATTCTTGGATCTATTTATGAATCACCTCTATAGCCTATCTCCCGAATGTTCATGGCATCCCCGGCTGGGGTTACCATTTCTGAGATTGGATCTGTGGTATTTCTTCAGTCTCCTGTGAATTATGTGTCTCATATAACATTGATAATGTCTGAAATTCCTGAATGATGATACATTGTGATTATTCTTTTAATATGAATGAAGTACTGTTGTTGAAATATATGTTTAGATTTAACTTTTATAACACATTAGTAGGTTTTGTATATATGGTCTATTCACTTTATTTGCCTCACATTTGTTAGGACACTTACATTATAAATTAAGGACACCAGCTATTCACTTTTACAGTCCCTGATGCACTTTACATAAGTTATTAGCAGGAGGAAATTGTATGTCCATTGTTAAGAAGAAATCAGTGGGAATTGGCATTATGCTTACATTGTATCTTTGCACATTGTTGCACTTAGGCACTTTATTTTAGTCTTGTACTCAGTGATCCAACTTGAGCAGCTATCACCCACAGGCATGTAACATGTGAATAGCAGGCACAGCAACACATATTGGCTTGGACAACCAAATGAGCTTCATGAATAGTTTGTTTACATTACGGTCTTATACCATGGCATTATTTTACATACTGGAGCTAAGTGCAATAGGGCTGCCACGGGACTCCCAGGTAGCGGAATTCTCGAAATTGTTTACATTACTAATTTGCACTGATAGCACATTTGCACTTTAATGGTAGTGATTACAGCCTATGTGTATTAGGTTTACAGTGTGCTCTTGCCATGGAAATTAGCTTGTATATGTTTTTCATCAGATCTAGGTGCAACAAGGAAGCGGTAAGATTTTTAAACATTTTATATTTAAAATTTGTTTACAAAGCTAAATTTACACTAGGAGCACGTTTGCCCTTTATTCCATGCCATGAAACAGCTCAGCACTAACAGTAGCAGTCAACCAATGAAGGCATTCAAGCCATGATTGTATCTATCAAGCTGTCAGACATTAACATGCCCGAGTTATATCTTGTATTTTCATGTGAAACACGAGACTATGATTAATGGTGACACGATTTGCTCTATGATATATAACTAGTATAAGATGTTATTTTAGCAGAAGTATATCAGATGTGTACAGTTCAATTATTATCATGCTTGTTCCATATTAATATGAGCAGTGGTTTACGTACAAAGTTTGCACAATGTGTTTATTTATAGCATTTATATTCTACAAGTTTGAGTGCATTGGATAGCCAGGCCATTTTTATTTATTTATTTTATTTATTTTATGATTTATAGAGCGCCTGGTGACCCGTAGGCATCCCCGCGCTGTAGAGTTGTGAGATCCAGGAGAGGAACACCGGGGGAACTATTTGGGGAACAGGAAGGTTTTTAGTTTTTTTGGGAAGAGGGCGTGACAGGGTTCCAAACGCAAATTGCGTGGAAGTGCGTTCCATCCTGCGGAGGCATTGACCGAGAAGCGACGGCCACCGGTGCGAGCCTTCTTAAATTTTGGAACAATGGCCAGATGTTCGCCGTCAGAGCGAAGGATTCTGGGGGCTTTGTAGGGGATGACCAGGTCTTTCAGGGCGGCTGGGCCAACACCGTTGATGAGTTTGTGGGTGGTGCACAGGGCTTTAAACTGTACTCGCTGGCGAACAGGAAGCCAGTGCAGAGCCTTGAGGGCCGGTTTGGCAGAGGCTCTGGGAGGGAGGTTCATAATGAGCCTCGCCGCAGCGTTTTGTGCCCGTTGGAGTTTGGCCAGGGTGAATTCAGGTGCGCCGAGGTAGACGGCGTTACTATAGTCAAGCCGGGCTAAGATGAGCCCTTGAACCAGTAGTTTCCTGGATAGGGGGGGAAGGAGAGGGAGAATCTTGCGAATTGACCGCAGGAGGCCAAAGCATGTTCCAGCGGTCTTGGCTGCCTGGGTCTTCATGGAGAGGTCCGGTTCCAGCCAGACTCCTAGTGTTTTGATTTCTTTTTTTGGTGTGGGGATATCACCAAAGGCGTCCGGCCAAACTGATGGAGGGATGGAGGACCATTTATTGCCCAGAAGCATGATTTCGGTTTTTGCACCGTTCAGCTTCGAGGAGGATTCGCACATCCAGGTGTGAATATCCTGAAGACAGTTCAGCAGGCAGTCTGGGTGTTTATCCAGGTGAGAAAGAGAGACGACAAGTTGGGTGTCGTCTGCATAGTTTACTATTTTTATCCCGTAAGGTGTCACGACATCTTCCAGGGGGGCCATGTAAACATTAAACAGGGTGGGACTAAGCCATAGAGCGTCCAAATCTTTCTTCCATGTCTATGCTGTAGTAAATCACGGGGTCTCAACTAATTGTACACTTTCCCTGTAAATACAAGCACTGTGATTTCACTCGTTGTCATGTGAACAAGGCTCCACGGAGCCGAAACAATATGCGACTTTATCTGCAAGGAACATAATAAATTGCACTTATCTGGAGGTCTGTGTCCGAAATTTCTGTTACAGCAAGGCGGGAAGCTACAGTTGCTGAAGTGAGCTCAGTCAAATGTATATATATATATATATATATATATACTACTATTATAAAGAGAGAACTTGCACCTTTAGGCAAGGTAAACTCGGGAACTACAGCGCCAATCCACACACCCAAGACATCTTAGAAAACCTCAGGGCAAGCAGAAGGACATAGGCTACATAAAAATAAAAATAAAACGTTTTTTAAAATGTTAATAAATAAAAAAAAGTAGTCCCTTGCAACTAGCGCCGCCCGCGACGTCTGCGTGAGGGGAGGAGCGGCGTTTACGAAAACCAGGAAGAGCAGACGACATGAGCGACGTGAGGGGAGGAGCGGCGTTGACCACAACCAGGAAGAGCGGAGGACAACAGCGCCGGTAGGAGCTGCGAGAACCGGAGCAGCAGTGGCAGTGAGAGATACGTTGCTGGGGCGGGAGGCGGGAGGGAGTCGGCGGGTGCACCAAGCGGGCTTTAATGTTTATGGAGTCCGGGCGGGAGGCGGGAGGCGGGGCGGGAGGCGGGGCGGGCGGGGGGGCTGCTACAACTTAATTCGAGTCCGTGTGGGAGGCGGGAGGCCGGCGGGCGGGGCGGGAGGCGGGAGGCGGGCGGGCAGGGTGGGCGGGGCGGGAGTCGGAGAACATGCTGCCCCAGCCACCGTCTGCCCCGGGGTTAACATGCAGCCCCCAGCCCCCTTCAGCCCCAGGCAAGGCTGGGGCGGGCTGCTAGTATATATATATATATATATATATATATATATATATATACTAGCAGCCCGCCCCAGCGTTGCCTGGGGCTATATATATATATATATATATATATATATATATATAGCTTTAAATACAAGAGTGGTTTTCTCTTCCATCTTTGTGACTTTGATTATTTTGTGTACTTTGTATGCTTAGTTCATATTGATAAGGCTAAACTGATGAACTAGCTCCAGAGTGCTTGGATAGGGATGCACAGCTGAACACAACTCATATTAGACAATATACACAAATTTTGAGTATGTACAAATCAGTTGGTCATCCATGTGTCCATATGCCTAGAGAAACAAGATGTATTTCTCTATTTTTAAAGTCTAACTGGGCCCAGTTGACTTTTTTAAGGGTGTATGTCTGAGGAGTCAAGAGTAGTCATTATGTGAATTTTAATTGCACTATGCACTTTTTCTATAGATTTGCACTAATAAAATGTGTCAAACACAAGGTATGTTGACAGCCCGGAGGGGCATATGACACAAATATATTTGCACATGGAACTTTTTAAGATTAGACCTAGGCAAGAGCCTTAACCTATGCACAGGACATGTGAACACCTATGCTCCCAATTGGGTGGAGTGGGGGGGCAGTATGATAATGGTTTTATATGGCCCATGTTTTTTATTGGTATTTTACTTGAATTCTCAATATTTTTATTATACCTTCCTTTCACTATTGTATTTAACTATGTGAAAATCCTGTATGGTACATGAATTTTGCTATATTTGCACAAGTAGTTACCCATACGAATGCTCAAAATCTCGTCATTTAAATTAATTAATTCAGTGGCCATATTACATTGTATTGTATTTCACATTGACTGTTACCTTTGCAAGTCCGCTGTCTAGGTCCATGTACCACTACCCAATCAGAGCTATGCACTGTCACTTTAAATATTTCACCCTCACTTACTCTCGCTGTCATGTGAGCAAGACACTTGGGTGCCGAAACGTTATGGAACCGACAAGCGAATAAAGTATTCATCACCGTGGAATTTTGGTCCGTGCTTTGTGTTCCTGCGCATGCTGAGGGAGAGTTGCAACGCGCAGGAGACTTTGGTCGTATATATATATATATATATATATATATATATATATATATATATATATATATATATATATATATATATATATATATATTTCACACTATCCCTCCTTGTAGAACAAAGAGGCACACCGACTCATGCTGAATTTCTGCATTTCATTTATTAATGGAATAAGCACGAAGGCAGTACGGCGTCCTTTCCCAACATTTCTGCTTTCACAAGCCTTGATCACGGGAGGAGTCTCTGGCTTTTGAATGACCCACGTGGTTCTTTATTCACACGGCAGGCCATGTTCTATTGCAGAGTGCGCAGGGGGAAAAAGAGACTTTTCACGTTTGAAAATGAAGCGCTTAAATATGCGTGTAATCTTCATCCTTGCTTGTCAATCCCCCAGCGCTAAAACACAGTCAGCCACAAAGCACTGTTCGTTTTTCATATTTTCCATTTGTGGAAATGCAAATTCAGCTCACAGCTTTAGAAGTTCTTTCCATCAGCTCCCAACTCGCCACGACCTCTAAACCTTTTCTCAGGGAGCAAGCAGGTCCGATTTTAACCAATTAGTTGCACACACGAATTGCCTCGCAAACTAAATCGGAACCTTGAAGGGCGGCCAGTGAGTCTGTCACGAGGCTTCCAGTCCATAATTCACAAGGAGGGATAGTGTGAATTATGGACTGGAAGCCTCCTCCCGTGATCAAGGCTTGTGAAAGCAGAAACGTTGGGAAAGGACGCCGTACTGCCTTCGTGCTTATTCCATTAATAAATGAAATGCAGAAATTCAGCATGAGTCGGTGTGCCTCTTTGTTCTACAAGGAGGGATAGTGTGAATTATGGACTGGAAGCCTCGTGACAGACTCACTGGCCGCCCTTCAAGGTTCCGATTTAGTTTGCGAGGCAATTCGTGTGTGCAAATATATATATATATATACATATATTCACCGAAAATCCATAGGTTTCACACCAGTTATAATTAGCTGGACATTTTACTCATACAAAACCATTGAAATTCCCCCTTTATAGCTAGTTGTACTCACTATAACTCACGCGCCTGCAATCCACTGCTGATGATGTCACATATTACATCATTCATGACATGGTCAGTGACATCACTGATGACATCACTGACCGCCGATATTCAGAACGATTGAAAATGACTTTTCTTGAGAAACATTTGGATTTGGATTATCATGTCCTATACTTTGGAATTTTTGAAAGACTCACTTTGAGGATGCTATAAATTACTCAAGTCTGCCCGAATTGTGTGGGTAAAATTTGATACCTAGTCACTTTGAATAAGAATGTACTTATGACTCGTCTAACATTTGGAAGAAATATCTAGTTATATGACAACAGGATACCAACCCAACTTGAAGGAAATAAGAACACCCTGAAGAAGTTCTGTTGTACAGAACGAAACGCGTCGGCTGGCTGTGGTACATAAACTTAAGGAAAATAAAAGCATTTGAATATACACCAAGATTCAGCGCTTCAATAAGGACTCTAAGTGATATGATTTGATTGGACTTGTTGTGCAAGTGGTGCTGTGCCAAACTTTGGAATATTCTCCACTACTCTCTACTACTCACTCTCTACTACTCCACTGCTCTCTAATACTCACTCTCTACTACTCATTCTCTACTACTCTCTCTCTACTACTCACTCCCTACTACTCACTATCGACTACTCTATACTACTCACTCTCTACTACTCTCTACTCTCTACTACTCACTCTCTACTACTCTCTCTCTACTACTCACTCTTTACTACTCACTCTCTACTACTCTCTACTACTCACTCTCTACTTCTTACTCTCTACTACTCACTCTCTACTACTCTCTCTCTACTACTCTCTACAACTCACTCTCTACTACTCACTCTACTACTCACTCTACTACTCACTCTCTACTACTCACTCTCTACTACTCTCTACTACTAACTCTCTACTACTCTCTCTCTACTACTCTCTACTACTCACTCTACTACTCACTCTCTACTACTCTCTACTACTCACTCTCTACTACTCACTCTCTACGACTCACTCTCTAATACTCTCTACTACTCTTTACTACTCTCTACTACTCACTCTCTACTGCTCTCTACTACTCACTCTGCTACTTACTATCTACTACTCTCTACTACTCACTCTCTACTACTCTCTACTTCTCACTCTACTATTCACTCTACTACTCTCTACTACTCACTCTCTGCTACTCTTTCTACTACTCTCTACTACTCACTCTCTACTCGCTATTACTCACTCTCTACTCTACCTCTCTACCTCTCTCTACTTCTCTCTCTACTAGTCTCTACCTCTCTACCTCTCTACCTCTACACCTCTACCTCTACATCTCTACCTCTCTCTACACGCACACATATACACATATATATATATGCATATATATATGCTTATGCATTTATATATATGTATGTATATGTATATATATATATACATACATATATAAACATATATAATCTGCATATCCATATAAATACAAATATAAATACATGCATACATATACATATATGCATACATATGCACGTTACTTACATGACAGTTTGAAAAACACTAATAAAAGCAAAGCTAAAAAGCCACCTCATTACAAACAGAATGGTTTTAACTTAAACGAGGGCGAGATCTATTGCATTTTCAATGCTTGTTTACTTTGGTTCCATCAAGAAGGCATTCAGATGAGTCACACATTTGCCATAAATTCTGAATGTTAGCACTCTAGTTGCTCGTTAGATCACTGTAGTAAAACTACTGCTCACCAGGGAAGTCTGCTGCTGGTATTCAAAGTGCATATTTCAGTCTGCATGTCAGAATTTTTTTAATGAAATAGAAGATGATTTGAGAAGTCAAAATATGCCCTAATTTTTCTTTCTTCAGCACTAATCATAATTTCTATGGCAAAATGAACCCCCTCATTTTGTTCCTTTGCAAATTAAATGTTTTAAGTGTTACCACTTTATTCCAATCAAGATGACTTCAGGTGTGCCATACTTTTGTCATAAGTAAGACTGTTAGCGCTCTAGTTGTTCTTTAGAACACTGAAATGAAATGAAATGAAAAGGCGTTTTATAAAGCGCAAATTTCTGCCCTGAGGTGTCCAAGCGCTGAAAAAAAGAAAAAGAAGGACAGCGCTAGCTAAAGGGGATCCTAAGTCGAGGGGAGTGGGGTTCTATCTTTTAAACAGAAAGGTTTTTAGTTGTTTTCGAAAGGAAGACAAATCAGGGTTAGCCCTCAAATGCAGAGGGAGGGAATTCCACATCTTGGCTACGTTATAGGAGAATAGCCGGCCTCCTGCTCTGGATTTCCTTATTTTAGGGACTGTGGCAAGAAAGGAGTTAGACGAGCGCAACTGTTTAGTCGGATGGTATGGGGTAATTAAAGAATAATTAATCACTGGGCCTGTTTTCCAAAAGGCCCGTTGCACAATACACAGAGATTTAAAAGTAACTCTCTCTCTGACAGGGAGCCAGTGGAGGCTCCTCAGTCCAGGCTTGGCTGAGAGTCTACGGGGAAGCTGGAGCAATGTGTGCGCAGCGCAGCTTTGAATTATCTGGAGTTTCTGGAGGATATAGTCTGGGGCTCCTAAGTACAGGGCATTGCCAAAGTCAAGGCGGGATTGAATCAGGCCTTGAATCACAATTTGTTTTGCTTCAAAAGGCAAGAGATGCAGAATCTTTTTAAGGAGTCTAAGAAGGCCAAAGCAGATTGCGGACAGCTTGGTAGCCTGACTGCCGAATGTCAGGGACTTATCCAGCCATACCCCAAAACTTTTTATAGTGTCTTTGGGGGCAGGTGGCTGACCTAGACAGGAGGGCCATATGGAGTCAATTGTGTCTGGAGCAGAGTGGCCGAGGAGCATCAGCTCAGGTTTTTCTCCATTGAGCTTAAGGCATGACATAGTCATCCAGTTCTTTACTTCCTGTAAACATCCTAGTAGATCAGTCCTTGCTTGAGTGCCACTTCCCTGAACAAGAAAGACCACCAGCTGAGTATCGTCCGCATAGGTGATGATCTTAATACCATAATGACGGACGATCTCAGCCAGTGGTCTCATATATACCTTAAACAACGTCGGGCTTAACGATGAGCCCTGTGGGACTCCACATCCCAAAGATTTGCTACAGGAGATTGTATCTCCCTCAAAGACTTGAAAGGATCTATCGCTTAAGAAGGATGTGACATTCTGTCATTGGGACATTCTGTCATTGGGCTATACTTGGGCTACATCTGGGGGATATTTGTGCTACATTTGGGCTCTTTTGTCTCTGGTGGCCATCTTGGGAGACGTATTTGTTATGAAGTTTCCTAATTTCCTCATTTACCACAGTCTCCTCAGTAGGAAATACTTTCAGTTTTCTACTTTGATTCCATCAAGAAGGCATTCAGATGTGACACACATTTGCCATAAATTCTGAATGTTAGCATGCTAGTTGCTTATTAGATCACTGTAGTAAAGCTACTGCTCACCAGGGAAGTCTGCTGCTGGTATTGAAAGTGTATGTTTCAGTCTGCATGTCAGATTTTTTTAATGAATAGAAGAGGATTTGAGAATTCACTCAAAATGTGCCCTAATTTTTCTTTCTGAGGCACTATTCATACTTTCTATGGCAAAATGAACCCCCTCATTTTGTTCCTTTTTAAATTAAATGTTTTCAGACTTACCACTTCATTCCAATCAAGATGGCTTCTGGTGTGCCATACTTTTGTCATAAGTAAGACTGTTAGCGCTCTAGTTGTTCTTTAGAACACTCTGGGACATTCTGTCATTGAGCTATACATGGGCTACATCTGGGTGATATTTGGGCTACATTTGGGCTCTTTTGTCTCTGGTGGCCATCTTGGGAGACTGGATGTCAGAATTTTGTAATGAAATAGAAGAGGATTTGAGAAGTCACTCAAAATGTGCCCTCATTTTTAGGTCTCGCCCTGGAATTCGCATCCGAAGGATGCGTCCAGGGCGGAGACTTATAGTCGGCTGACACGGGGGAATGAGGGACACAAAACTGTGACGAGCGTGGATTGAGCTGCGTGCACGCGCGTCAACATTCACGCATGCGCACATCACAGCCACACGCATACACAGCACTCACGCATGCGCACATACACACGCATACACAGGCACACCCCCGTCACCTACACGCATACACAGAGACCCCTCCACACACACCAGCCCCTCTCCTCTCGGCTCCACACACACGCACACGCATTTACACTTACACAGACACGCAGGCACCCAGACAGGCAACCCCCCCCCCTCACACACACGCATACACACAGACTCCAGGACACATACACATACACACACACATGCACGCTCACACACATACACAGTCCGCCGCCGCGCGCGCGCACACAGATGCCCCCCGCCCCCCCCAACAAGGCGACGCCCCACTCACCGGCATCCTCAGTGCAGCGGCTCCCACCGGCAGCAAGACTCTTCTTCCCTTCTTCGGCACCGGGGCGCAGGGTAGGCTCCTGCCTGCTCCGGTGCGCCAAACAATCGCGGCTCTTCCGTGGGAGGCGGGGTAGGCTCCCGCCCTCCTACTTCCGGTTGTCCCGCCCGGCCTGCCTGACTTCCTGGTAGAAGACACGGAATGTTCATGGCAAACAGACAGACAAAAAGTGTCTTAAGAATCTTTCGTGCGCCGGTAAAGTCATCGCGGTGCTGACCAGCAGAGGGAATGCACAAGGTAAGCGGCTCGCAAGGAGGTGGTGGGGGTGTGAGGCGAGGGACGTGATCTCGCTTAATTTAGTTTCGAGTAGAGCCCCCTGCCTCCCTCAACCGTGCCCCCTCCCCCGCTTGAAGGGGCCTGTACTATGCCCCTGGTGCCCATTTGGTTTGTATTGTAAGTTCGCAACTCATTATATAACACACGTTAGAGTTGCTCCCTGAGCCTATTCTTCAGGACATTGACACAGTTTAATTCCCTCACAGGTGGCCCGTGTGTGTGTTAATGTGTGTATATGACGTTGCACCTGTAGTTGTGAATGTACGCACGTCTGACTGGCGCGGAGGTGTGCATGCATACGTGTGCATCTATCTCTGGATGCGGGCAAGAGCAGAAATGTCCTCTCTCTATGTGTGCTTCAGTGGCCAGCCACTACTGCCTCTCCAAAGGACTTGCGGATTGCCTTGTGTTGCGATCAAACTCACTTCCGGATTTCAGTAACGCTAGGTGTTACCTGCGCATTATCAGGCAAGGCCTTTCAAGGGATGAGCTCCGGAGCTCATCTTTCTAACAACACGATCCGGCTGGAGCAGCGGGGACGGCTGAGGTGCTGAGAGGACTCGGTGCATCAGAACACTGATGCTGCAATGCAGGTTTTCTCTGAGCACTTACAGTCACTGTCACAACCGGCTTTCGTTTTCACTGTTAACAGCACATATTTCTTTTACAAGTGGGATTAAAGGAGGTAGGCAGAGGACCGTGTTCAACAAAAAGAGGGGACACGTATTGCATGCAATCCTCCAGAATTGGCACCGCTTTTACAATATACGCGCTGCTGTGATTTGAGGCCCTGTTGAACAGCTCCAACATTCACCAGACATCATTTCCTTCATGTAGAGACATGAAGAATGGCGGAGAGGGAGTTTTGAATATGAGGGACTATGTTAATGTAAAAAGGGCATAAAGTACACCCTGCCGTAATTCTGGTGCAGAGTGACTGCAAATCCTCCAGTGAGCCCACACTGAAGGCCAAGATTTGTCTGTGAGATACGGGAGACTCAGGGGCCCTCTTCAAATTCTGCCTGTGGGCCCCCTCCATTTTGCATTGCGTCATAGAGTGTAATGTGCTGTAGGGCACAAGGCGGCTGTCTGCTGCACATGGTACCTTTGTATATTTTCTTGTCTAGAACCAGATATTCCTTAATACTTCCCGGAAAATCTGTTCTTCTCGGAGGAGCTAGTGTGTCACCGAACAGGATGTGACACAGGGGTATCGGAGCTAGGGGAGTCAGAAACGCTAACATCATGGAAGGGCCTTTAATGGTGCAGGTTTGATGATGGAATACCTTTCTGCTCTTACATTATTTAAGGAAATGTGCTCCCTGTGCTTTCCAGTGAGGAGTGTTGAGTGTCCGGTGTAGTACAGAAAAATGGACATGCATCCTCGGATCAGATTGTGGCAGCTAGACATGCAGCAGAAGTTCGTTGTCACTCGCTTCCATTTCTGCACATTCAAGCACCTTGGACCGGAAAACGTACGCTTGTCCCTAATGTAACAAGCGCGAGGCCAGGTGCTGCAGCAACATTACAGTACTCCATTGCCGTGGGCCCAGAGCCATGAACTAGGTTTAAACCTTCTCTAATCTCAGTTCCTTCGTTAATCAGATGCACCGACCAGAGCCGTAGCCTCCATTAGCGCAGCAGGAGCATTGGTGCCGGGGTTCAGAGGCTCTATGTAGACACCCAAACACACACACACGGAGTGACAGTGAGTGCGAAGTGACAGTGAGTGCGGAGTGACAGTGAGTGCAGAGTGACAGTGAGTGCAGAGTGACAGTGAGTGCAGAGTGACAGTGAGTGCAGAGTGCGTGCAGAGTGACAGTGAGTGCAGAGTGACAGTGAGTGCAGAGTGACAGTGAGTGCAGAGTGACAGTGAGTGCAAAGTGACAGTGAGTGCAGAGTGACAGTGAGTGCAGAGTGCGTGCAGAGTGACAGTGAGTGCAGAGTGAGTGCAGAGTGACAGTGAGTGCAGAGTGACAGTGAGTGCAGAGTGACAGTGAGTGCAGAGTGACAGTGAGTGCAGAGTGACAGTGAGTGCGGAGTGACAGTGAGTGCAGAGTGCGTGCAGAAACAGTGAGTGCAGAGTGCGTGCAGAGTGACAGTGAGTGCAGAGTGACAGTGAGTGCAGAGTGACAGTGAGTGCAGAGTGACAGTGAGTGCAGAGTGACAGTGAGTGCAGAGTGCGTGCAGAGTGACAGTGAGTGCAGAGTGACAGTGAGTGCAGAGTGACAGTGAGTGCAGAGTGACAGTGAGTGCAGAGTGCGTGCAGAGTGACAGTGAGTGCAGAGTGACAGTGAGTGCAGAGTGACAGTGAGTGCAGAGTGACAGTGAGTGCAGAGTGACAGTGAGTGCAGAGTGAGTGCAGAGTGACAGTGAGTGCAGAGTGACAGTGAGTGCAGAGTGACAGTGAGTGCAGAGTGACAGTGAGTGCAGAGTGAGTGCAGAGTGACAGTGAGTGCAGAGTGACAGTGAGTGCAGAGTGCGTGCAGAGTGACAGTGAGTGCAGAGTGACAGTGAGTGCAGAGTGACAGTGAGTGCAGAGTGACAGTGAGTGCAGAGTGACAGTGAGTGCAGAGTGACAGTGAGTGCAGAGTGAGTGCAGAGTGACAGTGAGTGCAGAGTGAGTGCAGAGTGACAGTGAGTGCAGAGTGACAGTGAGTGCAGAGTGACAGTGAGTGCAGAGTGACAGTGAGTGCAGAGTGACAGTGAGTGCAGAGTGCGTGCAGAGTGACAGTGCGTGCAGAGTGACAGTGAGTGCAGAGTGACAGTGAGTGCAGAGTGACAGTGAGTGCAGAGTGAGTGCAGAGTGACAGTGAGTGCAGAGTGAGTGCAGAGTGACAGTGAGTGCAGAGTGAGTGCAGAGTGACAGTGAGTGCAGAGTGACAGTGAGTGCAGAGTGACAGTGAGTGCAGAGTGACAGTGAGTGCAGAGTGACAGTGAGTGCAGAGTGACAGTGAGTGCAGAGTGCGTGCAGAGTGACAGTGAGTGCAGAGTGACAGTGAGTGCAGAGTGACAGTGAGTGCAGAGTGACAGTGAGTGCAGAGTGCATGCAGAGTGACAGTGCGTGCAGAGTGACAGTGCGTGCAGAGTGACAGTGCGTGCAGAGTGACAGTGCGTGCAGAGTGACAGTGAGTGCAGAGTGACAGTGAGTACAGTCACTCAGCACCACCACATTATCAGTCAGAACCACCACAGCATCACTCAGAACCACCACAGCACCACTCAGCACCACCACAGCATCACTCAGCATCACTCAGCACCACCACAGCACCACCATAGCACCACTCAGCACCACCACTGCATCACTCAGCATCACCACAGCCCCATTCAGCACCACCACAGCATCACTCAGCACCACCACAGCACAAATATGTTCTCTCAATGTTTCAAGCTTTATTACAAATGTCACAAAAAGATGTTAATATTTCACTTCTGTTCTTGGATTTTGTTACAATAAAATACACTGAACATAATCTTCACAAAAGTTATTTACAAAAGTTTAAGCTATTGCCATTATAAATTACAATCACTTTTATTAAGTATTAAAAAAAATTAAAAGCCATTGTTATTTGTAATATCAATACATCTAAGTCACGTAAATACAAATGTTGCATTACAAATGCTATAGGTGTCACATTTGCGAAAGTTATAACTACTGGCATTGTAAATGACAAAGCTATTAATTTAGCTATTTTCAAAACCAACACATAAATGAACGTTTGGTGAATTTCCATTAAAATATTTGACTTTTTTACTAAGATATTATTATACTGTTTTATGCAAACAAAATTTAGATACTGCATAAATAACTTTAATAAAACATATTTTATATGAAGCTTTTTATGTAAAAAAAATATATAGCATAAAGCAAAAAACAATTGCCATTTACAATGCTAATAGCTCAAACTTAAATAATGCGAGACCTATTGCATTGCAAATGCTTGTTCTTTCTGCAGCACTAATCATACTTTCTATGGCAAAATATACCCCCTCATTTTGTTCCTTTTTAAATTAAATGTTTTAAGAGTTACCACTTTATTCCAATCAAGATGGCTTCAGGTGTGCCATACCTTTGTAATAAGTAGGACTGTTAGTGCTCTAGTTGTTCTTTAGAACACTCTGGGAAGCTGCAGCAGAACACAAAGGAATCAACTGACAGTCTCTGTCCTTGTTGGATGTACATGTTTTACTGAGAATGCCAGACTACATTCTCACATGACTGAGAAAGATAATGTGAATTTACAGAAAATATGCTTTCAATTTAGCTTATAGATCCCCTTCCAAACCACTGTGGGAAAAGCATGAGATAATAGTTTTCTTTCAAACATGATTCATGATATCCCAGCAGAAGGCTTTTTCACATGGTAAAATCACCTTAGAACACACCACAATTCCTAAAATGAGTATGGTACTGTGGAATTTTAGTCTGAACATCGTCTGCGCCAACCAGTCACCCACGTACAACATGCACGACAGCCATTTTAGGTATCATGGTCTCCCTGTCCTCGATCAATCGCCAGCGTGCTCCCCTGACCCTGCGAGCATCCTCCGCGCACCCTGGCTCCCCCCTCCTCCCTCACATGGGCAAGTCATAACCCTTCCTCTTCTGCAAGACTCTGTCCTTGGGAGTCACGCTCGCGCCTGACCAAACACCTCCTTTCCTTTCATGAATACCCCTCTGTTGGTAAACTCTCCCTATGCGCCTGATTGTCCACGCGGCATGAATGCCTCTCCTTTTGATGACCCCCTTCCACCGAGTCCGATTGTCCACACAGGTCCGAGGCCATCGCCTAAGCCGGGAGACACAGTTTACTGCTCCCTATTGCATGGAGTCATTCCTCTTCAAAGGACCCACTATTGATCATGGCCTCCCCACCCCCTGGGATACGATCAGGCGCACACATCCTAAGAATCGGCGGAACACTCAGCTGCGTGATAGCCCCCTCCTCTTATCAGCAGGTTGAGGACCTCTATTGTGGATGTATGTGGGGGTGGGATTGACACGAGGATTACGGGGATGTCTTTTTCCTTACTTCACAATGTCTTGATTGTAATAAAGAGTGGTCACATGCCATAAACCAGGGTATAAGAGGCCAGGCCTCAGAGAGGCTGGTAGAGCACCTCGAGACGATACCTTGTTGTCTGATCTGATGTGTTCTGCTCCGACGGAATAAAAACTCCTGTTTCCTGCCTTCCAGTCTCCAGCGCCTGTCTCTTTGTTTGGTAACCAGAGTGGTATAGAGGCGGTTAACGCCGGGCAATCTTGAAACAGGCCAGCAGCCCTACCTTTTTTTTCTACAATTGGCGTCCCAAAGCGTGGGGCCCATCAGCGACACGTGGATCCAGTGGGAGAGGTCCCGACGACAGAGTGAACGACTGCAACGATCGGGAGAGCTCCTGTCCGATAGACCCTCGTCTGACAGCCGATCATCCGAACTTCACTAGTTCTGAACAGACCTCTCTCGAGTGATCTACGGTTCTGACTGGGAACCATCAGGAGTGCCGCGAACATCACGAAGAATAGAGGACGATCGGGCGCTGGATTCGGAAGACAGGAAACTGTCCATGCGGTCCGGGTAAGGTCGTGTAAACGCGACAAAATTACGAAATGATTGTTTGATTTGGATAATACTAGTATTACGCTTTGTTGATTCTTCTGGAGATTCACCGTCTGCAAACGGAGAAACAACAGGCTCTCTCTTTGCAAACAGTGAAGGATAGGTAACGCAGACTTTTGTCCCCGTTGTAACCCGTCGTGCCTATCTTCCTCCCCCACTGTTTTCCCGAACTGTTGTTCGTGGATTGTTGTCTGGAGATTCTCTGTCTGCAAATAGGGAAGAACAAGGTCTCTCTTTGCAGGTAGAGAAAAAGTAGGTAACGCAAACTTTTAACCCATCGTACCTACTTATTCTCCACACTGATTGTTTGATTGACCGTACATTAAGTGTTCGGTATTGGTTCTTTTTGAGGTATTCACCGCCTGCAAACAACGGAGAATAGAAATATTCTATCTAGTCTTTGCACGCCGTGATAAGATAGGTAGTGCAGACCTTTGTCCCCGTTGTAACCCGTCATGCCTATCTTCTCCCCACTGATTGGTAGCCTGTTTAGCCCGGACCGCTTATTAGAGATGAACCATCCAGCTCCGCTGGAGGGCACCCCTAATAAGGACATGTTCACTAAGCATGGACTAGTCGCTATAGCTTATACTAAGTTATGGCATAAATACACAAAGAAGAACACTGAAATTCAGTGGCCACTGATAGGTTCCTTTGATGATCATAAAATAAAAACATTAGAAATAGCGCTCCAGAAAAATAAGACTACGTCCACTATGCTCGATAGTATCGGCATGTGGCGCAAAGAAACGGAACAACGAAGAAAAAGAGAAGAAGCAAAAATATGGAAAGAATTACGAAAGGCAGCCCACCTAGCCGCTAAGCAACTAGAAGAAGAAATAAAAGAAAGAAAAGAAGCTACACAAAAACAAGAATCAGGGCTGACAGGTCAATGTCCTGTTAGGACCCCCTCTACTTTCTACCCTGAATTGCCCTCCAAACAACGGGCGAACGATGAGTAACTGCTAGGTCCCCCAATCATCTACATGCCCCCTCCATACGCCCCCTGCCAACAGCACCTACAAGCCCTGGGTGCGAATGAGAGTGACCTTAGCGCTAGTGCACCAGCCCTCGCGACCTCCGCACCAGGCGCATTAGCAACAACACCAGGTGACCCCGAGGCTAGCGAGCAACCACCGGTCAGATCAAACAGACTGAGTAGAGATGAACGGGATGGGATTGACAAAATAGCAAAGACACTAGTCGAGCGGAAGGAGAGCGAAGAATATACAATGAACATGTATAACTCACATGCCAACAACCACAGACGGCATTTCATTTTACGATTCAGCTACCACACCCTGAACGCATATGAAGATAGGTATCAGACTAAGGGCCCCGCTAAACTGACAACACTATATAGAAAGATTGATGTTGGAGATGGGACTGAACGTGAGGCGACGGACCTCTTCATGCAAATGCTTGAGGTCTTCCGCCACCTCACGGAACAGAAACCAGAAGTCAAGGTTACAGTCCCTGAAACAACCGAGTCCTCAGAGCCCCTTACTGGGTTCCGCCACGTGGTCAGGGAACAAACGACGATATTAACCATGAAGATGCAAAGGGGAGGGTTGTGTACAATTGGGTTTATCAACCATGGGACCGACAAGACATCTTAACATTTAGACAAACTCTGCCCGATTTAAGAAAGAACCCGACAGCATTCTATACCGAATTAGGCACAGCCTTGGGTTCGACGATAATGACTTTAGCGGACATTGACTTGTTTTTCGGGTTATGCCTGCCAGCTGACGTGTGGAAGCAAATCCGGAAGGCTGACCACACGGATCTGTTCGGACATACCTGGAAGCAACTCAATGATCTAGATAGACAGCGAGAGCCCGGAAAGAAACCAGTAAAAGACATATTAGAACTCCCAGACAAATTAGTTCAGAAGTTAAAGACACTGATCCCAGAGAAAAAGGTAGACTGGTCGATAGTCGCGGCCTGTCGTCAGAAACCCCAGGAAGATGTATCGGAATACTTCTCCCGATTCGAGACAGTGTTCTCCGACTACAGTGGCCAAGATATGACCACCGCAACCGGACAACACCTGTTTGTACAAAATTATGTAAAGGGCCTATCACAAGAGGTCTCCCAAAAACTGCAGACGAGTGAGAGTAGTTGGGGGGCCTCCAAACCCGCAGCTATCCTTCAGATGGCTCAGTATTACGAGCACCAGAAGAATGAGAGTGATAGGGCATCCGAGAAAAAGAAGAAAGATTTGAAAGAAAGGTTGATGATAGCCCAGATACAAGGTATAGCGGTCGGACGGGAACCCCATAGGGGGAACTACCAATCGACCACCCCTAGAAATCCGCCTCCCAAAGACCACACCCCAACACCCCACATTGGATGTAGAGACATTAGCGAGGACCAATGTGCCTTCTGCAAAGGATTCGGTCATTGGAAATCCCAGTGTCCGGTTCTACTAGAGATGAACAGAAATAGGGACCCCAAGGACGTAGCGGGTGGGCCGAGAAATAGGGGACAAGGACGAGGGTACACAAACGACACCACCAATGACAGACCAGGGAGATCGAACACATTTGACCGTCCCCGACAGAACCAGTATCAACTATCCGACGGTGAGAATGCCCCCGATTTTGCATAGGACTGCCAGGGGCAAGGGAGGGATCCAGTCGAGCTCTGTGTTGACCAGCAAGGTCCTAACGTCACTGCTAAGGTCCTGGGTACAGAGTCTCCATTTTTGGTAGACACTGGGGCGACACGTAGTGTGTTATCGAAACGACTGATTCCAAGGGCACCCTTGTCTGGCTCACACATTACATCGATAGGTTTCGATGGGACGCCCTCCACTAACCCCCTGTCCGTGCCTATCACCTTTGACCTAGAAAGCAACACCACTGACACAACATTTCTGCTCTCCTCCAACTCCCCTGACGCCATTATGGGCATTGACTTACTGAAGCATTTTCGAGCTACCATTAGGTGTTCCCCAGATGGAGTCCGAGTCATCCTGTACGACAACCCAGGCATGCCCAAATCCTGCCCTGCACGACACATGTGCTCCATAACTGACGCTGATCTGTCCTTGCTCGACACCCTGCCCCCGTACCTATGGGCCAAGAATGACTCTGATGTGGGACGAATGATGATTGACCCCATTCATATAACTGTAAGACAGGACGCTATGCTCCCGAAACTCCCACAGTATCGGATATCGCCTGAGGGCGAGAAGGCACTGGTAGCAATCAGTCAGTCTCTGGTAGATGCAGGAGTGGTCGAAGAAGTGGTTAGCAATGTCTGCAACAGCCCTATCCTACCCATTGTTAAAAAGCAAGGCGAGGGAGATGAGAAAGCGTACCGCTTCATCCTCGACCTGCGAGAGATTAACAAAGTGGTTGTACCCCAATACCCCGTAGTCTCAGACATCACCACCATTTTGACCCTCATTCCGTCCACTGCCACCACCTTCACTGTTATTGACTTCAAGAATGCGTTCTTCTCTATCCCCATCCACCCAGACAGCCGTTATCTCTTCGGCTTCACCCTAAAATCCCGCTCATACCGATTTTGTAGAGCTCCCCAGGGGTACACTGAAAGTCCCAGTATTTACAGCCAGGCCCTCAAAAGACAGCTGGACGCCGTCCAGCTACCAGATGGAGTGGTGTTGGTCCAATATGTCGATGATATCCTTTTGGCGGCTGACACCACCCCACTTGCAATCACAGCCACTATCCAACTCCTACACTTTCTCGCAGAAAATGGCCACAAAGTCTCCAAAAAGAAACTACAGTTCTGCCAGCCACAAGTGACATACCTAGGCCATCTCCAGTCCAAAGAAGGGAGGAAACTTACGCCCGATCGAATCCAGACTATCCTAGATACCCCCATCCCAAAAACACAAAAGCAAGTCCGCTCTTTAGTTGGCCTTACCTCTTTTTGCAGACAATGGTTACCAAATTTCAGCCTCATTGTAAAACCCCTACTTGCCTTGCTGGCCAAAGATGCCCCCTTCCCGCTTCCTTGGACCCCTGAGTGTCAAGCATCCTTTAAGGAGCTACGGGATGCCCTTTGCTCAGCCCCTGTCCTAGGAACACCAGATTACTCCAAGCCCTTTTCCCTTTTCATCCACGATAGGGAGGGATGTGCATTGTCCGTTCTAACACAGTCTATCGGTCCTAAGCAGCGCCCTTGTGCCTACTTCTCTGCCACTCTTGACCCTGTAGCCAGAGCTTTGCCTGCCTGCCTTCGAGCAGTAGCTGCCGCTGCTGTCTCTATCCGACAGAGCGAGGGAATCGTACTTTCGAACTCCCTCACTGTGTTAGTACCCCACGCGGTTGACACCCTTTTGAACCAAACCAAGACTCAACACCTGACTAGCGCACGACTGACAGGGTACGAATTGACGCTACTTGCACCCCACATCACACTAAAGAGATGCACAACTTTGAATCCTGCCACCCTGTTGCCCCTGCCTGAAAATGACCCCGACGTGCCTCCCATACACGACTGTGTTACCCTCACGGACGAACAAACTAGGAGTAGAGTTGACCTCCGAGACACTGCTTTTGCAGACCCTGATGGAGAGCTATGGGTAGACGGCTCATGCATCAAACTCCCAGATGGCACCACTTCAGCTGCCTATGCAGTAACGACAGCCCGAACAGTAGTTGAGACAGCCCGCATCACACAACGATCTGCACAGGCTGCAGAGCTGATAGCCCTCACACGAGCATGCATCATAGCCACAGGAACCACCGCGAACGTATATACGGACAGCCAGTATGCCTTCGGGGTGGTGCACCATTTTGGGCTCCTATGGAGGGAAAGGGGATTCCTGACATCACACGGCACACCCATCCTTCACGGAGATCTGGTTTCCGCTTTGATTGAAGCGGTTCTCCTCCCCAAACGATTAGCAGTAATCAAATGCCAGGCACACAAAAAGGTGACAGACTTAGTCGGACAAGGGAACGCACTGGCCGACATCACTGCACGAACCACAGCTGAGAACAAGACGGTGACACGCATATATGTGACCAGGTCACAAGCAGAGAAATGGACTGACGCTAGGGAAATGATTAGAGACATCCAGTCGGCCAGCACCCCTCACGAACTGACCGAGTGGGCACGGGTGGGTGTGAAGGACGATGAGGGCTGCTGGCGGACAAAAGACGCAAACAGATGGCTGCTGCCTGGCTCATACCTGATCCCGGTACTGACTATGGCACATTCCCCCGCACACATAGGATCTGCACCCATGATCGAACTCATTTCCAAAGTCTGGTACAACGACAAAATCCCCGACTCAGCCAAACGCCTGGTTCAGCAGTGCCTTATCTGTTTGCAACACAACCCCGGGAAGGGAACTGTGGTATCCCGGGGAGGGTTTGGGATCCCCGATCACCCCTTTGAGGTCCTCCAGATGGATTACATCCAGCTAGAGAGATGCCAAGGCTTGAAGTATGTACTAGTCATTGTATGTGCCTTCAGCAAATGGGTAGAGGCCTATCCAACCCGTGACAACTCTGCCATGACTACTGCCAAAGTACTACTGAAAGAGTTTTTCCCTCGCTATGGCCTTTGTCGAATTTTATGGAGCGACAATGGCCCCCACTTCATAGCTGAGGTTATCCAATTAATCTTAAAAGGGTTGGGGGTGAAGCAAAGGTTTCATGCGGTCTTCCACCCCCAATCCGCCGGTCTGGTGGAGCGACATAACGCCACATTGAAGTTGAAATTGTCAAAAATAGTGGCCACCACTGGACTTAAGTGGCCAGATGCCCTCCCACTGGCTTTGCTGTCAATGCGCTCCACTCCCACCAAACACCATTTGACCCCCTACGAGGTTGTATTCGGGCGACCGATGAACCTCTGGACTGCCCCCAAACCGACCTCCATTCATGACGTCCCGGACGTCCTACTGTCTGATTATTTGTGCAAGTTGACTAAAACGTTGTCTGTAATTCATCAACAGGTGCAGCAGGCCATCCCCGATGCTTCCAGGGGCTCAGGCCACGACATCCAACCGGGGGACTTTGTGCTAGTCCGAAACTTTCAACGGGCCAAGAGTCTGGAACCCCGGTGGACGGGCCCCTGGCAAGTGCTGATCACCACCCGGACGGCGCTTCGAGTGGAGGGGAAACGGCACTGGCTGCACGCACACCACTGCAGCAAGGTCTCCCCGACCCTGGCCACGACAGAAAACGTCAACACCCAAGAAGAGCTCCTGAACAAAGACCGGCCAGCATTGAACTGTTATCCCGACACCGAGGCACTTAAACTTGCAAAATTCCCTGATCCCACTGTGCCATCCAGAGAAGGGTATTTCCTGCGACGAAAGAAGGGAGCTTCGGCTAAGCAGGCCACGGACTAAGTTAAATCTCAGAACGGTGACCTAAACACAACCAAGGGTTACCGGGAGAGAAGCTAAACAAAGTCTGTGGTTCTGCCCGCTACCGAGCACCTTGAAGATGATGGAAGCGCCAGATAAGAAGATGATGGAAGCACCAGATAAGAAGATGATGGAAGCAACAGGAAATACCCGCTACAGGAACCCAAAGACTGACAATCTGCACAAATCAAAGACAATCGCCTTCTTCGTTGTCTTTCTCTTTTGCCTCCTCCTCATGACCTCCTTCTGGATCCTGGAGGAAAACACACCGCTCGTCAGGTATTGCTGCCCACTGCTCAGCCAACCCCTACGAGAGAGCATCACCTAATCTCCCTGTCACCTCAGCTCAGAGAAAGGCGCAGGGAGTTCTGGAACAATTCCTTCGTGCAACTGTTGCACCAACACAACCTTGCTGCAAATGCCACGAACTGCTGGATCTGCGGGTTGCTCTCGCACACCACTGGACACTCAATCCCTTTCATCCCTTCTCCTTTCTCAGTTCACGGCTCCTGCCTCGCCTGGCTGATCCTCATGCAAGAGAGCCACAAGGACAACGCCACTTCCGGCCAAACAGTATCACACTTCTACTACGGGTTCTGGCTGAACAAAACCGGAAGGACCTATGCTCCCCTGTGTCCTGTACCCTCGGGTGCCACCTTCCTTAAGAACATCCCAGCCAAAGAACGTGTTGAAGTGCAAGTACTCCACAATCCGGCTAGACCCACCTTCTCTCACTGGAAAAACAAACTGCTGCCACCCTGACTGTGGCTCTGTCTGTTATCAATATCACAGGACTTGTGTGTCTCGAAGGCCAGGGAACGCAGCTGGTGGGTCACAGTTCTTGCCGCATCACCAGAACATTGGACTCAGTTGATCCACCTTCCTTTGTTGCTTCTCCAAATATGTACTTTGTTTGTGGCACCAAAGCTTACACCTGGCTCCCGAAAGGTTGGAAGGGTACCTGCTACATCGCCTTCGTTCTCCCTCCCACATATGTAGCCCCTGCTAACCATCACCGGCAGAGGCGCGCAAATGACATTGAACAAGCCGACTCCACTGGAGCACAGTTCCTGGATGCAGCAAAGGGACTTGTTCCTCTGTGGGGCCCAGTGGCGAACAGTCGCGCTATCCGACACCTGACCCAGGCAGTGGAAACAACGATCAACATCACGGCTGGCATCCTCGCTAACAACACAGCAGAACTTCAGGCGGTCCGCCTTGTGGCCCTTCAAAACCGCCTTGTTCTAGATGTGGTTCTAGCCAATCGAGGAAGTGCATGCCGCATCATCGGATCTAGCTGTTGCACCTACGTACCAGATAACTCGCCCTCAGTCTACAAAGCAATTGAACACCTCCACAGACTTCCCTCGGAGGTTCACCAAGAACAAGAAGGATGGTCGCTTGGGAGCTGGTTCTGGGGCACTTTGAAGGACTGGGGTTGGAAGTTGTTTACCTTTTTATTGATACCGATTGTGATACTATGTGTGTGTTGCTTAAGTATCCAATGCCTGCCATCCTTGTGTGCACTCGTTACTAACTGTATGTGCCCAAAGACTTTGGACTTCAGAAATGAGCGCATGAGTCCCCTCTATGAAGTAGAAATACGTGGCCTTATGGGGATAGATCCAAACTGACAAGTTGGCAAGACGTGTTAAAAGGGAGGACTGTGGAATTTTAGTCTGAACATCGTCTGCGCCAACCTGTCACCCACGTACAACATGCACGACAGCCATTTTAGGTATCATGGTCTCCCTGTCCTCGATCAATCGCCAGCGTGCTCCCCTGACCCTGCAAGCATCCTCCGCGCACCCTGGCTCCCCCCTCCTCCCTCACATTGGCAAGTCATAACCCTTCCTCTTCTGCAAGACTCTGTCCTTGGGAGTCACGCTCGCGCCTGACCAAACACCTCCTTTCCTTTCATGAATACCCCTCTGTTGGTAAACTCTCCCTATGCGCCTGATTGTCCAGGCGGCATGAATGCCTCTCCTTTTGATGACCCCCTTCCACCGAGTCCGATTGTCCACACAGGTCCAAGGCCATCGCCTAAGCCGGGAGATACAGTTTACTGCCCCCTATTGCATGGAGTCATTCCTCTTCAAAGGACCCACTATTGATCATGGCCTCCCCACCCCCTGGGATACGATCAGGCGCACACATCCTAAGAATCGGCGGAACACTAAGCTGCGTGATAGCCCCCTCCTCTTATCAGCAGGTTGAGGACCTCTATTGTGGATGTATGTGGGGGTGGGATTGACACGAGGATTACGGGGATGTCTTTTTCCTTACTTCACAATGTCTTGATTGTAATAAAGAGTGGTCACATGCCATAAACCAGGGTATAAGAGGCCAGGCCTCAGAGAGGCTGGTAGAGCACCTCGAGACGATACCTTGTTGTCTGATCTGATGTGTTCTGCACCGACGGAATAAAAACTCCTGTTTCCTGCCTTCCAGTCTCCAGCGGCTGTCTCTTTGTTTGGTAACCAGAGTGGTATAGAGGCGGTTAACGCCGGGCAATCTTGAAACAGGCCAGCAGCCCTACCTTTTTTTTGTACAGTACCATCAACAAATGATTTATAATGTAACTAAAGTCCTAAAACCTTCTATTAACTGCAATGCTTTTTAATGAGGTCCTATCATGTATATTGGTCTTAAGATGGCTGCCAACACTTCTTGGATGAAGTGCTGACAGCCAATCTCACAATGAGATGTGTGGTTAGGCTCCGCCCAGATATATATATTTTTTTTCTTTTGATTTTCTCAGGAACTACTGGAGGAATTTCCACCATTTAACCAAAAGTGTGATCTGCGTACCAGACCCTACCATTTTCCCAAATTTGGTGTAATTCCGTTCAGCGGTTCAGGCTGTAGCCGTGTCTAATCGTCCTAGGGAAATTAACATGGGGAAAACACATTTTGGGGCCCCCCTTTTTTCTCGGCCCCCGCTTGACGAATTTTCCAGAGACTTTCAGGGAAGGAGCGGAGCGGGCTATCTTCTTTGAGAAATTCGCGAAGATTCAACAACCGGTGCCAAAGTTATTCCCAATAGAATGTTGCGGATTTCCTAGGAAACTAGGTCCTAACTATAACTACCTACTGGCGACCGCCAGTAGGTTATATATATTCACTAAAAAAACATAGGTTTCACACCAGTTATAGTTAGGAATTAGTATTTAAAAAACCTATTAAATTCACTGAAAAAACCATAGGTTTCACACCAGTTACAGTTAGCTTGAAATTTTACTGACATAAAACCATTGAAATTCCAACGTTATAGTTAGTTGGACTCACTATAACAAGCGCGCCTGCAATGCACTGCTGATGACGTCACATATTATATCACTCATGACATCACTCATGATATCACTGATGACACCAGCCAGTGAATGTGTGTCTTTCTGAAAAATGAATATGTTTTATATATGTATTTGTAAAGGTTGATGGAAGAATAAATAGTTAAATAAGTGTGTAAAGGGATGTTTTTTTTAAAAAAATGATTGGTTAACTGCCTTATTAAGTGTATTTTATTGAATACATATATTAGCGAGTAACTTTTAAATATTGAAATATATGTATCAGTGTTTCACTTTGTGTATAAGCAGCTGCATGGGTTGGTGACTGACTCACTGTATGTGTTTTGAAAATAGTATATGTGCAGGACTGTATGGGTGGATGCGTGTGTATATGTGTGTGTTAGTGAGTGAATGACTGTCTCACTATTGTCTTTATTAGTAACTACATATATTTTAATCTAGTGTATGTGAGTTTTGATGTATATAAGTGAGTATATGTGAGAGTAAGAGATTGTAAGAGTTCCTGTTTAAATAAGTATGTGTTTCTATAAGTGATTGTTTAAGAGAGTAAGTATGTGTAAGTTTCCTTAGAAGTAAGGAGGTAGTGTGTGTATAGTTGTATATGCAAATAAATGGATGTTCAATAGTTTATTTGCATGTGTGAGTATGTGTGTGAGTAACTTTTTGTTGACTGTCTGTGTATATCAGGATGTATAGATGTATCACTACATATGATGAGTGAGTATATGTATGAGTGACTATATATAACTGTTGGTGAATGAGTGGATGTGTATATAGATGGTGGAATTACTGAATTGGTTGTTGTAACTGGTATGGGTATCTCCATTTTTTTGAAAATGTTAGTTTCTATTTTTGAATATGTGTTTCAAGGGTTACATTACACTAAAAGGAGGTCTGTCACTCTGTCACAAGGATGGTGTCATAAGTGATGTCATGAGTGATGTCACTGACGATGTCATGAGTGATGTAATATGTGACGTCATCAGCAGTGCATTGCAGGCGCGCTTGTTATAGTGAGTCCAACTAACTATAACGTTGGAATTTCAATGGTTTTATGTCAGTAAAATTTCCAGCTAACTATAACTGGTGTGAAACCTATGGTTTTTTCAGTGAATTTAATAGGTTTTTTAAATACTAATTCCTAACTATAACTGGTGTGAAACCTATGGTTTTTTTAGTGAATTTCATAGGTTTTTTAAATGCTAATTCCTAACTATATATAGGGCCTCAAACCTATGAAATGTAATATTTTTTATAATGAATCTTATATTGTATATTTATATATTACTATTTAAAAAAAAATGTTTTGCCCTGGAGCGCTCCCGGTGCGCGCCTTGGTGAGCTCACCGGAAAGCGCAGTATTCCGGCGCGCCCCGGGGCGAGCACCGGCGAGCGTCCCATTAACGCTATTGCCGCAAACGAAAACATCATCGTGACCTAGGGGGTAAGGGGGGGTCTACTCTGCCCCCTTATGGTCATTTCCCCCTTTGTTTTTGCCACCTTTTGTGTCTCGATCCTACCGAGACACAAGATAGCGGCCGCTCCGGACTGTTTGGAATGTTGAAAGACACCCGAGAGCCAATCAGCTTTCCGCGCGCGAACTTGCGTAGCGCGCTGGTTAGTGCCCCGGTGCGCGTACCGGGGCGAGCTTATAGATATATATATTTTTAGAACCTAAATTACTCAAAATCCACTGGAGCACATATCTTGAGACATAGCAAAGGCACATCGGGCTATCAGTCCCTACAATTTTGCCAAGTTTCGTGGAAATCCATTCAGCCGTTCGGGCTAAAAGTGAGGTCGACCGCCCTATGGAAATTAATGTGGGGAAAACACGTTTGGGGACCCCCCTTTTTTCTCGGCCCCCGCTTGACAAATCCCCCCCAAACTTTCACGGAAGGCCGGAGCACCGCGAGGCAAATTTGAGGAAATTTTCAGGCAAATTCCTCAACCGGCGCCAAAGTTATTCACAATAGAATGTTGCGATTTCCCTATTGAAAATAATCCTAACTATAGCTACCTACTGGCGACCGCCAGTAGGTAATATATATATATATATATATATATATCCAAAGAGTTTGTCCCTCTTTCAAGAAGCCCACAACAGGAGGTAAGTATATGCGTTTTATTCCTGAAGAGAACAGCAACTTCACAGATATGGCGGTGTCAGCCTCTGTATGCCCAGCCTCTGTATGCCCAACGCGTTTCGTGCTCTTAAAGCACTTGATCACGGGCTGCTCTTTAAAGGCTTGCACAAACCGGAACTCCCAGCACCTGATGTTCATTACGAATCTTCATCATGGGCGTGAACAGGCTTGCTGCCTGATGGTCTCTGTAGTGCGAGAGAATGAAACTACAGTGAGTGGCTTGTGCAATGTCCCAAACTAAAACAAAATAAACACCTCAGTGGGTTGGTGACACGGGCCCGTATCCATGAAGGTGCACCTTCCAGTCCCCTTCACGCTGCTCCTGTCTCATCATGCTGACGTCGAGTGGCGCCAGCACCGATCCGCTTGCACGGCAGTGCTTCATTGCGGCAGGACTGGCCCCTGAATAATCCAAAGAGTTTGTCCCTCTTTCAAGAAGCCCACAACAGGAGGTAAGTATATGCGTTTTATTCCTGAAGAGAACAGCAACTTCACAGATATGGCGGTGTCAGCCTCTGTATGCCCAGCCTCTGTATGCCCAACGCGTTTCGTGCTCTTAAAGCACTTGATCACGGGCTGCTCTTTAAAGGCTTGCACAAACCGGAACTCCCAGCACCTGATGTTCATTACGAATCTTCATCATGGGCGTGAACAGGCTTGCTGCCTGATGGTCTCTGTAGTGCGAGAGAATGAAACTACAGTGAGTGGCTTGTGCAATGTCCCAAACTAAAACAAAATAAACACCTCAGTGGGTTGGTGACACGGGCCGTATCCATGAAGGTGCACCTTCCAGTCCCCTTCACGCTGCTCCTGTCTCATCATGCTGACGTCGAGTGGCGCCAGCACCGATCCGCTTGCACGGCAGTGCTTCATTGCGGCAGGACTGGCCGCTGAATAATCCAAAGAGTTTGTCCCTCTTTCAAGAAGCCCACAACAGGAGGTAAGTATATGCGTTTTATTCCTGAAGAGAACAGCAACTTCACAGATATGGCGGTGTCAGCCTCTGTATGCCCAGCCTCTGTATGCCCAACGCGTTTCGTGCTCTTAAAGCACTTGATCACGGGCTGCTCTTTAAAGGCTTGCACAAACCGGAACTCCCAGCACCTGATGTTCATTACGAATCTTCATCATGGGCGTGAACAGGCTTGCTGCCTGATGGTCTCTGTAGTGCGAGAAGAATGAAACTACAGTGAGTGATTTGTGCAATGTCCCAAACTAAAACAAAATAAACACCTCAGTGGGTTGGTGACACGGGCCCGTATCCATGAAGGTGCACCTTCCAGTCCCCTTCACGCTGCTCCTGTCTCATCATGCTGACGTCGAGTGGCGCCAGCACCGATCCGCTTGCACGGCAGTGCTTCATTGCGGCAGGACTGGCCGCTGAATAATCCAAAGAGTTTGTCCCTCTTTCAAGAAGCCCACAACAGGAGGTAAGTATATGCGTTTTATTCCTGAAGAGAACAGCAACTTCACAGATATGGCGGTGTCAGCCTCTGTATGCCCAACGCGTTTCGTGCTCTTAAAGCACTTGATCACGGGCTGCTCTTTAAAGGCTTGCACAAACCGGAACTCCCAGCACCTGATGTTCATTACGAATCTTCATCATGGGCGTGAACAGGCTTGCTGCCTGATGGTCTCTGTAGTGCGAGAGAATGAAACTACAGTGAGTGGCTTGTGCAATGTCCCAAACTAAAACAAAATAAACACCTCAGTGGGTTGGTGACACGGGCCCGTATCCATGAAGGTGCACCTTCCAGTCCCCTTCACGCTGCTCCTGTCTCATCATGCTGATGTCGAGTGGCGCCAGCACCGATCCGCTTGTACGGCAGTGCTTCATTGCGGCAGGACTGGCCGCTGAATAATCCAAAGATTTTGTCCCTCTTTCAAGAAGCCCACAACAGGAGGTAAGTATATGCGTTTTATTCCTGAAGAGAACAGCAACTTCACAGATATGGCGGTGTCAGCCTCTCTATGCCCAGCCTCTGTATGCCCAACGCGTTTCGTGCTCTTAAAGCACTTGATCACGAACTGCTCTTTAAAGGCTTGCACAAACCGGAACTCCCAGCACCTGATGTTCATTACGAATCTTCATCATGGGCGTGAACAGGCTTGCTGCCTGATGGTCTCTGTAGTGCGAGAGAATGAAACTACAGTGAGTGGCTTGTGCAATGTCCCAAACTAAAACAAAATAAACACCTCAGTGGGTTGGTGACACGGGCCCGTATCCATGAAGGTGCACCTTCCAGTCCCCTTCACGCTGCTCCTGTCTCATCATGCTGACGTCGAGTGGCGCCAGCACCGATCCGCTTGCACGGCAGTGCTTCATTGTGGCAGGACTGGCCGCTGAATAATCCAAAGAGTTTGTCCCTCTTTCAAGAAGCCCACAACAGGAGGTAAGTATATGCGTTTTATTCCTGAAGAGAACAGCAACTTCACAGATATGGCGGTGTCAGCCTCTGTATGCCCAGCCTCTGTATGCCCAACGTGTTTCGTGCTCTTAAAGCACTTGATCACGGGCTGCTCTTTAAAGGCTTGCACAAACCGGAACTCCCAGCACCTGATGTTCATTACGAATCTTCATCATGGGCGTGAACAGGCTTGCTGCCTGATGGTCTCTGTAGTGCGAGAGAATGAAACTACAGTGAGTGGCTTGTGCAATGTCCCAAACTAAAACAAAATAAACACCTCAGTGGGTTGGTGACACGGGCCCGTATCCATGAAGGTGCACCTTCCAGTCCCCTTCACGCTGCTCCTGTCTCATCATGCTGACGTCGAGTGGCGCCAGCACCGATCCGCTTGCACGGCAGTGCTTCATTGCGGCAGGACTGGCCGCTGAATAATCCAAAGAGTTTGTCCCTCTTTCAAGAAGCCCACAACAGGAGGTAAGTATATGCGTTTTATTCCTGAAGAGAACAGCAACTTCACAGATATGGCGGTGTCAGCCTCTGTATGCCCAGCCTCTGTATGCCCAACGCGTTTCGTGCTCTTAAAGCACTTGATCACGGGCTGCTCTTTAAAGGCTTGCACAAACCGGAACTCCCAGCACCTGATGTTCATTACGAATCTTCATCATGGGCGTGAACAGGCTTGCTGCCTGATGGTCTCTGTAGTGCGAGAGAATGAAACTACAGTGAGTGGCTTGTGCAATGTCCCAAACTAAAACAAAATAAACACCTCAGTGGGTTGGTGACACGGGCCGTATCCATGAAGGTGCACCTTCCAGTCCCCTTCACGCTGCTCCTGTCTCATCATGCTGACGTCGAGTGGCGCCAGCACCGATCCGCTTGCACGGCAGTGCTTCATTGCGGCAGGACTGGCCGCTGAATAATCCAAAGAGTTTGTCCCTCTTTCAAGAAGCCCACAACAGGAGGTAAGTATATGCGTTTTATTCCTGAAGAGAACAGCAACTTCACAGATATGGCGGTGTCAGCCTCTGTATGCCCAGCCTCTGTATGCCCAACGCGTTTCGTGCTCTTAAAGCACTTGATCACGGGCTGCTCTTTAAAGGCTTGCACAAACCGGAACTCCCAGCACCTGATGTTCATTACGAATCTTCATCATGGGCGTGAACAGGCTTGCTGCCTGATGGTCTCTGTAGTGCGAGAAGAATGAAACTACAGTGAGTGACTTGTGCAATGTCCCAAACTAAAACAAAATAAACACCTCAGTGGGTTGGTGACACGGGCCCGTATCCATGAAGGTGCACCTTCCAGTCCCCTTCACGCTGCTCCTGTCTCATCATGCTGACGTCGAGTGGCGCCAGCACCGATCCGCTTGCACGGCAGTGCTTCATTGCGGCAGGACTGGCCGCTGAATAATCCAAAGAGTTTGTCCCTCTTTCAAGAAGCCCACAACAGGAGGTAAGTATATGCGTTTTATTCCTGAAGAGAACAGCAACTTCACAGATATGGCGGTGTCAGCCTCTGTATGCCCAACGCGTTTCGTGCTCTTAAAGCACTTGATCACGGGCTGCTCTTTAAAGGCTTGCACAAACCGGAACTCCCAGCACCTGATGTTCATTACGAATCTTCATCATGGGCGTGAACAGGCTTGCTGCCTGATGGTCTCTGTAGTGCGAGAGAATGAAACTACAGTGAGTGGCTTGTGCAATGTCCCAAACTAAAACAAAATAAACACCTCAGTGGGTTGGTGACACGGGCCCGTATCCATGAAGGTGCACCTTCCAGTCCCCTTCACGCTGCTCCTGTCTCATCATGCTGATGTCGAGTGGCGCCAGCACCGATCCGCTTGCACGGCAGTGCTTCATTGCGGCAGGACTGGCCGCTGAATAATCCAAAGAGTTTGTCCCTCTTTCAAGAAGCCCACAACAGGAGGTAAGTATATGCGTTTTATTCCTGAAGAGAACAGCAACTTCACAGATATGGCGGTGTCAGCCTCTGTATGCCCAGCCTCTGTATGCCCAACGCATTTCGTGCTCTTAAAGCACTTGATCACGGGCTGCTCTTTAAAGGCTTGCACAAACCGGAACTCCCAGCACTTGATGTTCATTACGAATCTTCATCATGGGCGTGAACAGGCTTGCTGCCTGATGGTCTCTGTAGTGCGAGAGAATGAAACTACAGTGAGTGGCTTGTGCAATGTCCCAAACTAAAACAAAATAAACACCTCAGTGGGTTGGTGACACGGGCCCGTATCCATGAAGGTGCACCTTCCAGTCCCCTTCACGCTGCTCCTGTCTCATCATGCTGACGTCGAGTGGCGCCAGCACCGATCCGCTTGCACGGCAGTGCTTCATTGCGGCAGGACTGGCCGCTGAATAATCCAAAGAGTTTGTCCCTCTTTCAAGAAGCCCACAACAGGAGGTAAGTATATGCGTTTTATTCCTGAAGAGAACAGCAACTTCACAGATATGGCGGTGTCAGCCTCTGTATGCCCAGCCTCTGTATGCCCAACGCGTTTCGTGCTCTTAAAGCACTTGATCACGGGCTGCTCTTTAAAGGCTTGCACAAACCGGAAATCCCAGCACCTGATGTTCATTACGAATCTTCATCATGGGCGTGAACAGGCTTGCTGCCTGATGGTCTCTGTAGTGCGAGAGAATGAAACTACAGTGAGTGGCTTGTGCAATGTCCCAAACTAAAACAAAATAAACACCTCAGTGGGTTGGTGACACGGGCCCGTATCCATGAAGGTGCACCTTCCAGTCCCCTTCACGCTGCTCCTGTCTCATCATGCTGACGTCGAGTGGCGCCAGCACCGATCCGCTTGCACGGCAGTGCTTCATTGCGGCAGGACTGGCCGCTGAATAATCCAAAGAGTTTGTCCCTCTTTCAAGAAGCCCACAACAGGAGGTAAGTATATGCGTTTTATTCCTGAAGAGAACAGCAACTTCACAGATATGGCGGTGTCAGCCTCTGTATGCCCAGCCTCTGTATGCCCAACGCGTTTCGTGCTCTTAAAGCACTTGATCACGGGCTGCTCTTTAAAGGCTTGCACAAACCGGAACTCCCAGCACCTGATGTTCATTACGAATCTTCATCATGGGCGTGAACAGGCTTGCTGCCTGATGGTCTCTGTAGTGCGAGAGAATGAAACTGCAGTGAGTGGCTTGTGCAATGTCCCAAACTAAAACAAAATAAACACCTCAGTGGGTTGGTGACACGGGCCCGTATCCATGAAGGTGCACCTTCCAGTCCCCTTCACGCTGCTCCTGTCTCATCATGCTGACGTCGAGTGGCGCCAGTACCGATCCGCTTGCACGGCAGTGCTTCATTGCGGCAGGACTGGCCGCTGAATAATCCAAAGAGTTTGTCCCTCTTTCAAGAAGCCCACAACAGGAGGTAAGTATATGCGTTTTATTCCTGAAGAGAACAGCAACTTCACAGATATGGCGGTGTCAGCCTCTGTATGCCCAGCCTCTGTATGCCCAACGCGTTTCGTGCTCTTAAAGCACTTGATCACGGGCTGCTCTTTAAAGGCTTGCACAAACCGGAACTCCCAGCACCTGATGTTCATTACGAATCTTCATCATGGGCGTGAACAGGCTTGCTGCCTGATGGTCTCTGTAGTGCGAGAGAATGAAACTACAGTGAGTGGCTTGTGCAATGTCCCAAACTAAAACAAAATAAACACCTCAGTGGGTTGGTGACAAGGGCCCGTATCCATGAAGGTGCACCTTCCAGTCCCCTTCACGCTGCTCCTGTCTCATCATGCTGACGTCGAGTGGCGCCAGCACCGATCCGCTTGCACGGCAGTGCTTCATTGCGGCAGGACTGGCCGCTGAATAATCCAAAGAGTTTGTCCCTCTTTCAAGAAGCCCACAACAGGAGGTAAGTATATGCGTTTTATTCCTGAAGAGAACAGCAACTTCACAGATATGGCGGTGTCAGCCTCTGTATGCCCAGCCTCTGTATGCCCAACGCGTTTCGTGCTCTTAAAGCACTTGATCACGGGCTGCTCTTTAAAGGCTTGCACAAACCGGAACTCCCAGCACCTGATGTTCATTACGAATCTTCATCATGGGCGTGAACAGGCTTGCTGCCTGATGGTCTCTGTAGTGCGAGAGAATGAAACTACAGTGAGTGGCTTGTGCAATGTCCCAAACTAAAACAAAATAAACACCTCAGTGGGTTGGTGACACGGGCCCGTATCCATGAAGGTGCACCTTCCAGTCCCCTTCACGCTGCTCCTGTCTCATCATGCTGACGTCGAGTGGCGCCAGCTCCGATCCGCTTGCACGGCAGTGCTTCATTGCGGCAGGACTGGCACCTGAATAATCCAATGAGTTTGTCCCTCTTTCAAGAAGCCCACAACAGGAGGTAAGTATATGCGTTTTATTCCTGAAGAGAACAGCAACTTCACAGATATGGCGGTGTCAGCCTCTGTATGCCCAGCCTCTGTATGCCCAACGCGTTTCGTGCTCTTAAAGCACTTGATCACGGGCTGCTCTTTAAAGGCTTGCACAAACCGGAACTCCCAGCACCTGATGTTCATTACGAATCTTCATCATGGGCGTGAACAGGCTTGCTGCCTTGCTGATCGGTGCTGGCGCCACTCGACGTCAGCATGATGAGACAGGAGCAGCGTGAAGGGGACTGGAAGGTGCACCTTCATGGATACGGGCCCGTGTCACCAACCCACTGAGGTGTTTATTTTGTTTTAGTTTGGGACATTGCACAAGCCACTCACTGTAGTTTCATTCTCTCGCACTACAGAGACCATCAGGCAGCAAGCCTGTTCACGCCCATGATGAAGATTCGTAATGAACATCAGGTGCTGGGAGTTCCGGTTTGTGCAAGCCTTTAAAGAGCAGCCCGTGATCAAGTGCTTTAAGAGCACGAAACGCGTTGGGCATACAGAGGCTGGGCATACAGAGGCTGACACCGCCATATCTGTGAAGTTGCTGTTCTCTTCAGGAATAAAACGCATATACTTACCTCCTGTTGTGGGCTTCTTGAAAGAGGGACAAACTCTTTGGATTATTCAGCGGCCAGTCCTGCCGCAATGAAGCACTGCCGTGCAAGCGGATCGGTGCTGGCGCCACTCGACGTCAGCATGATGAGACAGGAGCAGCGTGAAGGGGACTGGAAGGTGCACCTTCATGGATACGGGCCCGTGTCACCAACCCACTGAGGTGTTTATTTTGTTTTAGTTTGGGACATTGCACAAGCCACTCACTGTAGTTTCATTCTCTCGCACTACAGAGACCATCAGGCAGCAAGCCTGTTCACGCCCATGATGAAGATTCGTAATGAACATCAGGTGCTGGGAGTTCCGGTTTGTGCAAGCCTTTAAAGAGCAGCCCGTGATCAAGTGCTTTAAGAGCACGAAACGCGTTGGGCATACAGAGGCTGGGCATAGAGAGGCTGACACCGCCATATCTGTGAAGTTGCTGTTCTCTTCAGGAATAAAACGCATATACTTACCTCCTGTTGTGGGCTTCTTGAAAGAGGGACAAACTCTTTGGATTATTCAGCGGCAAGTCCTGCCGCAATGAAGCACTGCCGTGCAAGCGGATCGGTGCTGGCGCCACTCGACGTCAGCATGATGAGACAGGAACAGCGTGAAGGGGACTGGAAGGTGCACCTTCATGGATACGGGCCCGTGTCACCAACCCACTGAGGTGTTTATTTTGTTTTAGTTTGGGACATTGCACAAGCCACTCACTGTAGTTTCATTCTCTCGCACTACAGAGACCATCAGGCAGCAAGCCTGTTCACGCCCATGATGAAGATTCGTAATGAACATCAGGTGCTGGGAGTTCCGGTTTGTGCAAGCCTTTAAAGAGCAGCCCGTGATCAAGTGCTTTAAGAGCACGAAACGCGTTGGGCATACAGAGGCTGGGCATACAGAGGCTGACACCGCCATATCTGTGAAGTTGCTGTTCTCTTCAGGAATAAAACGCATATACTTACCTCCTGTTGTGGGCTTCTTGAAAGAGGGACAAACTCTTTGGATTATTCAGCGGCCAGTCCTGCCGCAATGAAGCACTGCCGTGCAAGCGGATCGGTGCTGGCGCCACTCGACGTCAGCATGATGAGACAGGAGCAGCGTGAAGGGGACTGGAAGGTGCACCTTCATGGATACGGGCCCGTGTCACCAACCCACTGAGGTGTTTATTTTGTTTTAGTTTGGGACATTGCACAAGCCACTCACTGTAGTTTCATTCTCTCGCACTACAGAGACCATCAGGCAGCAAGCCTGTTCACGCCCATGATGAAGATTCGTAATGAACATCAGGTGCTGGGAGTTCCGGTTTGTGCAAGCCTTTAAAGAGCAGCCCGTGATCAAGTGCTTTAAGAGCACGAAACGCGTTGGGCATACAGAGGCTGGGCATACAGAGGCTGACACCGCCATATCTGTGAAGTTGCTGTTCTCTTCAGGAATAAAACGCATATACTTACCTCCTGTTGTGGGCTTCTTGAAAGAGGGACAATCTCTTTGGATTATTCAGCTGCCAGTCCTGCCGCAATGAAGCACTGCCGTGCAAGCGGATCGGTGCTGGCGCCACTCGACGTCAGCATGATGAGACAGGAGCAGCGTGAAGGGGACTGGAAGGTGCACCTTCATGGATACGGGCCCGTGTCACCAACCCACTGAGGTGTTTATTTTGTTTTAGTTTGGGACATTGCACAAGCCACTCACTGTAGTTTCATTCTCTCGCACTACAGAGACCATCAGGCAGCAAGCCTGTTCACGCCCATGATGAAGATTCGTAATGAACATCAGGTGCTGGGAGTTCCGGTTTGTGCAAGCCTTTAAAGAGCAGCCCGTGATCAAGTGCTTTAAGAGCACGAAACACGTTGGGCATACAGAGGCTGGGCATACAGAGGCTGACACCGCCATATCTGTGAAGTTGCTGTTCTCTTCAGGAATAAAACGCATATACTTACCTCCTGTTGTGGGCTTCTTGAAAGAGGGACAAACTCTTTGGATTATTCAGCGGCCAGTCCTGCCGCAATGAAGCACTGCCGTGCAAGCGGATCGGTGCTGGCGCCACTCGACGTCAGCATGATGAGACAGGAGCAGCGTGAAGGGGACTGGAAGGTGCACCTTCATGGATACGGGCCCGTGTCACCAACCCACTGAGGTGTTTATTTTGTTTTAGTTTGGGACATTGCACAAGCCACTCACTGTAGTTTCATTCTCTCGCACTACAGAGACCATCAGGCAGCAAGCCTGTTCACGCCCATGATGAAGATTCGTAATGAACATCAGGTGCTGGGAGTTCCGGTTTGTGCAAGCCTTTAAAGAGCAGCCCGTGATCAAGTGCTTTAAGAGCACGAAACACGTTGGGCATACAGAGGCTGGGCATACAGAGGCTGACACCGCCATATCTGTGAAGTTGCTGTTCTCTTCAGGAATAAAACGCATATACTTACCTCCTGTTGTGGGCTTCTTGAAAGAGGGACAAACTCTTTGGATTATTCAGCGGCCAGTCCTGCCACAATGAAGCACTGCCGTGCAAGCGGATCGGTGCTGGCGCCACTCGACGTCAGCATGATGAGACAGGAGCAGCGTGAAGGGGACTGGAAGGTGCACCTTCATGGATACGGGCCCGTGTCACCAACCCACTGAGGTGTTTATTTTGTTTTAGTTTGGGACATTGCACAAGCCACTCACTGTAGTTTCATTCTCTCGCACTACAGAGACCATCAGGCAGCAAGCCTGTTCACGCCCATGATGAAGATTCGTAATGAACATCAGGTGCTGGGAGTTCCGGTTTGTGCAAGCCTTTAAAGAGCAGCCCGTGATCAAGTGCTTTAAGAGCACGAAACGCGTTGGGCATACAGAGGCTGGACATACAGAGGCTGACACCGCCATATCTGTGAAGTTGCTGTTCTCTTCAGGAATAAAACGCATATACTTACCTCCTGTTGTGGGCTTCTTGAAAGAGGGACAAACTCTTTGGATTATTCAGCGGCCAGTCCTGCCGCAATGAAGCACTGCCGTGCAAGCGGATCGGTGCTGGCGCCACTCGACGTCAGCATGATGAGACAGGAGCAGCGTGAAGGGGACTGGAAGGTGCACCTTCATGGATACGGGCCCGTGTCACCAACCCACTGAGGTGCTTATTTTGTTTTAGTTTGGGACATTGCACAAGCCACTCACTGTAGTTTCATTCTCTCGCACTACAGAGACCATCAGGCAGCAAGCCTGTTCACGCCCATGATGAAGATTCGTAATGAACATCAGGTGCTGGGAGTTCCGGTTTGTGCAAGCCTTTAAAGAGCAGTTCGTGATCAAGTGCTTTAAGAGCACGAAACGCGTTGGGCATACAGAGGCTGGGCATAGAGAGGCTGACACCGCCATATCTGTGAAGTTGCTGTTCTCTTCAGGAATAAAACGCATATACTTACCTCCTGTTGTGGGCTTCTTGAAAGAGGGACAAACTCTTTGGATTATTCAGCGGCCAGTCCTGCCGCAATGAAGCACTGCCGTGCAAGCGGATCGGTGCTGGCGCCACTCGACGTCAGCATGATGAGACAGGAGCAGCGTGAAGGGGACTGGAAGGTGCACCTTCATGGATACGGGCCCGTGTCACCAACCCACTGAGGTGTTTATTTTGTTTTAGTTTGGGACATTGCACAAGCCACTCACTGTAGTTTCATTCTCTCGCACTACAGAGACCATCAGGCAGCAAGCCTGTTCACGCCCATGATGAAGATTCGTAATGAACATCAGGTGCTGGGAGTTCCGGTTTGTGCAAGCCTTTAAAGAGCAGCCCGTGATCAAGTGCTTTAAGAGCACGAAACACGTTGGGCATACAGAGGCTGGGCATACAGAGGCTGACACCGCCATATCTGTGAAGTTGCTGTTCTCTTCAGGAATAAAACGCATATACTTACCTCCTGTTGTGGGCTTCTTGAAAGAGGGACAAACTCTTTGGATTATTCAGCGGCCAGTCCTGCCGCAATGAAGCACTGCCGTGCAAGCGGATCGGTGTTGGCGCCACTCGACGTCAGCATGATGAGACAGGAGCAGCGTGAAGGGGACTGGAAGGTGCACCTTCATGGATACGGGCCCGTGTCACCAACCCACTGAGGTGTTTATTTTGTTTTAGTTTGGGACATTGCACAAGCCACTCACTGTAGTTTCATTCTCTCGCACTACAGAGACCATCAGGCAGCAAGCCTGTTCACGCCCATGATGAAGATTCGTAATGAACATCAGGTGCTGGGAGTTCCGGTTTGTGCAAGCCTTTAAAGAGCAGCCCGTGATCAAGTGCTTTAAGAGCACGAAACGCATTGGGCATACAGAGGCTGGGCATACAGAGGCTGACACCGCCATATCTGTGAAGTTGCTGTTCTCTTCAGGAATAAAACGCATATACTTACCTCCTGTTGTGGGCTTCTTGAAAGAGGGACAAACTCTTTGGATTATTCAGCGGCCAGTCCTGCCGCAATGAAGCACTGCCGTGCAAGCGGATCGGTGCTGGCGCCACTCGACGTCAGCATGATGAGACAGGAGCAGCGTGAAGGGGACTGGAAGGTGCACCTTCATGGATACGGGCCCGTGTCACCAACCCACTGAGGTGTTTATTTTGTTTTAGTTTGGGACATTGCACAAGCCACTCACTGTAGTTTCATTCTCTCGCACTACAGAGACCATCAGGCAGCAAGCCTGTTCGCGCCCATGATGAAGATTCGTAATGAACATCAGGTGCTGGGAGTTCCGGTTTGTGCAAGCCTTTAAAGAGCAGCCCGTGATCAAGTGCTTTAAGAGCACGAAACACGTTGGGCATACAGAGGCTGGGCATACAGAGGCTGACACCGCCATATATGTGAAGTTGCTGTTCTCTTCAGGAATAAAACGCATATACTTACCTCCTGTTGTGGGCTTCTTGAAAGAGGGACAAACTCTTTGGATTATTCAGCGGCCAGTCCTGCCGCAATGAAGCACTGCCGTGCAAGCGGATCGGTGCTGGCGCCACTCGACGTCAGCATGATGAGACAGGAGCAGCGTGAAGGGGACTGGAAGGTGCACCTTCATGGATACGGGCCCGTGTCACCAACCCACTGAGGTGCTTATTTTGTTTTAGTTTGGGACATTGCACAAGCCACTCACTGTAGTTTCATTCTCTCGCACTACAGAGACCATCAGGCAGCAAGCCTGTTCACGCCCATGATGAAGATTCGTAATGAACATCAGGTGCTGGGAGTTCCGGTTTGTGCAAGCCTTTAAAGAGCAGTTCGTGATCAAGTGCTTTAAGAGCACGAAACGCGTTGGGCATACAGAGGCTGGGCATAGAGAGGCTGACACCGCCATATCTGTGAAGTTGCTGTTCTCTTCAGGAATAAAACGCATATACTTACCTCCTGTTGTGGGCTTCTTGAAAGAGGGACAAACTCTTTGGATTATTCAGCGGCCAGTCCTGCCGCAATGAAGCACTGCCGTGCAAGCGGATCGGTGCTGGCGCCACTCGACGTCAGCATGATGAGACAGGAGCAGCGTGAAGGGGACTGGAAGGTGCACCTTCATGGATACGGGCCCGTGTCACCAACCCACTGAGGTGTTTATTTTGTTTTAGTTTGGGACATTGCACAAGCCACTCACTGTAGTTTCATTCTCTCGCACTACAGAGACCATCAGGCAGCAAGCCTGTTCACGCCCATGATGAAGATTCGTAATGAACATCAGGTGCTGGGAGTTCCGGTTTGTGCAAGCCTTTAAAGAGCAGCCCGTGATCAAGTGCTTTAAGAGCACGAAACACGTTGGGCATACAGAGGCTGGGCATACAGAGGCTGACACCGCCATATCTGTGAAGTTGCTGTTCTCTTCAGGAATAAAACGCATATACTTACCTCCTGTTGTGGGCTTCTTGAAAGAGGGACAAACTCTTTGGATTATTCAGCGGCCAGTCCTGCCGCAATGAAGCACTGCCGTGCAAGCGGATCGGTGTTGGCGCCACTCGACGTCAGCATGATGAGACAGGAGCAGCGTGAAGGGGACTGGAAGGTGCACCTTCATGGATACGGGCCCGTGTCACCAACCCACTGAGGTGTTTATTTTGTTTTAGTTTGGGACATTGCACAAGCCACTCACTGTAGTTTCATTCTCTCGCACTACAGAGACCATCAGGCAGCAAGCCTGTTCACGCCCATGATGAAGATTCGTAATGAACATCAGGTGCTGGGAGTTCCGGTTTGTGCAAGCCTTTAAAGAGCAGCCCGTGATCAAGTGCTTTAAGAGCACGAAACGCATTGGGCATACAGAGGCTGGGCATACAGAGGCTGACACCGCCATATCTGTGAAGTTGCTGTTCTCTTCAGGAATAAAACGCATATACTTACCTCCTGTTGTGGGCTTCTTGAAAGAGGGACAAACTCTTTGGATTATTCAGCGGCCAGTCCTGCCGCAATGAAGCACTGCCGTGCAAGCGGATCGGTGCTGGCGCCACTCGACGTCAGCATGATGAGACAGGAGCAGCGTGAAGGGGACTGGAAGGTGCACCTTCATGGATACGGGCCCGTGTCACCAACCCACTGAGGTGTTTATTTTGTTTTAGTTTGGGACATTGCACAAGCCACTCACTGTAGTTTCATTCTCTCGCACTACAGAGACCATCAGGCAGCAAGCCTGTTCGCGCCCATGATGAAGATTCGTAATGAACATCAGGTGCTGGGAGTTCCGGTTTGTGCAAGCCTTTAAAGAGCAGCCCGTGATCAAGTGCTTTAAGAGCACGAAACACGTTGGGCATACAGAGGCTGGGCATACAGAGGCTGACACCGCCATATATGTGAAGTTGCTGTTCTCTTCAGGAATAAAACGCATATACTTACCTCCTGTTGTGGGCTTCTTGAAAGAGGGACAAACTCTTTGGATTATTCAGCGGCCAGTCCTGCCGCAATGAAGCACTGCCGTGCAAGCGGATCGGTGCTGGCGCCACTCGATGTCAGCATGATGAGACAGGAGCAGCGTGAAGGGGACTGGAAGGTGCACCTTCATGGATACGGGCCCGTGTCACCAACCCACTGAGGTGTTTATTTTGTTTTAGTTTGGGACATTGCACAAGCCACTCACTGTAGTTTCATTCTCTCGCACTACAGAGACCATCAGGCAGCAAGCCTGTTCACGCCCATGATGAAGATTCGTAATGAACATCAGGTGCTGGGAGTTCCGGTTTGTGCAAGCCTTTAAAGAGCAGCCCGTGATCAAGTGCTTTAAGAGCACGAAACGCGTTGGGCATACAGAGGCTGGGCATACAGAGGCTGACACCGCCATATCTGTGAAGTTGCTGTTCTCTTCAGGAATAAAACGCATATACTTACCTCCTGTTGTGGGCTTCTTGAAAGAGGGACAAACTCTTTGGATTATTCAGCGGCCAGTCCTGCCGCAATGAAGCACTGCCGTGCAAGCGGATCGATGCTGGCGCCACTCGACGTCAGCATGATGAGACAGGAGCAGCGTGAAGGGGACTGGAAGGTGCACCTTCATGGATACGGGCCCGTGTCACCAACTCACTGAGGTGTTTATTTTGTTTTAGTTTGGGACATTGCACAAGCCACTCACTGTAGTTTCATTCTCTCGCACTACAGAGACCATCAGGCAGCAAGCCTGTTCACGCCCATGATGAAGATTCGTAATGAACATCAGGTGCTGGGAGTTCCGGTTTGTGCAAGCCTTTAAAGAGCAGCCCGTGATCAAGTGCTTTAAGAGCACGAAACGCGTTGGGCATACAGAGGCTGGGCATACAGAGGCTGACACCGCCATATCTGTGAAGTTGCTGTTCTCTTCAGGAATAAAACGCATATACTTACCTCCTGTTGTGGGCTTCTTGAAAGAGGGACAAACTCTTTGGATTATTCAGCGGCCAGTCCTGCCGCAATGAAGCACTGCCGTGCAAGCGGATCGGTGCTGGCGCCACTCGACGTCAGCATGATGAGACAGGAGCAGCGTGAAGGGGACTGGAAGGTGCACCTTCATGGATACGGGCCCGTGTCACCAACCCACTGAGGTGTTTATTTTGTTTTAGTTTGGGACATTGCACAAGCCACTCACTGTAGTTTCATTCTCTCGCACTACAGAGACCATCAGGCAGCAAGCCTGTTCACGCCCATGATGAAGATTCGTAATGAACATCAGGTGCTGGGAGTTCCGGTTTGTGCAAGCCTTTAAAGAGCAGCCCGTGATCAAGTGCTTTAAGAGCACGAAACGCGTTGGGCATACAGAGGCTGGGCATACAGAGGCTGACACCGCCATATCTGTGAAGTTGCTGTTCTCTTCAGGAATAAAACGCATATACTTACCTCCTGTTGTGGGCTTCTTGAAAGAGGGACAAACTCTTTGGATTATTCAGCGGCCAGTCCTGCCGCAATGAAGCAGTGCCGTGCAAGCGGATCGGTGCTGGCGCCACTCGACGTCAGCATGATGAGACAGGAGCAGCGTGAAGGGGACTGGAAGGTGCACCTTCATGGATACGGGCCCGTGTCACCAACCCACTGAGGTGTTTATTTTGTTTTAGTTTGGGACATTGCACAAGCCACTCACTGTAGTTTCATTCTCTCGCACTACAGAGACCATCAGGCAGCAAGCCTGTTCACGCCCATGATGAAGATTCGTAATGAACATCAGGTGCTGGGAGTTCCGGTTTGTGCAAGCCTTTAAAGAGCAGCCCGTGATCAAGTGCTTTAAGAGCACGAAACGCGTTGGGCATCCAGAGGCTGGGCATACAGAGGCTGACACCGCCATATCTGTGAAGTTGCTGTTCTCTTCAGGAATAAAACGCATATACTTACCTCCTGTTGTGGGCTTCTTGAAAGAGGGACAAACTCTTTGGATTATTCAGCGGCCAGTCCTGCCGCAATGAAGCACTGCTGTGCAAGCGGATCGGTGCTGGCGCCACTCTACGTCAGCATGATGAGACAGGAGCAGCGTGAAGGGGACTGGAAGGTGCACCTTCATGGATACGGGCCCGTGTCACCAACCCACTGAGGTGTTTATTTTGTTTTAGTTTGGGACATTGCACAAGCCACTCACTGTAGTTTCATTCTCTCGCACTACAGAGACCATCAGGCAGCAAGCCTGTTCACGCCCATGATGAAGATTCGTAATGAACATCAGGTGCTGGGAGTTCCGGTTTGTGCAAGCCTTTAAAGAGCAGCCCGTGATCAAGTGCTTTAAGAGCACGAAACACGTTGGGCATACAGAGGCTGGGCATACAGAGGCTGACACCGCCATATCTGTGAAGTTGCTGTTCTCTTCAGGAATAAAACGCATATACTTACCTCCTGTTGTGGGCTTCTTGAAAGAGGGACAAACTCTTTGGATTATTCAGCGGCCAGTCCTGCCGCAATGAAGCACTGCCGTGCAAGCGGATCGGTGCTGGCGCCACTCGACGTCAGCATGATGAGACAGGAGCAGCGTGAAGGGGACTGGAAGGTGCACCTTCATGGATACGGGCCCGTGTCACCAACCCACTGAGGTGTTTATTTTGTTTTAGTTTGGGACATTGCACAAGCCACTCACTGTAGTTTCATTCTCTCGCACTACAGAGACCATCAGGCAGCAAGCCTGTTCACGCCCATGATGAAGATTCGTAATGAACATCAGGTGCTGGGAGTTCCGGTTTGTGCAAGCCTTTAAAGAGCAGCCCGTGATCAAGTGCTTTAAGAGCACGAAACGCGTTGGGCATACAGAGGCTGGGCATACAGAGGCTGACACCGCCATATCTGTGAAGTTGCTGTTCTCTTCAGGAATAAAACGCATATACTTACCTCCTGTTGTGGGCTTCTTGAAAGAGGGACAAACTCTTTGGATTATTCAGCGGCCAGTCCTGCCGCAATGAAGCACTGCCGTGCAAGCGGATCGGTGCTGGCGCCACTCGACGTCAGCATGATGAGACAGGAGCAGCGTGAAGGGGACTGGAAGGTGCACCTTCATGGATACGGGCCCGTGTCACCAACCCACTGAGGTGTTTATTTTGTTTTAGTTTGGGACATTGCACAAGCCACTCACTGTAGTTTCATTCTCTCGCACTACAGAGACCATCAGGCAGCAAGCCTGTTCACGCCCATGATGAAGATTCGTAATGAACATCAGGTGCTGGGAGTTCCGGTTTGTGCAAGCCTTTAAAGAGCAGCCCGTGATCAAGTGCTTTAAGAGCACGAAACGCGTTGGGCATACAGAGGCTGGGCATACAGAGGCTGACACCGCCATATCTGTGAAGTTGCTGTTCTCTTCAGGAATGAAACGCATATACTTACCTCCTGTTGTGGGCTTCTTGAAAGAGGGACAAACTCTTTGGATTATTCAGCGGCCAGTCCTGCCGCAATGAAGCACTGCCGTGCAAGCGGATCGGTGCTGGCGCCACTCGACGTCAGCATGATGAGACAGGAGCAGCGTGAAGGGGACTGGAAGGTGCACCTTCATGGATACGGGCCCGTGTCACCAACCCACTGAGGTGTTTATTTTGTTTTAGTTTGGGACATTGCACAAGCCACTCACTGTAGTTTCATTCTCTCGCACTACAGAGACCATCAGGCAGCAAGCCTGTTCACGCCCATGATGAAGATTCGTAATGAACATCAGGTGCTGGGAGTTCCGGTTTGTGCAAGCCTTTAAAGAGCAGCCCGTGATCAAGTGCTTTAAGAGCACGAAACGCGTTGGGCATACAGAGGCTGGGCATACAGAGGCTGACACCGCCATATCTGTGAAGTTGCTGTTCTCTTCAGGAATAAAACGCATATACTTACCTCCTGTTGTGGGCTTCTTGAAAGAGGGACAAACTCTTTGGATTATTCAGCGGCCAGTCCTGCCGCAATGAAGCACTGCCGTGCAAGCGGATCGGTGCTGGCGCCACTCGACGTCAGCATGATGAGACAGGAGCAGCGTGAAGGGGACTGGAAGGTGCACCTTCATGGATACGGGCCCGTGTCACCAACCCACTGAGGTGTTTATTTTGTTTTAGTTTGGGACATTGCACAAGCCACTCACTGTAGTTTCATTCTCTCGCACTACAGAGACCATCAGGCAGCAAGCCTGTTCTCGCCCATGATGAAGATTCGTAATGAACATCAGGTGCTGGGAGTTCCGGTTTGTGCAAGCCTTTAAAGAGCAGCCCGTGATCAAGTGCTTTAAGAGCACGAAACGCGTTGGGCATACAGAGGCTGGGCATACAGAGGCTGACACCGCCATATCTGTGAAGTTGCTGTTCTCTTCAGGAATAAAACGCATATACTTACCTCCTGTTGTGGGCTTCTTGAAAGAGGGACAAACTCTTTGGATTATTCAGCGGCCAGTCCTGCCGCAATGGAGCACTGCCGTGCAAGCGGATCGGTGCTGGCGCCACTCGACGTCAGCATGATGAGACAGGAGCAGCGTGAAGGGGACTGGAAGGTGCACCTTCATGGATACGGGCCCGTGTCACCAACCCACTGAGGTGTTTATTTTGTTTTAGTTTGGGACATTGCACAAGCCACTCACTGTAGTTTCATTCTCTCGCACTACAGAGACCATCAGGCAGCAAGCCTGTTCACGCCCATGATGAAGATTCGTAATGAACATCAGGTGCTGGGAGTTCCGGTTTGTGCAAGCCTTTAAAGAGCAGCCCGTGATCAAGTGCTTTAAGAGCACGAAACGCGTTGGGCATACAGAGGCTGGGCATACAGAGGCTGACACCGCCATATCTGTGAAGTTGCTGTTCTCTTCAGGAATAAAACGCATATACTTACCTCCTGTTGTGGGCTTCTTGAAAGAGGGACAAACTCTTTGGATTATTCAGCGGCCAGTCCTGCCGCAATGAAGCACTGCCGTGCAAGCGGATCGGTGCTGGCGCCACTCGACGTCAGCATGATGAGACAGGAGCAGCGTGAAGGGGACTGGAAGGTGCACCTTCATGGATACGGGCCCGTGTCACCAACCCACTGAGGTGTTTATTTTGTTTTAGTTTGGGACATTGCACAAGCCACTCACTGTAGTTTCATTCTCTCGCACTACAGAGACCATCAGGCAGCAAGCCTGTTCACGCCCATGATGAAGATTCGTAATGAACATCAGGTGCTGGGAGTTCCGGTTTGTGCAAGCCTTTAAAGAGCAGCCCGTGATCAAGTGCTTTAAGAGCACGAAACGCGTTGGGCATACAGAGGCTGGGCATACAGAGGCTGACACCGCCATATCTGTGAAGTTGCTGTTCTCTTCAGGAATAAAACGCATATACTTACCTCCTGTTGTGGGCTTCTTGAAAGAGGGACAAACTCTTTGGATTATTCAGCGGCCAGTCCTGCCGCAATGGAGCACTGCCGTGCAAGCGGATCGGTGCTGGCGCCACTCGACGTCAGCATGATGAGACAGGAGCAGCGTGAAGGGGACTGGAAGGTGCACCTTCATGGATACGGGCCCGTGTCACCAACCCACTGAGGTGTTTATTTTGTTTTAGTTTGGGACATTGCACAAGCCACTCACTGTAGTTTCATTCTCTCGCACTACAGAGACCATCAGGCAGCAAGCCTGTTCACGCCCATGATGAAGATTCGTAATGAACATCAGGTGCTGGGAGTTCCGGTTTGTGCAAGCCTTTAAAGAGCAGCCCGTGATCAAGTGCTTTAAGAGCACGAAACGCGTTGGGCATACAGAGGCTGGGCATACAGAGGCTGACACCGCCATATCTGTGAAGTTGCTGTTCTCTTCAGGAATAAAACGCATATACTTACCTCCTGTTGTGGGCTTCTTGAAAGAGGGACAAACTCTTTGGATTATTCAGCGGCCAGTCCTGCCGCAATGAAGCACTGCCGTGCAAGCGGATCGGTGCTGGCGCCACTCGACGTCAGCATGATGAGACAGGAGCAGCGTGAAGGGGACTGGAAGGTGCACCTTCATGGATACGGGCCCGTGTCACCAACCCACTGAGGTGTTTATTTTGTTTTAGTTTGGGACATTGCACAAGCCACTCACTGTAGTTTCATTCTCTCGCACTACAGAGACCATCAGGCAGCAAGCCTGTTCACGCCCATGATGAAGATTCGTAATGAACATCAGGTGCTGGGAGTTCCGGTTTGTGCAAGCCTTTAAAGAGCAGCCCGTGATCAAGTGCTTTAAGAGCACGAAACGCGTTGGGCATACAGAGGCTGGGCATACAGAGGCTGACACTGCCATATCTGTGAAGTTGCTGTTCTCTTCAGGAATAAAACGCATATACTTACCTCCTGTTGTGGGCTTCTTGAAAGAGGGACAAACTCTTTGGATTATTCAGCGGCCAGTCCTGCCGCAATGAAGCACTGCCGTGCAAGCGGATCGGTGCTGGCGCCACTCGACGTCAGCATGATGAGACAGGAGCAGCGTGAAGGGGACTGGAAGGTGCACCTTCATGGATACGGGCCCGTGTCACCAACCCACTGAGGTGTTTATTTTGTTTTAGTTTGGGACATTGCACAAGCCACTCACTGTAGTTTCATTCTCTCGCACTACAGAGACCATCAGGCAGCAAGCCTGTTCACGCCCATGATGAAGATTCGTAATGAACATCAGGTGCTGGGAGTTCCGGTTTGTGCAAGCCTTTAAAGAGCAGCCCGTGATCAAGTGCTTTAAGAGCACGAAACGCGTTGGGCATACAGAGGCTGGGCATACAGAGGCTGACACTGCCATATCTGTGAAGTTGCTGTTCTCTTCAGGAATAAAACGCATATACTTACCCCCTGTTGTGGGCTTCTTGAAAGAGGGACAAACTCTTTGGATTATTCAGCGGCCAGTCCTGCCGCAATGAAGCACTGCCGTGCAAGTGGATCGGTGCTGGCGCCACTCGACGTCAGCATGATGAGACAGGAGCAGCGTGAAGGGGACTGGAAGGTGCACCTTCATGGATACGGGCCCGTGTCACCAACCCACTGAGGTGTTTATTTTGTTTTAGTTTGGGACATTGCACAAGCCACTCACTGTAGTTTCATTCTCTCGCACTACAGAGACCATCAGGCAGCAAGCCTGTTCACGCCCATGATGAAGATTCGTAATGAACATCAGGTGCTGGGAGTTCCGGTTTGTGCAAGCCTTTAAAGAGCAGCCCGTGATCAAGTGCTTTAAGAGCACGAAACGCGTTGGGCATACAGAGGCTGGGCATACAGAGGCTGACACCGCCATATCTGTGAAGTTGCTGTTCTCTTCAGGAATAAAACGCATATACTTACCTCCTGTTGTGGGCTTCTTGAAAGAGGGACAAACTCTTTGGATTATTCAGCGGCCAGTCCTGCCGCAATGGAGCACTGCTGTGCAAGCGGATCGGTGCTGGCGCCACTCGACGTCAGCATGATGAGACAGGAGCAGCGTGAAGGGGACTGGAAGGTGCACCTTCATGGATACGGGCCCGTGTCACCAACCCACTGAGGTGCTTATTTTGTTTTAGTTTGGAACATTGCACAAGCCACTCACTGTAGTTTCATTCTCTCGCACTACAGAGACCATCAGGCAGCAAGCCTGTTCACGCCCATGATGAAGATTCGTAATGAACATCAGGTACTGGGAGTTCCGGTTTGTGCAAGCCTTTAAAGAGCAGCCCGTGATCAAGTGCTTTAAGAGCACGAAACGCGTTGGGCATACAGAGGCTGGGCATACAGAGGCTGACACCGCCATATCTGTGAAGTTGCTGTTCTCTTCAGGAATAAAACGCATATACTTACCTCCTGTTGTGGGCTTCTTGAAAGAGGGACAAACTCTTTGGATTATTCAGCGGCCAGTCCTGCCGCAATGAAGCACTGCCGTGCAAGCGGATCGGTGCTGGCGCCACTCGACGTCAGCATGATGAGACAGGAGCAGCGTGAAGGGGAAAGGAAGGTGCACCTTCATGGATACGGGCCCGTGTCACCAACCCACTGAGGTGTCTATTTTGTTTTAGTTTGGGACATTGCACAAGCCACTCACTGTAGTTTCATTCTCTCGCACTACAGAGACCATCAGGCAGCAAGCCTGTTCACGCCCATGATGAAGATTCGTAATGAACATCAGGTGCTGGGAGTTCCGGTTTGTGCAAGCCTTTAAAGAGCAGCCCGTGATCAAGTGCTTTAAGAGCACGAAACGCGTTGGGCATACAGAGGCTGGGCATACAGAGGCTGACACTGCCATATCTGTGAAGTTGCTGTTCTCTTCAGGAATAAAACGCATATACTTACCTCCTGTTGTGGGCTTCTTGAAAGAGGGACAAACTCTTTGGATTATTCAGCGGCCAGTCCTGCCGCAATGAAGCACTGCCGTGCAAGCGGATCGGTGCTGGCGCCACTCGACGTCAGCATGATGAGACAGGAGCAGCGTGAAGGGGACTGGAAGGTGCACCTTCATGGATACGGGCCCGTGTCACCAACCCACTGAGGTGTTTATTTTGTTTTAGTTTGGGACATTGCACAAGCCACTCACTGTAGTTTCATTCTCTCGCACTACAGAGACCATCAGGCAGCAAGCCTGTTCACGCCCATGATGAAGATTCGTAATGAACATCAGGTGCTGGGAGTTCCGGTTTGTGCAAGCCTTTAAAGAGCAGCCCGTGATCAAGTGCTTTAAGAGCACGAAACGCGTTGGGCATACAGAGGCTGGGCATACAGAGGCTGACACCGCCATATCTGTGAAGTTGCTGTTCTCTTCAGGAATAAAACGCATATACTTACCTCCTGTTGTGGGCTTCTTGAAAGAGGGACAAACTCTTTGGATTATTCAGCGGCCAGACCTGCCGCAATGAAGCACTGCCGTGCAAGCGGATCGGTGCTGGCGCCACTCGACGTCAGCATGATGAGACAGGAGCAGCGTGAAGGGGACTGGAAGGTGCACCTTCATGGATACGGGCCCGTGTCACCAACCCACTGAGGTGTTTATTTTGTTTTAGTTTGGGACATTGCACAAGCCACTCACTGTAGTTTCATTCTCTCGCACTACAGAGACCATCAGGCAGCAAGCCTGTTCACGCCCATGATGAAGATTCGTAATGAACATCAGGTGCTGGGAGTTACGGTTTGTGCAAGCCTTTAAAGAGCAGCCCGTGATCAAGTGCTTTAAGAGCACGAAACGCGTTGGGCATACAGAGGCTGGGCATACAGAGGCTGACACCGCCATATCTGTGAAGTTGCTGTTCTCTTCAGGAATAAAACGCATATACTTACCTCCTGTTGTGGGCTTCTTGAAAGAGGGACAAACTCTTTGGATTATTCAGCGGCCAGTCCTGCCGCAATGAAGCACTGCCGTGCAAGCGGATCGGTACTGGCCCCACTCGACGTCAGCATGATGAGACAGGAGCAGCGTGAAGGGGACTGGAAGGTGCACCTTCATGGATACGGGCCCATGTCACCAACCCACTGAGGTGTTTATTTTGTTTTAGTTTGGGACATTGCACAAGCCACTCACTGTAGTTTCATTCCTTCGCACTACAGAGACCATCAGGCAGCAAGCCTGTTCACGCCCATGATGAAGATTCGTAATGAACATCAGGTGCTGGGAGTTCCGGTTTGTGCAAGCCTTTAAAGAGCAGCCCGTGATCAAGTGCTTTAAGAGCACAAAACGCGTTGGGCATACAGAGGCTGGGCATACAGAGGCTGACACTGCCATATCTGTGAAGTTGCTGTTCTCTTCAGGAATAAAACGCATATACTTACCTCCTGTTGTGGGCTTCTTGAAAGAGGGACAAACTCTTTGGATTATTCAGCGGCCAGTCCTGCCGCAATGAAGCACTGCCGTGCAAGCGGATCGGTGCTGGCGCCACTCGACGTCAGCATGATGAGACAGGAGCAGCGTGAAGGGGACTGGAAGGTGCACCTTCATGGATACGGGCCCGTGTCACCAACCCACTGAGGTGTTTATTTTGTTTTAGTTTGGGACATTGCACAAGCCACTCACTGTAGTTTCATTCTCTCGCACTACAGAGACCATCAGGCAGCAAGCCTCTTCACGCCCATGATGAAGATTCGTAATGAACATCAGGTGCTGGGAGTTCCGGTTTGTGCAAGCCTTTAAAGAGCAGCCCGTGATCAAGTGCTTTAAGAGCACGAAACGCGTTGGGCATACAGAGGCTGGGCATACAGAGGCTGACACCGCCATATCTGTGAAGTTGCTGTTCTCTTCAGGAATAAAACGCATATACTTACCTCCTGTTGTGGGCTTCTTGAAAGAGGGACAAACTCTTTGGATTATTCAGCGGCCAGACCTGCCGCAATGAAGCACTGCCGTGCAAGCGGATCGGTGCTGGCGCCACTCGACGTCAGCATGATGAGACAGGAGCAGCGTGAAGGGGACTGGAAGGTGCACCTTCATGGATACGGGCCCGTGTCACCAACCCACTGAGGTGTTTATTTTGTTTTAGTTTGGGACATTGCACAAGCCACTCACTGTAGTTTCATTCTCTCGCACTACAGAGACCATCAGGCAGCAAGCCTGTTCACGCCCATGATGAAGATTCGTAATGAACATCAGGTGCTGGGAGTTACGGTTTGTGCAAGCCTTTAAAGAGCAGCCCGTGATCAAGTGCTTTAAGAGCACGAAACGCGTTGGGCATACAGAGGCTGGGCATACAGAGGCTGACACCGCCATATCTGTGAAGTTGCTGTTCTCTTCAGGAATAAAACGCATATACTTACCTCCTGTTGTGGGCTTCTTGAAAGAGGGACAAACTCTTTGGATTATTCAGCGGCCAGTCCTGCCGCAATGAAGCACTGCCGTGCAAGCGGATCGGTACTGGCCCCACTCGACGTCAGCATGATGAGACAGGAGCAGCGTGAAGGGGACTGGAAGGTGCACCTTCATGGATACGGGCCCATGTCACCAACCCACTGAGGTGTTTATTTTGTTTTAGTTTGGGACATTGCACAAGCCACTCACTGTAGTTTCATTCCTTCGCACTACAGAGACCATCAGGCAGCAAGCCTGTTCACGCCCATGATGAAGATTCGTAATGAACATCAGGTGCTGGGAGTTCCGGTTTGTGCAAGCCTTTAAAGAGCAGCCCGTGATCAAGTGCTTTAAGAGCACAAAACGCGTTGGGCATACAGAGGCTGGGCATACAGAGGCTGACACTGCCATATCTGTGAAGTTGCTGTTCTCTTCAGGAATAAAACGCATATACTTACCTCCTGTTGTGGGCTTCTTGAAAGAGGGACAAACTCTTTGGATTATTCAGCGGCCAGTCCTGCCGCAATGAAGCACTGCCGTGCAAGCGGATCGGTGCTGGCGCCACTCGACGTCAGCATGATGAGACAGGAGCAGCGTGAAGGGGACTGGAAGGTGCACCTTCATGGATACGGGCCCGTGTCACCAACCCACTGAGGTGTTTATTTTGTTTTAGTTTGGGACATTGCACAAGCCACTCACTGTAGTTTCATTCTCTCGCACTACAGAGACCATCAGGCAGCAAGCCTCTTCACGCCCATGATGAAGATTCGTAATGAACATCAGGTGCTGGGAGTTCCGGTTTGTGCAAGCCTTTAAAGAGCAGCCCGTGATCAAGTGCTTTAAGAGCACGAAACGCGTTGGGCATACAGAGGCTGGGCATACAGAGGCTGACACCACCATATCTGTGAAGTTGCTGTTCTCTTCAGGAATAAAACGCATATACTTACCTCCTGTTGTGGGCTTCTTGAAAGAGGGACAAACTCTTTGGATTATTCAGCGGCCAGTCCTGCCGCAATGAAGCACTGCCGTGCAAGCGGATCGGTGCTGGCGCCACTCGAAGTCAGCATGATGAGACAGGAGCAGCGTGAAGGGGACTGGAAGGTGCACCTTCATGGATACGGGCCCGTGTCACTAACCCACTGAGGTGTTTATTTTGTTTTAGTTTGGGACATTGCACAAGCCACTCACTGTAGTTTCATTCTCTCGCACTACAGAGACCATCAGGCAGCAAGCCTGTTCACGCCCATGATGAAGATTCGTAATGAACATCAGGTGCTGGGAGTTCCGGTTTGTGCAAGCCTTTAAAGAGCAGCCCGTGATCAAGTGCTTTAAGAGCACGAAACGCGTTGGGCATACAGAGGCTGGGCATACAGAGGCTGACACCGCCATATCTGTGAAGTTGCTGTTCTCTTCAGGAATAAAACGCATATACTTACCTCCTGTTGTGGGCTTCTTGAAAGAGGGACAAACTCTTTGGATTATTCAGCGGCCAGTCCTGCCGCAATGAAGCACTGCCGTGCAAGCGGATCGGTGCTGGCGCCACTCGACGTCAGCATGATGAGACAGGAGCAGCGTGAAGGGGACTGGAAGGTGCACCTTCATGGATACGGCCCGTGTCACCAACCCACTGAGGTGTTTATTTTGTTTTAGTTTGGGACATTGCACAAGCCACTCACTGTAGTTTCATTCTCTCGCACTACAGAGACCATCAGGCAGCAAGCCTGTTCACGCCCATGATGAAGATTCGTAATGAACATCAGGTGCTGGGAGTTCCGGTTTGTGCAAGCCTTTAAAGAGCAGCCCGTGATCAAGTGCTTTAAGAGCACGAAACGCGTTGGGCATACAGAGGCTGGGCATACAGAGGCTGACACCGCCATATCTGTGAAGTTGCTGTTCTCTTCAGGAATAAAACGCATATACTTACCTCCTGTTGTGGGCTTCTTGAAAGAGGGACAAACTCTTTGGATTATTCAGCGGCCAGTCCTGCCGCAATGGAGCACTGCCGTGCAAGCGGATCGGTGCTGGCGCCACTCGACGTCAGCATGATGAGACAGGAGCAGCGTGAAGGGGACTGGAAGGTGCACCTTCATGGATACGGGCCCGTGTCACCAACCCACTGAGGTGTTTATTTTGTTTTAGTTTGGGACATTGCACAAGCCACTCACTGTAGTTTCATTCTCTCGCACTACAGAGACCATCAGGCAGCAAGCCTGTTCACGCCCATGATGAAGATTCGTAATGAACATCAGGTGCTGGGAGTTCCGGTTTGTGCAAGCCTTTAAAGAGCAGCCCGTGATCAAGTGCTTTAAGAGCACGAAACGCGTTGGGCATACAGAGGCTGGGCATACAGAGGCTGACACCGCCATATCTGTGAAGTTGCTGTTCTCTTCAGGAATAAAACGCATATACTTACCTCCTGTTGTGGGCTTCTTGAAAGAGGGACAAACTCTTTGGATTATTCAGCGGCCAGTCCTGCCGCAATGAAGCACTGCCGTGCAAGCGGATCGGTACTGGCGCCACTCGACGTCAGCATGATGAGACAGGAGCAGCGTGAAGGGGACTGGAAGGTGCACCTTCATGGATACGGGCCCGTGTCACCAACCCACTGAGGTGTTTATTTTGTTTTAGTTTGGGACATTGCACAAGCCACTCACTGTAGTTTCATTCTCTCGCACTACAGAGACCATCAGGCAGCAAGCCTGTACACGCCCATGATGAAGATTCGTAATGAACATCAGGTGGTGGGAGTTCCGGTTTGTGCAAGCCTTTAAAGAGCAGCCCGTGATCAAGTGCTTTAAGAGCACGAAACGCGTTGGGCATACAGAGGCTGGGCATACAGAGGCTGACACCGCCATATCTGTGAAGTTGCTGTTCTCTTCAGGAATAAAACGCATATACTTACCTCCTGTTGTGGGCTTCTTGAAAGAGGGACAAACTCTTTGGATTATTCAGCGGCCAGTCCTGCCGCAATGAAGCACTGCCGTGCAAGCGGATCGGTGCTGGCGTCACTCGACGTCAGCATGATGAGACAGGAGCAGCGTGAAGGGGACTGGAAGGTGCACCTTCATGGATACGGGCCCGTGTCACCAATCCACTGAGGTGTTTATTTTGTTTTAGTTTGGGACATTGCACAAGCCACTCACTGTAGTTTCATTCTCTCGCACTACAGAGACCATCAGGCAGCAAGCCTGTTCACGCCCATGATGAAGATTCATAATGAACATCAGGTGCTGGGAGTTCCGGTTTGTGCAAGCCTTTAAAGAGCAGCCCGTGATCAAGTGCTTTAAGAGCACGAAACGCGTTGGGCATACAGAGGCTGGGCATACAGAGGCTGACACCGCCATATCTGTGAAGTTGCTGTTCTCTTCAGGAATAAAACGCATATACTTACCTCCTGTTGTGGGCTTCTTGAAAGAGGGACAAACTCTTTGGATATATATATATATATTCCTTGAAAAAACCATAGGTTATAGACCATATATAGTTAGGGATTAGCATTTAAAAAACCTTATTTTATTTGCACAAAACCATTGAAATTCCATATATAGTTAGTTGCACTAACTATATATTGCGGACCCGCAATCCACTGCTAATGATGTCACATATTACATCATTCATGACATGGTCAGTGACATCACTGATGACATCACTGATGACATCTCAAATGACATCACTGATGACATCACTGATGACAACACCCAGTGACTGTATGTTTCTGTAAAGTTAAAATATGTCTTACATATTGAAGAATGAGTGGATGTATAAGTGTCTGGATGAAGGATTTAGTAGGTGCATGACTGACTGTATGAGAGAATGATTAAATGTGTCTCACTGAGTGCATGGGTTAGTGATTAAAGTGTCTTAATTTGGCAATCATTATTTATGTTCTTCTGTAAACTGCTGCATGTTTAAATCAGTAGCTATATCAGTAACTATATGGGTTATTGAATGGTTGCCCAAGTATTTGTATGGGAGACTGAGTATGTGTGTGGGTGGCTGGGAGGTGTATAACTCTGTGCATAGATGTGTGAGCAGTTGATTCCCTAGGTGTATGGGTTCAAAAGTGCATGTAGAAACAGCTGTATGGACAGTTGACTGTGTGCATGAGTATATTGGTGAGTGAATGGATATCTCAGTTCTACATGTCAAAGTAAGTACATATGTAAAACACACTCCATGTGAGAGTTGACATATATAAATAACTGAACATAAGAGCCAGTGAATGTGAGAGTGGCTGTATGAATCATTGTGAACTTGTATCAATGATTGTATAAGAGAGTAAATATGTGTTAGTATATGTTTGAATAAGTAAGGTGTGTATAACTGTATAGTTGAGGAAATGGAGGTGTGATTGATTCTTTGCATGACTGACTAGGTGTGTGGGTAACTCCATGGATGTGTGACAGTCTGTGAGTGCCTGTTTACACTGAGTGTATCTAAGGTTATATTAGAGTCTGAAGATGTATTATCACATAAATGATATCATCAGTGATGTAATCAGTAATGTCAAATGAGATGTCAGTGATGTCATCAGTGATGTCATTTGAGATGTCATCAGTGATGTCATCAGTGATGTCACTGACCATGTCATGAATGATGTAATATGTGACATCATTAGCAGTGGATTGCGGGTCCGCAATATATAGTTAGTGCAACTAACTATATATGGAATTTCAATGGTTTTGTGCAAATAAAATAAGGTTTTTTAAATGCTAATCCCTAACTATATATGGTCTATAACCTATGTTTTTTTCAGTGAATTTTCAAGGTTTTGTAAATGCAAATTCCTAACTATATATGGTCTATAACCTATGGTTTTTTCTGTGAATTTCATTGGTTTTTTAAAAGCTAATATCTATAGCTGTAAAATATATTCTTTATTAAGTGACGTATCACGTAGCCCGTGAGACGCCTAATGATGCATCGCATAACCGTGACGTATCGTCTCTGCAGCGCAAACCAAACCCAAAACGTAAGCGCGCCAGAACACGCTTAAAGATATATATATATTTTTTTAACCTTAATTAGACAAAATCCACACCTGCACATATCACAAACGTTCAAAAAACACAATATGTCGGACTCTCGTTACGCTGCCGGTTAGCTGCCCGGTTAACGTACCAGGAAGCACCTTTACCGCGAAAAATCGCAATTTTTTTTTTCACCCCCCAGGGAACTTTAATAGCCCCCTCATCAATCCTAGGGGTTCAGGAGGGGTTTGCCTTACCCCTTTCATTCATTTACACCTTTTTTTTTTCCACCTCTTGTCTCTCGATCCCACAGAGAGACAAGATGGCGGCCGCTCCAGACTGTTTACAATGATAACAGCCAATCAGCTTCTCCTCAGACTCCCGTTACACTGCCGGTTAGCTTCCCGGTTAGCTGCCCGGTTCGCGTACCAAGACGCGTCTCTACGGCGAAAAAATCGGAATTTTTTTTTTTTTTTTTTTGGGCCCAGCGTAGCTCTATAATATCCCCTCATCAATCCTAGGGGGTCAGAAGGGGTCTACCTTGCCCTCTTTCCTTCATTTCCCCCTTTGTTTTGGCCTCCTCTTGTCTCTCGATCCTACCGAGAGACAAGATGGCGGCCGCTCCGGACTGTTTACAATGTTGACAGTCAATCAGCTACTCGTCAGACTCCCGTTACACTGCCGGTTAGCTTCCCGGTTAGCTGCCCGGTTAGCTGCCCGGTTCGCGTACCAAGACGCGTCTCTACGGCGAAAAAATCGGAATTTTTTTTTTTTTTTTTTTGGGCCCAGCGTGGCTCTATAATATCCCCTCATCAATCCTAGGGGGTCAGAAGGGGTCTACCTTGCCCCCTTTCCTTCATTTCCTCCTTTGTTTTGGCCTCCTCTTGTCTCTCGATCCTACCGAGAGACAAGATGGCGACCGCACCGGACTGTTTAGAATGTTGACAGACACCGGAGAGCCAATCAGCTTCGCTTCGCAAAGTTCCGATAAGCGGAAAGTACGCGAACCGGATCGCTGCCCGGAGCGCTGTTACAGATATATATCTTGATTTAAACGTTAATTTCTCAAAATCCACTGAAGCACATATATTGAGACCTAGCAAAGGCACATCGGGCTAACAGTCCCTACAATTTTGCCAAGTTTCGTGGAAATCCATTCAGCCGTTCGGGCTAAAAGTGAGTCCAACCGCCCTATGGAAATTAACATGGGAAAAACGCGTTTTGGGACCCCCCTTTTTTCTCGGCCCCCCCTTGACGACCCCCCCCCAAATTTCCAGGAGCTGCTCAGAAACAAAATGTGCCATTTTCCTGAAAATTTCAGCCAATTCCGTCCACAAACGCCAAAGTTATTAGGCATAGAATTTTCAAAAGTTCCATAGAGAAAAAATCCTAACTATATATACCTACTGGCTATCGCCAGTAGGTAATATATATAAATATATATATATATATATATACATATACTAGCAGCCTGTCCCGACGTTGTCCGGGTATGAATTGCAGCCGGCCAGTAGTATATTGTTTTGTAGGATTTCGTTTTGATAGCATTTCTTATCTGTGACAGGCCTGTGAAACACTCTGATTCACAGTGCACTGCTGATGCACTTAAGAGTGTGCGTCCAGGAGTGTGTCAACTCGAGTTTCCCTACTTTATTTTTCCTTGCAATATTATGTAGCGCAAACTTGACAACATGGCATGAGCACAATTTACATTACAGAAGAACACATTCATTTGTGGTAGGCACAGGGAGACAAAGCGATTTGCCTGGAATCACAGGATGTTGAGCTGATGCCGAGATTCAAACGTAGCTCCCCAGCTCTAAAGTTCGCAATTCTAGAACTTGTGGCGGGAGGTGTGTCTAAAAGTGTATGTCAGTGCTGGCCATCAATGAGAGAGACCTGTGCATTTTTCAAATGGGTGGTGAAAGAATATGAGGATGTTGCTGGAGATGTGGGCCGCCGTGCCACCAATGTACTTACCGGGGGAGGGCAAACACCCATTATTCCGCAACTTTCTTTCCGCATACCATCACTCCGCATAATTTCATTACGAAAGTACCATAACTCCGCAATGCCATTATAACGCATGGCATTACATTTTATATGCTTTTACCACGCATACATTTACAACGAAATTCGTTGTAAAAGCATGAATGGTAAAAGCATGTTTTTTAATGTTTGGATAAGGTAAGTATGGGTATAGGGGTATATGTTTTGGGGTACTGAGGTATATGTTTTGGGGTGTTTGGGTATTTTAAGGGTTCAGATATAGTTTTGGGTTATGGGGTACAGGGGTAGTTTTAGGGTTTAGGGATAGGTATGGGTTTTGGGGTACAGGGGTATTTTTAGGGTTCAGGGCTAGGTTTGGGTTTTGGGGTATAGGGGTATTTTTAGGGTTCATGGGTAGGTTTGTGTTTTGGAGTACAGGGGTATTTTAAGGTTTCAGGGCTAAGTTTGGGTTTTGGGGTACAGGGGTATTTTTAGGGTTCAGGGCTAGGTTTGGGGTTTGTGGTAAAGGGGTATTTTAGGGTTCAAGGGTAGGTATGGGTTTTGGGGTACAGGGTTATTTTTAGGGTTCAGGGCTAGGTTTGGGATTTGGGGTACAGGGGTATTTTTAGAATTCAGGGGAAGGTTTGGGTTTTGAGGTTCAGGGGTATTTTAAGGGTTCAGGGCTAGGGTTGGGTTTTGAGGTACAGGGGTATTTATAGGGTTCAGGGCTAGGTTTGGGTTTTGGGGTACAGGGGTATTTTTAGGGTTTAGGGATAGGTTTGGGTTTTGGGGTACACAGTATATTTATAGGGTTAAGATGGGTTAGTGTTTAAGGGGGTTGGGGTATTTGAAGGAGTACGGGTGGGTTATGATTGTGGGGTGCAGGGGTATTTAAAGGGAGCAGGGTGGGATTAGCACATGATATGAGACATGGCATGAAGGGCGGAACGCACCACACGCCCCCCAGCACACGCCCACAGCACAACGCAGACACGCCCACAAGGGACTACTTTGCTGGCACGGTTCTTTTACCTTTTAAATGTATATGGTGGGCGTCTGCATAGCCTCTGTCCTTCTGCTGCAACTGCCCTTTCCAACGCTGTATTGGGTGTTGTGATTGGTGCTGTGGTTCCTGAGATTACCTGCCTCAAAGGTTTGGGCTCTCTTTATTATATTAGTATAGAGATATATATATTACCTTCTGGCGGTCGCCAGTAGGTAGGTATAGTTAGGATTTTTTTCAATGTTAAATCTCAAATTTCTATTTGGAATAACGTTGGCGCCGGTTGACGAATCTGCCTGAAAATTTCTTCAAAATGGCCTCGTCGAGCTCTGGTCCTTCCCTGAAAGTTTGGGGAGGATGCGTCAAGCGGGGGCCAAGATAAAAGCGGGGTCCCAAAACGCGTTTTCCCCATGTTAATTTCCATAGGGCGGTCGACCTCACTTTTAGCCCGAACGGCTGAATGGATTTACACCAAACTTGGCAAAATTGTAGGGACTGGTAGCCCGATGTGCCTTTGCTATGTCTCAAGATATGTGCTCCAGTGGATTTTGAGTAATTTAGGTTTAAAAAAAAATATATATCTATAAGCGCGCCCCGGTACGCGCACCGGGGAGCGCACCGGGCGCGCCACGCGACTTGCGCACGGAAAGCTGATTGGCTCTCGGGTGTCTGTAAACATTCTAAACAGTCCGGAGCGGCCGCCATCTTGTGTCTCGGTAGGATCGAGACATGAGAGGTGGCCAAAACAAAGGGGGAAATGACCATAAGGGGGCAGAGTAGACCCTCCCTGACCCCCTAGGTTTGATGTGGGGGCTTTAAAAGGGCCCCGCGGGGCCAAAAAAAAAGTAATTTTTTTTTCGATTTTTTGCAGGGGGAGCGCCCGGTACGCGCACCGGGAAGCAGACCGGGGAGCGTACTATGGGGAAAAAAGAATGATAGACTTTTCAAATATTGTATGTTTATTAATTGTTCTTTTTGTTGTGTTTTTTTATTTTTTTTTATTTAAGTACCAACATGTAGGTACCAATGCAGAGTCTAACATTTAATATACACTGTCTCCTTTGTAGATATCTTGCATGTTGTTACAGAAGTTATTGTGGTATATGGAATTCATACCATAGTCTGTCAGGAAAGCAGAAACAATATGGAGGCTGGAGATGATAAAGAGATGTTAAATACACATTGGAGATAATATAGTGGGAGAAAGGAAGTAACTATGAGCAAACTTACTATGTAACACAAAAAAGTTGCACAGTATATTTTAAGTCTGACTTTACATTATAATCAATTTGGTACTAGTTTAAGAAATACATATAAAAATGAATATTGTCTCAAACAATTTTTGAATTATTAAATATAAATTTATTTTTCAGATTCCTTTTCCAAATTTAACAGAACTTCTAATATTTGATTGTTGGGAATGTCCTCATTTTGAATCAGGAAATCTACTGATTGTACACATTGAAGTAGTTCATAGTCCTGTGATTAATCCATAAATTCTGAGTTATCATTGGGTTCAATAACTTTTTCATTGTTGCTCTCCAGAACAATTTCGATGGAAATGTTTTGCTCTCCTTCCATTTTTGTGCTGTAATTTGCATTTAAAAAATATATATCAGTAGAGATAGGGCACTGTTGGGTTTAAGTTCAGACAGGTATTTTGGTTTTTTAAACAGTGATTTTATCTTTGGGCAGTGTATGGTATCAGACTGGAAGTAGAAATATAAAAAAGTGTATGTGATAAAGCCTAAGTAAATTCATAATTATACAAGACAAGCCTAACTCCATCCATAACTATAACAGAGAAGTCTATCTCATTCTATAACTATTACAGAGGGATAGTATATAACTATCAGAAAATGTTTTCCAAATTAACTTAAAGTGCACAACATACTTCAGTTTTTAAAATAACATCTTACCTTTCAAAAAGAAGTTTAAGTTGTCAGTGAAAATGCTCTTGAAATGTACTTCAGGAAGTAGTAGTCAAAATGGCTGTGTTTCTCTCTCTTTCTTTATATATATTCAGGTACATAACCAATCAAATGTCATGAAATAATAGTAGAAAATGAAAGTAACATTTTAATTGGTTGTCAATTCTAACACTTCATATGTGTTTTTGTCATGTAATTTACCTCAGGATATTTAGTCAGGCCTACAGCATAAATGTCTCAATGGAATTCCATCAAATTTGGGTAAATGGTAGGGACTGCTATGTAGTAGGGCCTATTCTATATTTGATGAAAGTGTCTCCAGTGGTTTTTCTGTAAATTAGTTTCCCACCTTTTTTTAGGGAGCGCTTACCGGTGCGCGCCCCGGTACGCGCACCGGCAGCGTTACGGGAGTCCTCCATTTTGTGTTTCGGTAGAATCGAGACACAAGATGGAGGACAAACAACGTTGGGAATGGGTAGAAGGGGGCACCGGGAGCGCTCCTGAGTGAAATATAAAAAAAAAGAATATACTTAAAAAAAATATATATATTATATTAATATACAATATAGGATTCATTTTTAGAAAAACATACCTTTCTATGCTATAGATATTTGCGAAAAAATAACCTTAGAAATTCACTAACAAATACATAGGTATGAGTCCATATAAAAAGTTAGGAATTAGCAGTTAAAAAACCTATGAAATTCACTGAAAAAACCATAGGTTTCACACCAGTTATAGTTAGGAATTAGCATTTAAAAAACCTATGAAATTCACTGGAAAAACCATAGGTTTCATACCAGTTATAGTTAGGAATTAGCATTTAAAAAACCTATTAAATTCACTGAAAAAACCATAGGTTTCACACCAGTTATAGTTAGGTGGAAATTTTACTGACATAAAACCAATGAAATTCCCACGTTATAGTTAGTTGGACTCACTATAACTTGCGCGTGTAATGCACTGCTGATGACATCACATATTACATCACTCATGACATGGTCATGGTGGCAAGGGATTTTTTGGGGTTTAGGGGTTGGTTTGAGGTTTTGGACGATAAGGGTAATTTTAGGGTTTAGGGTAAGCATTTGCAATGCAATAGGTCTCATTAGAAAAGTTTGAGCTATTGGTATTGTACATGACAAATGTTGTATTTATGTGTTGGTTTTGAAAATAGCTAAATTAATAGCTTTGTCATTTACAATGTCAATAGTTTTAACTTTCGCAAATGTGACACCTATAGTATTTGTAATGCAATATGTGTTGTATTTACGTGACTTAGATGTATTGATATTACAAATAACAATTGCTTTCATTTTTTTTAATAATTAATACTTAAATAAAAGTTATTGTAATTTATAATGGCAACAGCATAAACTTTTGTAAATAACTTTTGTGAAGATTATGTTCAGTGTATTTTATTGTGACGAAAATCCAAGAACAGAAGTGAAATATTACCATCTTTTTGTGACATTTGTAATAAAGCTTGAAACATTGAGAGAACATATTTGAACCAGTTGTTGTTGAATGGTTGCGCAGATTGATGCTCTGGTGGCGCTGAGTGATGTTGTGGTGGCGACGAGTTATGCTGTGGCGTTCAGTGATGCTCTGGTAGCGCATAGTGATGTTGTGGTGCCCCTGAGTGATGCTGTGGTGGTGCTGAGTGATGCTGTGGCGATGCGATAGCTAGATAGAGTGAGTGCAATAGATAGATAGAGGGAGGGTGATAGATAGATAGAGTGAGGGCGATAGATAGATAGATAATAGATAGATAGATAGATAGATAGATAGATAGATAGATAGATAGATAGATAGATAGATAGAGGTGTCAAGAGAGAGGTAGAGAGAGGGGTGTAGAGAGAGAGGGGTGTGTAGAGAGAGAGAGAGAGGGGTGTAGCGAGAGGGGTGTAGAGAGAGGGGTGTAGAGAGAGGGGTGTAGAGAGAGAGGGGTGTAGAGAGAGGGGTATAGAGAGAGAGAGGGGTGTAAGGGGTGTAGAGAGAGAGAGGGGTGTAAAGAGAGGGGTGTAGAGAGAGAGGGGTGTAGAGAGAGTGGGGTTGAGAGAGAGGAGTGTAGAGAGAGAGGGGTGTAGAGACAGAGAGGGGTGTGTAGAGAGAGAGAGAGAGGTGTAGAGAGAGAGGGGTGTAGAGAGAGAGGTGTGTGTAGAGAGAGAGAGAGAGGTGCAGAGAGAGAGAGGGGTGTAGTGATAGGGGTGTAGAGAGAGGGGTGTAGAGAGAGAGAGGGGTATAGAGAGAGAGAGGGGTGCAGAGAGAGAGGGGTGTAGAGAGAGAGGGGTGTAGAGAGAGAGGGGTGTAGAGAGAGAGGGGTGTAGAGAGAGAGGGGTGTGTAGAGAGAGAGAGAGGGGTGTAGAGAGAGAGGGGTATAGAGAGAGAGGTGTAGAGAGAGAGGGGTGTAGAGAGAGAGGGGTGTGTAGAGAGAGAGAGAGGGGTGTAGAGAGAGAGGGGTGGAGAGAGGGGTGTAGAGAAAGAGGGGGGTGTAGAGAGAGAGAGGGTGTAGAGAGAGAGGGGTGTAGAGAGAGAGGGGGATGTAGAGAGAGAGGGGCGTAGAGAGAGAGGGGTTTAGAGAGAGGGGTTTAGAGAGAGGGGTGTAGAGAGAGAGGTGTAGAGAGAGAGGGGTGTAGAGGGAGGGGTGTAGAGAGAGGGGTGTATAGAGAGAGAGGGGTGTAGAAAAAGTTAGTTTATCCTACTCTCCACTGCTGTTCCTTCGTTTATCGAATTACAACAATCCATTACTCAGTGATATGATTTATTCATCAGACTGACCTTTTGCATGAAGTGTTTTAATGAGTCTAAATTTCCGATGTATGATATACGATTTCACACAATTGTTCTGCGTTACACAATTCTACATATTGTTAATAAGTACTCAATTCGTAAAAAAAATATAGTCACATCTCGAATCTGCTACCATTAGATTAATAAAAATATTTATTTTTTATTTTTGTTGAACGATTACAATATTGTTTTGCTTAGACAACTCAGCGTTTGAAAAAGAGCATTGAATGGTGAATTAAAACGTGTGTCAGCTGGCTACTTAAGTACCTGTTGGTGGCTTGATATGCAACAGTTTCAATATTTCAGAGTTTTTTCATGGCTGTGTGCATCTTAGACTCAAAACGTCTTTGCTTTGAACTTCACAGCAAAACGCGCCATTAATAGTACACTCCAGAACACGGGTCGTTTCTCAATACATTCACGACCCTTAGGGCAACCCATGTCATCGGGGAAGTGAGTCCCTCTTTCCATTTCACATTGTTTACTTCATCTTGCAGGCACTCAGATTGTTTACAATTTACAGATGCTTTGTTTCTGTAGATTTTTCATATTACGCGTGACTCTTCCACTGAGCAGTATGTGAATATCAAGGACCCCCTGAACCATGTATACGATGATTCCTAGGACAGGGATATATCACTTAAGTATTATCATTCCTAGACAATCTACAGTTTAAACATTACTATATGGCACCATACATAAAATATGAAGAAGCATCCACAAATCAACAATTAAAGTGGAAAAAAACAATAATAATAATAAAAACGTAGAGAAAGTTTTCTTTGAAAAAACAGGGTTTACAGTTTTTAATGGTTTCGTTTAAAAATTATTAAAAAAGGATACACATAATACATCCATCAATACACGTTATATTTAAAAAGAGATATCTATCTCATGTACATTCCTCATATAACTAATACTTAAAAAGTGGCAAAAAGTAGATTTATTTTGACGCGCGTTTCGGCATTTTGACACGCCTTCTTCAGGAAAAGCCACGAAATGTCTGTTAAATAAAAATTACATAAAATATAAACATTAACATTCTATACCAAATATATAATACTATGAAAACAATGTACACGATCTGTTCAATTTATGTATATATAAAAAAAGCCATTTCAATTTTACATTTATTCTGAACATATATTCAATACAACTTTCTCTACTTTTATCTGAGAAAAATCCTCTTCAATGGTGCTTATTGATCAGAATTTCCTAGTCAAACTTAGCAGAGCTCAAGATTCTTTCATATCTTTGTTCAAATATTAATGATCTCAATTAGTTATATGAGGAATGTACATGAGATAGATATCTCTTTTTAAATATAACGTGTATTGATGGATGTATTATGTGTATCCTTTTTTAAGGATTTTTAAACGAAACCATTAAAAACTGTAATCCCTCTTTTTTCAAAGAAAACTTTCTCTAAGTTTTTATTATTATTATTGTTTTTTTCCACTTTAATTGTTGATTTGTGGATGCTTCTTCATATATTATGCATGGTGCCATATATTAATGATTAAACTGAAGATTGCCTAGGAATGATAATACTTAAGTCTTCCACAGAGCATGCACTGAACTGAACCTCTAGATATCTAGATGATGTCAGGTCATGAGTGGGTGTTCATCAGAGGCCCCCATTAAGCGAGGCAAAAGAAAGGGCCTGTTTCATGAAAGGGTGCAGATTGCATGCTCATGCAATTATTGGCCTCTCAGAACGATGTTCGATTGTGTGACACAGCGCGAGTCTGTTGTACGTGTTGTTTGTCTTTGTGTATGTGCGAGGGCATAGTGAAGGGGTGACACAGGTAAGAGTCTGAAAAAGGTTCGAGTGACCAGACCGTGATGAAGAAGAGGGAGCGGATGTGTGAAATATGAAGTGGCACATTTCAGCAAAATAAGGATGCAACAGAAAGAGTGAATGCATGGAAAGAAGGAAGAACTGGAGTGAATGTTTAACTCCTAATCTGCCTCTTCCCAAGAACTGTAAAATTCAGTGTAACTGAAACATCTTCTAATCTTGTTATTCACAACGTTGTGACTGGTGCTACTCATTCTATGATACTGACAGTAAGCATTGGTAAAGTCAACAGATCTGGCTTGTGTTAGGTGTATGTCACTGCTGTGCGATATATCTGATGCAATTAAAGAAAACTCTGGTACTAAATCGTGATCACAGGGCGCTCTGTCTCAAGAACAGGATTTTTGCTCAAATGTTTTAGGCTTTTTTGGAAAGTAATTCTCGCGAGGCTTTTTTAGCCACGCCCCTTTTAGACACCCAGTCCCCACCTTTTTGATCCCTCTTAAAGCACTGAGAATGGGGGGAGGGCAGAAAACACCTAGAACTCAAAAAATAAGTCTGCGGATGAAGTCTTTACTTGTACATTTCTGGCTGGGCTTTATGTTGAGCAGGGTGCATGCAGCTGGGGGCCAGCACTGGCAGTGATTGCACACTGGCATCACCATGTACCTGCGAGGCATTATATTACGGTTGATAACTTTAGAAAAACAAAGCACTACTTACTCACCACGTACCATGGCCCCTCCGGTCTCGTGCAAAAAAAAAAGCGATAAATGCTCTTGTTGAATCAAAATAAGCGATTAGGAGCGTGACATATTGTAGCCCGGTTTTAGTGTTTTGTGAGCTGCGCCTAAGAAAAGAAATGCGCACAGTCGCCATTGTTGATTATGAAGGGAGGCGTGTCACGCTCCTTAATAAAAAAAATGATCAAATATAAATAAAAGAGAGTTTAGCGTGCCAAAGTTGAAGCTCTGTATAAAACAAGCTCTGCGGCTATGTAACAGTAATGTGCTATTGTTTCAGATAAAGAAAAGCTTTAAAAGCATGAGATACATTGGCTTCCGGGGCACAGCTCGTTTATAGTATACTTCAAACCACGAAATCCCGGCATTTTCTACATTTTTAATGATGAGTTAATGCATGGGAACATCTAGTAATGTTGGGACAAAATCAATCACGTGACAAGAAAAGCTTTTCAGGGATTGAGAAAACAGTCTAACTCACCTCAAAACAGCCTCTAGTGTAATACGGATTTGTCGAGTCCCTACATTTTAGGAAATTGCAGTGTATTATTAAACTTGGAAACTCAGGATTTTTGTTTTGGAGTGTAGTAAAATGGAGAGACGCCTGCCCTGTGGCTTTTAAAGGTCGCTGCATGGACGTGTGGAGAGGAAGCTGTCCTAAAGTCGCAGGAAGAACAAGTCACTGCGAACACAGTGTGTAGCCAATGAATTCGATGTCTGCCCACAAGCCTGTAATCAGCAGCCTGTGGCGATCCCTATAGGATTCAAGCTCGGCTGCGAAAGCACCGTGGAGCAAAGCCAGAAACGGCGGGGTGCGGGAGCGGATTCCTTTTAAGTCTGATGCCGAGGTTCACAGGCTGCCAAATGGTGTGCGATGTGCACGCGCCCGGCGCACATGCACTGTAGGCAATCCGCCTAGTGGGAGCATTTTTTAAAGCCCCTACTTAATTCTCGCAAAGCATTGCTAACACAATGGCTTTAGCTAAACCTAAAAAGGACAAATATAATGAGATTAAAGATTTCTTTATTGATTTTTTTAATGATTTCATAAAAAGTCAATCAACTACAGAATTTCAGTGACACTATATAGAAATAATAACAGCGTCCAATGAGAATAAAAAAGATGCACCTGAACCTTATAGGTACAGAAATTATATGGCAATAGAGGACCAAATTACGCAGCAGGATTGACTAAATTATGTGGCAAGAAAAGGCAAATTATGTGGCGTAATGCACCATATTTTGCGGCAGCATTACTTTCATATGTTGTCATTTTTACAAAGTTTACACTGTTTAGACAAACGTTTCACCTCATTACTACCAGTTTAAAATCCAAATACAGCAATAAGCAACAGAAATGGAACCAATTAACCTTGGCAAAGGGTATTTCACTGTTCAGCAACACCTGTTGCTGTGTTTATAGTAACTTTTCATATGTTTAAACTAGAAACTCATTATTTTGATAAAATTTGCAGATTCTGCAGCAGATAATATAGTGTGTAGCAAATGTGGCAAATCCATAATTATGCATAACACACAGAATCCACAAAAATGCATTATTACAGTGGCACTCCTCTCAATTTGGCATCATTCGTGCTACCAACCATTGACAGCTCCCTGAAGCAAATGCATCTGCTTTCTGATAACATCACTTTGCCAATGCAAAAACAGCTGGGGAACGTAGAAAATATCCCTATATTGTTGCAGCTTTCCATATACAATCACTAGGCTGCATTTCTTCATGAGCCTTAGTCAATCCCAACAATATTGAAAAGATCGGAAATCTCTTCCTTACCAAAAACCCTGCCCCACTGGACATCCCCAGGCAAGCTGAAAATATTCTCCACCTCTGGAAGTACAGAAGCTCCTGTCTGCTCTATCGGTGCCAACTGCTTGTACCTGCATGGTTGAAAACCAAGGAAAATTTGCAATGCAGTAGATTTTTGTCATGGGGCTTAGATAACTTGCCAGTAAGACATTAGAGCACCACTCTCTTTTTGCCAGATGTTTCACATCCAGTGTCAAATCCCTTCTTCGATCTAGATAAAATGCTAGTTTGGAAAGCCTCTTATACAATGTGGACTTCGCACCTGCAGAAATAGCTTGCGTTTGGATGTTGTGAATTGTTTAGGAAAATTGATGTGCCACACAGAACATAGGGCACATTTATATATTAAGTGCTTTATAAATACACCGTCTTTTGGACTGTTGAACGGTTGATAAATAGATCACCTCGAAGTTAAATAGCCATCTTGATGAAGTACTTAAAAAATGCTGGTTCAGCTACTATGGCTACTGCATATGTGTTTAAGGAAAGGAAAGGAGGACGGTAAGGTTCTTCACCTACCCCACTCAACCGGTTGCATGAACCACATTTATTTCTGCCGGTGCAATACCAAACGTAACACCAACAAAATTCCAGATATAGTATAATTAATATAAAACTCAATTGAATTTTCAAGGTGCCATGGCATGGTGACTCTAGACACAAGAACCAACATATTGTGAACTGTGCACGTTAGGGTCAACTCATCAGATTCACACCTTTAAAAGCAATACAAATCAGGACATTAGCGGATAATGTAAGACTGAACTATTTTTATGAATGCAATCCTGGCCATGCTGGGCTCAAGGCAATCTGCGAAAAGCTTAGTATATTTTTTTTAGTAGCAAGACTTTATTTATTCGAATGTTTAAAATCGTTACAATAATTACATTCAACACAGAAAAAAAGAGAAAATGAGTTTGATATCAGTGTTATTATCAGTTTAAAACAGTAAAATGGTTTGGGTAAAGTGATTTGTTTCCTTTTAGCACACACTTTAAAAGAGACAGCGAAATAATCTTTAAAAGTAGGCATACTAGAGATTTCAGCATGATGCCTATTAGTCATTATTTTAAATAATCACGGTTATGGTTGTTATTTTTATTCTAATGCAAATTAGACCCATCTAGCTTTGCAAAGCTTAAACATTTTCCCATCGGAGTGAGTACCATTATATCACTATTTGTGAAACTAAGTTTTAGCGCTACAAGTTGTAATGCCATTTTAAAAAAACATTCGTTTAAGTAAACTACGAAGTGCTATAAAAAATTCGGGACAACAGCAGAGTAACTGAGCAATGGATTATTTTCCATAATTACAAGACCTGCATGACTTTTTGTCCATGAGTCGATTCCTCCAGGACGCTCTATACTCATTAATAGTAAGGACCATAAACCTTTCAGACAGGATATAGGGCCATATGTATCAAGATACCCATTTACGAGTCTCAAATAGCGATTTTTAAGAAATCGCTATTTGAGAATCGCAAATGGGTATGTATGTACAAAATCAAATTTTTTTGCGATTCCTTAGAATTCCTTAATTGCGATTAGCAAATTGCGAATGGCAATTAAGGAATACTTTCCCATTCATTTCTATGGGCCAGGAGGCCCATAGGAATGAATGGGAAGTAATTCTCAATTTGCGATCACAATTTGCTAATCACAAAATGAGAATAATTTCAAGGATGCAGGGGTGTCCAAAGCACACCCTGTTACACCCCTGCAATATGCATGGGTGCACATGTGGCGCACATACATGCCCTAAGGGCATGTATGTGCGTCACATGGCACTTTGAAAAATGCAAAAATGTGCATTTTTCAAGGAATTCGCAACTTACCAACAACTAGAAGTTGGTGGTAATTTGCGATTCCTTAAGGGCATTTTGCAAATTTTTTTTGCTACATACATTGCATTTAAGGAATCGCAAAATTTGCGATTCCTTAAATGCAATTGCAAAATAAGGAATCTCAAATTTAGCAATTCCTTATTTTGCACCAGTTTTGCATCATACATTCCATTTAGCAAATTCGCATTCGCAAAGGCCGAAATTCTGCGAATTTCGGCCTTTGCGATTGCGAATTTGCATGATGCATATGACCCATAATTTCTGTAAAACCTGCTCAGTGCCTTTTTTAAATAAGGTTGCATTTGAATAATTTCAGATGATTTACAAATTAGGGCGAAGCATGCCTTTGTTATTATTTTGGCCAGGGTTGCTTCCCTTGTTAGCAAGAGAACTTGTATTTTTTTTTAATACAGCTTTTAAACCTGAATATTTAATGAACTTTGTGACAATCTCTGGTAAATTTTAGATCTTTGATGGCAGCAGCTAAGTAACTTGACCACTGATTATTATTCTCTTGTTCAAAGTTTGCTTCTATCACTGACTTGAGTGTTTCCTGCTTTGCATTGATAATTAAATATTGGTATTTATTAAAAGATTACTTGCATTCCAAGTCCTATCTGTAGAGACCGAACTCTAAGTATATTTGTACCTGTAAGATTTAAAGTGGCAAACAAGAAATGTGCCTCTATGTTGTACACTGAAGTTTATCAATGAGTTAGGAAAGTTTAGAAGGGGAGGCTTCATGTCCATAGGAGACTGATGGCATAGGTTTAGCTTTAATGACTCTGATTACTGCTTCAGCCAATAGACTGTACAACTGAGGGGCACAATATCAAGAAACAGCGTTAAAATTATCGCCGCTTTAGCGGCAGGAAACTGCCGCCAAAGCGGCGATAATGAGCTTGATAATATGCCCTTATGAATTCCCATAAAAGCCCATGTTCTGGTGTGAAAATGGGCTTCTATTGGAATTCCCAAGGGCATATTATCAAGCTCATTATCACCGCTTTAGCGGCAGTTTCCTGCCGCTAAAGCAGCGATAATTTTAATGCCGTTCTTGATAATATGCCCGTGAGTGTTTTACACACAGCAAACATTAAATTGCTTTTCCTTATATGAGTGTTCCGATGACCGACAGCCAAACCTCCAAGTGATTATACATTGGGATGTATCCTATCTTAAATTGACCCAGGTCCCACTTCTGAGTTGGCTTGTTCTTTAGTGTTCCAAACACCATCACCTTAGCTTTGTCAACATTGACCAGCTACTTATTGACTAAATTGCACTTATGAATCTGTCCAAAGCACATTGCATTCCATTTTTTGTGTGATCCAGGTTGACCAGGTCATGTGAGTACTGAATAAGCTGGATTATAGGTGAACCAAGCCTCGCAGGAAAAAAGGTAGCTTTTGATAATACGCTGCCAAGATCTGTATAAAGATTAAATCAAAGCGGTGCCAAAACAGATCCTTGTTTCAAGCCTTGATTGGTTTGTATTTGTGCTGTTACTTTCTCACCCGTCCCTAACCTAATGCATACCCAGGTATCTGAAGAAAGGGAAACTATTGCGTTGCGTACGGGTTTTGAGATATGCCATCCAGTTAGCTTTACCATAACAGTTTGCGATTCACTCCATCAAAAGCGATGGAATAATACACAAAACATGGAAACAAAGGATGTCTGGTATGAAATGCTGAGTGATATGGAATATAAGAGAGGGCTTCAATGTTGTCAATTGTAGGTGACATTTACCTGAACCCTGCCTGATAGAAGGAAACTAGTTTTTTATTCTCAGCCCATTCTTCAAATTTGCATAACATAACCCTGGCATAAGCCTTTGCATCCACACCCAGTTAGGGTATTAATCTGTAATTGGGTGGATCATTGTTGTCATCTTTTTTATGTATCGGGTGGAGAATCGATCCACACCATGAATCTGGAACTTGTACATTCATAAATGATGAAGAATAAAGTGGAATTAGCCTCTGTGCCAGAACGTAATATCTACTTTCAAAAATGAACTAGGAAGGCTGTTTGGCACAGGCTTGTTGTCTTCTCTAATTAGTTGCAATGTCCTCTTAAGTTTGGCTTTAGTAATAATCGTTCATCATCACATGATTTTGTTGGCCAGTACTTATTAGGCATAGTGTGGTTTGAATTAGCATTGTCAACTTAAAAGCCTTGTTTGTAAGTAACCAACTGGGATTCTGTATCGCCATTCCCTTGCTTGTAGGATTTGTTTAAGGCTTTAGCATTGTCCCAGAATTTCACCTGATTTTGATGGCCCCACATGATGTGTAAGTGAAGACACTGTGCCTCCATGTATTTTAGCTTTTCTGCCCTCAACATTGTGCGATACAGCTTATTTGCTTGCCTTAGTTTATATTCTTTTTTTTTTTAATTATATTTTTATTAAGCATTTCCAGAAAACAAAAATACGTCAAATATCAATCAATGATAACATAAAAAAAACAATTATTACAGTACAAGAGTAGTCATAAAAAGCAGTTGATTCAGTAAAAGCAGTTTTAAAAATACTACATGATTTAAAGAACAGCTTGGTCCATTGAAAAAATGGTTAACCACAACAGTACAGTACTTTAAAAATATCTAAAAGGTAAGGCAATTCATTACAGCCTACCCCTATTGGGCCTCAAGGAGCTATAGGCCACCTCGGTGAGCTTCCTCCTATGCCACTCTTGCATCTCTGCTCCTAGTTTAGAGTCTGAGGCTTTGTTCGCTCTGTCTCTGTTGTGCTGCTAATCTTAGTCTTGTTTTACATTTTCCCACATATGAGTTATACCAAGTATGTGATTTTTGAGTTATATACTTCCATTAAATCTGCATTTAGTGATTCTATTATAATGGGCAAATGTAATGATACTGGTTTGTCTCCCATTAACTTATCTAGTAAATTACTTCCCGTTACCACTTTTTGCTGTTTAAAAATTAGCTTCCGGGATATGTTGTTTCCACTTCAGCCTTTTGATGAGTGATTCTGACTCTGTTCTGAGACCACCTCACCAAACAATCAACTCAAAGGCCACATCAATTTAGAAAATATCAAAGATCTCTTTTGGAGTGTGGATACCCATCAGTCACCAAACGGTGCTTTCCTTAATCATCATCTGGGTCTCCTCTTGATATTTCCATAGTGAAAACGTTGATTGTAAGACTGGGACTCATTACTCATATCCCATACCACCTCCAAAACACTGGAAGACCTACAGATGTAAAAAAAGTGCCTTTTATGATGGGAAAAGATCTATGTTGCAGTGTGAAAAACATATAGTGTGATTTAAAATTGGGTAGCTGAGAGACAACAACAATTTATTAATATCGCTCAGTGCCCAAATCTAAAAACAATGCAATTTAGGGACAGCTTCCAACAAATGACTGTCATGGGTGATTAACAGGTCGACATGTTTCAGCAAATTGAGGACAAAGTATCCTCTGCCTTCCTCAGGACCTATATTAGATTGCTACTGCAACGTGCATAACAAATCATAAGTGAATAAAAAAAGAGTACAACCATGTCACCTGGGATCCTTCGTGTGGTACACAGTCAAAATATCGAGTAGGAAATATCGACCTACCATAATATCGAGTCTGAAATATCGAAGGAGCATAATATCGAAGGCAAGAATATCGTAGGACAGAATATCGACCCAAGGTAAGTAATATCGAAATACTTAATATCGATGTAAGTAATATCGAAGTTAGTAATATCGATAGCATATATATCGATGTTACTAATTTCGATGACACTAATATCGATATTTGTATTATTGTATAGTTTTTTATTATGTATGTGTTATATGTTTAATTTAAGTATTTAAAATAATTACTATTATATGTGTATAAATTTTATATAATAATAAATAAATTTATAAGTAAATTTTATGTTTTTGTACCGGAGCGGGTTGTGGGTGTATAGGGGAATAGGGTGGGAAGTAATTTAATTATTGTAAATTGATTAGTAATTAGTAGGATTTATTAATAAATTATAATTAATTGGTAATTATGTGAAAATAATAGGAAAATAATTTTAATTAATTTATTAATTGATATATATGTTCTGTAGCGGGTTGTGGGTGTCAGGATCTGCCAAGGCGCCTACCTAACGTTAAAAACTACAAATCCCAGAATGCTTACACAGGGGGCGTGGTCCTATAAAGCTGGGTGGACCCATCGCTTCCTGTTCGTGATTTTGTGACCTACAGTGCTTTTTGTTCCATAGTAGAGCGCTGTCTCTTGTCTTCTCTTTGGTTCCTGTATAGAGAAGTTTTGTCCGTGTCATTTTGGCTCCAGCGCGCGTGAAAGGGGAATGCGCTAGTATTGCGGAGTATATTGGATTCTGCCGATTAGAGCGGGAACGGTGTTTCCTGTTCATTTGTTTTCCTCCTGACGTTCCTGCTGTTAATCCATCATCGTGGCAGAAAAGATAGGAACAAGCAACGGAGGAAGAGCGGACAGTAAGGAAGCGGCTCAAGTGCTGTGAGTTTGCACGCAACGCGTGTGGTTTAACGCGTTGCTGGATTTACTTAACTGTGATGCTTATCATGCGAATGAAGGACTGCCTATAATTGTAGTGGAATCTGTGTGGTGTTAACAACGGAGAGCGGAGTGTAGTGGGGCCAGTCTTCTGCGCACTGCCGCTACGAAGTAAAGCACTAGTGTTTTTTGGGCCAATTCCCAAAGCGGAAGATAGTGGGAAACCCTACATCTTGCCGTGTTTGGAGCATTGTTATTTGAGAGGCATCGGAGTTTGTTTGAAGGGAGCGGAAGACAGTAGTAGGAAGCTACGTCTTGCCGTATTCCTTAAGGAGTATACTTGTTCTTTCTGGAAATAACAGACTTACTCTTTGTAAGAGACTAACATTTGATTTGGATACACTTAGTTGGTGGAATTACACACGTTTTATTTAGAGCACGGTTTATTCAAGGAGGGGTAGGTATAACCATGATACTGATAATTGCACATTTATTCTAGTGGTGAACTGAGAGTAATTGTTGTTTATATTCCATAGGGACTATTGGTGCAGCTACATACACACCCATTGTACAGGGAGGAGGTGGAGAGCGTTGATTCAAGAAAGGTGAAACCTTTAACATACGTAGAGAGAGTGAAACGAGAGCAGGGGTTTCTCAGTGAACAGTTATAACCAGTACTCTGTTTTCTTGTCTTTCAGCCATCCCTTCCCAGCTGCCCCCTTCCTTTCCCTTCCTTGGTCTATTGTTTTCCCTCGCCCTATCGCTCGAACCCACTGTGTTTTTTACCAGTGTGTTGGTGAGGTCGGGAGGTGGAGTTTTATGTACATCAGCCGGATCCTGCAGCGTGGAGTCTGACAGAATCACGAACCCACGAATTGCATTCTGCCTGGTCCGGTTGGGGTACATATGGCCACCTTGGATGATATGTTAAGGGCTTTGGCTTTGGTTCAACAAGAACTGGTAGCGTCCAAAGCCGAAGCGGTTGCTCTGAAAGATAGGGTTGAGCAATTATCAAAGAACCCTTTTTCTTCAGGCACATCCCAGATTCAAGTTACTGTTCCTCCCCCTATCCCTTTAGCTACTCCAGAACGGTATGGGGGGGATCCACGCAAAACACAGGCTTTCATGACGCAAATATTGTTGCACTTTTCATGTAAACCAGCGTCTTTTCCTACGAATCACTCCCGGGTTGCGTTTGCCATGTCGTATTTGGTGGGGGATGCAGCCAATTGGGCTGTGCCCTTGGTCAAAAGAGACAATGCCATGCTGTCCAACTGGAATGTATTCAGGGAGGAGTTTGAGAAAGTCTTTGACAGAAGGGCCACTAATTTCAGTGCTGACAAAGAGTTGCTTTCATTGCGTCAGGGGAGAAGCGATCTGATAACCTATTTAACTACTTTCAATCGCTTAGGTGCCGAAACGGAATGGCCAGAGGGTAAAAGAATGTCCCTGTTTTATCAGGGTTTAAGGGATGAACTGAAGGATGCAGTGGCACACATAGACCCGCAGCCCACTACCTGTATAGATATGGTGAACTTGGTATTACGGTTGGATGGTAGGTTGACTGAGCGAAGTGGGGATAGAAGGAAATGGGACAGGGGCTATGCCCGTAGTGTAAGTTTTCCTTATAGGGCTATGGGTTCCGCTGAGGCCGGGGTGGAACCAATGGAAATAGGAGCTATTAGGCCCCCTTTATCGAAAACAGAAAGAGAAAGCAGAAGAGTCCAAGGTCTCTGCATGTATTGCAGGAAGAAGGGACACTATGTAAGAGAATGCCCTTCAAAACTCAAGACTCCAAATACTTGGAATAAAAATCAAAGGGTGGCGGTTTCTAGTACGGCAGGAGAGAGGGAAGAAGTGCAATCATCCTTGCCTAAGGCGGAGGAGATCCCCGACTGGAAACTTACATCCTTGTCATCCTCTGGGATGGGGAAACCGAGTCCCACTTGGTGTTAGAGATGTCCTTGGAGTGCGAGCAAAAAATCCATTCGGTAATGGTTATGTTAGACTCAGGGGCCACAGGGAATTTCATCGACAACGGGTTGGTGAACCGTCTGTTGTTACCTAGGGTACCCAGAGGCAATCCCGAGGAGGTTTTAGCAGTTGATGGGCAGCCCATTAAATCGTGTCTCATAACCGAGAAAACTGCTGAGGTGGAGTTGTCTATAGAGGTGTCAGAAGGGAGACACGTAGAGAAAGTGGAATTGAATATCATCGATGCTCCACAATATGAAATAATCTTGGGAATGCCTTGGTTCACATTTCATAATCCTTCCATTGACTGGAAATCACGCACAGTGCATTTCTCTTCAGGGTTTTGCAAGGAACATTTGGTGCCTTATGTATCTTCCCCAGTGGCAGTGCTAGCCTTGCAATTCATGGTGGCTACAGCTGCCGAGAAGGAGGTGACGCTTCCGAAACATTACGAAACCTTTCAGGATGTCTTTAGCGAAAGCAGAGCAGAGAAGCTACCGCCTCATAGGGCTTACGACTGTAGGATTGATTTGATTGATGGGGCAGTGATTCCTACCTGTCGTGTATATGCTTTGTCTGTTCCTGAAACCGCTCATTTAAAGGAGTATATCACTCACTATGAGAGCATAGGATTCATAAGACCTTCAGGTTCCCCTGCAGCCTCTCCACTTTTCTTTATAGCAAAGGCCAATGGTGATTTGAGGGCATGTGTGGACTACCGCGTCTTGAATAAAAATACCATCCGGAACCGATACCCTCTCCCCCTCATTACAGTGTTGATCGATCAAGTGAGGGAAGCTGTGATCTATACTCGCTTGGACTTGCGAGGTGCTTATCACTTGGTCAGGGTTCGAGAGGGGGACGAGTGGAAGACGGCCTTCAAGACGCGGTATGGCCTATACGAATATCTAGTCATGCCATTTGGGCTGTGTAATGCCCCTGCGGCGTTTCAGTTCCTGATTAATGATGTGCTGAAGGAGTTCATCGACTTGTTTGTAGTTGTGTACATAGATGACATCCTGGTGTACTCAATGGAGGAAGACTGTCATGTGGAACATGTTTGCAAGGTACTGGCTAAGTTGAGAGAACATAGTCTATTTGTGAAACTCAGTAAATGTGAGTTTGGTGTGTATAGTGTGGAGTTCTTGGGGGTAATGATCAGTCCATTGGGGTTGCAAATGTCAGAACGTAAGGTGGAGGCAGTGCGTGACTGGCCGGTTCCGAAGAATGTGAGAGAGGTCCAGAGTTTTCTGGGCTTCGCGAATTACTATCGTCGCTTTATTTTGCATTTCTCGTTGACGGCTGTGCCTATTACCAGACTTTTGAGGAAGGGTAAGCCCTTTGAGTGGACCAATGAAGCAGGGGAGGCCTTTAGAACTCTTAAAACCTCATTCATTACAGCCCCGGTGTTGTCCCATCCCAATCTAGAACATCCCTTTATTGTAGAGGCTGATGCTTCGGATGAAGCTATCGGGGCGGTGTTGTCACAGAGGGATGTGAGTACAGGGCAGTTGCACCCGGTGGCCTTTCTGTCAAAGAAGTTGAGTTCGGCTGAACTCAACTATACTATAGCTGAGAAAGAGTTGTTGTCGATCAAGAGGGCTTTTCAGGAGTGGAGGCAATACCTATGGGGGGCCCTTCATACCATCACAGTGTATACTGACCATAGGAATTTGCAATTTATGTCATCTGCAAGACACTTAACCCAAAGGCAAATGAGATGGATGCTTTTTTTTGCCGAATACAATTTTGTGGTCACCTTCCGCCCAGGGTCTGAAAATAGAAAGGCAGATGCCCTATCTCGACAGTCTATGCCAGCAGATAGTGTGGAGGAGAAACAGGCCATCATTCCTGAAGGGAAAGTCCTATGCATAGTAAGAGCAGAGACCTTTTTGGATGATGTAAGAAATCATCAGTATCCGGGAGGCTGGATGTCATGGGCTCATGGCATAGCAGAGAGGAAGGTGAGAAATGGGTTGCCTTTCTTTCAGAATAAGTTGCTCCTGCCCTCAACACCTTTGCAGAAAAAGGCGGTTGGTTGGGGTCATGAGGGAGAGCTGGTGGGGCATCCTGGTGTTCGTAAAACCCTCGATAGCGTCCAAAGGCATTTCTGGTGGCCTACCCTGGTTAAGGATGTCACGGCATGGGTGGCAAGGTGTGATATCTGTGCTAGAGCAAAGGGAGTAACCACTAAGAAAGCAGGGAAACTTATTACCATGCCTACCCCCAATCAACCCTGGCAACATATAAGTCTGGATTTTGTGTCTGGCCTTCCGTTGGACAAGGGTTTTTCCGCTGTTTTAGTAGTAGTAGACAGCCTCACCAAAATGGGGCACTTCATCCCCTGTAAAAACCTCCCAAATGCCAGCCAAATGGCACAACTTCTAGCTAGTAACGTTGTCCGTCTGCACGGTATTCCTAGAGTGATCGTGTCCGACAGGGGACCTCAGTTCATTGCCAGGTTCTGGCGCATGTGGTGTCGCGCCCTGAATATTGAGTCCAATCTGTCTACCAGCTTCCACCCACAAACAGACGGGCAAACAGAACGTCTGAACCAGACGTTAAAGAAATATTTGAGATGTTTCTCTAAAGAAGCTCATGAATCCTGGGTAGATCTTTTGTGGATGGCGGAGCTAGCCTATAATAACACTTGGCACAGTTCAACTGGGATGTCGCCATTCAAAGCTAATTTCGGATTTGATGCGAAAACATTGCCGATTGACATACCCCCTGATCTCCAAGACCAGCCTTCAGTTAAGGAAAGGGTCGTGATGTTGAGGAAGGTACACAAGGGAGTGCAGGTGCATTTGAACAAGGCAAAAGAATGTACAAGAGGTGGGAGGATCGCCGCAGGATAGAGAGTCGTCAGTATGTGGTGGGCGATAAGGTCTGGCTGTCTACCAGGAACATTAAGTTTAAATTGCGCAGCGTGTTCCACCCAAGGTACATCGGCCCTTATTCCATCGTGAAACAGGTGAACCCTGTAACATACAAGCTTAAATTGCCGGGTTCCTTGCGCATACACCCTGTGTTCCATGTACAGTTGCTGAAACCTGCTCTTTCCTCTCGCAGGGCGGCCCCTCCGCCAGTGTTGTGCGATGGGGGAATGGAATATGAGGTGAGGAGCATAAGGGACTCCAAGTGGTGCAGGGGTGTTCTTAAATACCTGGTATCATGGAAGGGGTATACCGCGGAGGATGATTCCTGGGAGCTCTGTACGGATGTGCATGCCCCGGCGGCGGTGCGCTCTTTCCACCGGAGATTCCCTGCTAAGCCTGGCCCTAGGAGGCGCTAGGGACGGGGACATACTGTCAGGATCTGCCAAGGCGCCTACCTAACGTTAAAAACTACAAATCCCAGAATGCTTACACAGGGGGCGTGGTCCTATAAAGCTGGGCGGACCCATCGCTTCCTGTTCGTGATTTTGTGACCTACAGTGCTTTTTGTTCCATAGTAGAGCGCTGTCTCTTGTCTTCTCTTTGGTTCCTGTATAGAGAAGTTTTGTCCGTGTCATTTTGGCTCCAGCGCGCGTGAAAGGGGAACGCGCTAGTATTGGGGAGTATATTGGATTCTGCCGATTAGAGCGGGAACGGTGTTTCCTGTTCATTTGTTTTCCTCCTGACGTTCCTGCTGTTAATCCATCATCGTGGCAGAAAAGATAGGAACAAGCAACGGAGGAAGAGCGGACAGTAAGGAAGCGGCTCAAGTGCTGTGAGTTTGCACGCAACGCGTGTGGTTTAACGTGTTGCTGGATTTATTTAACTGTGATGCTTATCATGCGAATGAAGGACTGCCTATAATTGTAGTGGAATCCGTGTGGTGTTAACAACGGAGAGCGGAGTGTAGTGGGGCCAGTCTTCTGCGCACTGCCGCTACGAAGTAAAGCACTAGTGTTTTTTGGGCCAATTCCCAAAGCGGAAGATAGTGGGAAACCCTACATCTTGCCGTGTTTGGAGCATTGTTATTTGAGAGGCATCGGAGTTTGTTTGAAGGGAGCGGAAGACAGTAGTAGGAAGCTACGTCTTGCCGTATTCCTTAAGGAGTAGTATACTTGTTCTTTCTGGAAATAACAGACTTACTCTTTGTAAGAGACTAACATTTGATTTGGATACACTTAGTTGGTGGAATTACACACGTTTTATTTAGAGCACGGTTTATTCAAGGAGGGGTAGGTATAACCATGATACTGATAATTGCACATTTATTCTAGTGGTGAACTGAGAGTAATTGTTGTTTATATTCCATAGGGACTATTGGTGCAGCTACATACACACCCATTGTACAGGGAGGAGGTGGAGAGCGTTGATTCAAGAAAGGTGAAACCTTTAACATACGTAGAGAGAGTGAAACGAGAGCAGGGGTTTCTCAGTGAACAGTTATAACCAGTACTCTGTTTTCTTGTCTTTCAGCCATCCCTTCCCAGCTGCCCCCTTCCTTTCCCTTCCTTGGTCTATTGTTTTCCCTCGCCCTATCGCTCGAACCCACTGTGTTTTTTACCAGTGTGTTGGTGAGGTCGGGAGGTGGAGTTTTATGTACATCAGCCAGATCCTGCAGCGTGGAGTCTGACAGTGGGTTTATAGGGGAATAGGGTGGGAAGTAATTTAATTATGGTAAGTTGATTAATAATTAGTAGGATTAATTAATTAATTATAATTAATTGCTAATTAATATTGATTAATTGGGAAAAAAATTAATTGATTAATTGATATATATTTTCTGTAGCAAGATGTGGGTTTATAGGGGAATGGGGTGGGGAGTAATTTAATAATAATTAATTAATTAATATATGTTTTTAAAAATTTATATTTAATTTATTGGGAAATAATTAATATTAATTAGTTAATTAATTAATATAATTTTGTACATATTTTAAATTATTAATTAATTGGTAATTAAATAATATTAATTAGTTACATTAATTAGAGTAATTTATTTATATATAATTTTTAGTTACTGTTAATTAATTAATTGGGGAAAAATTATATTAATTATTAAATTATATTAATTACAGCTAATGTGCTAATGTATTTACTTTATTTGTTATTGTTAATTAATAATTAATTGCTAATTAAATAATATTAATTAAGTTTGGGTAAAGGAGTATTTTTAGGGTTCAGGGTCAGTTTTGGGTTTTTGGGTAAAGGGGTATTTTTAGTGTTCAGGGTCAGTTTTGAGTTTTTGGGTTAAGGGTTTTTTTTAGGGTTCAGGGTCAGTTTTCAGTTCTTGGGTAAAGGGGTATTTTTTGGGTTCAGGGTCAGTTTTCAGTTCTTGGGTAAAGGGGTATTTTTTGGGTTCAGGGTCAGTTTTCAGTTTTTGGGTAAGGGTGTATTTTTAGTGTTCAGGGTCAGTTTTCAGTTTTTGGGTAAAGGGGTATTTTTAGGGTTCAGGGTCAGTTTTCAGTTCTTGGGTAAAGGGGTATTTTTAGGGTTCAGGGTCAGTTTTCAGTTTTTGAGTAAAGGGGTATTTTTAGGGTTTAGGGTCAGTTTTCAGTTTTTGGGTAAAGGGTTATTTTTAGGGTTCAGGGTCAGTTTTCAGTTTTTGGGTAAAGGGGTATTTTTAGGGTTCAGGGTCAGTTTTCAGTTCTTGGGTAAAGGGGTATTTTTTGGGTTCAGGGTCAGTTTTCAGTTTTTGGGGAAAGGGGTATTTTTAGTGTTCAGGGTCAGTTTTCAGTTTTTGGGTAAAGGGGTATTTTTAGTGTTCAGGGTCAGTTTTCAGTTTTTGGGTAAAGGGGTATTTTTTGGGTTCAGGGTCAGTTTTCAGTTTTTGGGTAAAGGGGTATTTTTTGGGTTCAGGGTCAGTTTTCAGTTTTTGGGTAAAGGGGTATTTTTAGGGTTCAGGGTCAGTTTTCAGTTCTTGGGTAAAGGGGTGTTTTTTGAGTTCAGGGTCAGTTTTCCCTACTGTTGCACTCTCTGGAGTAGGAATAGAAATGTTTACCCTTACGCTATCCAAACGTTTATTTAATTAATTGTTAAAATATCAAATGTTTATTTTATTTTTTATATTACTTACATTTTATTTATGTTATTGTTTTATGTTTGTAAATGTGTTAGTAAATTAGAATATATTTCATTAATTTATAAATTAGTAAAATAATTATTAATACTTATTGTTCAGTGCATATATATTACATATTTACTGTATATATTTAATTAATGTATTCTTAATATATATGTATTATTTATTACTTTTAAACATTATTAGATACTTTTAAATATGTTTATTTTATTTATTAGTCTTATATACTTAATTTTACATTTATATATTAAAAAAAAATCGATATTTTTAACATCGATATTTTTTACATCGATATTATTTTTTCTAAATTTTTGTACTTACCATGTTGTAGATAGGATGTCGATATTTTTGCCCTCAATATTGTTGACTCGATATTCTTGTAGGCCGATATTTCTGAGGTCGAAATTCTGTCAGTGATTCCCTTCGTGTACATCAGCTCCTCTGCATGTGGACTGATTGGCCACTATGACATAAACAAAATAGAATGATACATTGAGTTGTGTTGATCTTTGAGGTGGAAAGTAACAGGTGGTTAAAACACTTGCAACAACTGTCATGGCTAATATTCATATATTCCAGCACTAGTAAATCTTAACTTCATGTGCATCATTAATAAGTAATGTAGCAATACTCTCAGTTTACCTAGTCTGCAGGAGGTAGAGACCTCACCTCACCTGGCTGCGGCTTAGGGAGACGAAGCACCGCTCTAAAAACAGAATAACACAGAACTGCTGAAAACAATGCCCTACTTCTCCTGTAATGCCTATACTTGCCTGTCTGTAAACACACATTGAATGACGTCCAGAGTAACACTGTCATCTTACTACGTAATCAGAGCCAGGGTATGATAGCCAATGGATCTGACTCACAGGATCAGAAGATACAAATAATGCTCACATGATGCAATCTCAACAGTTTGCCTGACCAATACCATTTGAAGAATATCGTCACCCACGATTCGCTAGGCAAATCTGTTTCTTACATTTTGCATCAGGCCCCCAAACATTCACCACTACAAAGCTCCCTATACTCTCATCGGAGCCATGTACATATAGCAAAATGAATCATTTCAGGGCAGCATCCTGTGGTGCCAGCCCGCGTAGTCGATTGTCAAAATTGTGCCTGCATATATCTTCAAAGTTACTAGTTCAAGCCAAGTTGAAGAATATCATGCCAGCGCCTCCCACCAAGTCAGTTTTACGCATACAAATACATCTCTCAAACATGACTAAGCTGGCCACTTGCAGAGTAACGAGAAAACAGGCATAACTTGTGGCAATAGCGCATACAACCCTCACCTCTCTGTCGGTACTCCAGACGGACATCTAAGCCACCTCGGGATGGTACTGGGACTGTGTGTCCGCCATGTTTATATTTCCTGGGCACGTCACCACCACCCGATTACCACGCACATGACTTTGTCATGTGACCAGTAATGCCGCTGGGTAATGTAGTCCAACGTGTCCACAGTTATCTAGATACCGGGCACATATGTACTTTCGGCAATACATGCATCTATTCTCTGAAAGCAATCCACCCGCAATACGCGGCTGAGATCTAAGATTGTCCAAAAATCAAAACAGAGTTTAATGCGTTGTTATATAATGTGAACCCCCCACATTTACGTTTCAGTGTGCCTCGCTATTCATTAATGTTAAAAAGACCAGCTCAATCGCTTCAAAAAAATTTGTGTCATCCACTCATTCAGTAACAGGCCCAGGACAAATGTTAGTTATTTAAATATAGTGCCCTCAACCACACCATAGCTGCTAGTTCTGATGTGATACAAAGCGTACTATCATCGCATAGAAGGGCTAACAACAGATATGTTGATATTATCGTTTTTCAGCATCCCTTCATCATTCTAGTGTGCGAAAACTTGATCATTCACAATTTCAATCACTAAGAGTGTGATTTTTAATCAGAACAAGACAAAACATTATCGACCCTTCAAAGGCACTGTAGGGAAAAGGCAGGTCGTTATATAAGGACCTCCTGGTCATATCGCTTATTATGCCACTCTTTTTCAGTGAAGGTCCAGTATGTGATCAAGTAGAATTGCAATATCACTGGGATCCTATAAGAACACCCAAAAGATTTCATCATTAAGACCACCTTTTTCACATCTCAATTTGAACACCCATTTTGTTCCCTGATCAGTAGAAATTTTGAGACGTCTGTCACATGGTCCGGAATGAACGGTTGTTCTAGCACCGTCCATTGAAACTCAGTTGGACCATGGTTAGCTTCTAAAAAGTGACTAGTCAGTCTCGTTGCTTGCTTCTTACACCTCACTGTGCTTTTGTGTTCAGAGATTCGTAGTTTTTCTTTACGAGTAGTCATGCCCACATATCTTAGCTTGCTACAGGCACTTTGAAGTGTCGATAATGTTTTGTCTTGTTCGGATTAAAAATCGCACTCTTAGTGATTGGGATTGTGAATGATCAAGTTTTCGCACACTAGAATGATGAAAGGATGCTCAAAAACAATAATATCAACATATCTGTTGTTAGCCCTTCTATGCGATGATAGTACGCTTTGTATCACATCAGAACTAGCAGCTATGGTGTGGTTGAGGGCACTATATTTAAATAACTAGCATTTGTCCTGGGTCCGTTACTGAATGGGTGGATGACACACATTTTTTTGAAGCGATTGAGCTGGTCTTTTTAACATTAATGAATAGCGAGGCACACTGAAACGTAAATGTGGGGGGTACACATTATATAACAACGCATTAAAACTCTGTTTTGATTTTTGGACAATCTTCGAACTCAGCCGCACATTGCGGGTGGGTCGCTTTTAGAGATTAGATGCGTGTATTGCCAAAAGTACGTACGTTCCCGGTATCTAGATAACTGTGGACACGTTGGACTACATTACCCAGCGGCATTACTGGTCACATGACAAAGTCACATGCGTGGTAATCGGACGGTGGTGACGTTCCCAGAAAATATAAACACGTTGGCCACACAGTCCCAGTACCTTCCCGAGACGGCTTAGATGTCCGTCTGGAGTACCGACGGAGAGGTGAGAGTTGAATGCGCTATTGCCACAAGTTATGCCTGCTTTCTCGTTGCTCTGCGAGTGGCCAGCTTAGTCATGTTTGAGAGATGTATTTGTATGCGTAAAACTGACTTGGTGGGAGGCGCTGGCGCTGGTGTGATATTCTTCAACTCGCCTTAAACTTGTAACTTTGAGGATATATGCAGGCACAATTTTGACAATCGAGTACGTGGGCTGGCACCACAGGATGCTGCCCCGATTGTTTGGGGGCCCGATACAAAATGTAACAAACAGATTTGCCTAGCGAATCGTGGGTGACAATATTCTTCAAATGCTTATCTGTTGAGATTGCATCATGACAAGTGAGAATGCAATTGAGAGCGTTATTTGTATCTTCTGATCCTGTGAGTCAGATCCATGGGCTATCATACCCTGGCTCTGATTACGTAGTAATATGATAGTGTTACTCTGGATGCCATTCCATGTGTGTTTACAGACAGACAAGTATAGGCATTACAGGAAAAGCAGGGCACTGTTTTCAGCAGTTCTGTGTTATTCTGTTTTTAGAGCGGTGCTTCGTCTCCCTGAGCGGCAGCCAGGTGAGGTCTCTACCTTCTGCAGACTAGGTAAGCTGGGAGTATTGATACATTACTTATTAATGATGCACATGAAGGTAAGATTTACTAGTGCTGGAATATATAGATATTAGCCATGACAGGATGTTGGAAGTTTTTTAACCACCTGTTACTTTCCACCTCAAAGATCAACACAATTCAATTTATCATTCTGTTTTGTTTATGTCATAGTGGCCAATCAGATCACATGCAGAGGAGCTGATGTACACCAAGGATCCCAGATGACATGGTTGTGTTTTTTTTAATTCACTTATGATTTGTTATACACTTTGCAGTAGCAATCTAATATAGGTCCTGAGGAAGGCAGAGGATACTTTGTCCTCAATTTGCTGAAACATGTCGACCTTTTAATCACCCATGACAGTCATTTGTTGGAAGCTGTCCCTTAATTGCACTGTTTTTAGATTTGGGCACTGAGCGATATTAATAAATTGTTGTTGTCTCTCAGCTACCCAATTTTAAATCACACTATATGTTTTTCACACTGCAACATAGATCTTTTCCCATCATAAAAGGCACTTTTTTGACATCTGTAGGTCTTCCAGTGTTTTGGAGGTGGTATGGGATATGAGTAATGAGTCCCAGTCTTACCATCGACGTTTTCACTATGGAAATATCAGGAGGAGACCCAGATGAGTATTAAGGAAATCACTGTTTGGTGACTGATGGGTATCCACACTCTAAAAGAGATCTTTAATAGTGTCTAAATTGTTGTGGCCTTTGAGTTGATTGTTCAGTGAGGTGAATTTTGATAATTTTAGACCCATGAACACTCTTGTGTAGTATATGTTGAATATGAGGATGATGTTCATGCCAGGTCTTTAAATATGCCCTAGGATCCTCCGTTAATGGTTTGTGTTTATTCTGCTCTGAGACCCCCAGCATGTTAATTACCTTTGCGATTCAATATGTTTGCAAAAAATAGGAGATAAGTGGCAAATGGTAACTCTTGGTGCATAGAATAATTCCAAACTGCTCACAGATTAGCAGCAATAAATCAGTCGTAAATGTATAATCAATAGTAGTGACCAGTGCCAGCTCGAGTTTACTAAACCCCCCACCCTGCCACCCGCCCCACAGCCCCGCAGCACGCCCTTTGCGAGCCACCACTGGTTGTGACGCCTTTAAATATACATGGGAATGTTTGTGTTGTCTCTTTATTGTTACAACCAGTTTGTAAGGATGTCAACGGTGCTCTTTATCTGGTTGATTGCCAAGGTTATGCAGATTGAAGTCATCTGTTAAAATTATCTCCCAAGGTGGATAGCTGTAGACCAGATCATTTAGGGTCTAACAGAAATCTTGCATTATTTGAGTTCAGTTCCTTCTATGAAGATTCTGTTTTGGGCTGCCCTTCTGTCTTCAGATGTCCAATTGTTATTTCTTGGAGGGCATAATTGTGAATCTCTAAAGACTTAATTTTTACCTTTGTTGCTGTAGATACATAAACTGACAGACGCCCGGTGGGTCTGCCACAGTTGTTGGTTTTAATGGCCAACTGGGTGAAAATGTAAAACCACTCAATGAGGTGAATGCAAGTAACCGATGTCTCTTGTAGGTAGATGATGTCCCCTGATTTTAAAATCTGTGCAGCATCAGATTGATCCAGTAGTTGCTTGAGGCCAGCAACACTCCATGATATAACCTTCATGCAGCTACTTTTTATCTGTGCTGTTACTATCATTTTCTCACTTATGTTAGGAAAGCAGGGGCGTAACACAGCCCCCCACTGCCCACGCGGTGCAGGTGGCGACGCTCCAGGAGGCCCCCTCGGCACTGTACTCTGTCCGGTGAGCTCCAAATTGAGCCCAGAGGGGGCCCCTCTACATACCTTGCAGGGAGGCCCCTCAATTTTTACGCCAGTGTAGGAAAGAGTTGAGAGTGTAGTTGTTAATATAGGGGCAACCAGGTGCATTTACTCTGATACATGGTGTTAAGATACACCCAAATTGATTTGTTCTGTACACATTGAGATTCAGCAGTACTGTTTGTGCCCTTAAGTATGCTTTTTGTTATCCATTTATGAATAGTAATGTAAGGAAATGGAGGTGGTTTTAATTAAACTCTTGTTATAAATTGCATTAGTATTAATCGGAATCTCAACACCAAGGTATTTGGTTTTGTCAAGTCCATTTAAAAACCTAATATTTCAATTTCTACAGGTATTTAGGTGTGCAAGCCATTTTAGCTGGGATTTGTTCCAGTAGATAACCAGCCCAGCATATGTACCAATTACATCGATTTTCCTACTGTAGGGTGAATATTCACGTCTTGTTCTTTTGAAATATGACACAGTGTCATCAGCATACACCAGTTTTACAGATCAATTAAGACAGAATTCATATTTTACTATCCGTATTTTGTTAGGGAAAAGAAGTAGACTAGTTTTTGTTTGAGATGTTGTGAAGTAAGAGACTCACAGGTGGTTGGAATTAATGTATCATGTGCTAGCACTTAAATGTATTTCTCAAATGCCATTCAGGGCACTAGATCAATGTAGTAATCATAGAGTTCATTGGATGATTCATTCAGACCTGGCTCTTTCTAGGTATGGAATACCTTACATGTCCTTTTAATCTTGTCTACAGTGATCAGATTTGCAATGGGTTGTTCAATACTTCAGACGATCAGTTCTACTTGACCAACTTCTAAGCAAGAATCAGTCTCAGCAGTCATTCTAATAAGCTTGGCGCTGTACAAACCCTTGTGATATGCAGTGACTACAGGACAAACTCATAGTTCATCTGTGGTTAAAATAGCATCAAAATCCTGAAGTGCAGTCATAGTCGAGTGACCACAGTCAGGTCAAACATTTCAAAACTCTGTATGACATATTCTTTTAGCATTATCCTAGCTCCTAATAAGGACATTAGCATCCACAAATTTAGCTTCATAGACTTACACTGTTATGACAGGCTGCTTATCAAGCCATTGGATCACCAGAATTGAAGGATACTCATGTCTAATCGACAGCCTATAAATTATTAATGGATCAAAAATGTATAATGAAGAATGACCCATTTGATTTGAAATAATCACTTTCCTGCAAAATGCCTTTCAATAACTATAAAGTTCAATAAAAACAACTGACGTTCACAAAGGCAAAGTGCTATCCAAATGAAATGAAATTTTACAAATTAGCAAACATACAGTTGAAATATTTCTGTACATTTCTGTAAGCACAGCCTAATACACCCTGCACGATAATATGTGCTGTAGTAAACTAATTATTGGGTATCAATAAGAGAGGGAGGAACAGAGAGGCTAGTTCCCTTCCCAAAGGAATATATATGCAATCAAGGAGAAGTTGCTAATGTTTAAGAGCTGTGTGGTTTGTCTGAGAAAGAAAAACTTTTTCTTATGAAAGCCCTCACCCACCAACCTAGTTGGTGGCATGCTACATCATAGGTCCCCACCCGGTGGCACTGAGCATGCCCAGGCTATGCTACAATGCCTGTTTACAGCGGAACAGGTTTTTAAGGAGTGAGTGTGCTGTGATTGTGTGAGAGTGTGAGTTAAAAACTGTCCTCTGGTCGCTTTACCCACGGGGTTATTTAATAAGTGGGCCTTTGGCAGTAATATAAACAAGGCAGATGTATCTGGAGTTAGTAATGGTCTCCTACATCCATTGTGGTCGACATATTTCAGCCAGGCCTTGAAACTATTCTGGCTTTCTTCAGGACCTATGTGCATAAAGTGAATGGTCAACAAATAAAATAAGGAAGACAAATTCTGTGCTGAACTCGCAAAGGTGCATTATAGGTAGAGGGTTAATGCCCTCCCGAGATCTACCTGTGGGAAGAAAAATAACATGTAGAATAAGACAGACAAACACACAAATTTGACATTTAGTGGCTATTATTGCACGGATACCGCTGCAATACTATATCATGCACAGTACTGCAGCGGTGTCCGTGATGTAATTGGAAAATAACGGCAAGTGCAGCATCGGGGTGATGGTACTGGATAATTATAGGTTATGCCCTATTATGTGGTAAAGTCAGTAGCGGAATCAGATGGTGCATTGTGATTTACTAATTGATGCCCTTGAGTGTAGGGCCCTTACTCGTGTGATTGACAAGGTGAAACTCATGAGTATCTGGCAACGGGGTCTGGAGGTGAGTTCTGGTAAGTACAAAGAGACATGTGCAGGGTAAAGGTAGTGTTGTTTCTAAACTCGGCCAGAAGCCCCTTGTAGTATCACGGTTCGAGATCCCCTTATTCCCCCCTTACTTTGTCACTGACCCGGAGCCTCGCAATAACCTTCTTGGTTGCTTCAGATCTCCGTCATTACTGAGTCCTCGGACGAGGTAGGCTTTAAATATCATACGGTGCCGGTGATTTGAATCGGGCGCAATTAGCGTCTGTGGAAGAAAACAAGAGAAATAGGAAACAGACGAGCCCTTGCCGGGCTATGTGCAGGGCCTGACTGGCCGTAGCGGGCACTGGGCAATCCCCCGGTGCGCTGCACGGGTGGGGCCGGTTTTGGGCCCCTGGAAGCCCTTTTTGTTACAGGGCCGTTTTTGCAGCATAGCTGCAAAATCGGCCCTGTAACAAAATTGGCCGAAAACTGGCCCTGACAAAGAGCTGTGTGGTTTTTCTTTCCCAGACAAACCACACAGCTCTTAAACATTAGCTACTTCTCCTTTTGCATATCTGTAGTAAACTAAAACATCCATTCAAACCTCCCCACTTTACTGTAGTAATAAAAGCCCAACAACCTTGAATCTACACCAAGGCCCTCATTGTCAGCTGTGAACCACACATGTCTGAAACATGGCGGTCAATATACTCCATGATCTGCTTAGGAGGTCTGAAGAAGGAAAGCTTGCCTTGGTTAAGAATTATTGTCTTGTGAGAAAGAACTTGCAGTATTTTATCTGGATTGCCTGCCCTTCAAGTATAATGCACAGTAATAGTACATTTCTGGATGGCTGGAAGAAAATATCACCACTCTATAGCATGTTTAATAATTAGAGAACTATCTATATATCCAAAGTACTCAATAATTGTAGCTCTATGAGGCAGTCCAGGAAGAGTTCTGGTATCTGGTAATATATGTATCACGACCCAGTGACAGGACGAAAAAATGTGCTAGTTTAGAGCTTTAAGAAGAACAAATTCAACAAACTGCTCAATGCTCACGGGGGAGAATTCTGATATTCCAAGAATGCATATGTTATTCCTACAGAAATTTCATTGCAAATCATTGCTTTTGTCCTCGGTTAGTTTTAGGGCACTCTCTATTTTTACATTTTTTTCGCTAACAAGGAATGGTGTTCTCAGGATCACTGACCTACTGTTTAGAAATTATAGTCCAGCTAGTTATTCTTCCCCATCATATATTTTTATATATAAATATTAAAAAAAAAAATATATATATATAGCAATTCACAATCCTGCAGGCACGAGGGCTCCCACGAACTCCGGTGCAAAAAACAAGTACAGACCACGATTGAAGAGTGCAGAAGTGAGAATTTATTAAAAAATGGGCAGCAGCATGACGCGTTTCGGCCGGAAAAACCGGACTTGATCACATGATCTACCCAGAGACACAGGTGGTTTAAATAGTCTACAAAGCACACGTAACTCCACCTCTAGACTTTCATAAACAGTGAAAACATACTTATGTTGTCAATACACATCAGTTTGCTGAAGAGTTGTTTAAGTATATTAAAACCTAATAACAACATAATAACAATGAAATAAAATTGTTGCAATAATTTGCAACAATATTTGAACTTATAATGGTTATACAGGGCAAGTGCCCATGATCGACACAATTCGAGTATGTACACCTAATAAAGTCTACAGTACATTATGAAGGGAAGCTAGGTTAAACCACCCGCAAAAAAGTGAATAAGTGCTAAAGTGCTAAACATTATTTACAAATATTGATGAGCAAAATTACTAACGATGTAAATAGTAATGGCAGCAGATACTCTAAAATAAGGTGCTTTAAAGTGCAAAAGTGCTAAAGTGAATCGGTGGTAAGATATACTCAGCAGCTTTATCAGAGCAATTTTCAGGTCCTGGTCAAATAATTAGCATAACAACAATCATGACATTTCATATTTTTACATGTATCCAGATCCAGTATTAATCTGATATAATATCCTCAGCGCATTCCCAAAATGTAGGTAAAACCATAAAAACAGTAAAACCTTAATTTCATAAATAGCACTAAAACAAGGTATTAAAAAGCCGAGATTTAAAAAGCTAATTAAACAACCGTTGTACATATGAGGAGAAGTTTTTAGGGATGGACTATTATATCAGTTTATGGAAAGAAATATCCCTTTCTGTGCTTGATATAAATTTACAAAAAGTTATGAAGGTCCTCCCCCATATTAAGTCCATTCGGAATCATACTATTAAGTAGCACTATATATTGGCTTTCAAACTGTCGAAGTCTTTTCTCCCTATCTCCACCTCTCTTAGATAAGGGGACTGCGTCTATGACAAAATACTTCAAATCGTTTAAATTGTTATTGTGGACTAATTTGAAGTGACGCGCGGCAGGATAGCTTGGATCAGAGTTAACTATTGCACGTAAGTGCTGCAAGATGCGGTTGAACACTTGTAATTTGGTACTCCCAATATATTGGAGACCGCAAGTACATTGTAGAACATAAACCGCATGGTCTGTTTTTGCAGCTGTACAGATTATTAATCTTGTTGATAGTATTAGAGAAAGCTGGTATAAACTCTGTTGTGTTAACTCCAAATTTGCATGCTCTACAAGAGCTGCATTTAAAAAAGCCCGTTCTATTGGACAACCAATTAGTTTTAATAGTGACTTCTGGACTAGATTTAACTAGTACATCCCTCATTGAGGGAGCTCTACGAAAAGTTATGGATGGACATGTCTCCAATAAGGGAGCAATAGTAATGTCTGTCATGGGGATAGGCCAATTGGAATGAATGATTTGTTTAATTTTCCGTTCTTGGCAGTTGTATGTAGTGATGAGTCTAATTTTAGATTTGACTGAATCCCCTTTCTCAGTTTCCTCAGAGGTTATGAGAGGAACTGATGTCACCAAAGGATCAGTAGAATTTTTGTTCATCACATATATATATATATATATACTACTATAATAAAGGAAGAACTTTGCACCTATGACGCGGGTAAACTCGGGAACCACAGCGCCAATCCACACACCCGATACATCATTGTAATCGTCAGGGTGTGCAGATGGACATAGGCTATATAAATAAAAAAATATACGTTATTGAAAAAATTGACGATAAAAAAAAGTAGTCCCTTGCAAGTAGCGCCGGCCGCGACCTGCGTGGTGACATCAGGAGTGCGGGGAGGAGCGGCGTGCAGGAGCGGAAGAGGAGCGGCGGACATGGTGCGGGGGAGGGGCAGTGACGAACGGCGGAATGGCGGTGAGGACCGGCGGACAGGCGGGAGGAGCGGTAAGCGGCGAGGAGCGGCGGAGTGGTGAAATGAGGAGCGCAGGGGAGGAGCGGCGGCTGAGGTAAGGCTCCGGGCAGGCGGGGGTCGGGGCAGGCGGGGGACGGGGCGGGCAGGGGCCCGAGCTGCTTGACAATGTCAGGGCGGGCGGGGGGCTGGGCTGCTGCACAATGTCGGGCGGGCGGGGGTCTGGGAAGCTTGATTGCTCGCGGGGACGGGGCAGGCAGGGGCCGGAGCTGCTTGACAATGTCAGGGCGGGCGGGGGGCCAGGCTTCTGCACAATGTCGGGGCGGGCGGGGGTCCGGGAAGCCTGATTGCTCCCGGACAAGGTCGGGACGGGCTGCTAGTATATATATATATATATATATATTCAAAACAGTTCACACTCACGTCTATTGGTCAAACGACAGTGCAAAGTACGGACACCAGTTTGCTTGTTCTTTAGTTGTTTATTCAGCCATGACAAACAGAAACAATGTCTCTCGACGCGTTTCGGGGCTCCTCCCCTTAGTCACGAGTGGTTGGAAAGGTGATTCGTACAAACAGTTATAGTGTCAATCACGTGGTGTGCTCAAAACAAAAATAAACATAAAGAAAATACTGTTGCGTTCACAGACGCGAAAATCATAATAATAATGTTAGGAGCGGCATATTTAGGTCATATTAAATGTACTTGTGGGAGTTATGTCTAATACATTATATTAGAAAATGTAAAACACATTAGTTGCATGGTATTTTACAAACTATCACAGGTCTTAAATGGCAGACTGTATGTGATAGTAAATTCAGAATATCAGCTGTAGTAGTAATACTTATTTTCGGTACTGTTCTTGCCCAAGTGGGCAAATCACTTCTTGATGCACACAGTCAATCAATACGCGAGTAGATAACTATCAAGCCCAAGTGGCCGTGTGCAATTAGATTTTCGTATCGAGTTCACCATTCATCCTCTGTGGGCTATATAATCGTACGTGCTGTCTTAGTCTCTGAATTATTCTTAAACATTCACGAGTATTATTTGTTTCTCCCAGACATATAAAAGGATTCATTCAAGCCATTCCTAGAAAAAAGAAGAAAGAACATTCATAAATGACCAGTGATACAATAATTAAAAAATAAACACATACCTAACTTTTCACAACTCATGTAAAAAGACAAGTAGAAGTTAAAAACAGTTTAGGGCAATACATATTTTTTACATTATTTATGAATTTCTTATAACATCCCAAAAGCGATCTCACCGGACAAAAGCTGTAAAGGGCTCAATAGAACCTGATGATTATATTATCCTAGATGCACTTCCATCTCTTCATCATAGTTGTGTCCCTCGGGGACCATGGTTTTGTATTGAATAATCATTCTTGACTCTGCTCTGCGTAAATTCTGTACTCGATTACCTCCTCTCACATCATATTTCACTGTGCAAGTACACAAAAGCTCAATAAGTTCACATTTAGATTATGGTGACTTTGAAAGTGACGTGCTATGGGATAAGATTTATCCATATTGGTGATAGCACGTAAGTGCTCAAGCACTCTGAGTTTGGCTGGTTTGATTGTGCTGCCTATATAGGCTTTATTGCACAGACAGAAAAGCGCATAGACCGCATGGTCACTGGTACAGGAAGTGTGTTCTTTTATGACAAAAATTTCGGACGTGGATGACAATTGTACTCTTTTTAAATTGCGGCTATTCTTACAGGCTTTACAGTTTCTGCAGGTAAAAAAGCCTTGAACGTTGTTGTCAAGAGAATCGTTGTTAGAACAGACAAGGAGTGAGCCATCTAAAGAAAATGAAAACAAGACAAGGTTCATTACCACCTACAGTAGCCAAGCAGGCCTGCTTAGAAAGTGCCTTAATAAATTTTAGCCTCTACTGTTGAATGACTCAGATTTAACCGATTATGTCAATGACTCACCCCAAATCTCATTTAGGAGAGCCAGATCGCTTAAAGATCAGTTATGCAGGGCAGTCATCTATACTACTATTATAAAGAGAGAACTTGCACCTTTTGGCAAGGTAAACTCGAAAACTACACCACCAATCTGAACACCCAAGACATCTTAGAAAACCTCAGGACAAGCAGAAGGACATAGGCTATATAAAGTATAAAAATATTCGTTATTTAAAAAGTTAACATTAAAAAAAAAATAGTCCCTTGGAAGTAGAGCCGGCCGTGACCTGCGTGTTGACGTCAGGAGCGTGGGGAGGAGCGGCGTCCAAGAAGGTGAGTGACCTGCAGTTGGGGTTCCAGAAGCGGCAGGTACGTGCCCTTGCCAGCATGTCTAAATTTCTGCCAGCTTCTGGACCGCCGGGACGATAGTGCCAACAGAGCTTGGATGAAGAACAGGCTGCAGAGTGCACCATCGACGTCCCGGTTTTCCCCGGACGGTCCCCGTTTGTAGAGAAGTGTCCCGACACTTTTTTCCAAGTTAAGGAAATGTCCGGGTTTTTAAAAAGTGTCCGGGCGAAACATAGAAATGTCCCGGTTTTTCATTGTTCATTGGTGTTTTGGTTCAGCGTGTGTGCGCGTGCATGCTCTCTTTGCACTTCAGGTATGGCGTTAGATGAGCGTTGTAGGGGGAAGGAAATCCTTTGAAGAGAGACACTTTCTCTCGGGATTTCCCTCCTCTTTGTACAACGCAGCGCCACCTTCGTCATCGTGCCAGCCACCGGCCCTGGTGTTATGATTCTTCAGTTACTGCTATTGGTTATGTCAGAGGTCTTCAAGCGCAGATAGTGCACGCCGCTATGACCACTTTGCTTTGGAATTAAACTTAAGTGGCAGCGCCCCGCATGAGAGGAAAAATGTGAAGATCGAAAACAGCTAGAGAGTGGAATGGTAATACAAATTCCCTGCACCTGATGTACGATACATTTAAAGACTATTGCAGCCTGGATTGGCCTTGGACTTCTATGGTGCCATGTGAAACTCTCCTGAACATGGACAGACTCATGGAGATGTGTGTGTGTGTCATTTGAAAAATATGCCTCTCATACCGATGCAACCCTGAAACTGAATGAAAAATCAGAGAGCATGGTCTGGAAACTCTTTGTGGGACTTCAATAACAGCGCACTCCGAAGTGCTAAAAGTAAGTGACTGGTAGCGTTTTGAAACGCCATAATTTTCACAGCACATGCAATTACTAATTTTCCAATCAAGGATACAACAAACAAAATGATGGGTGTGAAAATAACTAGATGTGAAAGAGGTGCATACACATTGAACTATTCAAAATAATAGCAGTTGGCAAGTTGGATTTACGTGTGCACTCGCTTTATTTAAGAATTACAAATGCAACAGTTCTGTTGTCTCAAGAAAGGAAAAAGAAAAGCAAATAAAGTGAAATACTTCTTTTCATATTAGTAATTGCAACACGGTGAAATAACAATATATTATAAAAAACACGAGACCCAAAATGTTCCTGAGGGTATAAAAGACAGTACCACACACTTCTAATTGAAAACAGACTACCGTGAACAAGGCCGTAATGGCTAAAAGGCATGGGTGATGTTTGTGCAATGCTGTTTGCTCATTAAAGAACATGATAATATGAGCTTCTGGGAGTGCAGCATCCTTCTATTTGTTTGAAAATACTCTAGGCTACTGGTTATATCTCAACGCTTGCACCAGCAAATAGTGGCCGCGCCGCTATCACCACTTTGTTTTGGGAATATATATATACATACGTGTATGTGTGTATATATATATATATATATATATATATATCTATACTACTATTATAAAGAGAGAACTTGCACCTTTTGGCAAGGTAAACTCGAAAACTACACCACCAATCTGAACACCCAAGACATCTTAGAAAACCTCAGGGCAAGCAGAAGGACATAGGCTACATAAAAATAAAAAAATAAAACGTTGTTTAAAATATTTACTAATAAAAATAAAGTAGTCCCTTGCAAGTAGCGCCGGCCGCGACGTATGCGTGAGGGGAGTAGCGTCGTTCACAGCAACAGGAAGAGCGAGGAAATGAGTAGCGTCTGCGTGAGGGGAGGAGCGGGAGGAGCGGAGTTCACCAGCAACAGCAATACGGAGCGGTGAGAAGCGGAGGAGCAGTGGCAGCGCGGGGAGGTAAGTCGGGACCTTGGGGGGGGGGGTTTACAAAGCCGGGGCGGGAGGCGGGCGGGAGACTCGAGGCGCGAGGCGGGAGGCGGTAGGCGCTATGCGTTATGCTCAATGTCGGGTCGGGGCGGGGGCGGCGGGCGGCGGGCTCAAAGCGGCGCTATGCGCTATGCTCAATGTCGGGTCGGGGCGGGGGGCTGCGGGCTAGAAGCGGGAGGCGGTATAGCCAATGTCAAGGCGGGAGGGATGCCGTCTGGGCAATGGGGGGGTGCAGTGCGGTGCGGTGCACAGAGGCTTACAATGCTGCCCCCAGCCCCTTTCTGCCCCAGGCAACGCTGGGACGGGCTGCTAGTCCCCAATAAACCTAAAACTACAGGGGTTGAAGGCTTTTTTACCTGCAGAAACTGTAAAGCCTGTAAGAATAGCCGCAATTTAAAAAGAGTACGATTGTCACCCACGTCCGAAATTTTTGTCATAAAAGAACACACTTCCTGTACCAGTGACCATGCGGTCTATGCGCTTTTCTGTCCGTGCAATAAAGCCTATATAGGCAGCACAATCAAACCAGCCAAACTCAGAGTGCCTGAGCACTTACGTGCTATCACAAATATGGATAAATCTTATCCCATAGCACGTCACTTTCGAAGTCACCATAATCTAAATGTGAACTTATTGAGCTTTTGTGTACTTTGCACAGTGAAATATGATGTGAGAGGTGGTAATCGAGTACAGAATTTACGCAGAGCAGAGTCAAGAATGATTATTCAATACAAAACCATGGTCCCCGAGGGACACAACTATGATGAAGAGATGGAAGTGCATCTAGGATAATATAATCATCAGGTTTTATTGAGCCCTTTACAGCTTTTGTCCGGTGAGATCGCTTTTGGGATGTTATAAGAAATTCATAAATAATGTAAAAAATATGTATTGCCCTAAACTGTTTTTAACTTCTACTTGTCTTTTTACATGAGTTGTGAAAAGTTAGGTATGTGTTTATTTTTTAATTATTGTATCACTGGTCATTTATGATTGTTCTTTCTTCTTTTTTTCTAGGAATGGCTTGAATGAATCCTTTTATATGTCTGGGAGAAACAAATAATACTCGTGAATGTTTAAGAATAATTCAGAGACTAAGACAGCACGTACGATTATATAGCCCACAGAGGATGAATGGTGAACTCGATACGAAAATCTAATTGCACACGGCCACTTGGGCTTGATAGTTATCTACTCCCGTATTGATTGACTGTGTGCATCAAGAAGTGATTTGCCCACTTGGGCAAGAACAGTACCGAAAATAAGTATTACTACTACAGCTGATATTCTGAATTTACTATCACATACAGTCTGCCATTTAAGACCTGTGATAGTTTGTAAAATACCATGCAACTAATGTGTTTTACATTTTCTAATATAATGTATTAGACATAACTCCCACAAGTACATTTAATATGACCTAAATATGCCGCTCCTAACATTATTATGATTTTCGCGTCTGTGAACGTGACAGTATTTTCTTTATGTTTATTTTTGTTTTGAGCACACCACGTGATTGACACTATAACTGTTTGTACGAATCACCTTTCCAACCACTCGTGACTAAGGGGAGGAGCCCCGAAACGCGTCAAGAGACATTGTTTCTGTTTGTCATGGCTGAATAAACAACTAAAGAACACGCGAACTGGTGTCCGTACTTTGCACTGTCGTTTGACCAATAGACGTGAGTGTGAACTGTTTTGAATTGATTGGGCTCGCTGCCCGGTACGGACCGCTGTTGCAAGAGGAGGGGTCATAGCGGAGTGCAGCGGCTGCTGTACTTACTTGGATATATATATATATATATACTAGCAGCTTGCCCCAGCGTTGCCTGGGGCAGAAAGGGGCTGGGGGCAGTACACCCGCTCCTGACCCCCTCCCGCACCGACTCCCTCCCGCCCAGACTCACTCTCGCCCCCCTCCCGCCCAGACTCACTCGCGCCCCCCTCCCGCCCCGACATTTTCATTTACTGCTGCCTCCTTCTTTCCTCCCCCTGCATCACAGTCTCACTTTCCCTTTCCTTACCTGTGCCGCCGCTCCTCACTGCACAGCCGCTCGTCACTGCACTGCCCTCCTCCTTCGTCGTCATCACGCACGTCGGGTCGCGGCCAGCGCTAGGTCCCGGCCGGTGCTACTCTCAGGGGACTATTTTGTTTACAAACGTAATTGTTTAATTTTTTTTTTTTATTTATATAGCCTATGTCCATCTACACACCCTGACATTTTCATAGATGTATCGGGTGTGTAGATTGGCGCTGTGGTTCCCGAGTTTACCTGGCCAAAAATTGCAAGTTCTCTCTTTATAATAGTAGTATAGATATATATATATACTAGCAGCCCGTCCCAGCGTTGCCTGGGGCAGAAAGGGGCTGGGGGCAGCATTGTAAGCCTCTGTGCACCGCACCGCACTGCACCCCCCCCCATTGCCCAGACCGCATCCCTCCCGCCTTGACATTGGCTATACCGCCTCCCGCTTCTAGCCCGCCGCCCGCCGCCCCCCGCCCCGACATTGAGCATAGCGCATAGCGCCGCTTTGAGCCCGCCGCCCGCCGCCCCCGCCCCGACCCGACATTGAGCATAACGCATAGCGCCTACCGCCTCCCGCCTCGAGTCTCCCGCCCGCCTCCCGCCCCGGCTTTGTAAACCCCCCCCCCCCAAGGTCCCGACTTACCTCCCCGCGCTGCCACTGCTCCTCCGCTTCTCACCGCTCCGTATTACTGTTGCTGGTGAACTCCGCTCCTCCCGCTCCTCCCCTCACGCAGACGCTACTCATTTCCTCGCTCTTCCTGTTGCTGTGAACGACGCTACTCCCCTCACGCATACGTCGCGGCCGGCGCTACTTGCAAGGGACTACTTTATTTTTATTAGTAAATATTTTAAACAACGTTTTATTTTTTTATTTTTATGTAGCCTATGTCCTTCTGCTTGCCCTGAGGTTTTCTAAGATGTCTTGGGTGTTCAGATTGGTGGTGTAGTTTTCGAGTTTACCTTGCCAAAAGGTGCAAGTTCTCTCTTTATAATAGTAGTATAGATATATATATATATATATATATATATATATATACACACATACACGTATGTATATATATATTCCCAAAACAAAGTGGTGATAGCGGCGCGGCCACTATTTGATGGTGCAAGCGTTGAGATATAACCAGTAGCCTAGAGTATTTTCAAACAAATAGAAGGATGCTGCACTCCCAGAAGCTCATATTATCATGTTCTTTAATGAGCAAACAGCATTGCACAAACATCACCCATGCCTTTTAGCCATTACGGCCTTGTTCACGGTAGTCTGTTTTCAATTAGAAGTGTGTGGTACTGTCTTTTATACCCTCAGGGACATTTTGGGTCTTGTGTTTTTTATAATATATTGTTATTTCACCGTGTTGCAATTACTAATATGAAAAGAAGTATTTCACTTTATTTGCTTTTCTTTTTCCTTTCTTGAGACAACAGAACTGTTGCATTTGTAATTCTTAAATAAAGCGAGTGCACACGTAAATCCAACATGCCAACTGCTATTATTTTGAATAGTTCAATGTGTATGCACCTCTTTAACATCTAGTTATTTTCACACACATCATTTTGTTTGTTGTATCCTTGATTGGAAAATTAGTAATTGCATGTGCTGTGAAAATTATGGCGTTTCAAAACGCTACCAGTCACTTACTTTTAGCACTTCGGAGTGCGCTGTTATTGAAGTCCCACAAAGAGTTTCCAGACCATGCTCTCTGATTTTTCATTCAGTTTCAGGGTTGCATCGGTATGAGAGGCATATTTTTCAAATGACACACACACACATCTCCATGAGTCTGTCCATGTTCAGGAGAGTTTCACATGGCACCATAGAAGTCCAAGGCCAATCCAGGCTGCAATAGTCTTTAAATGTATCGTACATCAGGTGCAGGGAATTTGTATTACCATTCCACTCTCTAGCTGTTTTCGATCTTCACATTTTTCCTCTCATGCGGGGCGCTGCCACTTAAGTTTAATTCCAAAGCAAAGTGGTCATAGCGGCGCGCACTATCTGCGTTTGAAGACCTCTGACATAACCAATAGCAGTAACTGAAGAATCATAACACCAGGGCCGGTGGCTGGCACGATGACGAAGGTGGCGCTGCGTTGTACAAAGAGGAGGGAAATCCCGAGAGAAAGTGTCTCTCTTCAAAGGATTTCCTTCCCCCTACAACGCTCATCTAACGCCATACCTGAAGTGCAAAGAGAGCATGCATGCGCACACACGCTGAACCAAAACACCAATGAACAATGAAAAACCGGGACATTTCTATGTTTCGCCCGGACACACACACACATCTCCATGAGTCTGTCCATGTTCAGGAGAGTTTCACATGGCACCATAGAAGTCCAAGGCCAATCCAGGCTGCAATAGTCTTTAAATGTATCGTACATCAGGTGCAGGGAATTTGTATTACCATTCCACTCTCTAGCTGTTTTCGATCTTCACATTTTTCCTCTCATGCGGGGCGCTGCCACTTAAGTTTAATTCCAAAGCAAAGTGGTCATAGCGGCGCGCACTATCTGCGTTTGAAGACCTCTGACATAACCAATAGCAGTAACTGAAGAATCATAACACCAGGGCCGGTGGCTGGCACGATGACGAAGGTGGCGCTGCGTTGTACAAAGAGGAGGGAAATCCCGAGAGAAAGTGTCTCTCTTCAAAGGATTTCCTTCCCCCTACAACGCTCATCTAACGCCATACCTGAAGTGCAAAGAGAGCATGCATGCGCACACACGCTGAACCAAAACACCAATGAACAATGAAAAACCGGGACATTTCTATGTTTCGCCCGGACACTTTTTAAAAACCCGGACATTTCCTTAACTTGGAAAAAAGTGTCGGGACACTTCTCTACAAACGGGGACCGTCCGGGGAAAACCGGGACGTCGATGGTGCACTCTGCAGCCTGTTCTTCATCCAGGCTCTGTTGGCACTATCGTCCCGGCGGTCCAGCAGCTGGCAGAAATTTAGACATGCTGGCAGGGGCACGTACCTGCCGCTTCTGGAACCCCAACTGCAGGTCACTCACCTTCCTGGACGCCGCTCCTCCCCACGCTCCTGACGTCAACACGCAGGTCACGGCCGGCTCTACTTCCAAGGGACTATTTTTTTTTTAATGTTAACTTTTTAAATAACGAATATTTTTATACTTTATATAGCCTATGTCCTTCTGCTTGTCCTGAGATTTTCTAAGATGTCTTGGGTGTTCAGATTGGTGGTGTAGTTTTCGAGTTTACCTTGCCAAAAGGTGCAAGTTCTCTCTTTATAATAGTAGTATAGATATACATACACACACACACACACATATATTATATATATATATATATATATATATATATATATATATATATATATATATATATATATATATATATATATATATATATATATATATATATATATATATATATATATATATATATATATATAGATATATATATATATATATATATATGCAGGAAAGGGAAATCAGTTAAAAATTGTTAACTGTTATAGGGTAGAGGACAGCTGATATAATCAATATCACTTTATTGGCAGAGTTTAGTACTCAGTAAACAGGAGTGTATCAATATCACACTTTGGAATAAGGAACAGTGTCTGGTGGTACATCGGGATGGTTCGCACTTGTGATTTTTGCACTACTTTATACAATTTTCTAATAGGTTCATGAGTGGTGTGCCCCAGAATATGGCAACTGTCTGTGTTGCCTGTGTCTTAAAAGCAGCTGTATCAGCCAATCTAGTTATTCAGAACAGGCCCAGCTTTTGGTTGCTGTCTCTTTTAGAAAGAGAATTTCAGGGGTCTAGCTTGGTCAGGTAGATATGGGGGGGCTTCAGATTTGCTTACAATCCCGCTGGCATATAATGTAAAATTACATTATAGGACAAGCTAGGTGCACAAGAGGGTCTTAAGAGGCAGTGGAAAGGGAGAGAGGAATGTGGATTGGTAGGAGTACCAACCGGGAAAAACGCAATATTTTGTTAAATAATCCAAAAAAATTGGGCTTTTAAAACAGAGATGAGAAGGAGTGTGTGTGTGTTTTTGGCAGTGTGGGCATGCAAACATCCCAGGTGAAATCTGTCAGACACCTCACCATACCCGACTGAAAGTACCTGTAGCCAACTATTCCTCAGAAAATACATTTATTAGGGGGGGGGGGGTGGAACACTCCTAACACCCCCCACCTCCTCTCCGTAGCTACGCCCCTGAGAATTTTAGACCTGGGAATTGAATCGTCGAGTTTCTGTTTGTCTCAGGTACCTTAAGCATACTGCATAGAGTAAATCCTATTAAGAACTATCGGTGTTATCTGGCGAAAGAAATGACAGAGCTCCTTTCAGTGAAAAGATAAAAAGATAGTCACATGAGAAGGGAGAATGAACAGTGGAATCTTTCGGCTACCACAGCATTCGGAATACTACAATTCCTAACCCCTATAAAGCCTTTAGGTCAATGTTATCAAAAATCGTTTGTCACATGCTAAGACTTTCTTCCTAAGTCCTTCTTCCACTTCCATGTCCAGAAATCTCACTCAACTTCACCTGGTTCACAGGGATCCAAACCGAAACACTAGCCAGAAACAAAACAAGACCAAAGGCGGCAGCTGATGGTCTGACTGGTGCAGTGAAAAACACATTCTTATTCTAGGGCGGTGGTGAGCTCAGGCAGTTTACTTCCGCTCTCTTGTTATACAGCTTGAAAAATTGCATTTGACTCCCTGCCCATGGAAAAAAATATTACATTTACAGAATGTACGATTTCTGGGGGAAATGCTTCTACAGAAGTCGTATGTGGGTGTTGACACAGCTGCTCCGGCACTTGAGCTATTAATAAAGCAATGGCAAAGAACAGCAGAGAGACTATTTCAATGTATGGACAGATTGTCTCCTTTTCCTGGAAAAAAACGCAAAAAAGTCATTAACAAAACATACGATCACGTTTGTCTCTGGTTGCAGTTATTCTCATAACTCTTCCAGCATTAAACAATAACAGACGCGGTTGGAAAAGTATAAATGGCATAACATTTATAACATTTTGATAGAGTGGGCCCACTGCCTCCCTCCTTCTGGCCCTTTTAAAGTGAGCCATTCACACACTGAGGCTAGGTACTTCTTTCACAAGCAAGTCTACATTTTGATTTCTTTGCTTGTTTTTTTATTATTGGCATGATGAGACTTAATAAAATACCGCTCGCTTAACAGTAATAATAATCTGCAAAAATTATATTTCACTTTCTTCCCCACACTGTAAGCTTCCTTGCTCAAATTTACTTAAGTTAGGGGTAATTTTTGTTCGAAAATTGTTATAGGTTTATTTAATATTTTTTTGTTTGTCACTATTCCAACAAAAAAAAAAGATTACAATGTTTTTGTGTGCATTGCAGTATATAGTAATTCACTGTGCGAGTGGGGATTGTTGTACATTGTCATTAATAAAAAACAAAAATGGCTGACATAATGTGACATGTATATGACAAATGTCTTTACTGTGTAGTACGATGCAATGTTACCAATATGGACAAGTTTAAAAGAAAAATGTTAGTGGAACTTTTTGCAGAAGTCCTGCCTCTGACTGGATGAAAACACCCAGAATCACCCTGTTGAGCCAAAGTTCAACTAACAATATGTTGAGATTTGTGACCCACTGAAATGAAAATATTAAGTCTTCTACGTTATTTTAAGAATAATGGTTTTATCAACGCAAAATACATTGGTTTCAAGTGAATTCGTTGTGCATAGATGTCTGCATCAAACAACACACAATTGCTCTGTCAATAAATCAAAACATATATTTTATAATAATATTTCCATTTAAGTATGTCACAAATCGTAACATGTTATTAATTCAACTTTGGGCATCTGGGGGTTTCTTATTATTTTCCACGACCACAAAGTCATGTTTGGAGTGCCCTGACTGAAATCTTCAGGGACCTTGCAGCTGTCCCCATGAAGAGTAGACATTTCACAGCCCCCAAATGAAGGGCTGCTACCATGAACTTTAACTATAATAGATATGTGTCTGGTATGTAGCTTGGCTAAATGAAGAAAAGAGTCACCAAGCAAATGAAACACATTTATGTTGAAGAGACGGAGGCCAGTCTAGTGATTTGAGAGAGGGGTTCTTCAGAGCTTAAAGGTGAGACAAACCTCAGCAGCCCAAAACGTTTCCAAGGTTATGTGCCCAGAGGCGTAGGAACCCGTGCATTTCGGGCCTTCTGTGTCACAGGTGTAAAGCCAAGCTATTCAAGTAGGGTAACTTTTTGTTTTGGGAGACGTGTGGGAACACCAGGTTAATGGAATTTTGTGGATGTCCCTAGACCCCAGAGGGGTTCTGTCACAGAAATATGAGGAAATGTGTTATTTTAACCATTTAAGCAAAGTTTGATGTGTTCAGGACACTGTGGGTATGTGAATGGGATCCATGCAGGTAACACCACATCTGGATTCCTCTAGGTGTTCAGTTTTAAAAGATGTAATGGGATGTTATTGTTCCTTCGTAGTCTATTCACTACACAAGTAAAGACTTGCACCGATTGGCTTTGGCACTACTAGCAGTAAAAGGGTCAAAGAATAAATACAAATAACTGTATAAAATAATTGAAACCAACACTTTCTAGTAGTGAACAACAAAGTCATGTCAAAGCAACAACCACTTTGAAGTACATTCACTTGCTTTTCATGCACACCACACACGCCATTCATACTGTCAACCACATGTAAAACACACACAATACGCACATTAACAAACCGCCACCATTCAATGCCCATTGCACTAAAACACCAATCACAGTTCCAATCAACCGTTCATCAAACAACTTACAAACACGCTGCCATCAAACCAATGCACACATACTACCAGCCAACTCCCACACATCCCTCAAGCCAAAAGCCACAAATACTGGCAGCCAACAGACCCACATTCTTCCAGGCAAAAGCCACACATGACGCCAGTCAAGAGTCACACATTGCATCAGCCACACAATCACCACTGCACACATACTCCTAGCCACTGTTGTAGGTTAGTCCCTTGACCAGAGTTTCACTTCTGCCTTGCCCATCTGCCTTCTAACTACATAAGATCCCTAGGAAAGCAAACGAAGGATAACGTTTGACTACCTTCATATCTGTCTCACCTGGAGTCCTAAAATAGTGAGAATGCCAGTTGCACTTTTACTAATGCATCCCCGTGACAGCCTGCTTAAACTCAGAATGACGTGTCTTTAATGCACCTTCAGCTCACTCTATGCACTAAATCCAACTCCTTCCAGTAGTAGGACAATGGCAGTGAATACCTTTGAACTGAGTGGGAGAGATTTGACATATCAAGCGAGTGTTGAGGTTAGAGACACTAGCCTCTAGACTGGGCTCTCCAATAACAATGAAAACAAAGTTTTCTCCTTCAAGATCATTCAAGTTTATTCCATTCAGAACATTTCAAATCCATTTAGTTGTTTAAACGTAGTTATTTCACTCTTGCCAACATAATGAGATTCTTATGCTGTGCTGTCAATCAATACATTAATCCACGTTTTGAAAATACCCAATGCATTTCGGGTCAAACAACAGCCATGACCCTTCGTCAGGGGTCTATAGAAAGGAAATCAAACAGGACCAAATTAGTCACCCTTCAAAATAACCAACAATGCTACACAATGAAACATAACGTCGCTCTCAACCGCACTCAATGGGGGAAAAGAGAAGAAAAGAAACGAAGGCGTAGTGATCGACAATAAGACCCAATACACCAGTTCAAGGGTACCACACGCTTAACGAAAGTCTAGAAAAACTGAGCAGAAGAGTGCTCCACCTTAATACTGTGCAAACATCATGCCGCTGGCTACTGCCCAAACCTAAGTGGTACAAACATTACGAGACGAAAGTGCAAAGACTTACAAGCTTTCACTCGCGATCCCGCTTCCGTGGATTTCAACAAGTTGCAACAGACCAACTACAATAGTTCTAATAGGATTGGAAGTATATCACGTGACAGCGATCACAACCAATGGCGTTGCGAAGCCGTGGTCACGTGAGTAGGGTACAGTGGCTTCAAAATAAAGAAGCGCTCGTCAGTAAAATATCGGAACCAACATACGGATAAAGCCTAAAACTGCATTACTAACGCTGCGGTTACATTGGCGACATATCATTGAACAAAAATGAAAGGATGACAAACTAAATACAAACATAAAATGTGCTGCATACGAGATTCATGCCATTGAATCTACTACATCGCTATGTGATGTAAATAGTGACATGTATTAAGGGACACAGGACATGGAACAAGTCAATGAACGTGATAAGTGAGTCATAGGACCCACGCATGCTCTATGCGATCGTTCAAACCCATGGGATGGGAAGAATTCAGTTTTTTGATCCAATGGAACTCCGCTTTAAGTCTTTGTTTCATGGGATCCATGTCAGGACGCTGATGGATAACCTCGATCACCATGAATTTTAACTGTGATATTTGGTGATTCATCTCTTTCCAATGACACGCTATTGCTGATTTAAGATTACTGAGTCTAATGTTACTTTTGTGTTCCGTGATTCGGACTTTCAGTTTTCGTTCAGTTTGCCCGATGTATACCTTGCCACATGGGCACTTGATTAGATATATACAATTAGCAGTGTCACAATTACCAGAATGCTCTAATTCAATAGGGAAACCTTTGGTTGGATGCATCATAGTATTTCCGCAGATGACGTTATTGCAGTGAATGCAATTAAAACATTTAGACATTCCCTTCCATGTTTTCTTCTCTTTTCTTGGAGTGTTGAGCACTTCTTTCAGATTTTGTCGATCTTTGATATGCAAAGGTAATGCGATCATTGTATATGTCTTTCAAATCGGGTTCAGATTGTACCAGATGCCAATGTTTATTGATAATTCTTTTGATTTTCTCTGAGTCTGATGAGTATTTGAGTACACATACGGTTTTCTGGGTGGTCGGTTTGATTTTGGGTGTCAGTAAATCGATCCTCTTGATTTTATCAACTTTGGCTATTGCTTGTACTAGGATGTCATCAGGATACCCTCTCTGTTTATACTTTACAGTTTGTTGCGAAATTGATTTTTTGGCTTGTTCTCCATCAGATGTTATTCTCTTCAATCGTGTATATTACGAGAAAGGCAAATGTTTTATCAATGGCTCAGGGGGGAAACTTTGAAAGAGTAGACTTGAGTTTCTATCGGTAGGTTTCTGGAATACTTTAGTACTGATCTCATGATTGGAAATGTTAATTTGTACATCAAGAAAAGATATAGAGTCTTTGGATATGGTGTGTGTGAATTTGATCCTTTCGTTTTGACAATTGAGTATTTTGATATTGTCTTCCAATTTTTCTCTGGAACCGCACCAAATTAAAAAAATATCATCGATGAATCTCTTGAACATGGTTAGACCTTCAATCCATGTTTGATTGTCAAATATATGATCTCTTTCAAATTTTTGCATAAAAATATTAGCATATGAGGGGGCCCCCCCAAAGCCCATCGATGTTCCGTTGGATTGATTGAAAAATTCTCCATTCCATTCGAAATAGCTGTGATATAGTGCGTACTGCATCAGTTCCAAAATAAAAATTCTCTGATGTTCTTCAAGTTCGCTATGCAATAAGCTCCATTCGAGTGCCTCAATGCCCTCTCTGTGTGGGATGGAAGTGTACAATGCAACGACGTCAATCGTGCATAACCAATATGTCTCACTGTGTAACAATTTCACACTGTTTAACATGTTCAAGAAAGATGTAGTGTCCTTGATGTAAGTATCACTTTTCTGAACAAGCGGTTGTAAGAATTTGTCGACAAACTTGCCAATGGGTTCCGAGATAGATCCACAGGCCGAGACGATGGGTCTGAATGGTGGTCTAATGGGGTCCTTATGAATCTTAGGCAACATGATGATTCATGTTAAACAGCATTCACTGCAATAACGTCATCTGCGGAAACACTATGATGCATCCAACCAAAGGTTTCCCTATTGAATTAGAGCATTCTGGTAATTGTGACACTGCTAATTGTATATATCTAATCAAGTGCCCATGTGGCAAGGTATACATCGGGCAAACTGAACGAAAACTGAAAGTCCGAATCACGGAACACAAAAGTAACATTAGACTCAGTAATCTTAAATCAGCAATAGCGTGTCATTGGAAAGAGATGAATCACCAAATATCACAGTTAAAATTCATGGTGATCGAGGTTATCCATCAGCGTCCTGACATGGATCCCATGAAACAAAGACTTAAAGCGGAGTTCCATTGGATCAAAAAACTGAATTCTTCCCATCCCATGGGTTTGAATGATCGCATAGAGCATGCGTGGGTCCTATGACTCACTTATCACGTTCATTGACTTGTTCCATGTCCTGTGTCCCTTAATACATGTCACTATTTACATCACATAGCGATGTAGTAGATTCAATGGCATGAATCTCGTATGCAGCACATTTTATGTTTGTATTTAGTTTGTCATCCTTTCATTTTTGTTCAATGATATGTCGCCAACGTAACCGCAGCGTTAGTAATGCAGTTTTAGGCTTTATCCGTATGTTGGTTCCGATATTTTACTGACGAGCGCTTCTTTATTTTGAAGCCACTGTACCCTACTCACGTGACCACGGCTTCGCAACGCCATTGGTTGTGATCGCGGTCACGTGATATACTTCCAATCCTATTAGAACTATTGTAGTTGGTCTGTTGCAACTTGTTGAAATCCACGGAAGCGCGATCGCGAGTGAAAGCTTGTAAGTCTTTGCACTTTCATCTCGTAATGTTTGTACCACTTAGGTTTGGGCAGTAGCCAGCGGCATGATGTTTGCACAGTATTAAGGTGGAGCACTCTTCTGTTCAGTTTTTCTAGACTTTCGTTAAGCGTGTGGTACCCTTGAACTGGTGTATTGGGTCTTATTGTCGATCACTACGCCTTCGTTTCTTTTCTTCTCTTTTCCCCCATTGAGTGCGGTTGAGAGCGACGTTATGTTTCATTGTGTAGCATTGTTGGTTATTTTGAAGGGTGACTAATTTGGTCCTGTTTGATTTCCTTTCTATAGACCCCTGACGAAGGGTCATGGCTGTTGTTTGACCCGAAATGCATTGGGTATTTTCAAAACGTGGATTAATGTATTGATTGACAGCACAGCATAAGAATCTCATTATGTTGCCAAGAGTGAAATAACTACGTTTAAACAACTAAATGGATTTGAAATGTTCTGAATGGAATAAACTTGAATGATCTTGAAGGAGAAAACTTTGTTTTCATTGTTATTGGAGAGCCCAGTCTAGAGGCTAGTGTCTCTAACCTCAACACTCGCTTGATTCATAAAGGCACGTTCAGGCTACGTGCGACGACGAGGGCACCCACCAGTACATCAGTAAAATTTGTTGAAAAAAGTTCACGGAGTGCTCGGGATAACAGTATTTGTTGTCAGAGATTTGACATATCTCAGCTGGGCCAGTAGGAGGTTGGGCTCAACCTTGAGCCCAGTCACTGTTGAAATCTGAGCAAGGATATGGAGCCAGTATGTCAGAGTAACAGAGAAGGTCCGTTTGAGGAGTATAAAGTCTGCTTTGTCACTTCCATATTTCGGGCATTTATGCAAGTGCGTGGGATACATTTTTGCTAGACCATGTTGTGTGGTGTATGCACAGCGCATAAACTTATAATACAGCAGCTTATGCCTGTGATTGGGGGGGGGGGGATAAGTTTTGTTTGCGTGCAACAGACACATCATATCTTGTCTGGTATAGGGTTCCCTAAGTCACACTACCATGCTACCTGGGTTCTCTCAACGCCCACCGATTTTAATTCTAAGCAAGACTGATAAAGCCTGGAAAGTAATCTAGACCTTTCAATTGAGGTGATCACCAGTGTCAGTCGAGGGAAGTCATTAGACTCTACAGGATATGAGGGCAACCTGTCTCACAGTCTGTTTTGCAGGCATCGGGGTACGAAATGGTCCATATGTATAGTGACCATGGTAGCTATGATTGCATTGTGGGTGATAAGATGCCCATGTGAAAAAATATCTACCTTTGTATATAAGTTGTGTGTCCGTAAAGTACATTGTACCAGTTTTTCCTGGGTCAGAGGTAGCCAAGGGTTATGGATTAGTGGTATAGCTGGAGAATAAAGTAACCCTTCCCCTAGGAACCTTCGTAGCTTTGCCCACCCCTAGGTGGTAGCGGATAGTTTTGAAAATCTGTGGGATCTCTTGGGAGACCCAATGGCAAGATAGAGGGGAGCAGAGTTTGCCCTGCCTGGTCCTTTTCTGGCTTGAAGTATGGTAGTCTAGCATCTGGGTGGTAACAGTAATATGAGAAGCGACATTGCGCTGCCAAATAATACAATTGTAAATCTGATATGCCAAGGATTTCCCTTCCACATGGACATGTCAAGACCTCTCCAGTGATTCCTGGGCATTCGACCCACCCAGATCAAGCAAAGCAGGAGGCTGTGCATGGTTGCGAAAAAGCTGTTAGACAGAGCGATCGGTATGTTCATAAACAAATTCTAGAAATGGGGGCGAACTACCATTTTAACAATGGCAATGAGTGCCGCCATAGATAACTATTTAGAAAAGGGGGTGGTGATGGACAGAGTATCTGAATTAAACAGAACACTCGTACCCAGTCAACAGATCAGGGCTTGATCCATCACCGTTTTTTAGCTCACTGCACCATCCCAGCTCAGAACCTGGCTACATGTAAATTAGTCTGTCCCTGGCCCAGTGCATCATGGGAACAGGGCAGACCAAACTACCAAGCCAATTCTTTTACTGGAAAGGAAACAAGCTCCAGGGACCGGTTTCTGGCATTACAGCCATCTTTGGCCCGGCTTGCTTGAATCCTGGTAATACAGTGAGCAAGGGACTCATGTCTGAGCATACCCTTCCACGCTTATGGTGGACAAAACGATTCAGAAAAGGGGGTGGTGATGGACAGAGTATCTGAATTAAACAGACCACTCGTACCCAGTCAACAGATCAGGGCTTGATCCATCACCGTTTTTTAGCTCACTGCACCATCCCAGCTCAGAACCTGGCTACATGCAAATTAGTCTGTCCCTGGCCCAGTGCATCATGGGAACAGGGCAAACCAAACTACCAAGCCAATTCTTTTTCTGGAAAGGAAAAGAATTGGCCCGGCTTGCTTGAATCCTTGAATCCTGGTGGTACAGTGAGCAAGGGACTCATGTCTGAGCATACCCTTCCACGCTTATGGTGGACAAAACGATTCAGAAAAGGGGGGTGGTGATGGACAGAGTATCTGAATTAAACAGAACACTCGTACCCAGTCAACAGATCAGGGCTTGATAACTATAGCTTAATCTAATGTTCAATCTGTATGGTAAGCTTGTCAACCCCTGGACCATAGTTTAGGCTGATCACCATTTCCTTTTGCTTACGGAGAATAATACCTAGGTATTTGGTGGCATCCTCACACCAGCAGAGGGGGTAATCTAACTTGCAGTGCGTCGTTGCATCAGTGAGCGGAAAAAGCTCTGATTTATTTCAGTTTATGGAGATTCCAGAGAGGCACCCAAATCTAACAATTTTGCAGATAATAGGAGTTAAGTTGATGACAAATAATAAAATATCGTCTGCGTACATAGAGACCAAAAGTGTCCTTGCCGGAACTGCAGACCTCGATTCAAATGATGCTCCTGCAGCTGTCTGACCAGGGGGTCCTTACGCAATTATGAAAAGCAAGGGTGACTGATAAAAGCTCTTAATGCATGTTTAGTTGGAAGAGCAGGTTTATTGATCCAACCATCAACAGCAATCCTCAGCAACTGACACAGTATCAGAAAGTGAACACTCCATCAATGATGTAGAACATACCGTGTTCCATTAAAGAGACAGAACCATAACACATCCCCTTACCAATATAAAAGAAAAGATAAATAAGATCAAGAATAAAAACAGCTTCAAAACAGCTTGAAAGGAATTGCAACAAAAGGAAAAAACAGCTTAATACAGAAGAATAAAATTACAGACAAAGAACTGTACCAGATAATTAATACAAAACATAATCTTTAAATTTCCTGGGAACTTGTCTCGTCCTAGGAACCATACTTGAATTACCAAGAGCACAATCTTGACTTTGGCTAGGAGAAGTGCAGGAATGACTGGAATTACCAATAGGCACAGGACTACTATTGGAATGACTATTAAACCCGGAACACTTTGTTAATCTAGACATGTTCCAAGTGCACCCATTGTCTAAAGTCACAACATTTTTCCTAATAGCAGTGATGATGAAAGACCACTGAAATTGGAAGTACCCTTGTGCCCATATTTTGGCTTCACAAGAACACAATCCCCAACATTCCATTTCCTATATTTGACAGCCATCCTTTCATCATAACGTTGTTTATACTTCCATTGATACTTAGCCAACGCATCCCTCCTTCTCAATTCACTTTCAACACTATCATCACAAATCCTCTCCGGAAGCCAAGCTGGGTTGAGTTTGGAATTAGCTAATCTCCCCCTCAATGCTTCAAAAGGAGACTTCTGCATGATAGCATTGGGAACAGTGCGATGCGCCCACCAGGTCTCCCTCAACACACTACTGAAAGAAACCTTAGATTGCAAAGCCCTCTGCGCACAACTTTTAACAACCCTATTCATTCGTTCAGTAAGTCCATTCGCCTGAGGCGAATAAAGAGCTGTCTTCTGGTGAACAATACCAAGATCCTTAAGAAAACAGTCCATCTTATTGGAGGTAAATTGTACCGCATTGTCAGTAAGCAGGTATTTAGGCACACCCTCTGAGACAAACACGTCCTTAAGAAACTCAATGATAGCCCTGGAATTCACCATTCCCATACATTTCAAAATCACCCACTTTGAAGTGTAATCCACCAGTAGTACCACAAACATCTCGTGTGAGGGCATGAGCTCAAAAGGACCCGCTATGTCCAACCCCACTTTTGTCCAAACTGCAGAAGGAACTACTACCGGAGAAAGAGGAGAATGACTAGTGGTGTGTGATTTGTCATTGGCAGCACACAAATGGCAATCTCTCACAACAGCTTCCACCATCCGGTCCATACTAGGCCACCAATATCTTTCTCTGATACGATCCTTGGTAAGGTTTCTCCCGAGATGGCCCTCATGAGCCAGATTGACAACTTTCTCACGCAAATCATTTGGAGGTACAAGTCTGTCACCTCTTAACAAATTACCCTGACAAAATGTCAAGTCATTTCTGACAGTCCAATAAGGCTTTAATTCACTATCCAGTTGATCATACCTCGGCCCCCCTACCCTGATAATATCCCTCAAAGACCGAAAAACAACATCATTATCAATACAACTTGACCAATCATCCTTGGACAAAGAAGGTTCCAGAATCCAATGTATGGACTCCAAATTACCTGAAAAGCAATCTCTTTCAATCGGCAACCTTGATAAACAGTCTGCAGCCGTGTTGTTCTGACCAGCAATATACTGTACAGTAAAATTAAATCCCTGCAGTCCTTCGCTCCATCTCTTCAATCTAGGTGTTATGTGATCACTTTGATGACAAGAAAATATATGAACAAGAGGGCGATGATCAGATCTCACAACAAACCGAATGCCCCATAAAAAGAACTTAAAATGGTATACTGACCAAAATACAGCCAGCGCCTCTCTTTCAATGCAAGAGTAATTCAATTCTGCATCCTTCAAAGCTCTTGAAGCAAAAGCTACCACAACCTCCTCTCCATTCACAATTTGAGAGAGAACAGCGCCAAGGCCTTTAAGGCAGGCATCTGTAGTGACAATAGTTTTTATTTTAGCATCAAAATGACCAAGAGTGGGCATCTTGCCAATTTCAGTCTTTATCAATTGAAACGCATCCTCACAATCACTAGACCAAGTGAATCGTACACCTTTTTTTAAAAGGGATCCTATAGGCTCAACAATGCTGGCAAAACCTTTAACAAATTTGGAATAAAATTCCGCCATGCCCAAGAAAGACTTGGCCTGGTCTTTATCCTCTGGAGCTGGTGCTTTAACAATACTCTCAGCCAATTCTCGCTTAGGTTGTATCCCTTTCCCAGAGATTACATGTCCAAGGTAAGTAATTGAGTCCAAACCAATTCTGCATTTCTCTTTCTTAACAGTGAGTCCCCTGTCAGAAAGTCTATTTAACACTGATCTCAAGACCGTATCATGCTTCCTGGCATCCACTCCATACATCAAAATATCATCTTGAAAGAACATTACATTATGCAGATCTCCAAGAACCATTTTCATAACCCTTTGAAAGCAAGCGGCAGCCGAAGCTAAGCCAAAGGGCATTCTCAAGAATCGATAAGCACCAAGGGGTGTGACAAAGGATGTTAAATGTCTAGACTCTTGATGTAAGACAATTTTGTGGTATGCAGAAGAGAGATCAAGAACACTAAACATGTTCGCTCCCTTCAAAATACTAATGGATTCAGAAATATTTGGTAAAGGTTGTCGATCTACCCAGATACACTCATTTACTCCACGCAAATCCACACACATTCTTACCGCTTTTCCCCCATCCTTAGGTGCCAAAACTATAGGACTTAACCATTCTGAGGACTCAATTTCTTCAATTACTCCTAATTTCAAAAGTTTCTCAATCTCCAATCTCAAAGGCTCAACCATCATATTAGGGACTTTCCGAACTTTGTGCACACAAGGTTTAGCAGATTTCTTAAGAATAATCTTGTGTTCAAATCCCTGTAAACAACCTAATGTGTCTGAAAAAACTTTAGGGAATTCAGAAAAATGTTGTTGGAATCAGACACAGTGTTAATTTCTTGAGAAAGAGAAGAGGGAACTAAGTCTTCAATAAAAATGACTTGATTATGAGGATTCTTGGCACAGGGATTAAGGATAATACCAAAATCATGTTGATGTTTCCATCCAAGAAGATTGTCTCCTCTCACAGCCACATAAACCTTCCCAGTGATTTCTTTTCCTCTAAACAAAATCTTAGCAACTATGTATCCCAAGATATCAATCTTGGAACGACCATAACTCAAAGGAGCAATATCTGGAGGCAACAGTGGAATACTTTCCAAACCAACAACTTCATCCCAAATTTTGTTACCAATTAACGTATAAGGAGATCCTGAATCAGCCATGAGTTTGAACATATACTTATTAATACCTATATCACAAAAAGGCATAATAATGTTTTCAGAATCAACACTTTCCTCAGTTACATTTGAAACAACAACAGTGCGAACAATGTCAGAAACATTTTCATTAGACTCCTTCTTTTTGTTAGACTTGCAAACACGAGCATAGTGACCTTTACCCCCACAATTGTTACAGATACTATCCTTTGCAAAACAGTTTGGATAATTAGAAGTGTGAGAGAAACTACCACACCTGAAACAACGCAACCTTTGATTAGAAAATGAGTGTTGTTGTCGAAAATCACATTCTTTGGACAAAGAAGACTCTCTATTAAGCAAAGGACGAGCTTCTTGAGAACTTTTCTGAGACAAGTTTTTTTGAGGTAACTTGTTTCTCACACTAGTTGAAACTTTCGCAATGGAATCAAGAGATTCTTCTAGAAATTCATCTTCCTGTAGTCTATGCACAATATCTTGACTTTTCTTTTTTATATCAATAGAACTGTGATTAGTCTCTTCTTTATTCTTTCTAATTTCTTTAACCCAAGTAGAAGTATTCTCCATGCCTTCTACAATAGCCATAGCCTCTTTCAGAGTAGGGTGTTGGATAATAGTTTTCCTTGAACTCTTGTCCTATTAGTACATCTTACAAGCTGATCTCTCACAAGTGATTCAGCTAAGTCCCCAAAATCACACGTGTGTGCAAGAGTTTTTTAAAACAGCTACAAATGTACCCACACGTTCAACAGGGCCTTGTACACGAGTGAAAAATCTGTGGCGTTCTAAGGTAACATTAATTCTAGGACCAAAATAATTTTCAAGCATGGACATAGACATTTTAAAAAATATCAGAAGGTTCACCATCAGCACCACCTACTGGTATAGTGTCCATACTATCATAAGTGTGTCTACCTTCAACCCCTAAATTATGTAACAGAATTGCCTGTTTTCTAGCAGCTGAAAACTTTTCCCCACCAATTGCGACTAGATAGGAATCAGAAAGATTCCGCCATCTCTTCCAGGGAAGAATAGGTTCTCCCTCTTCAGAAAGGAAATGGGGAGGCTGTGACATACTGGAAGTGGAGGTCATCTTGTGGTTTAATATTCAACACAAGCAAATAAAAAAAATTAATGAATGTTTAAATTATTAACACATAAGTCATATCTTTCTAACACAAGAAAATAAATAAAGAAAGAATGTGCTCAGAATGTGTTATCTACTTTCCTGTCCTAAACTTTCTGGTGATGACACGATTACTAAAAGACATATTACACCACTATACTTTTAAGTCAATGTGCTGTTGTGCACATCGACGATGTCAAAGTAAATTAGCCAAAAATATAACTTACTACAAGGGAATTATGAAAAGTGAATGTGCTGTCGTGCACATCGACGTTGAGAAAAAAAAACGATGATGTTAACAGAACACAATAATTAAACAACAAGGGGTGGTGATGGACAGAGTTTCTGAATTAAGCAGAATACTCTCACCCAGTCAAGAGATCAGGGCTAGATCCAACACCGTTTTTTAGCTCACTGCACCATCCCAGCTCAGAACCTGGCTATATGCAAATTAGTCTGTTCCTGTCCCAGTGCATGATGGGAACAGGGCAAAACAAACTACAAAGCAAATTCTTTCACTGGGAAGGAAACAAGCTTCCGGGGACCGGTTTCTGGCATTACAGCCGTCTTCGGCCCGGCTTGCTTGAATCCTGATGGTGCAATGAGCAAGGGACTCACATCTGCACCATCCCAGCTCAGAACCTGGCTATATGCAAATTAGTCTGTTCCTGTCCCAGTGCATGATGGGAACAGGGCAAACCAAACTACAAAGCCATTTTTTTCACTGGGAAGGAAACAAGCTTCCGGGGACCGGTTTCTGGCATTACAGCCGTCTTCGGCCCGGCTTGCTTGAATCCTGATGGTGCAATGAGCAAGGGACTCACATCTGAGTATACCCTTCCACGCTTATGGTGGACAAAATAATTAAACAACAAGGGGTGGTGATGGACAGAGTTTCTGAATTAAGCAGAATACTCTCACCCAGTCAAGAGATCAGGGCTAGATCCAACACCGTTTTTTAGCTCACTGCACCATCCCAGCTCAGAACCTGGCTATATGCAAATTAGTCTGTTCCTGTCCCAGTGCATGATGGGAACAGGGCAAACAGACTGATTTGCATATAGCCAGGTTCTGAGCTGGGATGGTGCAGTGAGATAAATACCGGTGATGGATCAAGCCCTGATCTTTGGACTGGGTAAGAGTGGTCTGCTTAATTCAGACACTCTGTTCATCACCACCCCCTTTCCTGAATCGTTTTTGGCCACTATAGGTGTGGCAGGGTATACTCAGACATGAGTCCCTTTCTCACTGCACCATCAGGATTCAAGCAAGCCGGGCCGAAGACGGCTGAAATGCCAGAAACCGGTCCCCGGTAGCTTGTCTCCTTTCTGGTGAAGAATTAGCTTGGTAGTTTAGTCTGCCCTGTTCCCATGATGCACTAGGCCAGGGACAGACTGATTTGCATATAGCCAGGTTCTGAGCTGGGATGGTGCAGTGAGATAAATAACGGTGATGGATCAAGCCCTGATCTTTGGACTGGGTAAGAGTTGTCTGCTTAATTCAGACACTCTGTTCATCACCACCCCCTTTTCTGAATCGTTAACAAAACACAGCCGTGTGTATTTCATTCTGTGCGCATCAGCGTGGTTGCCAAGGTTGCTAAGATTATCAAAGTTACTAAAATGCGCTGCCGTGTGCATCGGCGTGGTTGTCAAGGTTGTCAAGGTTACCAAAATCCGCTGCCGTGCGCATCGGCGTGAAGAGTTACACAATCCAAGATGGCCGCTGCGTGATGACGTTATGCGTCAAACGTCAAGCGTCAAGGTCGGGGTTCAGTGGCACGTCACGTCAGGTTGCCAGGGAATCTTGAACGTCAAGACGAAGCTGACTCCAATGCTGATTTCGATGGAGAATGTAAGGTGAGCGTGCAGACACACGTGATGTCACCCGCTGCACACGCAAAATTTTAGAGTAAAGAATTTGAGATCGTAGCGGCCAACAGGTGAACAGGCCAAAAGGAAATTACCTTTTTAGCGAAGTTTGTATTGCACAATTAGCACAGAAAAGAGTACAGCAGTATTAAGCATAAACACTGCGTTTTCAAATCCAAATCCAAATTTCAAACGATAAGATAATGCAAATTATGATGAAAAGAAGTAGAAAATCCAAATAACGCAGAAATAAATCCAAATTTCGAGAGTTGTGCAGTACTGAATAATATCCAGTGTCCAAAGTTCAATAATAGTCCAATAGGAGTAGAAGAGTAGTCTTCAAAAATATAAGTTTGTTCAAACTTAGTCCAAATCCGAATCCAAATTGAAATTCAATTGTAGGGGAGTTGATGGTTGTAGGTGCTTGTCTCCAATCAAGCCTTGACCCTCGTCGCCAGTGATAAAAGCTCTTAATGCAGGTTTAGTTGGAAGAGCAGGTTTATTGATCCAACCATCAACAGCAATCCTCAGCAACTGACACAGTATCAGAAAGTGAACACTCCATCAATGATGTAGAGCATACAGTGTTCCATTAAAGAGACAGTAACCATAACAGTGACAAGAAGCAGCCCTGGCGAGTCCCTCTAGTCACTGAGAATGGGTCTGTAGTGGAACCATTCACTCTCAGTGGAGCCACAGGGTCAGTGTATAGGAGCATAATCAGATCTAGAAAACCAAGAGGTAGTCCCAATTTGATCAGTGCTGCCTTCAGGAACGGCCACTCCAGGGGTTCAAATGCCTTCTTTGCATCAAGAAGGATGAATGCCACTGGGAGATCAGGAGAGATTGGTTCAACACAGCGAAATGGTTGCAAGGTTGAGGGCTGTTGGTCTAAGTGGAACAAAGCCAGTTTGTATTGGCAATATGATTTGTTCCATAAAAAGCTCAAGTCGCATGGCAATCATTTTGGCTAGAATCTTTATATCATGGTTAAGAAGTAAGAGGGGACTGTATGATGTGCATAGATGTGGCGCCTTATCAGGTTGGAGCAGTAATTTTATCACAGCCTCTCTAAGGGTGGGAGGGAGGGATCCAGTCTCATGAGACTCAATGTAGACATGCAAGAGGTGGGGAACTAGGGCATGCTTGTTAACCTTGTAGAAACTACTCCTAAGACTATTCAGTCCCGGGGCTTTAGATCCATCTAATGCATTTATCCCTTGAATAACTTTCTCATATGTAATAGGTGCCGCCAGAAACTGCTGGTGACCATCCGTTAACCAGACCATTGCTACCTCTGCTAGGTATTCAGAAATCGCAGTGGTGTCCTCAAAAGTTTGTGCAGTATACAGCCACTGGTAATACTGCATAAATTCTTTGGTTATACTGTTGCTGTTAACCACAGTCTTTCCCATAGCTGTAAGGAGTTCAGTCTCATAGTTACTGTGTGGGTTAGGGCGCAATAGTTACGCCAATGTGCGTACCGGGCTCTCTCCTTTGCAGTATCTACATGTTCGCGCACATTTCCTAAGGAAGGCCACCTGACACTCTGTGAGATCTCTAAAATTGTCTAAAAGGACTGATCGTCAATGAAGACGAGTATCATGCCCCTGTCTCACAGAGTCACCGTCAGTATCCAGGAGCTCTCGTTCTATGTGATCTAAATCATTGCTAATGTTTTTGATTATTGCCCCATGCTTGGCGATGCATATGCCTCAAATAGAAAGCCTTGAAGGCCTCCCAAAGGTTAGCATGTGTGGTGACTGACCCAGTATGGAGTGTAAAATATTCTGTTATAGAGTGACGCAGTTCCGACTGGAAAGCCATGTCATGTAGAGTGTTGTCAGGGAATCACCACTGTCGCCAACCCACCCTTGTATGGGGTCTTAATAATTATCTTAACTGGAACGTGATCTGATAAACTGTGGACAGTTGTGTTATATTAGCCAGCCACAGGGCCACACCTCGGGACATGAACCAGTAGTCTATTGGGGTCCAAACACCATGGGGTATAGAATAGAACGTGTAGTCCATTGTGTTAGCATGACGAGACCGCCACACATCGATCAGCTGAAACGTGTCTACAATATCCTGGAATACACGCAAGGAATGAGGTTTACCACTGACACTCCTGCAGGTGGAGTCCACCACAGGATTATATGCCATGTTTAGGTCACCACCCAGCAGTAGCAAGTCAGTCTCCGATCATCCCGTTATTGCAGAGATGTCATAATAAAAAGCAGGGAAGTCTAGGTTGGGAGCAGAAACACTGACCAGGAGTACAGACTTGCCCGCCAATGAATGAATGAATCAATGAATGTGAGTTTTATAGCGCACATAGTAACCCGGGAGCATCCCAGCGCTAAAACCAGGACAGCAGAATCGGTGGAGTGACTAGGGAAAGAAGGGAGGAAGTGGATCAGGGTAAGAGGTGGGTTTTCAATAGTTTTCTGAAACAGGAATGATTGGATTCAATCCTGAGTTTGAGAGGTAGGGCGTTCCACAGTTTAGCCGTGTTCACCGAGAATCGCCGGCCTCCTGTGCATGCCTTTTTTACTCTGTGGACTGTGATAAGGTGTTCGTGATCCGAACGGAGGGACCTTGTGGCTTTGTAGGGCCTGATAGAAATTTTTAGGATGGGGGGGCCCTTGTCCTGTAGACGTTTATGGGCCAGACAGAGGGCCTTGAATTTTACTCTTTCTCTTATTGGGAGCCAGTGCAGGAGTTTCAGAGCTGGCTTGGCCGAGGATCTGGCCGGGGTGTTGGTAAGAAGCCGGGCAGCAGCGTTCTGAATTCTTTGTAGTTTGTTAAGGGTGGCTTCAGGTGCTCCCAGGTAGATGGCGTTGCTATAATCCAACCTGGAAAGGATCAGGCCTTGGATGAGCAGTTTCCGGGAGGTTTGTGGGAGCAGGGGCAGAATTTTTCTGATTGATCTGAGAAGACCGAAGCAGATCCCAGCGGTTTTTTTTGCTTGGGTTTTGAAGGACAGGTCCTTCTCTATCCAGATTCCTAGGCTCTTAATCTCCTCTTTGGGAGCGAGGGGTTCTCCCAGGCAGGTGGGCCAGATGTTAGGTGGAAAGGTGGGCCCTTTCTGTCCGAGAAGCATGATTTCACTTTTGGACCCGTTGAGTTTCAGAGCTGATTCGTTCATCCACATAAAGATTTCAGAGAGGCAGGTGTGAAGGTTGGAAGGTTCTTGGTTGGGATGGGATAGTGATACTACCAGTTGGGTATCATCGGCGTAGCTAATGATTTTTACTCCAAACGGGGTGACCACTTCCTCCAGTGGGGACATGTGCCAGATACAATCACATATCTCCCTTTTCTATCTGTAAAGCTGTTGAGACATGTGAAGGAGATACTTTTATATCCCTTCATGTAGAGGCAAATATGGAAGTGCCCCTGGGAGAGAGGTGCATCTCTTGAAGGACCGCCAGCTTTTCACCATGTCAGGCCAGATAGGAGAGTACCTGTTTACCCTTTTGAGGGTTATTAAGGCCCGAATGTTCCATGACAGGCAGGTCAGTTCTCCTTCCTGCAACCCTCTTGTCTGGGACCCCATTAGATAAGGGTATATTGGATAATATTTGTGATGAGTGCACAAAGGTGACATAGCGAAGTCCAACAGTGTATAAACAAACAAAACTCAGCCAAAACAGCCCTTCTCCTCACCCACACCAGAGTTTAGAACATCTGGCAAATCCCAATCCAACAGAGATACCTTCTAATTTCAAACAATTTGGTGTACACCTCAGAGGGGTGGCGACACCATGGTAGCTGTTGCCTTTCTGAACTATGATACCTAATAGTGAGAAAAGGTTGGCTAATAGTAAACCAATGTCATATGGTTCCAGTTGAAATTTAAAGTTGACAGTGTGTAGGGAGAAAAACAGCATAATCATTATATATGCACAGTAATGGTACAGAGATGCACAAGCAGACATCGCTTATTCAGGTGGGTCATGGAGTGCATTTGTAGGAGCAGGAGCGGGAGAGCGGTCTGAAGTGGCAGCGCGGGGAGGGGGAGGGGGAGGGACCATCCTACTCACCACGGCATTGACAAAATGCTATGGAATCCGCCGAGGTGGTAAAAATCTGGAATTGTCCATTATACTCTACTTGCAGACGATCCGGGTAGAGTAGTCTATATTTGAGTCCCAGTTTTCACAAGGTGTTTTTGACACCTGGAAATTTGCGCCTCACTTCCTGGACAGCAGTTATGAAGAAAGGGAACAGGCACAAGACCAAGCCCTGGTATTGTAGGGGGCCATACTATCCGGTCAGTCGCAAGACTGTATCTCTGTTCCTGTACTTTAGCAAACAAGCTATGATCAGGAGTGGCAAGGCAGTGCTCCAAACAGAGGGCGTGGGCCAAGCAATCTGTGAGCCCTCTCCACGATAAAGGTATCAGTGAAGTCCTTCCTGCTAAAGAGCTCAGCAAATAGACGCTCGGCAAAGACGTTGAGGTGGCCCATGTTCATGGACTCTGCCACCCCCATAATCCAGAGATTATTGCAGCGGACCTTGCTTCAAGGTCTTTGTTCTTGGTTCCCGTCGATTTAAGCAGTTTCTCCACCTTCTCCAGTCATTTCATAAATGTTGTGGCATCATCCTTCATTTCTGAAATTCGCCGTTCTGCACCATCCAACTTGACAGCTTGTCGATCTAGTCACTCGCCCATGTGGTCCAGTCTGATTGTGAGGGTGTGAAAGCAGGCGTCAATGGATTTGAACCCAACGCGTAATTCTGTAATTATAGCTGCAGGGGTGCCGCCGCGGTATCCTCAGGTGGGGCCTCCTCCATGTGTGAAGGGGAGGGCCGACGCCTTGCGCTTCTGGGCTGTTCAAAAAATAACTGTTACTATTTTGGGTCGCTGCACCCCATGGTGAGAGCAGGAGAGAGTGGGGGGCCTTGGCTCACCACAGTCTAGGTGCCAGAGCAGGTCTTGTGAAGTCGTAGGAGGGAATATATCCAGCCATGGTCAGGGAGAGATAGTCCTCAGCCCCGGTGCCAAATGTACGAGGATCAATTAGGCCATACAATGGGGACCTCAAGCCCTGCATCCCGCGCACCACCCCCCTTGATGGTAGAGTACCTTAGTGAGGAATTGGGTGAGATAATACAGGGGGGGGGACCTCCAAACTGACTGTGTGTTGTCTGTCCTTTGCTGTATCACCGGATAATGCCTGGAGGTAGGGAGCACAGCGATGGTATGCACTGGATATGCACTGTATCTCTTCTTACTCCAAAAACACCATCCAGGGATGTCCAAGATGTGGGCGAAAAACTCCACCTAGCCATGCAGTGGCCCGTTTACGCTCAGCAGTGGCCCATGCATGTCACAGTAGGAGGATGCCCCTCTTCAGATCTGCTCATGTGGGCATATTTCATTGTGGTGGGAAGGAATGGGGGGAAACGGGGCCAGGGGAGGCAGGCAGGCATCTCAGCGAGGCTTGATAGCCCCGAGCACTTGTCGCCACAGGGCCTCTGAGGGCCACGCCGTAACAGCCCGCCATCCCCGTCTTACCTCTTTTCATCAGGCGTTCATCGGAAGATATTTGGGCCGACCAGGTGCACAGGCTGCGGCACTCTAACTGTCACATCCGTAGCAGGAGGATGGAGTTGGATAGGAAGTTTTGAGCATACAGCTCTAGAGCTTCAATGCCACGCGGCCATATTGGAGTGGAGAAGTGTGGCTCACTGGTTAGAGCACGCAGACCCTGAAGCAGAGGTCAGACCCGGGACCAGGGTTCAATTCCCAACGCGGCAGGGTCTCGAGCTCAAATGTCCATGGACTTGATAATTCTCGCTTCGGTGCCTGACCTAATCATGGGTTCACACTCTGCAACTCTGGGCATTAAGCTTGCTTAATCTCCACAACGGCCCCCCGCGGCGGGATGCCTGGCTTTCACCTTGGGGATGCCCTGTAGGGGCTATCTCACAGGGAAAAGCCAGGACGGGTTCCCAAGGCAAGCGCGGAGATACCCCTTCGGGGGTCGATTCAGGCGCTATATAAGAAACATAATAATAACATAATAATTGGATGCCGGCATGGCTATGCCCCCAGATGATCCTTTTCTAACACCTCCCCGTGGCAGTCTGCTTAGGCTCAGGATCCAACTTCTTACAGTGTGTGAAAGTAAGTTGGGGGTGTCCATGGATGCATTTGTGTTCCATACCTGTGAGCACATTTTCCATTGAAACTAGAGTAAACATGCAATGGCAAACTCTACTAGGTTCCCTAAAAAGCACGTCTGACAAGGCTAAGGGCTGTAAGGTCTGGTGGACAGGGTACTCAATCAAAACATAGGTAATGTCTGTCTACGATTATGTGCAGTGCAATGCATTTGTAATCCAGTGGACAGACTATCAGCCACATTTCAACAGAGGATGAATGTGGCAAGCAACAAAAACAAGACCAATATGTACCTCCTTAATAGAGTCAGTAAAGACATGGTGGCTCAACTCTAATTTAGGAAAAAAGTCTTTGAATACAGTATTCTTTTCAAAATTAGATCAAAAAATGTAAAAAGCTACACAAATGTTCAAATAGGATGCCATGAGAGGTGTTAATCTATGAAGACCCATTTGGGGCAGATTGTAACTCTTAATCTGGGCTCCACATCATTCTGTTTGCCAGAACTTCACTCTTGTGTGGGGCAAAGTGTAGAAAGGTGTAAAGCATAAGCCGGATTGATATGGGCAGTGGGGGCAGTAATATCTACTCTCCTTCCTTTTTCCCTGCTGAGCACAAACTCTGCATTGGCAATATTGGCAACTCTTTTGCTTTGTTGCAGGAATGTGGTTAGCAAAGTGCCATTTCTGCAGCCTTTCAATGCCCTACACAACAGATGAAGTAGAGGCTACTGCTTCTACATAAATGAGGCTTTAATTAAGAAATAACTAAAAGTCAAAGAAGGACTTCACTCTTCCTGTGGTGGTCTGCCGATAGACATCATATGCATTGAATGTTGTCAACTGAATCAGGTGGTTAGCCAACTTCTTATACCATATGCGAGCTTTACGACTCACATTATATTGTTTCCGAATCTTGTCATTTTTATATACTCCATCCATGTCCTTGTAATCAGGTATAAAAGTGTACTTGTAGACTTCTGCCAACTGACTCGAAACGAGGACCTGAGAAGTGCTCTTATTGTTAACTGTAGTGAGCACATATACTTCGAGCCTCTCTGAGAATTTAACAGTGAGCAGTTTCTTACAGTACAACACATTCAACTGGCCTTTTTGGAGCTTCTTGCCATGTCTGAACTGGGGTGGCAGAGTGGGCTAAAGAACGGTGATGGATTAAATCCCAGATCTTTTGACTGGATGTGAGTGTTTGATTGATTCAGATGCTCCGTCTATCACCACCCCCTTTTGTACCGCTTTTGGCTGCCATAAGTGTGGCAGGGTATGCTCAGACGTGAGTCCCTTGCTCACTTTGCCACTGGATTCAAGCAAGCCGGGCTGAAGACGGCTGGAATGTCAGAAACCGGTCCTCGGAAGCTTGTTTCCGGTCCAGGGAAGACATGGCTTGGCAGTTCGGGCTGGTCTGTTCCCATGAGGCACAGGGTCAGACTGATTTGCATATAGCCATGTCTGAACTGGGGTGGCAGAGTGGGCTAAAGAACGGTGATGGATTAAACCCAGATCTTTTGACTGGGTGTGAGTGTTTGATTGATTCAGATGCTCGTCCATCACCACCCCCTTTTGTACCGCTTTTTGGAGCTTTTTGCAAATAAGCTTCTGAGGGAATCCTTTGTAGTGCTTTCCAATTGTACCACAAGCCATAGTGCTAGTTGTGTACAGTTCACTAAACAGCTGGAATCCTGTATAGAAGTAGTCTACATATAGTTTATAACCTCTATGAAATTAAGATTAGGCAAGATGCTGCACAGTCTTCTTCACTAACTTCTAACATGGAAGGGCATCCCTTCAGGATTTATTGTGAGGTGCTTCCCTGCATATACTTGCAGGCTGTGCACAGAACCAGTCAAGTTCTCACATAACATATGCATCTTGAGGCTGCAATAAACTCTTGTGCTTGGAATGTACTGCCTAAACAGTAGTCACCCTTTGAACAAGATCAAGGACTCATCAACTGCAATATTCTTTCCCGAAGTATTCATCTCTGAAAACTTGAAAACAAATGTTCCATGACAGGTCGAATTTTGAACAACCTGCCATGGTCGGTAGGGTCCCGGGACATTGCTGCAGAATTATCATTGAAATGCATCATACACTGAAATAATAAAAACCTATCTCTGGTCATGAGTGGTGCAAAGCTGTATATTGCCCAAACCATTTCTGTGTAGAGCATAAGGCCCACACATTTTTTCAGCTTCCCACATGAAGTGCGAGTCCACTGGTGTGCTTTAGAATGAGCCCCTAGAGTGCCTCCAAGCTCCATCAGAAACTGTTCAGCACACACATTTTCACAATATCCTCAAGGAAGTCAACATCCAGAAAGAGATGGACGTAGTCAAAAGGCAAAAAAGCTGTAGTGTTGATTTAACATACAGCATTTGCAGTGAATGAGGGAATTTGGGGCGGGGCTAAATTGGGGGGCTGCCAAGAGAGTACTCTGTCCTGTTCTTGTTGTCGTACATACCTGCTCTCTGTGCTAGGCCTCCCTGCTATTGTTTTTCAGCTGCATAGATTGTGCTTGCAAAGGGGCATCACAGCTGCCAAGACCAAGTCATCAGATGGAACTCTAACGATTGAAAAATCGCTTCCAGATTCTGCTCCATTCTTCTCTCCCTCCAATGCTGTTTCAGTATCAGATATTTCTTCAGAGCTGTCTACATTACTCAAGTTAGGGCTGACTGGTAGTCATCCACTTTCTTCTGAATTACTGTGTCCTACATAGGAGACATAAAGGTAATAGTAGACTTACAAAGCAGTGGGTGAGTGGGTGTCTGTGTGAGATATGTCAAAGAAGTGGAAAGGCAAAAAAAAACACTTACCTGTATTTTTGTTTTATATTTTTCCAGCTTGCCACATACACAATACTACAGCATACTTCATGGGACAAGGGATGAGCCCACTCCAGACAGCGTTCATTTATTATTGCACTCACATGCAGCCAAGACAATTTTAGGAAGTAGACAGCTACACCCAATTTGAAAAACAGAAGAGGGACCCTGAAGCCTAAACAGGATAAAGGGGGAGGGAACAACCCACCAGGGCAAAATACATCAAAAACAACATGAAAAGGGGAGTTTGCAATCTTTAGGAGGACCTTTGGGTCCTCCTAAAGATTGGGAACTCCCCTTTTCATGTTGTTTTTGACAGCTACACCCAAGCCATATCAGAGTGAGACAAGGAGAAAAACGAATCCTGGGCACTATAATAAAAGTGTTCCCCATCGTTGAACGAAACAGCTAAACAAGCATTTGCAAAGACAATCGGTCTGGTGTTGTCTGTCTTGTGACTTTGTCAATGCTTTGTCATGGCTTTTATAAACTTTATTGTTGGAGTACCTGATGGTACAGAGCCAGTATCAAAAATTGCTAAAAGCAAAGATTTGACTTTGGTCTCAAGAAGCACACATTGCTGTAGTAGGTCTTGGAACTAAACAGTCCTTTGTGTGCAGCCTTGTCCTTGTGAATATTCTGAATTCCATCACTCACAGTGAAGTTAGCCAACAGCTGAAGTGGGCTGAACCATTGCCTCATGTTGTAAACTCTAGTGAGTGGAAGAAAATGTGAATGACACAACAACAGACCAATGGATGAAGAGGCCTAGCTGAAATCCCATATTTGTATATGCTATTGTGCCCAAACGTGGAAGCTGTGACATTTTACTCCTGATGTCCCGGCCCGACTTACTATAGACTTTGAGCAACCTGGTCAACTACCCCTTTAGCACTTGACTCAGTAGTAGTACAGATAGAGCAGTCCCAGGCTCCTTGGGGAGGATATAGATGTAGGGTGAACACAGGCACTAGTTTCAAAATGCATCCACTAACCCCTATAAATGATTATCCAGTCAAATACTTGCATTTAGGTAAAAATAGTATTTATATACGAGCACAGACGTAGACATGCGCTGACTTCCATGTATTGCACCACTCACAGGTACACATACATCCAGGCTGCGCACATGCAGAAATGGGCTCATTGTGCAGTGCTACACCCATCCTAATGTAGGCCAAGGGTGAGTGCAGCAAACAGCAGCGCAACTTTACATGAGTGGGTAAATATGCACCACTCAGTGATACCGGTAAAAAAGTTGTTCACTCTACTGATCATTATGACTTAAAACATGGTACACTGCTACCACCGTGCTCATACTCCTCAATTCTTGGTGAACGCAGTAGCCGTCCATCACACAAGTGTAGCGCTTTGGGCACCCCTTCATTGTGAGCAAGACTGCAATCCATGAGACAGGCCTAGGTCATGGTGCACTTGCATGAATTGTGTTCACCCATGACCAAAAATTAGCACCAGGGATCCAGATATCACTGCAGCACTCAGGACAGGGGTGCACATTCATTACCATCTAAGGGACTTTTCTGTCCCAACATTTAGTAAAATCAAAAGGTCATGGCTAATGCCACACCTAAAACATAACCCACATTTTCACATTGGAGCAGTTTTAAATGTATAGGGTGTGGAAGGATGAACGTATGTGTTCTGATATCAGGCACACCAACAGCCAAACCTGCCCATCAGATGATAAAACATGTCCCCAAACTCTCTGGTGAGCCAGTGGATTTGGTCCGTTTTCTTTTCACCCACCCCCCAGGAGAAAACAAACACTATTTCTAAAACAGTTATGCCCCCCAGAGGTGGCCAGCCCATATTCAAGATGGACTAACCAACAAAAAAATTGCCAGCCATTTTGTTTTCCCCTGGGGATTAATCATGCCCTCCTTGGCGGTCTGAATGCCCTCTAAAGAGAAACAAACATTTTCAAAAATGATGCTCCCTGCAGGGTTCAGCCGTATGCCAGATGGCTGACCCATGCAGATTTTGCCTGTCATTTTGTTCTCTCCTGGCTGACCGCACCCTCCCCAGGGGAAGGTCTTGCCCCCCAGGAAGAAAACGAAACATTCTTCCTAAAAATGCAACCCAAAGGGAGTCAGCTCATATGCTCGAGGGGCCCAAACCCCCAAAAACACTACAACTCATGGGGTTTGGTAGAGTCCTGTATCTGGATTGCGGCACATCCATGATCCACGAGCAGGAATTTGTTTGAGAGAGGCCTTGCTGGAAAGGGAAAGCTCACAGAAGGAGATAAACCATGATGGTGACAGGCATTCATGCTATGCATCAAGGGGTAAGTCCTGAATGTCCAGAGAATGAAGCAAAGGGGCAGAAAATACCATTGAAACTAAACAAAGGAAACCAATAGCTCCAGCCATGAGCCTAACAAGAGCAAAGGGTAGTGGGTGGGACCAGACATAGCCCCAGCAAGGCATGACTAGTGAGTAAAGCATGTCCGTGGCAGGCTAAGTTACAAGCCTATGAAAGTACAGGGGGGCCCACCTCTACTACTTACACGAAAATGGAGGAGGGATCTGACAGGCCCAACCTACAAGGTTGTACAGATCACAGTAAACATACCCAGGGCATTCTATCTATGTGCCAAGGTCGAACCAGCACCACTGAACCCCAGTGGAAGACACAGGAGATGGCCAGCAGACTGAACCAGCAGAGTAAAGCACCTCCTGCAGCTAACACCAAGCATGGCCCACAGACTGGGAAGGTCAGGGCAATCACAGAAGGCAACACCTCCCCAACCCCAGCACACTGCAGAAGCAGCGAGTGAGGCTACATAGGGTACAAGGCCCCAGACATGGTGCAAGCCAGATACAGATCCACATACTCCTTCAATTTGTATTTAGTATTTATAGAGCACATTATACCCAGAGGCGTCAAAGTGCTAGCACAGAAAGGGAACAACTACAGGGGGTCGGAGAAGGCTGTGGTGCAAGCCGAAGAAGGCCAGACCAAGTCACCTTGCAGCACCACAGGTACCTAAATTAGAAGAAGGGTGTTCAAACAGCAAGAATCAACAAAGTCACCTGAACAACCAGTCATACAAAACTGGAAGCAGGGCACAAGGATCATAGGTGAAATCCTCGAAGACAATGGATACTAACACACAATCTCCAGATCAGGAACAACCAGCCTCAGGCCCGCAGAGAGAAAGGATGGAGATCAGGCATGAACTAAACAGCCTACATACAGAGTGCAGATAGTGTGGAGCAAGAAGGCCTAGCAAGAACCGAAAGTACAAGCAAGAAGGCAGAGACATCCCCTCAGGTATCAATGCAAGGTGAGCCAAACGTAAGTGTAAACCACAAGGGAAATCCATGGAAGCAGCCCAGAAAACCCAAACCCATAATGGTGGTAGCAAAGATCCCAGGGAAGGCTAATCTGTTCACAACAATAAGCAGCAGTCGGCCTCTGTGCTTAGCTTAGCCACAACACAAACCCCATTGAATACCTCCTTATCAATATCCATCAAAAGAATAAAGCTGGAGCAGACAGTCTGGAAGGAAACACTCATCACAGAGAAGGAGGCACATATAGAAAACAAAAGCTAGTGGGGCAAATGAGGCTCAAGGGCAGAGTTGTAACACAGTCAGAGAATGCCTAATGCAAGCCCAGCGCAGAACTTGGCAAAGCCCACCAATTAGCCTCACCCCAAATCAAATAGGGATTAGTCATAAAGGGCCACAGGGTGGAATAGAGAGTCAAATCCCCAACCCCAAAGCACCTTGTCATAGCAGTGAACACAGTGAGAATAGTATGCCCATTCATCCCACCACAAGTCATTATGAAAGGCGAAGTGAGACAGAGCCATCCAGAATTTGCTAGCTCATCGCATGTCAAATGCACATAATAAGAAGAAACAGCCCATGAAAAGTTCAACAACACACAAAACTGGGGCGGGTGACAAAAAAATCAATCATAGGGTGAGGTAAGTAGCCAAAATAGACTACATCTCACAATACCACCCAGAAATGTCCACAGATTTGTCAAGACCAAGCCTGGCAGAGCACAAGGGACAGCCCACACTAAAACCTATGAGCAAAAGTGGAAGTGAGAAGGCCTGACGATTAGCCAGTCAGAGACAGAGGAACACATCCCACAAGCTACAAGTGTGATAGGCTGCACATATGGAACCCAAGCCCTCCCCAAAACCTAGAAGGCCCTCCAGCTGCAACACCCAACCCTGTAGGGAGCCAGTGAAGGGCAAGCCTTATTCACAATAACTACCACACAACCCCCATCAAGCCTATTAGGTAGGCAAGGACACAGAAGAAGACACAAGAGTATGTCAAAAGAGAATACCTATCAGAAGCAACCACACTTTTGGATATGTGTGTTTTTCCAGTACTTTTTCTCTGTAAATATCTGATGTGGAAAAATAAGTGCCTGACCTAAAAAATAAGCGCTGGTTGCCCTCACCGGCAACCACTGGCTCAAAATAAGCACTGCCTGTACCCCAGGCAAAAAGGCACGACCTTGTTCTACAGCAAAGGTGTCCAGTGCTGCATGTAAAGTATCAAAGCCCAGTAAGAATCCCACTGGAAAGAGCTCAGACCCACCGCACCCCAGCCTGTGGCTCTAGCTAGGTGCATCTACACATCCAAAACATCGTCAAGAAGCATGAACCAAAACACAAGATCAAAGCCCAGCAGAAAGCAAAGGGTAGGCAACCGAAAGTTTATACATCTAGCACTCCAGTCTATGCCGCACCTTTACATCTCATGCTCATCCATTCCCCCTACAAAACACCTCTGCTCCGCTCCGTCGGAGAGTTATAGCAAAACCAGGTTCCTTGCGGTACAGGTTTGCAGAGGGAACAAAGGGATGAAGCATGTCACCCAAGGGTGAGTGAAGGTTCTCATCCTAAGAAGAGCATTCTTCCGTGTAACTTCTTCCTTAGAAAGATCTCGCCTGGTCTTTCTACTCATACCAGACGTACTTTTGTGTGAGTTCAACCCAAATATTATAAGAGCCAAAAGTCTAAATAAGAGACAACAAGGCAATGGGTACACCCCACAAGTTCCATAACTAGCAAGGAGCACAAGTAAGCTCACAAACCTATACCATATCACAGACATAAAGCAATGCATTGCCCGAACTCCAAGTAAAAGTACCTCCAGCAGGGCAAAGCTGTTTAAAACCCAAGTCTCAGGACCAGAAAAAAGCACTCGGGAAGGGTCTACACAGAGCCATACTGAGGGGGAATCTACATCCACTGGAGGGCAACCCAACAACAGGGTGAGCAGCCCTACCCCAGTGCCAAGCCCTGTATGAAAGCAGGGAAGAGAGGACCTGCACCACACAACCCAAGGGGGTGACGTGAGTGCCTTCATAGTCAGGAGAACCCAGGCCACAAGTCAGAAAGATCTTAAGGATTTTGGGGCCAAGGGTCAAATGTATTTTGGAAGTGCATGTTTGGACCAGCTTTGAATTCATGGTCCAGTTTCAAGTCAAGAAATACTTTATTCGGTTCAGTTACAAAAACCATAAAAGTACAGAACATACAATAATTGGTCCACAGGTCACCCGGCAGCATAAAAAAAAATATATAAAAACAAGGGGGTACCCGTTAAGATATGCAACACATAGTGCCAAGGTGTGAAAACGACGATATGTACATCATTCTAAAGAACGAAAGAAAAAAAAAAAAAGCAATACAGAAAATTTAAATTAAGACTTGATTCAATTTACAATGGAAAATATTTACAGTAAATCATCTAGGACCAGTTGATCTTTTTACTGAGTCTCACCGCTATAGTTAAAAATGTAGCTACATTGTAGATTTCCCATATATCTGCTAATAATTGAAGATGCGGTAAAGCTGGCTTAACTTGTCTAAACCCTTTCCCCTTTAACAAGGGTATGATAAACTTTTTCCTAATGTTTAAAGTGATCACAAAAAAACAAAAAGTGAGCAGTGTCCATAATTGAGCAACCGTCACAATTGCACAGATCTAGGTCCAGTTGCTTGGTCCAGCCAGGGCGGCTTGAAATTAATAAATGGATTTTATTCAATCGGAACTTGGTGAGAAGATACCTGTGGTTTGAGTTGTTGACAACCTTTAGGTAGAGTTCCAAATCATGACCGGGGGAGACAATCAGTTGGTGAGACCTGACTGAAGGCTTTAACAGCTCCATGCCTTCGCTGTCCATCCCTCTGTTCAGCAAAAAAGTGTTTGTAACCCATTTCAAATCACCTTTCACCAGTTTAGATTGGTCATTAAACAATTCAGGCCGACCCATCTTTGCACATGTTTGTTGTATATATTTTAACCAGGGGATCTTGTCCCAGTGATCTAGCATTAGGCAATCCTTCAAAATTTCGTGATTCACTTCAAGCTCCTTGTTAAGCCAGACTGATATCCATTTTAAGAGAGGGGCCATTGCAATGCGATCCTCCAAATAATCCACGCCGCATTCCTGGTGGGCTATGAAGCTGGCCGTGGATCTTGGAAGAGAAAGAATTGTTTTAAGGAAGTTGTCTTCCGTTACCTGTAGCTGTTTAACTGGCCTGAAGCCCCACAAATCTGCACCATACATGGCAATGGCAATACATTTAGCAGCATATACCTTTAAAACAGCCTCAAGGGGTTTCACCCCTAGTTTACGTGAAAAGCCCAGCACCGCCGAGATGGACCGAGCCAGGGCCTTTTTTTTCTCCAACAATTGGGGGTGCCAGGTGGAACTGTCGTCGAAGACGACCCCCAGGTATGGGAATCTAGAGAATTTTGCCAGCTTATGTCCATTACAATGCATAGTCATTACATTTTTTTTGGCCTTCCCTTGTTTGCCCACCACCATAACATGGGATTTACCATAATTTACACTTAAATCAAGATTTATCATAAAAACATAAAAAGAGTTCAACAGACTTTGAAGACCCACTGCAGTTCTGGCTAAGAGAGCAGCATCGTCCGCATATAACAATGCGGGCAATGCATACTTCCCAGCCCTCGGGATGTCCTTACACGCAGCACCCAGAACTCCACCCAAATCGTTTATATATAGTGTAAAGAGCAGGGGAGCAAGAATGCATCCCTGCCTTACACCATTGGTGATGCTGATTTTACCCGTGCAGTTCCCTTTTCTATCATATCGAACCGTGGCTGTAATGTCCCTGTGAAGGTCTGCTAAGAAATACATGATGTTTGGATCTATTCCAATACCAAGGAGCTGGCCCCACAACTTGGATCTGTTTACTCGATCAAATGCCGAGGACAGATCCATAAAGGCAATATATAGAGATCCTTGCTTCGCTGTTGTGTACTTCCCAATAAGCAGTTGTAAATTCAAACTTTGATCGATAGTGCTACGGCCCTTTCTGAATCCGTACTGTAGAGGGGAAAGAGCGTTAGTCTCCTCTAACCATTCGGTAAGTTTACATATGACCACTCTCCCTAGGAACTTAACTGCGGAGTCGATGAGGGATATAGGGCGGTAATTTCCAGGGTCTCCCCTGTCCCCTTTTTTGTAAATAGGGACAATCACCGACTGAGTCCATGTCTCTGGAATTCCTACTTTTGAGATTCTATTTAAAAGATTTGCTAAAATTTTGGACCAAAATACAATATCAGCTTTAAAAAGGTTGGGGGGAACACCGTCCGGCCCGGGGGCCTTATTGCTAGTCATTTTACCAATGGCCACGGCCACCTCATCCTCATCCACAGTTAGGGTATAAGGCAATTGGGAAAAGGTGGTCGGGCCCTCTGCCCCCAAACTCTCCTGTTCATAAACGGACTTAAAGTGCGAATGCCATTTATCTTCTTGGATTCCACAATCCAGTTCATTATTACCAGGGTCAGAAAAATAAGGTTGGTTCACCACGGCCCAGAACTTTGCACTACTTTTCAACACATCAACTGATGTCAAATCAGCCCATGCGTCCTCTCTGATCTCACGTTGCCTTCTTTCAACTGCTGTCTTATATTCTTTCCTAAGAGTGGCCACGAGCAATCTATCTACTGGTTTGGATTTTAATGCTGTTTTAAGTTTATGATTGGCAGCAGAGCAGTTCTTATCAAACCAGCCTTCCTTCCCTTGTGCTCTGCTTTTACCCTGGCGTGTCATGTTGGAGAGAATGTCGAGGCAGATCTTTCTATACACCTCAACAACTTCACTGTCCCCCGCCTGATCGTCCATGCAGAGCTTTAGTTCCTCCCTGCTACTATTAGGGAGTTTATAAAGGAAATCCTCTGGGATTATCTTACACCACTTGATTCTACGTGCTTGGTCGGTCGGCCGCATATTGCATTTGTCAACCAAATTCGGTCCACTTTCCCTGGTAAAAATGACATTCTTAACCTTTAATACAACTGGGTTATGGTCACTAAAATGGGATCGCACAACTGAATAACTAGTAATGTGGCTACCGCAGCAACTGCTTAGGAAGATATAGTCAATTACGGACCCGCTGCCATGTCCAGTAAATGTGGGAATAGCCTCGTCGCACCCAGTGGGTAACATTAACCCATTTTTGGCCAGCAAGGATTCCAGGAGAATGCCCTGATCTGAGTGTTCAAAGTGGATGTTTTCCTCATCCGGGGGACCAAATAGATCGCTAGAAGGAAATTTTTCCTGACAGCCATGGACATTAAAGTCCCCCATTAATATGATGGTGCAATCATGCTCTATGGATTCTTTAAAATTAGACAAAAAGACTTTAACATCATCAAGTTGCTAACTGAATGGTCCCTGTCAAAGGAATTATAGAAGTTTACTATCAGCACATTATAGAAACCCCTGTAGTTAATTTGAACCGCTAGACAATAGGGACAATCAGTAACTATTTCAGTGTATGTGCCAGGGATTTTAGCAGATATCAGAGAAACCAATATCCCTCTAGCCCGCCCCCGTGTTGAACCAATAGCTGGTAGGAAGAAGGTGGTAAAGCCATCAACTGTAAGTATGTTTTGAGTATCCCATGTCTCCTGAATTGCTATTATATCCATGGTGTCTATGAAGTCCCTCCAGAAGGGGTCATCCACTTTGCTCTTAAGGCCAGCAATATTCCATGTTGCCAAGATTATCTCCCCCCTTCCCGATACTTTGTCTGACTTATAACACGGTGAGACCCCACCTACGTAACTCTAATCAATAATTAAAGTTGGTTCATCGTTTACCTCCTGCACAACCTGAGTGCTATATTTGTTTAGTGATTGAATGGGAGGGATATTTTGCATCTGACTGGGTAGTAAGCCCTGTTTTTGTCAATCAACCCAGTCCAAGTTTGGCAGACACTCGTAGCGATTAGCCATTGGGATGTTAAAATAATTTTCATACCCATTCGCAGTCTGATGGTGATAGAGTGGATAGCCACTCTGTGGCCCTGTGGCGAACCCTCCTTGAAAAGGTCTACCTCTTCTTCTCCTGACCTGGTTCCAGCCATCATCACTGCCCTCATCCCACCCATGAGATTGCACCTCCCATGGGGAATTGAATCTCTGTCTGGCTTTGTGTTCATGTGGGCCCCTTAACCAACTCCATCTATTATCCACTTGATTTACTGGTAGGTAGAAATAAGAGAGAGGCCTAGCAGTGACAGTACTCGCTTGATAGCGAGAGGTACTTCTACAGATATGTTCTACCACCTTTGGGTTCTCAAAAGTTACCACGATGCAATCCCCTTGCAAGTTTTTTCTATTCCCACCTACCCATGGGGTTCTCTCCACCATTAAGATGTTACTTGGGATATTCGGCGGTAGGGGATGATTTTTTGATAGCCAGTGGCACACTTTATTTTTCAGGGCCTGGAAGGATTCCACTTCGGATGGTAAGATTTCTGTGACCCCTGTCAAGATTACTACATAAGGACAGGCATCAGGAGGGAGATGGATATTTCTTCGGGCCTCTGCTTTATCTTTTGGGGCCGAGTCCAGATTAGGGGTCAGAGGTATAGGGACTTTAAATGTTACTTGGGGAGTTGTCTTGGGCTTGACTGGATTCTGTGGTTGTTTAGGATTGGGGGTCTTCACTTTTGCGCCACCTGGGGTTGGGATGATGCTAGGATTCTTTGGCACAATGTTTTTAGCCACAGTGGTACCTTTATCAGCCGAAGGTGGCTTGTTTACTTTGGTAGCCGCATGAGGTGCCTTAATGTTCAAGCTAAAACTAGGGGCGCTTATGTCCTTGTGGATATTTTTCAATACTGTCTCTAGACAGCGTAACCTGACCTCTATTGGTTCGAGGAGGGACTTTAACATTTCAAAAACATTGTTGTTCGTCATACTTAACCCATTTCCATCCTGGTTGATTATGGCTAAATTATTTTCTTTACCACTTAATTCCAAAATTTCCTCCAAGCTACTGTCTACAATAGTGTCATCTGGGAGGCTTAGTGGTAGGCCAACATTCACCAAAAGTGGCCCCCTAGCATCAGTGTCACAGGGTGCCAAGTCACCACTCACAATCGCCGGGTCTGAGGTGGTCATAACCCGGTTATGGGTGGTTTGTGTTTTTTTCCCTTTGAGAGTGATAGATTTGTTGGCCTTTTGTTTAGGGATAGCCCCCTCTTTTAACCCCCTTTGATTTATAGCGCTGGCCATAGGTGGGTTCTTTATCGTATCACTAACCATACCACCATCTGCCAACAAGTTGAGGTTAGGGGAGGCCTCTAGACCTTGTAGGGAACTTGGTACATCATGATCCCCTGTGTTATCTACTCTGGCAAGGGTGTTTGAACATGTCGCAGTGTTTGGCGTACGTGCCTGGGCAATAAGGCCTAGGGAGGATCTCTTGGCCATAGCTAAGTCTTGGGACACCCTTCTGTCCATTAAAACAATCCCTTCATCAATTAGGGCATTAGTACGAACAATGAAATCATCAAGGGTGCCAGTCAGCTTTTTTGCCCCCCCCAGCGGCCATACTTCTAGTTTCCCGACAATTCACAATGGGCCTTACCTCTGTTCGCCGATATAGCGGTTGGAAATATCAACAGTATATTAACAAGTCCACGTGAATAGAGGTTAAGCAACAGTAACAGAAACAATCAATATACACCCCTATTGGTATTGGGTGTGAATATGAGTTGGGGGCAATGGCTTACAGTTCTGATGTCCAATCTGATGTCCACTCTTGCATCCAGTCATCAACAAGTTGGGAAAAATCGAACAGGGTGTGTGGCCCAGGCCCGGCTCCTCAGGCCTCTGAGGGCCACAGAGGGCCCGCCCTTTGCCCGGGCTTAGCCCCGGGCGCTCCAGCGCGCTCCCGCGCAGCAGGATGCAGGGATTCTTATAGGGTGCTACCTCCAACTAGATGAGTGGGCGGGGCAATGAGGGAGAGCAGCCCAGGTGTGACGGGCGCGGGTTTTCCCGGGACTCTTAGGAAAGCGAGTCCAGAACCCGTTGCTCGCAGCCCTCCCCCCAGGTCCACGCTCACAGGCAACTTTCTGCTGACAGTCCAAGTCCCAGGGCGTTGCGGGACCCGCGAAGCGGGTTCCGCGAGCGGTAGTGTGTGGTGAAGTCCAGAGAGCAATGTGAGTTAACCACAGCAGGCAGGTTATGTGAATCCCGCGTTCAGGCGGCAATCAGAGGACTTTAACTCGATCCGGTGGGGGCGGGGCAATGAGGGAGAGCAGCCCAGGTGTGACGGGCGCGGGTTTTCCAGGGACTCCTGGGAAAGCGAGTCCAGAACCCATTGCTCGCAGCCCTCCTGCCCAGGTCCACGCTCACAGGCAACTTTCTGCTGACAGCCCAAGTCCCAGGGCGATGCGGGACCCGCGAAGCGGGTTCCGCGAGCGGTAGTGTGTGGAGAAGTCCAGAGAGCAACGTGAGTTAACTACAGCAGGCAGGTTAGGTGAATCCCGCGTTCAGGCGGCAATCAGAGGACTTTAACTCGATCCGGTGGGGGCGGGGCAATGAGGGAGAGCAGCCCAGGTGTGACGGGCGCGGGTTTTCCAGGTACTCCTGGGAAAGCGAGTCCAGAACCCGTTGCTCGCAGCCCTCCTGCCCAGGTCCACACTCACAGGCAACTTTCTGCTGACAGTCCAAGTCCCAGGGCGATGCGGGACCCGCGAAGCGGGTTCCGCGAGCGGTAGTGTGTGGTGAAGTCCAGAGAGAAACGTGAGTTAACCACAGCATCCAGGTTAGGTGAATCCCGCGTTCAGGCGGCAATCAGAGGACTTTAACTCGATCCGGTGGGGGCGGGGCAATGAGGGAGAGCAGCCCAGGTGTGACGGGCGCGGTTTTTCCAGGGACTCCTGGGAAAGCGAGTCCAGAAGCCGTTGCTCGCAGCCCTCCTGCCCAGGCCCACGCTCACAGGCAACTTTCTGCTGACAGTCCAAGTCCCAGGGCGATGCGGGACCCGCGAAGCGGGTTCCGCGAGCGGTAGTGTGTGGTGAAGTCAGGTTAGGTGAATCCCGTGTTCAGGTGGCAATCAGAGGACTTTAACTCAATCCGGTGGGGGCGGGGCAATGAGGGAGAGCAGCCCAGGTGTGACGGGCGCGGGTTTTCCAGCGACTCCTGGGAAAGCGAGTCCAGAACCCGTTGCTCGCAGCCCTCCTGCCCAGGTCCACGCTCGCAGGCAACTTTCTGCTGACAGTCCAAGTCCCAGGGCGATGCGGGACCCGCGAAGCGGGTTCCGCGGGCGGTAGTGTGTTGTGAAGTCCAGAGAGCAACGTGAGTTAACCACAGCAGGCAGGTTAGGTGAATCCAGTTTCATTTTCCATTCCCTCTTTGGCAGTGCACTGGCACACTGGTCCAAATTCAAACTTTGTTTTCATCTCATAATCAAGGTCAATGATGTGTTTTCTCAATATTGTAATACAGCAGAAACTCACTAATATTATTTCAAATAATCTCTGAGAACACCTCCCATTTCCCATATGTGAGGTCCTGTTTTGGGTTAAAGGTTAAATAATGTATGGATGTTGCATGGTGTTGCAAAAAACACATTTCTCTGCAAAAATGTCTGTAATAGACCTCCACACATCACGAGCATCAAAAATAAATTAAATAAAAACATTATTTAAAACAATTTGTTTGAGAAGGACATTAGGGCAATACTCTCCAGAACAGTCGGGGGGGGGGGGTGGGGGGGGGGTGTACTGAAAGGCTGGGGCCCTGGGCCAGCGCCCACTTTGCCCATGCATTAAAATGTTTCTGCCACAAGCCTAGCAGAGGCCAAAGAAGGCAGCAAAAGCAGTAACACACCAAACACAAACTTTGCGTATCGACGAGGAAACGTTTACGAAAAGTAAGCAGAAACTGAGATCCAACGATGTAAAAGCTCACGATGACGCCCCTCACAGAAATAGGAGTGTCCTGGGTGGCGGGAGTCTATTACTGGGAGGAGTTTAAACTATGTTCTTGGAGGCTGGGCGCCTTTCTCCAGATATAGTGAACGATGTAAGGACTCTGGGAAATATGTAATGACGAGGTAATGTGTTGTAGTCAAATTTATAGGCCTACCCACAGAGAGCCTGTTCATACTGAAGTCATGCTGAATGATGTAGTTTCTAATCGAGTAGATCAAGAAATTCATAAGAAGAAATAGGAGACTATTTTGCAAGTTTATATGTTTTGGATTGTTCGTTCAGTTCTTTCTGGTGTGTTCTTAATTTAAACTGGGAAAAGTTATTTGGAGGTAGCAGTGATTTGGTAGAGAATCTGATGTCTTAAAGAACAACAAAGACAACAATCCACTGAGCATAATGAAATTTGCACCACCATGGCACTCTCTCACTGTGCAACCCAGTCTGGATAAAATTCAATGTTGCACTGTCTTTTTTTCAAGCATATTTAATGGTCCTTCCACTATATATTCATTTTCAGGGACATTCAACGCCACAAGTTATTACTACGTTCTCAAGTTATGGACGCCATAAATCTGAGACCAGAGACCTTGTACCCGCCGCCTTGTGAGTTGCTGAGGTCAGTGATTAATTTGAGCCGGTGCGCAGCACTGGTACTAGCGACAGTCACCATATGGTGGCGCTTTCTGTCTAATTTTCAGATGAGCACAACGTTTGTGTTTAATATGTCAATATACATTAAAAAAGAGAATAGCTGCCGCCCATGCCGGTATAATAACGTTAGAGGGCCTAGAATGGTCTGAATTGCCAAATTTGTAGGAGTGCCATGGTCAGTGCTTGTGTTGGTACCTTCATTGGCAGAGCTAACAGGAGCAATGGGTGGCTCCTGAGAAGAGCCCTGGCCCTTACTTTTTTTTTTTTTTTACAAATTAAGCACTGTCTGAGGGGGGTGTTGGTTGCTTCTGCTCAAGGTACTCATCCCCCTTCATGCTTCAGTATTAGACAGCAGAAAAAGCTTTGCCAGCAGAAATAAAAGGCACTATCTTTGAATCACAGGTAGTGAAACTGTGATGATTTACATCCTTGTCATCGGTAATGTAAAATCTTTTGATGATCCAGCATGTTAGCATACTGAATAGTTGTCTCATCATGAGGGCCCGTGGATTCAGGTAATCCTCAGTGATGTATAGCAAGGTGGATTGCGGCACATCCATGATCCACGAGCAGGAATTTGTTTGAGAGAGGCCTTGCTGGAAAGGGAAAGCTCACAGAAGGAGATAAACCATGATGGTGACAGGCATTCATGCTATGCATCAAGGGGTAAGTCCTGAATGTCCAGAGAATGAAGCAAAGGGGCAGAAAATACCATTGAAACTAAACAAAGGAAACCAATAGCTCCAGCCATGAGCCTAACAAGAGCAAAGGGTAGTGGGTGGGACCAGACATAGCCCCAGCAAGGCATGACTAGTGAGTAAAGCATGTCCGTGGCAGGCTAAGTTACAAGCCTATGAAAGTACAGGGGGGCCCACCTCTACTACTTACACGAAAATGGAGGAGGGATCTGACAGGCCCAACCTACAAGGTTGTACAGATCACAGTAAACATACCCAGGGCATTCTATCTATGTGCCAAGGTCGAACCAGCACCACTGAACCCCAGTGGAAGACACAGGAGATGGCCAGCAGACTGAACCAGCAGAGTAAAGCACCTCCTGCAGCTAACACCAAGCATGGCCCACAGACTGGGAAGGTCAGGGCAATCACAGAAGGCAACACCTCCCCAACCCCAGCACACTGCAGAAGCAGCGAGTGAGGCTACATAGGGTACAAGGCCCCAGACATGGTGCAAGCCAGATACAGATCCACATACTCCTTCAATTTGTATTTAGTATTTATAGAGCACATTATACCCAGAGGCGTCAAAGTGCTAGCACAGAAAGGGAACAACTACAGGGGGTCGGAGAAGGCTGTGGTGCAAGCCGAAGAAGGCCAGACCAAGTCACCTTGCAGCACCACAGGTACCTAAATTAGAAGAAGGGTGTTCAAACAGCAAGAATCAACAAAGTCACCTGAACAACCAGTCATACAAAACTGGAAGCAGGGCACAAGGATCATAGGTGAAATCCTCGAAGACAATGGATACTAACACACAATCTCCAGATCAGGAACAACCAGCCTCAGGCCCGCAGAGAGAAAGGATGGAGATCAGGCATGAACTAAACAGCCTACATACAGAGTGCAGATAGTGTGGAGCAAGAAGGCCTAGCAAGAACCGAAAGTACAAGCAAGAAGGCAGAGACATCCCCTCAGGTATCAATGCAAGGTGAGCCAAACGTAAGTGTAAACCACAAGGGAAATCCATGGAAGCAGCCCAGAAAACCCAAACCCATAATGGTGGTAGCAAAGATCCCAGGGAAGGCTAATCTGTTCACAACAATAAGCAGCAGTCGGCCTCTGTGCTTAGCTTAGCCACAACACAAACCCCATTGAATACCTCCTTATCAATATCCATCAAAAGAATAAAGCTGGAGCAGACAGTCTGGAAGGAAACACTCATCACAGAGAAGGAGGCACATATAGAAAACAAAAGCTAGTGGGGCAAATGAGGCTCAAGGGCAGAGTTGTAACACAGTCAGAGAATGCCTAATGCAAGCCCAGCGCAGAACTTGGCAAAGCCCACCAATTAGCCTCACCCCAAATCAAATAGGGATTAGTCATAAAGGGCCACAGGGTGGAATAGAGAGTCAAATCCCCAACCCCAAAGCACCTTGTCATAGCAGTGAACACAGTGAGAATAGTATGCCCATTCATCCCACCACAAGTCATTATGAAAGGCGAAGTGAGACAGAGCCATCCAGAATTTGCTAGCTCATCGCATGTCAAATGCACATAATAAGAAGAAACAGCCCATGAAAAGTTCAACAACACACAAAACTGGGGCGGGTGACAAAAAAATCAATCATAGGGTGAGGTAAGTAGCCAAAATAGACTACATCTCACAATACCACCCAGAAATGTCCACAGATTTGTCAAGACCAAGCCTGGCAGAGCACAAGGGACAGCCCACACTAAAACCTATGAGCAAAAGTGGAAGTGAGAAGGCCTGACGATTAGCCAGTCAGAGACAGAGGAACACATCCCACAAGCTACAAGTGTGATAGGCTGCACATATGGAACCCAAGCCCTCCCCAAAACCTAGAAGGCCCTCCAGCTGCAACACCCAACCCTGTAGGGAGCCAGTGAAGGGCAAGCCTTATTCACAATAACTACCACACAACCCCCATCAAGCCTATTAGGTAGGCAAGGACACAGAAGAAGACACAAGAGTATGTCAAAAGAGAATACCTATCAGAAGCAACCACACTTTTGGATATGTGTGTTTTTCCAGTACTTTTTCTCTGTAAATATCTGATGTGGAAAAATAAGTGCCTGACCTAAAAAATAAGCGCTGGTTGCCCTCACCGGCAACCACTGGCTCAAAATAAGCACTGCCTGTACCCCAGGCAAAAAGGCACGACCTTGTTCTACAGCAAAGGTGTCCAGTGCTGCATGTAAAGTATCAAAGCCCAGTAAGAATCCCACTGGAAAGAGCTCAGACCCACCGCACCCCAGCCTGTGGCTCTAGCTAGGTGCATCTACACATCCAAAACATCGTCAAGAAGCATGAACCAAAACACAAGATCAAAGCCCAGCAGAAAGCAAAGGGTAGGCAACCGAAAGTTTATACATCTAGCACTCCAGTCTATGCCGCACCTTTACATCTCATGCTCATCCATTCCCCCTACAAAACACCTCTGCTCCGCTCCGTCGGAGAGTTATAGCAAAACCAGGTTCCTTGCGGTACAGGTTTGCAGAGGGAACAAAGGGATGAAGCATGTCACCCAAGGGTGAGTGAAGGTTCTCATCCTAAGAAGAGCATTCTTCCGTGTAACTTCTTCCTTAGAAAGATCTCGCCTGGTCTTTCTACTCATACCAGACGTACTTTTGTGTGAGTTCAACCCAAATATTATAAGAGCCAAAAGTCTAAATAAGAGACAACAAGGCAATGGGTACACCCCACAAGTTCCATAACTAGCAAGGAGCACAAGTAAGCTCACAAACCTATACCATATCACAGACATAAAGCAATGCATTGCCCGAACTCCAAGTAAAAGTACCTCCAGCAGGGCAAAGCTGTTTAAAACCCAAGTCTCAGGACCAGAAAAAAGCACTCGGGAAGGGTCTACACAGAGCCATACTGAGGGGGAATCTACATCCACTGGAGGGCAACCCAACAACAGGGTGAGCAGCCCTACCCCAGTGCCAAGCCCTGTATGAAAGCAGGGAAGAGAGGACCTGCACCACACAACCCAAGGGGGTGACGTGAGTGCCTTCATAGTCAGGAGAACCCAGGCCACAAGTCAGAAAGATCTTAAGGATTTTGGGGCCAAGGGTCAAATGTATTTTGGAAGTGCATGTTTGGACCAGCTTTGAATTCATGGTCCAGTTTCAAGTCAAGAAATACTTTATTCGGTTCAGTTACAAAAACCATAAAAGTACAGAACATACAATAATTGGTCCACAGGTCACCCGGCAGCATAAAAAAAAATATATAAAAACAAGGGGGTACCCGTTAAGATATGCAACACATAGTGCCAAGGTGTGAAAACGACGATATGTACATCATTCTAAAGAACGAAAGAAAAAAAAAAAAAGCAATACAGAAAATTTAAATTAAGACTTGATTCAATTTACAATGGAAAATATTTACAGTAAATCATCTAGGACCAGTTGATCTTTTTACTGAGTCTCACCGCTATAGTTAAAAATGTAGCTACATTGTAGATTTCCCATATATCTGCTAATAATTGAAGATGCGGTAAAGCTGGCTTAACTTGTCTAAACCCTTTCCCCTTTAACAAGGGTATGATAAACTTTTTCCTAATGTTTAAAGTGATCACAAAAAAACAAAAAGTGAGCAGTGTCCATAATTGAGCAACCGTCACAATTGCACAGATCTAGGTCCAGTTGCTTGGTCCAGCCAGGGCGGCTTGAAATTAATAAATGGATTTTATTCAATCGGAACTTGGTGAGAAGATACCTGTGGTTTGAGTTGTTGACAACCTTTAGGTAGAGTTCCAAATCATGACCGGGGGAGACAATCAGTTGGTGAGACCTGACTGAAGGCTTTAACAGCTCCATGCCTTCGCTGTCCATCCCTCTGTTCAGCAAAAAAGTGTTTGTAACCCATTTCAAATCACCTTTCACCAGTTTAGATTGGTCATTAAACAATTCAGGCCGACCCATCTTTGCACATGTTTGTTGTATATATTTTAACCAGGGGATCTTGTCCCAGTGATCTAGCATTAGGCAATCCTTCAAAATTTCGTGATTCACTTCAAGCTCCTTGTTAAGCCAGACTGATATCCATTTTAAGAGAGGGGCCATTGCAATGCGATCCTCCAAATAATCCACGCCGCATTCCTGGTGGGCTATGAAGCTGGCCGTGGATCTTGGAAGAGAAAGAATTGTTTTAAGGAAGTTGTCTTCCGTTACCTGTAGCTGTTTAACTGGCCTGAAGCCCCACAAATCTGCACCATACATGGCAATGGCAATACATTTAGCAGCATATACCTTTAAAACAGCCTCAAGGGGTTTCACCCCTAGTTTACGTGAAAAGCCCAGCACCGCCGAGATGGACCGAGCCAGGGCCTTTTTTTTCTCCAACAATTGGGGGTGCCAGGTGGAACTGTCGTCGAAGACGACCCCCAGGTATGGGAATCTAGAGAATTTTGCCAGCTTATGTCCATTACAATGCATAGTCATTACATTTTTTTTGGCCTTCCCTTGTTTGCCCACCACCATAACATGGGATTTACCATAATTTACACTTAAATCAAGATTTATCATAAAAACATAAAAAGAGTTCAACAGACTTTGAAGACCCACTGCAGTTCTGGCTAAGAGAGCAGCATCGTCCGCATATAACAATGCGGGCAATGCATACTTCCCAGCCCTCGGGATGTCCTTACACGCAGCACCCAGAACTCCACCCAAATCGTTTATATATAGTGTAAAGAGCAGGGGAGCAAGAATGCATCCCTGCCTTACACCATTGGTGATGCTGATTTTACCCGTGCAGTTCCCTTTTCTATCATATCGAACCGTGGCTGTAATGTCCCTGTGAAGGTCTGCTAAGAAATACATGATGTTTGGATCTATTCCAATACCAAGGAGCTGGCCCCACAACTTGGATCTGTTTACTCGATCAAATGCCGAGGACAGATCCATAAAGGCAATATATAGAGATCCTTGCTTCGCTGTTGTGTACTTCCCAATAAGCAGTTGTAAATTCAAACTTTGATCGATAGTGCTACGGCCCTTTCTGAATCCGTACTGTAGAGGGGAAAGAGCGTTAGTCTCCTCTAACCATTCGGTAAGTTTACATATGACCACTCTCCCTAGGAACTTAACTGCGGAGTCGATGAGGGATATAGGGCGGTAATTTCCAGGGTCTCCCCTGTCCCCTTTTTTGTAAATAGGGACAATCACCGACTGAGTCCATGTCTCTGGAATTCCTACTTTTGAGATTCTATTTAAAAGATTTGCTAAAATTTTGGACCAAAATACAATATCAGCTTTAAAAAGGTTGGGGGGAACACCGTCCGGCCCGGGGGCCTTATTGCTAGTCATTTTACCAATGGCCACGGCCACCTCATCCTCATCCACAGTTAGGGTATAAGGCAATTGGGAAAAGGTGGTCGGGCCCTCTGCCCCCAAACTCTCCTGTTCATAAACGGACTTAAAGTGCGAATGCCATTTATCTTCTTGGATTCCACAATCCAGTTCATTATTACCAGGGTCAGAAAAATAAGGTTGGTTCACCACGGCCCAGAACTTTGCACTACTTTTCAACACATCAACTGATGTCAAATCAGCCCATGCGTCCTCTCTGATCTCACGTTGCCTTCTTTCAACTGCTGTCTTATATTCTTTCCTAAGAGTGGCCACGAGCAATCTATCTACTGGTTTGGATTTTAATGCTGTTTTAAGTTTATGATTGGCAGCAGAGCAGTTCTTATCAAACCAGCCTTCCTTCCCTTGTGCTCTGCTTTTACCCTGGCGTGTCATGTTGGAGAGAATGTCGAGGCAGATCTTTCTATACACCTCAACAACTTCACTGTCCCCCGCCTGATCGTCCATGCAGAGCTTTAGTTCCTCCCTGCTACTATTAGGGAGTTTATAAAGGAAATCCTCTGGGATTATCTTACACCACTTGATTCTACGTGCTTGGTCGGTCGGCCGCATATTGCATTTGTCAACCAAATTCGGTCCACTTTCCCTGGTAAAAATGACATTCTTAACCTTTAATACAACTGGGTTATGGTCACTAAAATGGGATCGCACAACTGAATAACTAGTAATGTGGCTACCGCAGCAACTGCTTAGGAAGATATAGTCAATTACGGACCCGCTGCCATGTCCAGTAAATGTGGGAATAGCCTCGTCGCACCCAGTGGGTAACATTAACCCATTTTTGGCCAGCAAGGATTCCAGGAGAATGCCCTGATCTGAGTGTTCAAAGTGGATGTTTTCCTCATCCGGGGGACCAAATAGATCGCTAGAAGGAAATTTTTCCTGACAGCCATGGACATTAAAGTCCCCCATTAATATGATGGTGCAATCATGCTCTATGGATTCTTTAAAATTAGACAAAAAGACTTTAACATCATCAAGTTGCTAACTGAATGGTCCCTGTCAAAGGAATTATAGAAGTTTACTATCAGCACATTATAGAAACCCCTGTAGTTAATTTGAACCGCTAGACAATAGGGACAATCAGTAACTATTTCAGTGTATGTGCCAGGGATTTTAGCAGATATCAGAGAAACCAATATCCCTCTAGCCCGCCCCCGTGTTGAACCAATAGCTGGTAGGAAGAAGGTGGTAAAGCCATCAACTGTAAGTATGTTTTGAGTATCCCATGTCTCCTGAATTGCTATTATATCCATGGTGTCTATGAAGTCCCTCCAGAAGGGGTCATCCACTTTGCTCTTAAGGCCAGCAATATTCCATGTTGCCAAGATTATCTCCCCCCTTCCCGATACTTTGTCTGACTTATAACACGGTGAGACCCCACCTACGTAACTCTAATCAATAATTAAAGTTGGTTCATCGTTTACCTCCTGCACAACCTGAGTGCTATATTTGTTTAGTGATTGAATGGGAGGGATATTTTGCATCTGACTGGGTAGTAAGCCCTGTTTTTGTCAATCAACCCAGTCCAAGTTTGGCAGACACTCGTAGCGAATAGCCATTGGGATGTTAAAATAATTTTCATACCCATTCGCAGTCTGATGGTGATAGAGTGGATAGCCACTCTGTGGCCCTGTGGCGAACCCTCCTTGAAAAGGTCTACCTCTTCTTCTCCTGACCTGGTTCCAGCCATCATCACTGCCCTCATCCCACCCATGAGATTGCACCTCCCATGGGGAATTGAATCTCTGTCTGGCTTTGTGTTCATGTGGGCCCCTTAACCAACTCCATCTATTATCCACTTGATTTACTGGTAGGTAGAAATAAGAGAGAGGCCTAGCAGTGACAGTACTCGCTTGATAGCGAGAGGTACTTCTACAGATATGTTCTACCACCTTTGGGTTCTCAAAAGTTACCACGATGCAATCCCCTTGCAAGTTTTTTCTATTCCCACCTACCCATGGGGTTCTCTCCACCATTAAGATGTTACTTGGGATATTCGGCGGTAGGGGATGATTTTTTGATAGCCAGTGGCACACTTTATTTTTCAGGGCCTGGAAGGATTCCACTTCGGATGGTAAGATTTCTGTGACCCCTGTCAAGATTACTACATAAGGACAGGCATCAGGAGGGAGATGGATATTTCTTCGGGCCTCTGCTTTATCTTTTGGGGCCGAGTCCAGATTAGGGGTCAGAGGTATAGGGACTTTAAATGTTACTTGGGGAGTTGTCTTGGGCTTGACTGGATTCTGTGGTTGTTTAGGATTGGGGGTCTTCACTTTTGCGCCACCTGGGGTTGGGATGATGCTAGGATTCTTTGGCACAATGTTTTTAGCCACAGTGGTACCTTTATCAGCCGAAGGTGGCTTGTTTACTTTGGTAGCCGCATGAGGTGCCTTAATGTTCAAGCTAAAACTAGGGGCGCTTATGTCCTTGTGGATATTTTTCAATACTGTCTCTAGACAGCGTAACCTGACCTCTATTGGTTCGAGGAGGGACTTTAACATTTCAAAAACATTGTTGTTCGTCATACTTAACCCATTTCCATCCTGGTTGATTATGGCTAAATTATTTTCTTTACCACTTAATTCCAAAATTTCCTCCAAGCTACTGTCTACAATAGTGTCATCTGGGAGGCTTAGTGGTAGGCCAACATTCACCAAAAGTGGCCCCCTAGCATCAGTGTCACAGGGTGCCAAGTCACCACTCACAATCGCCGGGTCTGAGGTGGTCATAACCCGGTTATGGGTGGTTTGTGTTTTTTTCCCTTTGAGAGTGATAGATTTGTTGGCCTTTTGTTTAGGGATAGCCCCCTCTTTTAACCCCCTTTGATTTATAGCGCTGGCCATAGGTGGGTTCTTTATCGTATCACTAACCATACCACCATCTGCCAACAAGTTGAGGTTAGGGGAGGCCTCTAGACCTTGTAGGGAACTTGGTACATCATGATCCCCTGTGTTATCTACTCTGGCAAGGGTGTTTGAACATGTCGCAGTGTTTGGCGTACGTGCCTGGGCAATAAGGCCTAGGGAGGATCTCTTGGCCATAGCTAAGTCTTGGGACACCCTTCTGTCCATTAAAACAATCCCTTCATCAATTAGGGCATTAGTACGAACAATGAAATCATCAAGGGTGCCAGTCAGCTTTTTTGCCCCCCCCAGCGGCCATACTTCTAGTTTCCCGACAATTCACAATGGGCCTTACCTCTGTTCGCCGATATAGCGGTTGGAAATATCAACAGTATATTAACAAGTCCACGTGAATAGAGGTTAAGCAACAGTAACAGAAACAATCAATATACACCCCTATTGGTATTGGGTGTGAATATGAGTTGGGGGCAATGGCTTACAGTTCTGATGTCCAATCTGATGTCCACTCTTGCATCCAGTCATCAACAAGTTGGGAAAAATCGAACAGGGTGTGTGGCCCAGGCCCGGCTCCTCAGGCCTCTGAGGGCCACAGAGGGCCCGCCCTTTGCCCGGGCTTAGCCCCGGGCGCTCCAGCGCGCTCCCGCGCAGCAGGATGCAGGGATTCTTATAGGGTGCTACCTCCAACTAGATGAGTGGGCGGGGCAATGAGGGAGAGCAGCCCAGGTGTGACGGGCGCGGGTTTTCCCGGGACTCTTAGGAAAGCGAGTCCAGAACCCGTTGCTCGCAGCCCTCCCCCCAGGTCCACGCTCACAGGCAACTTTCTGCTGACAGTCCAAGTCCCAGGGCGTTGCGGGACCCGCGAAGCGGGTTCCGCGAGCGGTAGTGTGTGGTGAAGTCCAGAGAGCAATGTGAGTTAACCACAGCAGGCAGGTTATGTGAATCCCGCGTTCAGGCGGCAATCAGAGGACTTTAACTCGATCCGGTGGGGGCGGGGCAATGAGGGAGAGCAGCCCAGGTGTGACGGGCGCGGGTTTTCCAGGGACTCCTGGGAAAGCGAGTCCAGAACCCATTGCTCGCAGCCCTCCTGCCCAGGTCCACGCTCACAGGCAACTTTCTGCTGACAGCCCAAGTCCCAGGGCGATGCGGGACCCGCGAAGCGGGTTCCGCGAGCGGTAGTGTGTGGAGAAGTCCAGAGAGCAACGTGAGTTAACTACAGCAGGCAGGTTAGGTGAATCCCGCGTTCAGGCGGCAATCAGAGGACTTTAACTCGATCCGGTGGGGGCGGGGCAATGAGGGAGAGCAGCCCAGGTGTGACGGGCGCGGGTTTTCCAGGTACTCCTGGGAAAGCGAGTCCAGAACCCGTTGCTCGCAGCCCTCCTGCCCAGGTCCACACTCACAGGCAACTTTCTGCTGACAGTCCAAGTCCCAGGGCGATGCGGGACCCGCGAAGCGGGTTCCGCGAGCGGTAGTGTGTGGTGAAGTCCAGAGAGAAACGTGAGTTAACCACAGCATCCAGGTTAGGTGAATCCCGCGTTCAGGCGGCAATCAGAGGACTTTAACTCGATCCGGTGGGGGCGGGGCAATGAGGGAGAGCAGCCCAGGTGTGACGGGCGCGGTTTTTCCAGGGACTCCTGGGAAAGCGAGTCCAGAAGCCGTTGCTCGCAGCCCTCCTGCCCAGGCCCACGCTCACAGGCAACTTTCTGCTGACAGTCCAAGTCCCAGGGCGATGCGGGACCCGCGAAGCGGGTTCCGCGAGCGGTAGTGTGTGGTGAAGTCAGGTTAGGTGAATCCCGTGTTCAGGTGGCAATCAGAGGACTTTAACTCAATCCGGTGGGGGCGGGGCAATGAGGGAGAGCAGCCCAGGTGTGACGGGCGCGGGTTTTCCAGCGACTCCTGGGAAAGCGAGTCCAGAACCCGTTGCTCGCAGCCCTCCTGCCCAGGTCCACGCTCGCAGGCAACTTTCTGCTGACAGTCCAAGTCCCAGGGCGATGCGGGACCCGCGAAGCGGGTTCCGCGGGCGGTAGTGTGTTGTGAAGTCCAGAGAGCAACGTGAGTTAACCACAGCAGGCAGGTTAGGTGAATCCAGTTTCATTTTCCATTCCCTCTTTGGCAGTGCACTGGCACACTGGTCCAAATTCAAACTTTGTTTTCATCTCATAATCAAGGTCAATGATGTGTTTTCTCAATATTGTAATACAGCAGAAACTCACTAATATTATTTCAAATAATCTCTGAGAACACCTCCCATTTCCCATATGTGAGGTCCTGTTTTGGGTTAAAGGTTAAATAATGTATGGATGTTGCATGGTGTTGCAAAAAACACATTTCTCTGCAAAAATGTCTGTAATAGACCTCCACACATCACGAGCATCAAAAATAAATTAAATAAAAACATTATTTAAAACAATTTGTTTGAGAAGGACATTAGGGCAATACTCTCCAGAACAGTCGGGGGGGGGGGGGGGTGGGGGGGGGGTGTACTGAAAGGCTGGGGCCCTGGGCCAGCGCCCACTTTGCCCATGCATTAAAATGTTTCTGCCACAAGCCTAGCAGAGGCCAAAGAAGGCAGCAAAAGCAGTAACACACCAAACACAAACTTTGCGTATCGACGAGGAAACGTTTACGAAAAGTAAGCAGAAACTGAGATCCAACGATGTAAAAGCTCACGATGACGCCCCTCACAGAAATAGGAGTGTCCTGGGTGGCGGGAGTCTATTACTGGGAGGAGTTTAAACTATGTTCTTGGAGGCTGGGCGCCTTTCTCCAGATATAGTGAACGATGTAAGGACTCTGGGAAATATGTAATGACGAGGTAATGTGTTGTAGTCAAATTTATAGGCCTACCCACAGAGAGCCTGTTCATACTGAAGTCATGCTGAATGATGTAGTTTCTAATCGAGTAGATCAAGAAATTCATAAGAAGAAATAGGAGACTATTTTGCAAGTTTATATGTTTTGGATTGTTCGTTCAGTTCTTTCTGGTGTGTTCTTAATTTAAACTGGGAAAAGTTATTTGGAGGTAGCAGTGATTTGGTAGAGAATCTGATGTCTTAAAGAACAACAAAGACAACAATCCACTGAGCATAATGAAATTTGCACCACCATGGCACTCTCTCACTGTGCAACCCAGTCTGGATAAAATTCAATGTTGCACTGTCTTTTTTTCAAGCATATTTAATGGTCCTTCCACTATATATTCATTTTCAGGGACATTCAACGCCACAAGTTATTACTACGTTCTCAAGTTATGGACGCCATAAATCTGAGACCAGAGACCTTGTACCCGCCGCCTTGTGAGTTGCTGAGGTCAGTGATTAATTTGAGCCGGTGCGCAGCACTGGTACTAGCGACAGTCACCATATGGTGGCGCTTTCTGTCTAATTTTCAGATGAGCACAACGTTTGTGTTTAATATGTCAATATACATTAAAAAAGAGAATAGCTGCCGCCCATGCCGGTATAATAACGTTAGAGGGCCTAGAATGGTCTGAATTGCCAAATTTGTAGGAGTGCCATGGTCAGTGCTTGTGTTGGTACCTTCATTGGCAGAGCTAACAGGAGCAATGGGTGGCTCCTGAGAAGAGCCCTGGCCCTTACTTTTTTTTTTTTTTTACAAATTAAGCACTGTCTGAGGGGGGTGTTGGTTGCTTCTGCTCAAGGTACTCATCCCCCTTCATGCTTCAGTATTAGACAGCAGAAAAAGCTTTGCCAGCAGAAATAAAAGGCACTATCTTTGAATCACAGGTAGTGAAACTGTGATGATTTACATCCTTGTCATCGGTAATGTAAAATCTTTTGATGATCCAGCATGTTAGCATACTGAATAGTTGTCTCATCATGAGGGCCCGTGGATTCAGGTAATCCTCAGTGATGTATAGCAAGGTGATTTTTAAAAAGCACTTTCAGACTAGCAAAGTGGTCCGAGCACGACCTGAAGCTTTATTCTAGTTTGACAGCAACAAATATCTGAGGTAAATTACATTGCACTGAATCGAAAACATCAAAGCTGTTTACAATGAATTTCTATACCTCTGAACCCTTAAGTGGCAGTGCTGAACCCAGACCTGTGTCTGAGTCCTCTCTTTTTTACTTTTTCAATAGCATTACATATGTGGGTACGAAGCTTGTTTCCTAACTCTTCTGAATAGTAGCATTTTTTATTTTTTTTGCAGAGTTTTATATAGCGCAAACTTGACCCGAACCGAATAGGGTATCAGAGCGCTTTACATAGCACCAGTTACATTACATGAGGACACACATTCATTTTTGTTGAGTACCTTTTTTCAATAAGGATTTTAAACTGGTATTTTAACCTCTGGGTGGAAGCAGGGACATTTTAAGTTTTTTGGGGGCCCTGGGGCCAAACGTATTTTCGGGGCCCCCATAGTTGCCAACTGTCCTGTTTTTGCAGGGACAGTTCCGGCAAGTTGGAGACTGTCCCGGGTAATATTGTTGCAGAAACTGTTTCTCTTTATTACACACAGGTACACAAACAAGAACTTTCTATCTGCAACAGTCCTGTGCTGCAAAGTTTCCCGGGACTTTTTTTTCTTCAAATGTTGGCAACTATGGGCCCCTGTTCAGAACAGCTTTGGATTGATGTTTCCTTTTCAGCTCTTTCATGCCCTCTTTAACTATGTCACTGACAGTGCACAGGGACACTCGTAAAATTTCTAAATGTGTTTACATCTAATATTCAGGGATAGTGAACTGAGATTTCAATATTGTAACACAGCAGCAGCACACAATATTACAATAAGTAATCTCTGTGACACCCTCTCATTTCTCATATGGGAGATCCTGTTTTGATCTAAAAGAAACTTTTTTTATGGACGTTGCATGAAACATAAACACATTTTCTCTGCAAAATGTCAGTAATAGACTCACACATCAAACACAAAAATAAATTAAAGGAAAACGGGATTTAAAACAATCTATTTAAGAAGAATTAAAGGTCATCAGGGCAAGACTCTGCAGAACAGAGCTATCAGGGTGCCATCTGGAAGGCTGGAACCCTGGGCAGGAGTCCACTTTGCCCATGACTTAAAACGTCTCTGGGTGATAGGGAACTGGGATGCTGCTGGACAGACTTGTGGGAATGATGTGAGGAATATAGGGCCCTGATCCGTCTTGCGAAGGTAAGGGATGGCGGGAGATAGTGCAGGGTGGCACCAAAAAGTGTCTCTGAAGAGGAACGTTGCCAGCCTCTTCCATGAAGGTTTATGGCCTTAGTCTGTCGTCGGGCTCCGGATCCATGTAAGATTTTGAGATAACGATTTAAGATACGTGTGCATTATCTAAAAGGAACTAATTTCCGCGGGCTGGGGTTGTCTGGAGAGTATAATATGCATCCGGGCATCTCCAACTTACTTCGAATACCACCTTTCTATAGAGTTGACCCCAGCGCAGTGACCCATTCTTGCAGCTAAACCCCCAACACTCCTCTCTGTTGTATTGGCTCTTAAGAAACATTTTAATAAGTAACTTAACCTTAAGAAACATTTTAATAAATAACTTAACATCTTTTAAGACCCTCAGAATGCCTGCTCTTCACAGCTGATATTGACAAAACAGATAAATGGCTCCATCCGTGCCAGTTTCACTGTACACTTGGGATGGCCTGAACCTAGAGAAACCTATGTGGGGTGCAGGGATTCGGAAGACGCCTTTTCATCACAGGCATAACTCCTTCCTTTCCGGATGTCGCAGGCATGCTTTGATGCCCAGTATCTCTCCTCCTTCGGTACAAGGCATCGCGGATACAGTTTAATAGCCTGGCCCCCACACAGCATGTCAAGGTGAAGGAAGGCGGAGAGCGAAAACAACATTTTAACTGGCTCAGTTCACAGCCTGTTGGGAGAGAATAAAGAAGCCCCACAAGGCTGGGACAGGAAAAGATTTACAGCCTCACTAACGAGCAGAGAGGCTGGTAAAACGCAGGAGAGGTACAGAACAGAACAGCAGAGTGTATAAAAAAAGATTCGCACACTCGGCCTGTGCCAGGGCAGCCTTCTATTCCAGAAGGAATCCAAGTTGATGTGTATATAATTAAGTGGCCCAATGTTCCGCTTTTATTGTTTTTTTTAACCTTTAAATACAGGCTGTTTCTCTGGCTTTAAGAATTTTGTAAGAAGGGGAAATGCAAATGTTCTCTCTCCCTGCTGTACCCCCTGCCAGGCCTGCAGCTATGCTAGAGTACACGATGAAGCCACACAAGTGGGACACCTTTTTTTAAGGAGGAGAAGATTGGGAAATTTGACCAGTAGGACTTTTGTGGATACCCCCAGATTCTGGAACTTACCATCACGGAAATATGAGGAAAATGTGTGATTTTAGCCAACGTTTGAGGTTTACGGTGCATTCCGGGGTTAGGAAATGTAAAAATACCATACATGCTAACATTTAAGGACAGGGACGTGGGAGATTTAAAATAAAAAATCGGGAGAATGAAAATTCCCCATTGTCTTCTATTGTAGAAAATGCAATTTCAGACTGGAGAAAGCTAACAAATAAAGCCATTTGTGGCTTGAAAAATTGGTAGTCTCCTGCCTGAATCGGGTACATTGGCTTGTATGATACACTCAAACAAGAGTTAAAGCCTTTTAATATGTTTCCTCGGAGATCAGCAAACCGCCCTCAATTCTCCTCTTTAGATGGGCATCCCTGCCCGACCTTTTCTTGTTTATTATGGGCTGCAGACAGAACCACCTTTGGCACAGAATTTACCTGTGGCAAAGGAATGCATGCATTGGATGAACAAGGGCTAGTCTAGCGTTTGATGTCTTAGCCACTCCCATAGCTGGATTCAGAGGTGGGAGCTGCCTGCCAGGCCTGTGCTGAGGGTATGTGGACTTCAGAATCCCACTCAGGTCCTCCTCTGATCTTTATGCCCCACTGACCACCTAGGCAAAGAGACCCATGGTGGGAAGAAAGGCGGACGGCAGGGAAAATAAAGTGTCTCTGGAGTGTTGGACAGTCAGGATTATAACACCTCTTATTCTGGCGCAGGCAATCATTTCAATTTTGTTATTAGTACCATCCACATACCTGGTCTGTAGTGTTCTCTGAAAGTAGATGTGATCTCAAAATACAAGCTCCAGTGCTTTATGATCCAGAGCACGCTTACTTTAGGTCAATATAGATTTTACCTGGAATTGCCCAATGCACTCACAACTGCAAAAGGGACTACACTTTATGAGCCATTAGATTTCACATATCTCTATTTCAAATGAAAGTCTGTGGAAAACCTTTGGCCTTTGCTTGTTTGAAGTATGTGTTGGAGACATCATTGAGTGCAGGCACCGTTAAAATACCTTCCCTCTATCTCAAGGTCTGATCTTCTCGTTTCTCGGTGAGCTGAAACTGCCTTTGAGTATTTTGGACAATTCTACCAAAAAGAGACCTTTGTGCTTGTAAAATCAAATCATGCTCAGGAAATCAGTATAGGAGTGGGGTCGAAAGTTGTCAGTGTACGTGCATTGGTCTGGAAAGGGTGCCAAAGTAGGTTGCTACCAAAGCGTGGCTCGAGGACCTTGTACAGTCATTCTTTTGTTGTGGGTGCCCAGATGAGTTCAGAACCAAGGTTAGGCATGCAAACATAGCCAGTTTGGACTGGATCACAAAGCATTTTTGACTGGTGCTATTTAGTGTCCTTGTTGGTAAGTTGAAGCTGTGTTTGGTGCAACCAACCATTCACCATTTTCTTTTAAAAGCAGGTTTCTGAAAGTGGTAATATGATAACGTTGTTTTTGAATATTTGGATCATCACATGTTGTTGTGAGGGTGATTTGTTCTGTTTCAATTTGTGCTGCTGTGTTTTTGATCTGCATTTTGTCAAAATGATGTTGGGTTGTACTGTGTTTGTTGTGTTGAGTTCTTTTCTGGCTGTTTTTTTAATATTATTCTCTGTTTCAATTGCATTATGATTATGTTCTGTTATTTATTTTAAGATATGCCAACAAATGCTGCTACATTTCAGACAAAAGTAGCACATGCCTATAAGTTTCCAGAAACAAGCAATTATGCACTAATATCTAAGGAAGTAAAATCATTTACAGATCCGCCACGTCCAGCAACCCCGCTTATCTGGTAGAGAAGCTCACCAATCTCTAGGGGTTCTCGGCACACCTGCTAACAGGCCACCAGCCGACTGTGAACTGAGAAGTGTAAAAAAGAAAGAATAAGGCAGCAGGCCTTTTCCATCTATGCATTAAGGATCTAGAACAACATACCCTTATCCACAAGGACCGTCCCAACGTTGTTCCAGTTTAAGAAAGAATTGAAGACACACCTAATTGAAGAAAATGATATCTTGATGCAGTTACAATCCATTTACCAGCTACTTCTCCTATTACATATTGACTGTATGCTTGCATTAGACCCTTGACAGTGGTTTGCTGCATTTTTGGTCGGGTATACCCAAAACAAATTCTTCCTGCGTATAAAAAATAGCGCTCTTCCACTTCCAGAATACAGTCACATCAAAGCTGTGGCAGAGACCATGTCTTAAATTAGCACCTGCGTGCTCACTTTATCTGATACTCCCTTTAGCTTTCCTGCTGCTAGAACCTATATAGTTCACACGGCCAAGCGATGGACAGGATAAAAATGCTCACAACTAATAGGTATTTCAGATATGTTGACGCACCCAACTAGTTGACAACACACATGCTCTGACTATGAGTAATGTTTGATTCCAGGAGGAGATCTGGGCGGGCAGAATTACTGATACCGTCTAGAATCTGTGAATAGAACTTTGGCAATTACAAGTTAAACTCCACAGAATGGGAATTAGCTGTACTAAACCGGATTTACTGGCTGGCATGCCACATGAAACTCCTAATTCCATGTTTACTAGCACTGGGAGCAGGCCCTAATATCTGCAAGGTAGCCCGGAGAGTGGGGGAGGGTAAAATAAGGGGTGGTTGGGGGAAGGAAGGCGGATATGTCTCCTGGCAGTAGGGAGCATTACATGTCCACCACACTACCTTGGCTGAGAGTTGGGTAGAGGGCCGGAGAATGAGACAAGGCTGCAATGTTGCCCTTTTCAAATGGAGTTTTACCAGCCATTGTTTTTCCAGCTGGTGACATCAGGACTGGTGTTCCTGCACCCAGTAAAGTCGAGTGGTGGAACACCAAGCCAATTATAAGTGTGCATCTGCTACTATGTCCTAGTGTCTTTTGTATTCTTCGTTAACATACTTTCTCCATATATTTTTGTCCACTCCAAATGTATCTCATGTAATGGCTGCTATGAAAACTCTGTGAAGCGTTCTGATGCCTTTGGGTCACGTTTGCATTAAATAAACCTCGATAAATAAATAAATTGTGCCTAGGGGAATTCCACCCTGAATTTGTAATCAGGGCTCAAGTTATATCTCAATAAATTATAAAAGTGCTATTAGGTGTTCATCTCCATACATCTCCATACATCTTGTGTGTATCCCTTTATGGAATGGTGAAAGTATTACCTTAACAAATGGGGATAAATTGTGTAAAAACAGACCAGCATGTCTATGGTGCTTTCTGACAGTGGGGTGTTCCTCAGTGGTTTGTATATTTTTTTCTTTGTGAATTAGTAGTGATTGCCTTACATTTAGATTGTGATACATTGCAATTCCTCCTTAATGTGTTTTCTCGGTGTTAAGGATTAATGTATTTAAAAAAATATACATATGTTTTATTTTTCTTATTATTACTTGTAGGATATATGCTTCTGTTTGGAATGCCTGTGATGGGTTTCCATCACTAGTAATGGAATTTGGTTGAACACAGAGAAACACATGGTATTGGTATCTTGGTGTTTACGCTTGTCTTGGCATCGGTGCCCAATCACATTATAAGGTGCAGAGACAAAATATTGAGTACAAAATATTGAGTTGCACAAATATCAAGTTATTATTAACGTGGGTCAGAAATATCGGCAGCAAGAATATTATGATCAAGAATATCGACTTAATGTAAGTATTATCTTTTGAAAAATATCAAAGAGTTTAATATCGTTTGCAAAAATATAGTTGCTAAAAATATCGTTTTTTATTATTGTTATGTATTTTAGTATTCATGTATGTGATGTATGTTTTTTGTATACAATTTTTTGTATTTTTATTATATGTGTTAAAAGTTTAGTTTTGTAGTGGGCTGTGGGTTTATAGGGGAATAGGGTGGAAAGTAATTTAATTATATAAAATTTAGTATTTTTCTTTTATTTGACTTTTGCCGCCAACATTTGACTGCCTCTGGGGTCAGCACCGCACGGCATCTTTGGGGACTCGGAGTCCCATGAGCCCCCGTGCATGCAGACGCCCTCAAAAGGCATCAGGAGTCCCGCGGCCGTGTAGCCACCAATGTTTCACTGCCTCTGGGGTCAGTACTGCACCGCATCTTTGGGGACTTGGAGTCCTATGAGCCCCTGCACCTGCAGACGCCTTCAAATGGCTCCAGGAGTTCTGCAGCTCAGGATGTGCCCGGGCCAAGGGCGGGCCCGTCCATGCTTGTCGGAGCCCAGAGGAGGTTAGGCTGCCCCCCATCTAACAATGGGTACTCTAGCAAGGTACTGTGTACATATTGTTTATCACCTTCTACTCCATTACTCCCTCATATAATAGTTAAGCGCAAGGGCCAGAGGAAGCAGGCGGGTGGAGGATTAGCAGGAACCCTTGATGTATTTTTAACATGGGCTGGGTCTGTTCTAACCCACGAAATAGAATTAACTGAACTATTCCTATCTTGGGAGCCCATCCTCCAGATGCGCTCCTCCTTAGGAGGCCAAAGTATGGACAATGCCCCCACACAGCCTCTTTTAATTGAACCAGTAGCACATACAGGGATTCTTTCCCAAGATTTTTCTCCTGCGACATCTAGTATCGCGAAAACATCTACTATGGGTTCGGGCTCGCAAATACAGCTGGACACTAACCCTGAACCACCAGTTAAGAGAAGAAGGAGTGGTGGGCCAGAGAAGCAAAAGCCTGTGAAAGTCACTCGATCAGCCAAATCAAGCGGGAGTGTTGAAAATGAAACTGGATCAATCACTTGTAAAGCGCGTTACTCACCAGTGAGGGTCTCCATGCGCTGAGGGGGGGGGGAGCAGCTACTGATCGAACAGCCAGGTCTTGAGGAGTCTCCTGAAGGTCAGCAGGTCCTGGGTCTGTCGTAGGTGGGTGGGGAGGGTGTTCCATGTCTTGGCGGTGAGGTCGGAGAATGATCTGCCGCCAGAGGTCACTCTGCAGATGCTTGGGACGGTGGTGAGATCGGCGGAGCGGAGCTGGTGGTTCGCAGTGTAGAAGTCAAGTTGGTCGTTGAGGTATGCTAGTCCAGTGTTGTGGAGAGCCTTGTGAGCGTGGGTGAGGAGCTTGAAGGTGATCCTCATGTTGACGGGGAGCCAATGCAGGTCCCTCAGGTGGGCCACGATGTGGCTGTGGCGGGGGATGTCGAGGATGATGCTTGTGGAGACGTTCTGTATGCGTTGGACTCTCTTCTGGAGTTTGGCAGTGGTTCCCGCGTAGAGTGCGTTGCCGCAGTCCAGCTTGCTGGTGGCGAGGGCCTGGGTGACCGTTCGTCTGGTTCCGGTAGGGATCCATATGCAGATCTTGCGAAGCATGTGGAGGGTGTTAAAGCAGGAGGAAGAGACGGTGTTGACTTGTTGACTCATTGACAGAGTAGTCCAGGATGAACCCCAGGTTGCGTGCGTGGTCGGTGCAGTTCCCAGCGAGGCCGGCGAGGGGGTGGAGCTGAGGATGAGGACCTATATCTTGTCCGAGTTCAGTTTCCGGTGGCTGCTCTTCATCCACTCAGCGATGACCTTCATCCCTTCGTGGAAGTTGGTTTTGGCAGTGGCGGGATGAGGGAGAGGATCAGCTGGGTGTCATCGGCATATGAGACTATGTTGAGGTTGTGCGATCGGACAATGTTGGCGAGCGGTGTCATGTAGACATTGAAGAGGGTCGGGCTGAGAGATGATGCTTGGGGTACGCCGCAGGTGATCTTGGTGGCTTCGGATCGGAATGGAGGGAGGCGGACTCTCTGGGTTCTGTTGTTGAGGAAGGAGGTGATCCAGTCCAGGGCTTTGTCGCGGATCCCTGCATTGTAGAGGTGTGTGCGATGAGTGCTGGCAGACGGTGTCGAAGGCGGCCGAGAGGTCCAGGAGGATGAGGGCCGCAGTTTTGCCATTGTCCAACAGGGCCCTGATTTCGTCTGTGGCAGTGATAAGGGCAGTTTCAGTGCTGTGGTTGCTGCGGAATCCGGATTGGGATGTGTCCAAGGTGTTGTCTCTTTGAGGAATTGGGTCAGTTGTCTGTTGACTATCTTCTCGATAACTTTCACTGGGAAGGGGAGCAGGGAGATGGGCCGGAAGTTCTTGAGGTCCTTTGGGTCTGCCTTGGGTTTCTTGAGCAGGGCGTTGATCTCTGTGTGTTTCCAGATTTCTGGGACGGTGGTTGTCTCTAATGAGCTGTTGAAGATCTTACGGAGTTGGGGTGCGATAATGGAGCTCGATTTGTTGAAGATGTGGTGGGGCAGGGGTCTCTTGGTGAGCCAGAGTGGATGGTCTTAATGGTCTTGATGATGTCTTTGTCATTTATGTGGTTCCAGGAGGTCAGGCAGCCGGTGTGACTGGGGGGCGGTGGGTCTGGGGTGTCAGCGGCTGTTGGAGAGGTCTGGGAGTCGAAGCTGTCATGGATGTCTGTGATCTTACAGTGGAAGAAGGTTGCTAGAGAGTCGCAGAGTTCTTGTGACGGCCGGATGTCGTTGGAGCAGGAGCTGTAGTTGGCGAGTTCCTTCACAATGTTGAAGAGCTCTTTGCTGTTGTGTGCGTTGTTGTCGATGCGTTCCTTGAAGGAGGCCCTTTTGGCCGTTCGGATGAGTTGGTGGTGTCTGTGGCTGGCGTTCTTGAGGGCTGCCTGGTTGTCCAGTGTTTGCTTGTGGCGCCATTTCTTGTCTAGTCTTCTGCAGGTCTGCTTGGATGTCTGGAGATCGGCGTTGAACCAGATAACTCTTCTGCCGGTGCATCTGTTTGAGGGTTTCTTGATCAGGGCGAGGGTGTTGGCGCAATCGTTGATCTATTGCCTGAGGTTGCGGGTGGCTGTGTGGTCGGCTGGTGGGTTTCGGGCGAGGGTGTTGGTTAGCTGGTCTCTGGTGACCTTGTTCCAGCTGCGGTGGTGGATTCTTTGCTGGTGGTTGTGTGCAGTGGTTTTCATGAAGGAGAAGTGGATGCAGTGGTGGTCGGCTGAGGAAGACGTGGCTGCTGGGGGAGAAAATGGGTTCGAACGTGTGTCCGGCGGAATGGGTGGGTCTTGTGACGAGCTGTTGGAGGCTGAGGTTGTCCAGTAGTGTGGTGGAGTTGCTGTTGTTTGTGTTTATAGGTGTAAAGAGTGGGAAGTAATTTATTTTTAATTTATGAATTAATAATTGGTTGTTAATTAGTTTTAAATAATTAATTAATAATACATTTTGGTAATTGTGTAATACATTTTAGGTGTGTGTTGTATTTTTATAAAGGGTGGGAAGATATTTATTTTTAATTGACGAGTTAATAATTGGTTGTGAATTAATTTTAATTAATTAATTATGGTAATTGTGAAAACTAATTTTAGGTGTGTGTTGTGGTGTTTATAGGAATAAAGAGGGGAAGTAATTTGTGTTTAATTAATTAATATATAGTTGTTAATTAATGTTAATTATTTGATATTTATTTTGGGCAAGTGTTGTTTTTACTTTAAAAGGGGTAAAGGGTGGGTATAACATTTTAATTATTTAACTAATAGTTGTTAATAGTAATAGTTTTAATTGTGATTTATTATTTTATAGTTTAATTTAGGTGTGTGTTGTGGATATTATAGTGTTAAAGTGTGTAGTCAATTAATGTTTATTCGTTTTTTGATTACTAATATTTTTAATTGATTATTAATTATGGTAATGATGTAAATACATGTAATTATTCGTATAGTGGTATAGGGTAGGGAATAAAATTAATAAATGTATGTTTCAATACTTTATTTGTTTTAAATATTTTCTAGTTTAATAGACTTATTTTATTGTAAATATATTTATTATTTGAGTTTATATAATATTGTAGTTTTTTATATAATTAATATTATAATATGTGTTATTTTTATATGTTTAATATATATACATATATATTTAAAAACTGTTCATTAATGAATTTTTATTTTTATTTTAAAGTGGTTGAGTTTGAATAGTAATTTTTTTTCTCCGGCATCTAACACTTTCCCTACTGTTGCATTTACTGGAGTGGGAATGGTCCTTTTAACCCCTCCGCTATCCAGCACTTTCTCTACTGTTGCACTCACCGGATTGGGAATAGTAATTTTTATCTTTCCGCTATCCTTCACTTTCCCTATTGTTGTACTCACTGGAGTTGGAATAGTCATTTTTACCTCTCTGCTATCCACCACTTTCCTTACTGTTGCACTCACTAGAGTTGGAAAAGTATTTTTTGACCCCTCCGCTATCCAACACTTATCCTACTGTTGCATTTAGGGGAGTTGGAATACTATTTTTTACCCCCCGCTACCCAGCACTTTCTCTACTGTTGCACTCACTGGTGTGAGAATAGTAATTTTTATCTCACCACTATTCTACACGTATCCTACTGTTGCACTCGTTAGTGTGGAAATAGTAATTTTTACCCCTCTGATATCCAACTCTTTCCCTACTGTTGCTCTCACTGTAGTGGGAATAGTATTTTTTACCCCTCCACTGTCCAACGCTTTCCCTACTGTTGCTCTCACTGGAGTGGGAATACTCATTTTTACCCCTCCGCTATCCAAGACTTTCTCTACTGTTGCACTGTTTGCAGTGGGAATAGTAATTTTTACCTCTCCGCTGCCCAACACTTTCCCTCCTGTTTCACTCTCTGGAGTTGGAATAGTAAATGTAATTATTTTGTAATCCAACACTTTTTCTACTGTTGCACTGATTGTATTGAGCAATTTAAGTTTAAATATTTTTTCATAGTTTCATGTTCTAATTTATTCTAGAATGTTTTTTTTATATTTTTTAAATTATATATATATATATATATATTATTTTTATATAACTTAAAAGTTTTTAAATAAATTAAAGATAATAGTTTAATATTTTAAAGTAAATGTATATATATATTTATGTATAACATATTATGTTTGTGTGCTTATTAAGTTTATTTGTAATATTTTGTAAAAATGTATATTTAATTGTATTTATGTTGTTGAAATTAATTTTAATATTTAATATATTTAATATACCTGTTTTTATTTTATATATATTTAAATCGATATTTTTCACATCTGTATTTTTTCATCGATATTTTTGATTCAATCATTTTGTACTTACCTGTGTAGGTATGGGAGTAGATATTTTTGTAGTTTATATATTTTTTTCAATATTTTTAACATCAATATTCTATAGGTGCACCTCATTATAAAAACAAGGATTCCATTTTTCATATGCAGAACTAGACAGAGGCTCAATCAATTCCAAATTTCTCTTGCTTGGAGATTAATTTCCTTTGCATTGTTTTTAAGTGAGGCATTAGTCAAGACTTTTTGATATTGGTAACTATACATATACTTGGGAGAGTGCCCCGTGGCCTCAGGATTATGTTAGTCCCGAGCTTCGAAAATCCAAATTCCGGATTTATTAAAAGACTGGGCTGAGAGTAATCTCGAGGCGTCAATGCGCCTATTATGTTTACTGGTCAAGTACGCAAAGGTGGACCGGCAAAAAAATCTTGATGAAATAACAAGAATTAATGAAGAACTCAAGAAAGACATTTATAACACGGATAAAGCCTATATTGAAAAAACTACTAATGAAATAACTGAACGCCTAAAGAAACAGGAGGCGACAATCAAAACAAGAAAGGCTTATAAATTTGCCTGGGATGAGCAGGACTACGCTCTGGGGCAGATATACACCTTCGCGAGGAAATACGACCAGTTAAGCAAACAAAGAAAAGCAGCACCAGCCAAAGGAGTGACATCTGCACTACCTACAACTATGCCGGTGATGGATTCTGCCTTATCAGGGTCGGATATAAGTCTGGTTCCAAGCAGTGATGGCTCTGATGAGGGCGCATCCAATACTCGTGATGAAGACTTGGGCCAATTAACATTGGCGGAGGAAATAGAATACGTGAGACTCCAGAGGAAGCAAACATTGCGAGCACGTATTCCAAACTCCGCGCAGTCCAAAGGTGTAACAGAAGAGGCAAGAAACACCACAAATGCGCCAAAGCCAAGAGGGAGACAATCCAAGAAGAAACAATGGCAGAACAAAAAGCAATGAATGAGAACACAATAATTAATTTATCATCAGTACAGTTGGATGAGGCAGAAAAACAATTACTCTCATTGGGTCTATCATTCTGCCCTGAGAGTAATTTTAATTATTGCAACACCAGGGTGGATGTCTTTAAATACATCAGAAAGATCAAGCTCAAAAAGTATTATGCCATAAAGAGGAGCACGAGTACTAAAAACAGCAAAGAAAAAGACAAAAGTGCTAATCCCAGTGGCTTGGCAGCTAGAGACATTACCTTGATGAAGACAATGCACCAACTGCACATGGATATGGACGATACCATTGGCACACAAGACATGGCCGATTATGAAGAACTAGATGTGGCACAAACAGCAGGCACCCCTTTTAAACCAGCATCAACGTTTGTCCCCAATATGCCCAGGGATGCTATTGATGTTTACGCTGATAGACTTGTCAATGAACTTAAAAAACTTCAAATCAAGACTATGAAGCAGCACAAACATCAAGATCACAGAATGAGAGCTTATAACACCCTTATGGACAAGTTAAAAAAGGACACCAAGATTGTTGTAAATCAATCAGACAAGGGTGGCAATATAGTGCTCTGGGCTTAAGTGGACTACATCCAAGAAGCATATCGCCAGCTCAATGACCTTACCTGTTATAGTAAGATCGATTTTAGAGCAGCCAAACTCATAGAGGAATCATATGCCAAGAAATTACACCAATGGAAAAGGGATGGATTGATATCGAGGGATGAACTGAAATTCTTGCATAAATCACACCCAGTGTTACCTAACATATATTTCATCCCGAAAGTCCACAAACAGACAACAACAGTGCCAGGCAGGCCGATCGTATCTGCCATAAACAGTGTTTTTGAAAACACTTCAAAATACATTGACTTTTATCTGCAAGACTTTGTTCTCAAGTTACCGGCATACCTCAAGGACACCACTGAATTTCTATATAAACTCAATCAATGTACTTGGTCTGAAAGTTACCTCCTTATCACCATGGACGTTGCCTCACTCTATACGAGTATTGATCATATGGACGGCATCAGAGCGGTAAAATATTATCTTGAACAAAGACCCATTGAGTTCCATCGCCATAACATGATGCTTTTATCCATGTTGGAGACGTGTTTAAATAATAATGTCTTCGTATTCAATAATGAGGTATTTAAACAGCTAAGAGGGGTAGCCATGGGGGCATGCTTTTCCCCTACCTACGCGGGGCTCCACGTGGGTTGGTGGGAGGAGCATGTCCTCAGGGTTGCTCATGAAACATGGTGGAACAACAATATCATTAAGTATTGGAGCTATATTGATGACATTTTCATCATATGGCATGGCAGCGTCCTAGAAGCTGAAACATTTGTTGCTGACATCAACAAAAATCAAATGAATCTTAAATTTTCAGCAGAAGTTAGGAAGGATGAAGCAACATTTTTAGATGCGCATGTAAAAATTAATGATGGCAAAATTACAACTAGCCTGTATAGAAAATCCACTTCGGGGAATACCATCCTACATGCCCACAGCTTTCATCCCAAACACACTATAGCTGCCATTCCCTATGGAGAGTTTTTAAGAATCTACAGATCATGTAGTACAGTAGAGGAGAGAGATCATCATCAAGAGGAGTGTAGACATCGGCTCCTAGCGAGGGGTTATGATAACAGGAAACTACTTTCCAGTATAATTAAAGCTAACAGAATGGACCGCCAGGAACTTCTTGATCCCCTCAGATCTAACATCAATGCCTCCTCCAATGAGGTATATGATACTAATACTATTCGTCTTATAACTGGCTACAGTCGTCAAGCAAAGGAAATAACAAGAATGATAAAACGCGAATGGCCCATCATTTTAACTGACAATGTCCTCAAGGACATTATGCCACAGTCCCCCACCATTACTTTTAGAAGAGCGTATTCTATGCGCAATGACTTAGTCAGCAATAGCCCGGAAACACCTTTAGAGAACTGGCTATCTCCCCGCAAAGGATTTTTTCGCTGTATCAGTTGTCGGGCTTGTAAATTCGGTGCAAACACCAGATCTTGCCTGACACCATTTGATACTAAACCAATCATGCTAAAATCCCATTATACATGCCGCACGGAGTTGGCGGTCTATGTATTGAGATGCAGTTGTGATCTCATGTATGTGGGAAGCACAAAGGGGGCAGTATATTTGCGCATTCTCCAACATCTAAGGGCTATAGTAAATGCGGACCCCACGTATCCAGTTGCTCGGCATTTTCAACAAGTACACAAACAGAATTTAAATCATCTGAAGTACTTTGTTATTGATGCCATCATACCGAGCAAAAAAGGTGGGGATAATGAGAAACGTTTACGCCAATTAGAGTCTAAGTACATTGTCATGCTAAATAGTAAACATCCGGGGGGATTGAACACAGGGGAGGACCTTCGCAATTTCCTGTAGATACAAGCAATGTCTAAACATCCTACATATGCAACTGCATGAATCTTGCTTTTTGTAAATGGGACGAGCAGAATTTGTATACCTATTGCACAGTCTGATTGTAGATATAGTATATACGTTTCAGGGTGACCATGTTTTGCTACATTCATTAATGTCCTGTCTAACTATACTTAGAATCTTAGATTTATGAGAAGAAATTATTTGGGCATTTAGAGTTCTTCATATGAATTTATTACTTATATTTTATAATCACAGCACTTTATTAGCACAAATCACATATTTTCAAGGCTCTCACGTTATTTAGATGAGATGTTCCTTTTTTAGCCTTCACTCATGCTAGGAGTGTCTGATAAGGAAATATACCATCATCAATAAGGTCAGTCAATGTTGGGTTTAACCACAAGTAATTGTGATTGTTTACAAACAATAGGGTACGTAGGAGGAAGGTCTTGATCAATATGACCACACTACCATTGTAATGCCCAATTTTATCATGATCTGGTTCGAGTGTATACTAACGTTCTTATCATGAGGTACCTTTTGGTACAGTATATAGATGGAACTAGCTCGATAACCGATTACATGAGAATATGGAGTCCAGGCATACTCTTCATGGTTACAGCTTTGTTTGTTTTTGTATTTGTACAGATAATACCCAACACCAACTGTGTGTTTACATAATCATTTTATGTTATAACACGTATTGCATTGCAATCTATGGTGCATTATTTTTCCTGCAACTATGCTTTATTGCGCCCTGCCTACATGCATGCATTGTGATTAATTTGTATATAACATGAGTATTTGTACAGATAATTATGTATGCACGGACGCATCAATGCGAGTAACATTAGCGTTTAGAACATGGATAAATGCTTTAAGTTATTCATAATGTTGCATTTTGATTAGATTTGATTTGATATGATCCTATGCAGTAACATGTCATAGAACCTATGAGTTGATGGACATGGTAAACATTTGTTACTCGCCTGTGACCATTGTAATATGGCGCCCACGAATTGGGATCGGTATGAGACTTAGAATGTTAGTCCACCGTTTATGTCTACTAGCATTTGGAAAGGCGCGAAATTCCAATGCTTACCAAACCTGTATAAACATGACCTCCGCATTATCCGCTCATCAGTGAGCAAGGACGCATGTCCAAAACGCGTCTGATGACTGGCACCACCACCTCCATTTCATGGAATAAATAACTCTCAAATTGAAGACTGGCTTGCAGTGATTATTTCTTGGAGTCTGTGTACCTGTACGCTGGCTGACGGCTGCAGCCGGCGACTCGTTGGAGTTCCATATACTTAAATATCTGCACTTTCAGCCAGCCCTCTTCATCCATTGGGCTGTTGTTGTGTCATTGACCATTTGTCTTCTGCCCCTTAAATCACACAGCAGTGGGGCAATGGGTCAGCCCACTTTAGTCATTGGCTGACTTCCCCATGAGTGGTGGCATGCCGCCCGTTCACAAGGAGCACATCAGCACACATAGTCAGTCCCTTCGGTGCCGGACTACTGCAGCTGGGTGCTTTTTGAGGCCCCAAAAATATTTAGCTTTTTAAAAATTGTTTGTATGTATTGGTGAAACCATGGCAACACAAGCATTGACAAAAGATGTCAGCTAATGTCAGACCGATTGTCTTTGCCAGTGCATGCATTACTAGTGCACACGCAATGTGCTGATGGTAAAAGACCCGATGGAAGTGCAGAGAATTATAATGACATTCGACAGATTTCTTTAAGAAGCTAATGAGCTTATTTGCACCTTTCCCCGTATAAAACCTGCAATACAAACTTGAAAGGGCAGAGGTCCCAATAGAGCTTTTCTTACCACAGTAAGAGACATAATAAAATCTGATAATTAGAGATGTGTTTCCATTATTTACCTTTGGAACGAGAACCCTTTCCTGCCCTGCTTCAGCCCGCGTTTCTTATAATTAGCCCCGGGTGCCCCGTTTATTTTGCATTGTTTATTCAGTTTGGTCTATTGCCTGCCTCCTAAAAATGTAGAGACACCCGGGGTGAAAAAACATAACCACGCGGAGAAAATGTCCATTTATTTGACTGGCTGCGCTTTAATTCAGTGATGTAGAGCACATTGAGGAAAAATCAAGTTTTCCTTTAGAATTTGGAAAAAACATTTAATTTTAAGGCACATGTGTAGACTAGGGTCATCGAAAATAGCGCATTTCTGTAGAAAAAAATATTCATAGTGTTTTTAATGGAACAAGCGGCGTATACCTTAAGGGAATTATTTTGATACAATTGAATGTGTTTCGGTCGCGACGCCATGGAATGAGTTCCTTGGGGAGGGAGCTCTTGTCAGAATGACATGACATAAAGTCACAGCAGCCGAGGGAAGTCATCTGTTGTTCTTCTAGGCAGCCTGGAAGGCACGCGCTGTTGCTGAGACCATCACAATGCTGGTAACTGTTTAACCAGGGAGCTCGGGTAATGTGGAGTGACAAGGGACTGACAAACTGCATGAGGCATCTCTGCTCAGCGATACAGAGAGCAGTATCTCACTGTGACTGTTACGAGTCAATGAAAAAGCGCAGGTTTTATGGTGATGTAGGCATCAATTTCCGAGAGGTGCGGCGGATTATGCATGCTTAGCTTAGCAGCAACAAGTTGCTGGATGGAATGCCTGAATTAATCGCAATCACTGCATTTCAGTCCGCCATTTTTTGCCCACCACACACTACTCTAGACAAACACCTACCTGATGCAAATCAGTACCAACGCTGTCACTGGTTGGAAGTCCACTCTAAGGCCAGAGCTGTTAGATTAAAACCCCTCCAGAAGATACCACACGCCACCCAAGACTGGTTTTGCCCTCCTTGGAGCTTGTCTGCAGGGTACAGTTTGAGTTCTCTGGCAGTGAGCTTGATACCCTTGTCTGGGTATACCAATCAAATGACGCCGTCACCCACAACAACAACAAGGTGGGGGATGGAATGCTAGAATTAATCTCAGCCACTGGTAGTCGCATTCCAGTCCATCATTTTTTACCCATCGGGCCACTATAGACAAACACGTGCCTTATGAGCGTCAGTATCGACCTTGCTCCTCATTGGAACAGAAGGTCCTAAACTGCCAGACGAAGGCCTCTCCAGAAGGGACCAAAAGCAACCCTAAACTACACAGTGCCACATCAAGGCATTTCTGTGCAGCAAAGAAGTTAGTGAGATGGAACTGAGGAATTTGAAGATGGTGAGAGAGGTGGTGGGGGGGTCAACTAGTCGGTTTCCTGTCCTCTTGCTGCCCATCTGGGGATGCAAGTGGCAGTGTCACTCTGGTAATATATAATATAATGAACTGTTGGTCAAGTGCCTGAAATGAGAAGAGTCTCTGGTAATATACTTCCCTGGGTGCTAGGCAGTCACCATGTGTCCCTTAATAGACACCCCTTGGAAAGGTTCCGCATCAAAAGGAGTATCACATTTTCTATTCTACATTTGTCGAACAAGCACTGGATCTCCTCTCTTAAAGATGATGCTCTGTGAATTTCGTCTTTTCTCAGCATAAACTGTCCTCTTTTGTTTGTTAACCAAGTTCTTCTCATGAGTTGTCGTCTCATCTTTCTTTCTCTGATTGGTCCATTAAGACAACTTGGTTTTCATTGCTCTCCTGAACATCAAAGTTGCAGGACTTTCACCTGTGGTTGAGTGGGGTGCTGAAAATAAACTCTCAAGGTAGAATTCAATACAGTTTTCAAAATGGGCTTCTCAAGAGTGGCATGCTGCATTGCTTTCTTTAGCACACTCATAAAATACTCAACACGTCCGTTGGCTTGTGGCCACAGAAGTGGCCACAAGCTGAACTATCGACTATTGAAAGGCGGGTCATTGTCAGACTTCACTATGGCTGGAACACCCCATGTCACAAATATGCCATCTAGTTTTTCAATGACTCCTAGAGTTGTAGATGAAGGGTCTTCAATTAGTGGAAATCGTGAGTATTCATCGTGAGTATTCATCCATAAGCACCAATAGAGGTTGTCCATTGTGGAGTGGATCGAAAAAGTAAATGGCTATTTTCTCCCATGCATGCTTCTGGAGTTCCAACATGTTCAAGGTGTGGTGAATACATTTTTTCGAATGGCAGTTGCATAAATGACTGGTCTTTAAATCCTTTTTAACCCTGTCATCAAGGTAAGAAAACCAAACTCAGTGGAGAGCTCATTTTGTGGCAAATATTCCACTTTGTCCTTCTTGCGCTACCTCAATTATTTTCTGTCTCAGACTCTCCAGAATTAGGATTCTCGGCCCTCGAAATATAACTCCTTTCTGAGTTATGGACAGTTCATCCTTAACATTTTTGTACTTTTAATATTCACCATCATTAGTGAGTGGTTGAGTGTGTTGGTTCCATGACTGATGTGTCATTATAGTGTACAGCTTTCAAATGTTACTATCGTGGCTCGTGGCAGTAATTAGCTGAGCTAACAAAACGGCGGCTGGGGTATTAGATTTTACCATGAAGTTGATATAACATCAGCCGTCTTGAATGTAGTACTGTGACCTTGTATAGGGACTTTGGAAAAGTAGTCAGCAGGGCTCTGATCCTTCCCTGGATAAAGTACAATGGTGTAATCATACTCTTGTAACTTTGGTCTACATCATTTGATGCGAGGAGGCCTTTTAGCCATTGGATTTCCAAATATATTTAGTAAAGCTTGATGAGTTACCATCATAAAAGGTTTTATATACAGGAATATATGGAAATGTTCACAGTTCCATACCACAACTAAGCTTTGTTTCTCAGGTTGTGAGTAAGCCTGTTCTGTTTGGGACAAACTTCTACTTGTGTATGCCACAATATGCCTTTGAGTGTCCATCGTGCTGTGCAAAGATAGCACCTAAAACGACTGGGCTAGTAGGAACAACAACCTCTATATGAAGCTTCGGATTAAAACATGCCATTTCAGTGTTGTTCTCAATGTCTTGTTTAATTTTCTTGAAACTTTTCTCACTTTTATGTGACAATGAAATGAAACAATTTTTTTCATCAAGTCTCTCAGCAGAGCACTTACAGTTACAAAGTCTTGTATGTAACCTGAACAGTAACTGGCGATGCCAATAACTGAACGCACCATGGGAATTTTTCCTGGGGATCTGCATTTGTAAGCAAGATCTGGTGTCATACCCCCATCAGAAAATATATGGACAATGAATTTTAGCTTTGTCTTATGGAACTCATACTTGTCTGCTTTCAAAGTGAAACCTGCATTGGCAAGTAATCTCCATTCTTGTGTAAGAGCTTTATTGTATTCTTTTTGTGTAGTTCTGTAAACCAATATGTCATCACTGTAATTGAACTCATTCATGACAGGCTGTATGATATGTCAAGCTACAGATTGAAACAGTTTTGCAGCGGATGACACACCAAAACATAGTCTTTTGTATTGGAACAGAGCAACGTGTGTAGAAAAGTTTTTAATGTACCTACAATCTTCCTCAAGTTCTAACTGATGATAACCTTTATTTTACTCAAGACAAAATAAGACCTTTGATTCATTTAATTGCATTACCATGTCAGCAATGTGTTAACCTGGATGTCGTTCTCGTTCAATTGCCATATTAGCTTGACGCATGTCAATGCATATGCTTACAGCTCCTTCACTGTCTATTTTGGGAACTTCTTATATGAGAAAAATCCATGGCATTGGACCAGTGAAATGCTCAATACTATCATGCTTATGTAACAATTCAGGTTCTTTCTCAACAGCTTCTTGAAAATTTAAAGTAATTAATCTATATCTTTGAGCAACAGGACGGATGTCCTCATAATATGCAACTTCTTTCATAGTATAACGTTTTCCCAAACAATGAAATAACAAAGGGAATTGACTTACTATTTCCAGGTCAGCGTTCATGTTGTAATTCACAGAAATCAGTCCCAAGTCAGCAGCAGTGCTAAAACTGAGTGGAAAGGCACTGGACACTGTGCCTTGAAGCACATGGATGGCTGATTGTACTTTTGTTTTCTTGTGTTTCATTGTCAACACAAATGAACCGTGAGTTTTTAAGGGCATCAATGAAGTCCATGTACACAATTTGGTGTTTGATGCGGCAACGAAGATAATTCATTTTATCTCTCTTCAGACATAATCTTTATCCATGCACCACTGTCGATAATGAAAGACATTGAACAACCATTTATTTTCAGTGTAATTTGTTGACAATGTTTCAATGACTTCTGTGCTTTGGCATATTGATCTTTCTTTGATTGATAATTTTCTTCACAAGTGGCCAAACCAGCATGATCACACTTTCTTGAGGTAAACATCGACATGGCATAATTATTTTCTTCACTTTCACTTGATATTGATAGAGAAAAACTGTTTGATGATGATTTAGATGATGATCAACATCATTCAGTGTTGATTTGTCTTAATTGATGTCGCTGTTTGGAATTTTGCGTGCGCATCGAACGTTGTTTTTGGAACGTTCTGGCTGCCTTTTTGTCTTTGTGCCGTGATGCACTTACGTTTTCCTTTGCCTTACAAACCATCACATGATTCTCCTTCCCGCAGCCTTTACATATCTGCTCAAGTGTGGAACATTTACCTTCATGTGGAAACGAAAATCCACATCTAAAACACACCTTCCTTTTACGTGTAGACATCAGTTTGTATACATCAATCATTTGTATTGGCTTACTTTCCATGTTCATGATGGATTCATTCTGGGCACCTCCAGCCTCAATGTCAGCAGCTTGTCTATCGGCAGGCACATCAGCTTTGGCAGCCATTAACACTCGCTACAGACTAAGAGTTTCTCTCAGCATTCGTATTCAGAATTAATCTGTCAAGCATCCATCAATAACTCCCAGACACATAGCTTCTTCACCATCAAATTAATTGAACTTACAATGTCTGATGAATGTATCGAGTCTCTCCATAAATTCATCAATGGTTTCATCAGCTTTCAGTTGTTCCTGATTAAAGAAGTATCTTTTGTAATCAACATTTGGCATTGGATTAAACTTGAGAGCCAACACTTCTTTAATATGACGATATGTGACTTTTTCATTGGTTTGCAGCATTCTCTTTATGACTTCTTTTACACCTGAAAGGTTTTTAAGATCGCTTGATAATCTTTTTGGTATCAATCCCTTAAAGTGCATCAATAAAATCATCAAATGTCTCTATCTAAGCAGTCTATAATCGCCAATATTTTGTCATTTGGTGGTATCAAATAGAGGTGGTTGTTTCAGGAAAGTGGCAGTGTTGTAGCAATTTCTGGGAGTGGCTGACATTAAGGGCGGAGCTCTTTCCAGCTCCCTTGTCTGTTCATCTTGAACCTGTTCATGTGAACCACCTTGAGATGTGCTGACCTCTGGATCATGCTTGATGACTTTTGAAGTGATGGTCTAAGTCTTTGCCTTCATTCTCTTAACCCTCCACAGTTCTGACAACATCTTTGGCCAGTTCAGAGTGTCACCAGCTTAGTAAACACAACCCTTGTGCCACCTGGGTTGCGGCACCGGGCACTGATGTCGTACCGGCTCAACTTACACAGGTTTTGGTGAGTAAATATCTGTTTTATTCTGCAGCATCTCTTTCCACGCTTGTTGTCTTCACCACTTTCTAATTGTAATGTTATCTTACATTTTGTGGTTATTAATAGCTGCTCTTTGAAAACTTGGTTGTATCTGCCTTTAGCCTTCAGACTCCGTATTACATCTGTATATTGAGTAGCAGCGCGGTACCTTTACGTATGGTCAACAGGTTCTCGGTCATCGATACAAAGATTTCTTTGCAACGCTTTCATAATTTTTAACTTCTTTATGGTGGCTGGAGCTGCGCTTTGACTCCACATGCTTTAGGCGTTGGTTCCTCACTTCGAATGCAACACACGTGGCCCGCATGAGCAGTTTGCTTGGACAATGGCAAACTCCTGGGAGAGCACTGTCAATCTTCAGATTACTTATCTCCTAAGTAGTCACCAGTTGTAGCGTCCGACTCAGCCTCAGAACCTGCAAAGGACTACGTAACACATGGAGCTTAGTAATACACATTTTTATCCTACTGTCTGTAACTGCGAACTAAACATTCTAAACCAGCCTCCAGTGCATTCTGCTCTAACACTTACATCATAGTTCTACAGAGTCCATCTGGAGCCAAAAGAGTCCCATCATTTCAAATTTGCAAGGCACTACCGAGGGGGCATTATTTCCGAGGGCCCTTGTTATTTTAGTGTCCCACCCTAGTGCTACAGAATGTACTTATAGATATTCAAGCAAGCCTGCCCTGTTTATTGATAGCAGCTAACATGGCTAAAATGACTAACTGGCTCCAGATGCTCCCCTGAACATATTTCTTTAAACTTAGAAATGGTATTTGTGATAAGTGAGGATGAGGTGACATTTTGATCCGGTCTGCACAAAAAAGTATCACATGCTTGGGCATTGATGAGTGGTGAATTACGTTTTACACCCACAAAGAGCACCAGGCTACACAGTTAATTTGCCACAACTAGGAATATTGGTATGAATCATCACCTCCTATCTTCTGCTATTTTGGATGGCAACACTTACCAGCAATGCCCTTATGTGGAGCATTCTCCTTAGTTTAAGGGGAGAAGTGGTAGTTGATGCCAGATCTTGTTAGACTATGCAGCACAGCGTGTGGTTAATTTTATTAGCACCACACTGGGAGGCTAACATTCCACTTACACTTCTAGGGCGAGCATCACTATGCTCTTTTAGCAATAATAATCCAAGTACAGAAGTTAATCAGCACTGCTTCTTCTGAAGTAAAATTTTTCCAAATTAGTAATGTGGCCACTTATCCAAATATAGCCAAAAATGAATCTTCAAAGTGGTTGTGGCCTCTATGATACCAAATGTGTTCCTCAATGATTTGTTTATAAAGTGAGTTAATTGTAATATTATGGATATGCAGAGGTTATTCTGGAGGGCACCTGAGTGCAGAGAGGACCAGAGTATGCAAGTTGCTCCAAAGGATCATACAGCACATGAAACAAGGGTGGAAATTTAGCAATGAATTAGTGGAATTGTAGCGAGCCAAGTGTGTGTGGCGGGGGGTGTAATACAGATAGATAGGAGAGTGGGTTGGTTGAAACACATTATACATTACTTGCTTCCTACCTGATGCGGGTAGCAAGTGTCATGGATACATAAAAAGAATCATTGATTACAATTGTGACAAAAAGGAAGTGTATTTGAACTGCATAAGGAAAAGTGCCAGAAGTGTGAAAATATTTGTTAAAAGTACCGGAGCAATAAAAACAAAAGCAGGGGAACTTCAGTTTGTGCCTACTCATGTGCACCTCAGCATCAGACCTGGAATTGGTTAACCCTGAAGAAGTGGGGATTGACGCTGGTTAGCACTATTCAAACAAGGCACCATGTAAATGAGTTCCATGTCTAGAATGTGTTTACAATGGGATGAACTTATAAAAAAACCTAAAATATAGTTCCACAAGGGCACAAGTTGTAATTTTTTATTTCTCCTGCAGACATAAAAGGGTCAGATACCTAAAATCAAATCAGTTTCTCTTTTAGAGTTATGCTAGTGAAAACCTTAGGGAAATCTCTCTCTCAGGGGGCTGAATGAAGATGACTTGGTCTTTATTAGTGCTTGAAAAGACCACACATTTACTCATTTATCACTTCAAAGGAAATTTGACTATAAGTAAAAACAGTGTTTGAAATTGGGTTACTGATTGAGGAAGTTAAACTCTACTCATGCAGCAACAACAATTTGTGTCAGGTTGAAGTCACAAGCAAGCCCCAAATTAGCCTGTTCTTAACCCTCTGGTAGCTTGGCCCAAAAGCAGTCAAGATTAACTTAGAGGAAAAGTGTAAAGTATTTATGCAGCACTTCACATAGTAATAAAATGAAAACAAAACACATGAAAAATTCCAGACCAATTTAGAAAAATAGAGTGAAATTTGACAAATTATTTGACACCAAATGACAAAATTCCAATTAGTCGATTTAAAAGATTTCAGGTAAGTACATTGTCTAAAAACAAAAAAGCGCTACTCACTGTTATCAAGTCGTGCAAGACTTGGTGAAAGTTACAAGTTCGGGCCTACCTCAATGGAGCACCAGCCATATACATGGACCAGGTTCGTCCAGCTGAAAGAGTTACCATCAAAGGTTCGACATGAAGAGTTCCATTTGCCGTGGAGGGGGCTGCGAGGAGCAGATAGAGCCTGGCAGAAGGTTGCCGATTTGGCGTGAAGATCAGGCAGGGCATGAGGAATGTCTTTACTGGAGCTTCACATTGGCAGTCACTGAGAGCTACTGATGCTGTAGACCGAAGTGCAGATCTTGCATTGCTGAACATCACTGGCGGTCGCTGTGGCATGAAGAGTGGGGTTCACCAGAGCTTCGCATTGGAAGATGTCGCAGACAGCAAGATCTTGGCATGAATAGGCTTGTTCATGGTCTACAAAGATCCAAAAACTTCAAGATTTCTTCTTTTCTTTGGGAGCTCAACTAATGTCCCACCAAGGGCCCAGGACCTGAGGGGCACCTCTGGGGGCCAGCAACTCACTACAGGGCTCAGGCAGGTCCAGTTGCAGGTTCTGGCAGCCCGTCAGCTGAGCAGTTGGAGGCAGCCTCTGGAGCTTGTTCTGTCCCTTTCGCTTAGAACAGGAGGTCAGTCAGCTGACCCTTGGAGTCACTTGAGCATGGTATGAAGGGTGGGGGTGCGGTCTTCCATCTCAGCAAGCAGGGCAGCAGGCAGTAGGGCAGCAGAGTACCAGGGCAGCAAAGTAGCCTTGCGTCTGTCAGTAAAACAGCACAGCAGTCCTTCTTCTGTAGTATTTTCAGGTGCAGAGATATATTGAAGAGTTGGGTCTGAGGGTCCATTATTTTTACCTGGTGCCTACTTTGTAGTAAGAGAAGGTTCCGGACGTTTCCACCCCCAGAGGTGTTTGGAATGTCCTTCCTCCCGGCACTGGCCCCAGCTTGTCTATGGTCACAAAAGACTAATGTCAAAACCCTCTGTGAGTATGCTGGGCAGAGCCTTTGTGATGTGCAAGTATGGTAGGAGACAGCTCTGTCCCCTCATCAAGTTATAGATGGTCCATTCTGCCAGCTACTATTTTCCTTTGTCTCACTGTCTGGCAGCAATACACAAAGACCACTGCCAGCTACAACTACTCATGTGGCCCAGGATACAGGCTGCAGGTACCAACGCTGGGTAAAGAAAATGCCAGCTTTCTAAAAGTGGCCTTTTCAGAACTGTGACTTAAAAACCACCTTTAGCATGTAGGAGGGTTTTGAATTTCAAATATTTCGATACCAAACTCGAGATTCCTACCTGCTCCCAATTGTAAGTTATCACTTAAATATAATAAATTCACTCAATGTTGTCCAATTGGAGAGGCAGGCCTTGCAGTAATGAAAAACGAATGTAAGAGTTTTTTCACTACCAGAACATGTAAAAGATAAAAGTACATGTTCAACATTTTAAATACACTACACCCTGCTCTTTGGGCTGTTTAAGGCCTACCTTAGTGGTGGCATATATGTATTAAAAAGAAAGGTTTAGGACTGGCAAATGGGTTATTTTGCCAGGTCGAAATGACAGTTTAAAATTGCACATACAGGCTACAATGGCAGGTCTGAGACATGTTAAAGGCTACTTAAGTGGGAGGCACACTCAGTGCTGCAGGCCCACTAGCAGGATTTAATTTACAGGCCCTGGGTACCTGTAGTACCACTTTACTAGGGGCTTACCAGTAAATTAAATTTGGTTATTGGGTGTAAGCCAAGTTCACCATGTTTAAAGGAGAGAGCACATGCACTTTAGCACTGGTTAGCAGCGATATAGTGCACAGAGTCTTAAGAACAACAAAAAGGAGATCAGCAAAAATGGAGGATTAAGACAAAATGTTTGGGGGAAGACCACTTTAGGGATGACAGGTCTAGCAAGTAGGCCTTTGTTTATTGTCTCTTATCATATATTATGAACACTCCAGAATACAAACAAAATAACATGACAGACCCTATAGAGGCCAGCACTGGCATGAAGTGGGTGTGATGCAGACCTATAGGAAAGCAATTACCCTGTGTTTGTTTGGGGCTGACCCTGCTATCAGCAAAGGGGTTGCTTATGTGTACAAGGGGATGTTGTCATGGAAATGAAGGAATTTACCCTTTTAAATGGATATTTATTGTGACACCAGCTGTTATTAGATATTTCAGAAGGTGCCTTTTAGTCTCTTCTTCTAAAGAGCAAACAGCATCTTTGTTCCTTGTGCAGGGGGTACACTTCTGTAAATGCTTCCCAATCGAGTTAAAAATGATGAAAGGTAAAAGAGAGGATTCAACTGAAACAAGCATTTGCAATGCAATAGGTCTCGCATTAGGAAAGTTTGAGCTATTGGTATTGTAAATGACAATTTTTTTATTTATGTGTTGGTTTTGAAAATAGCGAAATTAATAGCATTGTCATTTACAATGCCATTAGTTTTAACTTTCGCAAATGTGACACCTATAGCATTTGTAATGCAATATGTGTTGTATTTACGTGACTTAGATGTATTGATATTACAAATAACAATGGCTTTTAATTTTTTTTAATAATTAATACTTAAATAAAAGTTATTGTCATTTATGATGACAATAGCTTAAACTTTTGTAAATAACTTTTGTGAAGATTATGTTCAGTGTATTTACGCTGTAATGTTTCGATTTGTGGAAAATCAGGGACATCCAAAGTGAAAACGAATCCTCATTTGACTAGACTTGGGGCCACTTGGATAGTCAAATGAATAAAAAGGCTGGTGTTACACACGCAAAGGGGGCAGAGTGCCTGTGTTCCTTCTGTGAGGCCAACGGATCATAGATTGATGTTTTCCCTGCACGTGAAATATGTCAATAGTTCACTTGTGCCAGTCATGAAGAGCACAAGTGCACTCCCCGAGCGAATCTATCCTCTGTGTCCGGCTGCCCACAGCTACGGGATGATAGATAGCGATACAACCCCCATATGGCAGAGCTCGCAGCGCCACAGTTTCCTAAAGTAAAAGCGGCATGAGAAACTAGAAACTCGCATTACAATAATGGACGCCACGGCTTAGTAAAGCGAAAGCACCGCCGTGTACTGTATGAAGTTACATGTGGTTAACTGCAAGAAAAGCGCATGTCTGTTTTACGCTGTAATTTTTCGATTTGTGCAAAATCAGGGACATACAAAGTGAATAAATGCAGTACCAGTACTAGAAAGTAAACAAAAAGAGGACTTTCTGAGCTACACTGGCAAGGTGAAAAGAGAGACCAACCTGCTGTTTTCTTGATATTCTGGTACTTGTAGTTTTAATTTTATTCCTAAATGCAGATTTACAAACACTGTTCCAGGACCCATAGAAAATCGGACTGACTGAACTACCCATGCCCGACATCAGCAAATTGTAATCTATGAAAACAAGTTAATTTGATGCACATTCACATGCTGGCTTTAGCAAAAAATGTATCACTAACTCAAGCAACAAATAAAAGTTCTGGCTGGTTATAGTTTTCCTGCAATTCAGTACCCTTATTTTAAAATCAATCATTTCAAGTAAAGTTATAATCTAAAGCTATTTCTGATGTAAAACATCTAGATAACCGGAGCAGCAGCTACGGTCGGTGAGATCACATGCTGTCACCCTCTAAGGAAGCAGCATTCCCGGTGAAAGATCTGGGGGCGCCTCCCAGCTGACTCTTCGCCTGAGTTCCCGTGCTTGCAAGGCAATGTGATATTTGGTAAAAAGAGTCTGGCGGTGACTTATGCCTTCTAGCATGAAAGTCTGGCCTCATGCCGAAAATTACATTGTGCAAAGAAAGTGCATTATGCAAACCTCTGTATTAACTCGTGCACCCGCAGGCTGCGTTCTTTCCTGCAGCAGTGATAGTAGTGAGTGACATGGCGGAAGTGATTCAAAGGGCAATTGAGGGGTGGGGCTACATAAGATCTACTCCACTGCATGCCCCAGAGCCTAACCCTGCTCGGTGTACATTTGAGAGCGCCGTTCGGTCTCACATGAGGGGGCGTGGTATCTTAAGTTGCGTCGCTTTGGGAGGCAAGATAATAAATAAAAAAGCCCAGCCATACTGAAAGAAAGGCGTGCGCTGCCTTGTAGAAAGTGACATTTAAGGGAGACTGCTGTGAGGAAAAAAGCCCCGCCCGCCATTGTTTGTATGCGCCGTGCTTTGCTCAAACATGAAGCACAGCGCCCAGGCGATGGGGAGTGCACGCTCCCAGAGCCTAACCCTGCTCTGTGTACATTTAAGAACTCCGTGCGGTCTCTCATGAGGGTCGTGGTATCTTAAGTCGCGCCGCTTTGGGAGGCAAGATAATAAATAAAAAAGCCCAGCCATACTAAAAGAAAGGCATGCACCACCTTGTTCAAAGTGAAAGGGGCTGTGGCTTGCGGTGAGCTACTCGTAAATGCCCACGCAGTGGTTTGAGGTGCCCGCCACATCCAGAACCGGTCATAAGAAAAATTGGCCGTGAAAGTGATCGCGTGCACGTCACACACGCGGTTGTGCACGTGATAGTACGCTGATCTACGGCAAAAGAGCATTTCCCAGAGCACGTACTAGAATCTGGGCCAGACCAGTGCATGCGCTGGATCAGGCCAATACCTAAAAAGCAGGAGTAAAACACAAGAGGAGTGAAACAAACCACTAATTAACCCAAGACCCCACCTCCACGGAAAGTAATTGTGTTAAAAATCTGTAAACCATAGTCATACGTGAGGGTTACAACAAAACCACAAAAGTGCCAAAAAGAATGAGAATCTGGAATGTGCATGTGAACATACCATGCATGAAAAATGAGGCCACCCATACAACAACGAAGTGAACAAGGCAATAAACTGTGCCCGATACCTCAGAAGGGCAAGGTCGAATGACATCTAGTCCTGCTATCTGGTACAAAGATCTACATGGGCATGAGATCTGTGAGGAAACAAGTATAGAGAGGAACGGTGTCAGAAATACATGTACGGGATCCTCACTGTCAGAGAGACAGGGCAACGCGAGTACTAAACTCGCCGAGACCAACTACTAAAAAATTTACAATCTGTAAGAAAACAAGTGCAACAAGGCAGTACTGAAAGAGCCGCAGCCAGAAAATGCTTTGTAATGAGCAAAAGTAGAGAGCGAGAGAACATAAAAAAATAACTAGTTAAAAATTAAAGTGATGTCAGTCAGCCACGCACTTATGTCAAGTGTGTAAAGTCGCATTGGGAGTCAAGTTACTCAAGTTGTGAATGAAAGAAGGAACAGAGAGGAGGAAAGGTGGGAGGGAACACGGCCTGGGGGAAGCTGGCTGGGGAGGGGGAGGAGAAATCCAAGTAAGGCTGTGTGCGGGGAGAGAGAGGGGAGGTGCTGGAGCTGGGGAACAGATGGCCGTGAAAGTTTATGGCCCAAAAGCACGTGCCTGTGGCCACGTGAACTCGAAGAAAACCGCACCAAAAAACCCTTGGTTTGACGAGTATTTTGAGCACTTGAATTCTCTCCATTTTCCATTCCTTCGGAATGGAAAAGGCGAGACCTAAAAACACTTTCCTTCCATGGGTGTTCTTTGATATTAGCGACAACCGTCGCCAGCAAAGAGCGTCCACCAGGTTCATCGAACACCTGGACATAGTAAAATAAAAATGTACCTGCTTTGCCCAGAAGGGAGATTTGTGGGAAAATAACAAGATCACGTGTGCCTGTGGGTTACAACTGGCTATTACCAGCGGAGCAGCGTAGGGGGTAGCACAGAGGTAATTTCATCCCGAGCCTATTGCGAATTTAGCAACAACACCCCATACGTTCTTTTTATGCTCATGAAGCAAGACAACTTGAAACAATAGGTCATGCAACTGCATGTTCCTTTACCGCTGTAGGTACATTATAGCCTTAGTTTTCCTTTAAAAACACTGTAAATAGTCTTTCACTTTTTGGTTAATTATACACCAATTAGAAAAACGTGAGTAAGGTGGGGAAGTTGTGCCCCCGTCCTGAAGAAGGAGCACCAGCTCTGAAACATGTCGACGCACACCAGAGGTACTGTCCATAGTCACGACAGTTAACTACCTCAACCTGCACTTCTTTTATTAGTACCAGCCCGAGGTTGTGAATAAAGTTTTTTCCCTGACGCCTACGAGCCAGGTACTTTTTAATCTTCACTATATCCCACCACTCACATTTTAAAATACCCAACCACTTCCACCACACGCACCTCTACTACCAGTGCTCCTGCGTAGCCGTAGGTCGCAGCACGCCGCATCCCGTTAGAGGGGTGCGAAGGCCCCAATGATGAAGCATGACACCAAGGGGCCTGTTGGTGTGTGAGGGGTATTTTACAAAACACTGAGTGTCCCCACAATTGTGGTCGACATTCCCCTTGTCCACTGTGAGTAGGATTCTTTTTGTTTATGTAACAGTGCCCGTGGAGTAAGAATCCTAACTCTTTACTCTACCTCCCTTCTGTTGTTATTTTGTACAACTGGCTATGACATGCATTAAATTAGCTCAGTGGGTGACTACATCTGTTTTAGAGCTCTCTCAGTTCACAGCTCAACATTTCATCTTCAAGTAGAGCAGTTTGTGCTTAATTTGTAAATGAATGAGTGCCGCTGCCCAAGGCCGGTGCTATCAAATGTGGGTGTGCCAAATACGAAGACTGCTAGTCTTGAAGCCCTCTCATGCCTCTTTAATCCACTATCAGACACTCCTTGCCCCTTGACACACCTGCTTGTCCCTGCTTTCTCTCTTTGTGATGGCTTCCCTGTCTTTCTCTTCCTTCTTTTCCCTTTCTATGTGTTTGCCTCTTTTGTTCCCCGGGAATCCCTTATAAGGACAAATAAGTGCTGGTCCCCAAAAATATATTCCAGTGGACTTCACCGACAACCACCAACTGAAATTAAGCACTGAGAGCAGTTTGGGTGCTGGGCACTTCTCAAAGTGCAAAAGACAACTGTGTTGTGGGCTACAAGATTTAATTTGATTTTGCAATTTATAAAGTGCATTGTATGCCCGGAGGCGTCTTGGCACTGCCAGTAAGGTGAGTGGATGGGTGCATGTGGCTCTATGGCTACTAGTCATGACTGAACAGCCAAGTCTTCAATGCTTTCCTAAACCCTAGTAGGGAAGTGGTGGTGTTTAGCTCCAGAGTCAAATAATTCAAATTTTGGGCTGCACATATGACAAAACTTCTGACTCCCCAGGTAGGCAATTTGTAGGTGGGAACTATCAAATCTCTGGATCAAATATATTGATTTGCAGTGCTAGGATTAGTGTTAATATGTGGATCGAACTGAATCTAGTCCAGATGCGGTCACATTTGTTAATAGACCCAGGCCGCCTTGATTTAGCCAATGCTAGTTCTAGCTCATATATGTGCAGCATAATAGCCCACCAATCAGGTATTCTAGGAGGTGATGGAGAAATCCAAGCTCTGGCAATACAGAGCCTGGTTGACACAATAATTATAGATAGCATCTGTTTCAGCCTGAGATTGGCTTTTGTTCTGTAACCTAGCATGATCTTCTTATAAGTAAACTGTATGTCATAACCAATGCAGGATGTTGAGAGCTGAGTCACACCTGCCCAGAATTCCCACAGCGTAGGGCACATAACAAACATATGCAAAATATCAGCCGCCAAGGAGCCACATTTAGGGCAATTAGTCTTCTCAACCCCGCAGTTCACAGCTCACTTTTGAATTCTATCTGACATGTCATATAACACGCATATGGTTTTCAATTGCTGCATTTTTAAATTAATAGAATGTACCAATCCATCAATAGTCTCTATAGCAGTAAGAATTTCTGAGGGTACAATTCCATTGGACAGTGCTTTGCTCCACTTAGCGGCAGAACTAGGGATATTGTTGGCCCAGTGTTGGCAGAGCCTTTGATAAATTGTACTAATTATTGATTTCTTTGGTGCTTTATGCAGGTAAGTAAGTAGGTCGGAAACTGCCACAGTACTTGTAAGCATACAGCCAATCCTAAAGAAATCCCTAATCTGCAAGTATTTAAAAATGAAGCAGTGGGGGAGATCGAAAGAAGCCTGAACCCTAGAAAATGGTTGGAGCCCATCAAGATCGTTAAGATGCCCTAGGAGCTCAGCCCTGTAGTAGGACCAGGCTCTGCTCACTTGGTCATGGAATATAGCCAGAAACATTGGATTACCCCACAGCAGTGTTTCTGGGTGCACAAGTGGGGAAGTATATTTAGTGAAGATGTCCAACCATGTATAACCTATGCCCTTAATGAGCTTAAATCTGACATGCTTAAAATAATTGCAGCTCAAAGAGTATGCAAGCAATGAAAAAGAGTTGTCTCCGCCCCTTACAGCAGAACACTTCGGAATGAAAAAGTGCCAGCAGGCCCCGTTTTCATCTCCATCGCCCACACCCTCAACCAAGGGCAAACAGGGCATAACTTAATGGCAACTTACCCTCCATCACTCGGAGTGATTGGCAATACCAGCAGTTCCACATACATAAGGGCACTGCATAGCCTTCGTCCCTTCTGGGGTAACTGTCACCAGAAAAAAACCAGCAGAATGTTCAACTCCAGGCATCATGGCAGAAAGCTCCAGGACCACCAGCAGGTCAGCCCCCCCCCCCCCCCTGCCTGCCCACTGCCCACATAAATCAACACCCCTCCAAGGGGCAAGTCTAGCAAATCAGTCCAAACTTTGGTTAGCTGCCTTCTTCTGCTACAAGAAATTCCGCCATAGGGTGAAGAGGTCACTGGCGATCTCTGCCTCCCTCCAGCACCTCTGGAGAGCCTCATAACTGCCTCTAAGATTGTGGGACTGCCAGGGCCCGGCTTCTGGCCCATAGTTTCTTCATCCCCTGGACCCCCTCGTATGGGTGCTCCAAAATATATTTCAGGCCATATCACAACTTTACTGTTTGCCACCCTAGATGAAAGGCATGGTTGACCCAAGCACAAGACAAGGCATGATCTTGGGCCAGGTGTGGGGGGGGGGCAGATGTAGGTGGGAGAGGATGCAGCCTTACAGCTAGAGCGGGCGACCTTGAAGCTGGGGAACCGTGTTTAAGTCTCGGCAGGGACGCTGAACATCCTGTGATTCTGGGCAAATCACTTAATCTCCATGCGCCTAAACAAAAAGAAATGTGTCCATCTGTAACGAAACAGGTGCTCATGTGAAGCACACTGATACCTGATATCTTCGGGTCGAATTCGAGCTATATAAAACTCAAAAAACAAAAAAAACGAAAAAAAAGATCGTTGGGGAACTATGCTGGCCTGTGGTGGTAAGGTCATGATTGGTAGGGAATTTATGGTCCTTAGTAGGCATCCCCATTGTTAATGGGGATAGCTGGGGGACAGCGGTCTCTCATGGAACTCAAGGGGGTGCTAATGGCTAGTCGGCTGGAGGGTATGAAGGGTGGGGAAGTGCACACTTCCAGTAGGCCCTTCCATCCAATCTCCCCATAGGCGCGTGGGCGCCAAGTAGCCTAACAGCGCAGCCCCTTAGGGGTGGCACTTGAGCTCGTAGGGTGTGCCAGAGGTATCTAACCTTCTGGGCAGAAGGGCCTCCTGCGCAAGGTCACTCAGGAGGACCTCACAAGTAGGTGGGACTAGTCATGACCTTGTATGTAGGCTCAATGCAGGATACGCAGAGACAATGTATATATTTTATAGATTAGAATTAGGAATGGCTATGTATTAGAATCTCTGTTAAGCTTAGCAATCCACTAATATTGTAAATAATATTATATACAAATATTGTAAAATAATATTGTATGGAGTGTTATAAAGGTTTCTGTGTACTGAAATTAACACACTTTTTGATGTGTTGTTTTTCTTAATAAAATATGGCCGGGTTGTTACGACACCTAACCCAAAAAGTTATTTTGGTAGTTGTGTGAGATCCATGCCTCAGGCAGGGGGTGGTACTCGCCAGGGTCATGGGAATAGGTGTGTTTAGGGGTGGGGACTCTGCAATGCCTGGAAATATGCCAAGGTGCCACATGGACCCGAGGGCGCCGCACTTATGGTGGTGGAGGCAAATGACGCTGCCGGCACTAGCACGGACCTCGCCAAGTCATTGACTGGTTGCGGGCGATGTCCTGGAAGTCCTTCAAGCACTTCCGGGGCAGGAGGAGCTGGTTTGTGCCAGTTCCCTCCTCCTTTAAAAAGGTAGCAGAGCGGCATGATGGTCTCTTTTTGTACCAGGCATGATGGTCTCTTTTTGCACCACTCGCCACTGCAGACACAGCGCACTGCCAGCTGCCCCATTGGGGGGATTAAGGAAATCTCACCTCCTCCTTTTTTTGCCTATACAAAACAACTTGAATCAGGTCCTAGTGCAAAGCGATAGCCAAAGATCGAAGAGTCTGGATTGCCAGATGTCAAGGTGTTACAAAGACGTCCTGCAAATACCGATCAAAAATAAAGTCTAAAGTCAGGGAGCTGAAACCCCCCGACTGTAAGAGAATTTGATAAACCGTATTGCACGTCTAGCCCACCTGTAGCCCCAAATATAGCTGCCAGTTGCAATTACAAGCTGTTTGAAAAAGGAGTTTGTGATCCGAAGGGGAATTGCCCAAAATAATTCTAAGAATTGGGTTAGAACATTCATTTTTATATTGCATCGGCCAATGATGCTGATGGAAAGCATGTTCCACAACCCTAGTTTCTTTATAATACATAGTAAAAGGGACTCATAGTTTAATTTGTGCCACCTGTGAGATCAACTGGAAGTCTAGATATGTGGATGACAGACTCACCCCAACCATCAGAACTTCTGGTCTGAAATTAGGAAGAACTTGAGTTTTAGCTATATTCAGTTTATAGCCAGAGGATATTCCAAATTTGTTAGCTTCGCCAATAATAGAGTCAAGGGCAGCTGATGGATTAGAGAAGTATATTGCAACATCATCGGCATTAGCAGTGATTTTAAGTTCACAGCCAATGGAAATAATAAGCTGAATATGATCATTCCAATGCAGAGAGCACAATTATGGTTCCATGTATAGAGTGTATAATAGAGGAGATAAAGGACACCCCTTCCGGTACTGCAAAAAAATCTGGAAGGGTATCGAGGCTACCCCATCATAAGCTAGTTGAGCTCTAGTATTTCTGTATAATGACCGTACCCATTTACAAAACTGATTACCAATACCGAAGGCAACCATTGTTGACCAAAGACAGTCCGAAACTATGCAATCAAATGCTTTTTAAAGGTTTCAAAGTATCATACCCATGCTCAAACCAGATTTCTCTGCTACATCAAATGCAGCAACAGCAGTGTTGACATGAAAGGTAGTATCCCGCCTGGATATAAAGCCATGTGGATGCTGCGAAACAAAATCAGACATAAGAGGAGCAAGACAAACTGCTAAGATCTTTACAAATACCTTTGCATTAGCACTGATAAGGGATATAGGACCATATTAGCCCGGTTCATCCGGCGGTTCATTTTGATTAAACAAAATAATGAGATTAGTCATGTTCCAAAAACCAGGCACTTCTCCGCTAGCCTCAATATATTGAATGACACTAAAAAAAGGAGGGACAATATTATCCTTAAATTTCTTTTAAAATATCAGCGGAATAGTGTCATCTCCTGCTGCCTTACCTTTAGGTAGTGCAGAAAGAGCTGCCTCAACTTCACTAAGGGTAATGTCTTCTTGGACAGAAGAGGCGTGTATCTCCTCAAGGACGTCTACATCCCTGAAGGTATCGCCCAAATCCCATTGCATTGAAAGTTTCGAGCTGGCTATAAAAATCTTGGTAGAGAGCTGAACATTGTTCAGCAATTTTCTGTGGATGGGGGTACACCAGACTACCATTCCCTTTGATAGAGATAATTAGGCCCTTAAATTTCTTACCCGAGATTTGATGCGCAAGAGCACATGCCACCTTCTCTTCGTACTCATATTGCAGGACCCGATTCCTACTGAAGCTGGCCGCAGCCTTTTCTTTTAGTGCCTGCCGCAAGATCAATCGTTTTTCTATCAAAGAAAGAGGATGTATGACGGTACAACGAGTGAGGTAGTGTGGCTCACTGGTTAGAGGCGGCAGACCCGAGAGCAGAGGACGGCCCGGGACCAAGGTTCGATTCCCGGCGCGGCAGGTTTCTGGACCAGGGTCAGCGGACTCGATAATTCTCTCGCCTCGGTGCCCACTCTGATCAGCGATCACACTCGGCAACTCTGGGCATTAGCTTGCCTCATCTTCACTAACGGCCCCACCAGACCGCCGGGGATGCCTGGTCTCACCCTGGAGATACCCATTAAGGGACCATCTCTCAGGGAAGCCAGGAAGGGTTTCGCAGCGGTCGAAGCGCCTTGGGACCCTCCGGGTAAGTAGTGCGCTATATAAATGCCTATACATTTACATTTACATTTACCGTCACAACACATCCCTTTAGCACGCATCCCTTACAACGCAAGTCGTTACCACGACTTGCGTTGGGGGTGCGGATTTCGAATAGTATAATTTACTATTCTAACACCAGTCCCCGTGGACCCTAGGGAAGGTGTTGGGATAGTAAATTAACTATTTTTAAACCTTTAGCGCCCTCCAGCGCAAGTCGTGGTAACGACTTGCGTTGTAAGGGATACGTGCTAAAGGTACTGCGTTGTGAAAACTTCGTGGTAAACGATGTTTACCAAAGAAAGATATAATGTCTGTTGATCAGGTCCCCAATTGTGATTTCACAAGCATGCATAAGTTCCAATAGTGTAATTGACTGACAAAGCAATCGTGGGCTATCTTGACTGCCTTTATTTTTACTGCAGGGTGGTGCTCCTAATAAAAGCCTTCATTGCCTCCCACACTGCTAGTAGAGATGCCGTACCGGTATTAACTTGTACAAATTCAGACAAGGCTTTTGACATAACATTTCAATAGTCCAGGTTTGATAATAAGTGGCAAGGAAAGGAAAGCTGATGCCACTGAGTCCTTTATGCCTGTAAGTTAAAATAAATAGTAATATAGAGTTGTGTTCAGATGTAACCTTAGGGCACATCTCCACATCAGCTGCCTGTAGCAAATTACCACAGATGAAAGCTATATCTATCCTGGAATAGTATTAATGTGGAGATGAATAATAAGTATATCCTGGCTTAGACGGGTATAGTGTACTCCATAAATCGCTCAAACGATGCAGACACATTTGTTCAAGAATAGAAGCCCTTGTTTTCACCATCCGAGGAGAGGCATGATGATTAGTGGAATTTAATACAATAGTCAAGAACAGTTACGATCACCCATGACCAGCAGCTCCCCAGACCAATCCAATAACTCTGGAGATAGCCAATACAGAATGCCCGAGCCATCCACATTCGGCACATACATTGTGCTAAACATATATTTCAGGCCATACAGTAATAGCTGGGCAATCCTCCACCTACCTCTTAGATCCACAGTAGTTTTTAATATTTTATATTCTAAATTTCTATCAGCCAAAATTACTACCACCCCAAATGGAAACAAGTTGGGAAGTACATGCAATAACTTTGAAACCGAGATGCTTTAATAGTGATTGGTCCTTGTAGGCTAGATGAGTCTCAGTTAGAAATAATAAGTGAGGCTTATGCATTTGAATCTCTTCATGAACTACTTGGCGTTTGCTGGATACATTTAAGCCAGAGACATTCCAGCACATACATTTGAACCCACCAATTCCACAAACCCAATCTCATCAGATTGAGAAAACCATCTCACACACAAGGAAACCCCCCAGTTTTACAATGTAAAAAAACAAGCAGCAAATCGTGCATCGGCTATTGATCACTCTGACTTATTATCTCCCCCACAAAACATACTCCAACCCTCCCCCCCCACCCAGTGAGCAGGCTCACCTGCAATCCTGGTACAGTCTTGGATTGTTTCGTGATATTTATGTTTCTGCCATTACTGATTTGATGTGTTGCTATTTAATTATCTGTTTACTTATCATTTTTTTCTTTTTTCTTTGCTGCTTTTGATGTACCATCCTGTACACATGAATTATAGTAATTATGTATTTTTAAAGTTTGTGCTAACCCATAACCCACTATATGTACTTGTTGATTGGTCAAAATATTTCTATGAATATGTCTGATTCTATATAACAATAAAAAGAATCACAAAACAAGGGAACTACTAAATCTTTAGCAGAGCTGGAGTGAAGAGTCCTGCTAGGCTGATACCATCTGAATCTATCCCTAAGATAGATGGGTCCAAAGCCATGGGGCGCTTCATGGGCCATGCATAGGCCCTTGGCAACTATAGGCTTTTATCAGGTAACAAGTGTGGTCTGTTAATGGCCGGTGAGGCAGTGACATGTCTTGTAACTTTCATCAGCAGATGGGCTGCTGAATTTTTCAAGATTTGCAATTTATTCAAATATTTGTTGGCAGATTTTGGTATAAGACATTACAGTACTCTAATCTGGACAGAACTAATGCAATGACGCCAGTTTTTAACATATCAAATGGTAGGAAATGGGCTTTTTCATCATGATGCGTAAGGTGAAGAAGGATTCAGAGGTAACTTTGTTAACTTACACTTTCTATGTCAATTTGTTATCTACTAGGACGCTGTGGTCTTTAACCTTCGTCGCTGGCATCGGAAGTTCATCAGGCCACCAACCAGAAAGTCGGATTATTACCAAACAGAATGGCTTCTGTCTTGGAAGAAATTAGTTTTAAGGAGTTTTTGTCCATCCAGAGGATCACTGCTTCTCATACAGCTCAGAAAGGGGTTGCTCGTGTCAGGACCCTTGTTGTATACCGAAATGACAATCTGTGTGTCATCGGCATAAGACACCAGCGACAACCTAATGGTTTAATTAATGCTGCCAGGGGGGCAATTTAGAGATTGGACCTCATTGGGCTCCATGATGAGCCCTGTGGTATCCCACATAGCAGTGTGAAGGGTTCAGATGTGAAGTCTTTACAGGAAACTGATTGAATGCTATCTGCAAGAAATGATCGCAATAGGTTAAGAACTACATCCTGGATCCCCAGGCTCTGTAACCAGTCAATCGAAAGGTCATGATTGACTGTGTCAAACACTGCAATAGGTCAACCAGGATAAGGGCAGCATTGCTGCTCTTATCCACTGAAGCCCTTATCTTCTCGGTAGCCACAAGGAGTGCTGACTCTATACTGTGACCACTATCAAAACCGCACTGTGTGTCGTCAAGCAGATTGTTGTTCTTCAGAAAAGCGGCCAACTGAGTGATCATGGCTTTTTCCACCATCTTTGCTGGGAAAGGAAGCCTGGAAATTGGAAAGTAATTATTCAGGTCTGGCTCACTTTGGTTTGGTTTTTAAAACAGTGAAAGTACCAAAGTAACCTTCCACTGCTTTGCAAACACACCCAAACTAAACATGGCATTAAAGATTTTCATCATATGCAGCGCCACTACATTGGTTGGAAAATATTGGGTAGACAGGGGTCCAGTGGAGAGCCAGATTTTGCCTTGGAATAGCCAGTGAGACTTAAAAATAAAATCTGTTTATTGAATTTAAAACATGTTAGCAGATACAGTTTACACATATACGTTTTCATCATTGAGAAGTCACCACCATACGCATATACACATAAGCATAATACAAATCAGGGGTAATGTTTTCTTCCAAAGGACGGGGTGCCACTCCGCCAGATGTCTCAGTGAATATTGTTCATGGTGCTTGCGATCTATGACTCTAGCCATTACCAATACATCTAGACATTAACTTTACCACTCCACCTCCCTGCACAATATAATTTTACCCAGTTTCTACACCCTAATCTGGGTACAAAATCAGACCCAGGCACAGAATACAATAACTAGCATGTGGGGCTTCTAAAGGATTCTACTGTCTGCACATTAAGGAAAGTCTCACCTGGCCTCACAAGTGGAATAGGGCCCACACTGTAATTGTTGAGGGGACAGAGAAAATTAAAAAATAAAAGACAGCACACTCAAGTCTAAAAAATCAACTGTACTTGCTAACAGTAAAGAAAAATTAACCAAAATAACAAAAAACAAAAAAACTGCCAGGAGTTTGTGTTTTCTGACTGTGGAAATGAGCTAAGTATCAACCATGTAGGGGGGTGACGGGTGTGGGGCTTCCAAACCTGTTCATAAAACAGAGTGAGTGTGGCACAATGTCTGTGGCAGCCTACATGCGCCTAACTACTCCTCAGTCGCAGACCTGTCGCCCTTAGGGTCCTGATCTAGTACATAACGTGCCTCCCATTTCCGAATAATATCACCCCGTGGCTCCGCGTACGGCGCAAGTCATTTAGTGATCTTGTCTTCTGAAATTAGTACCCGTTCCTCTGCTCGCACCCAACAGGTAACATCGCTTCCCATGTGATTACCAGCGGTGGATTCTTTGCCTTCCAGTGGAGTGCAATCCTCCTTTTGGCCAGGAGGAAGGCCAGGCCTATGAATCTGTACCCCAACTTGCGGAATTTGGGTCTCGGAAAGAGGCCCAAAAGACAAACCTCAGGGCTGCACGTCAAAGTGCGAGACAGCATTCCATTAACCATGTCTACAATCTTGCTCCAAAGTTAAAGAGCAACGGACAAGACCAGATCATATGGTCAAAATCCGTGTTCCCCAGTAAACGCCTAGAACAGGTCTGGTCATCACTATTGTAAACCACATTCAACCGGTGCGGAGTGAGGTAAGTTCTATGGAGAATGTTGAATTGAAGGGCCTTAAAGGCCGTATTCCTGTAGACCTTTTTTGGGCTTGCTAGGACATTCTGCCATTCTATATCTGACAACTGTCTCGTCAGCAGCCTTTCCCATATCTCCCGCAGGCCCAGCACTGCTCGAGGCTTACAGCTCCCTTATGGCATGATAAAGCCAGAATAGCCAGTGAGACTTGATTCTCTGTTAATGGGGTGAGTTCCTTGAGAATTTATTTTATCTAAGAACCCTGCTTTGGCCTGACTGGTCTGACAAGTAAAATCTTTATTGCAAATTTGGTAAAAATTACCTTCCCTTTTTGTTCAAACAAATGTGCCGGGGAGGTACAGAAGACCTGACTACCACACCTCTGCATTGCAAATAACTGGGACAGAGAGTTTAGTAACGGCTTGAAATAGTCCCCTAGTTGAGTAACTGACTGACTTTATTTATTCGATTAAGAAAGCAGATTTTACGGCCAATTAAAGTTTTTATATTGCACAATGCAAGATTTATATTTTACTCTCTCAAGAGGATCATAGTCTCTCCTTTTTCACTCTTGTCTTTGGCAACCTTGTTTGGCAAACCTAAGGGTATCGCTGAACCAGGGTATAGAGGGCTTACATCTTCTGATAACTTTAGATTTAGCAGGGGCTAGTCCATGACTGCTTTATTCAGCCAACCTAAGAAGTTTGCTCAAATTAAATACATGGCATTAGTTTCTTCTGGTTCAGAGCAAGCAAGAATGGAGCTTAGGTCTGAGGCTTGAACTTTGTGTCATGCATAAGTAATGATCAATTTCCTGACCATGTTTGTATGAGGGATTTTCCAGGGAAGCATTATTTCCCAGAGAACTGCCTTATGGTATGTCTAAATGAAAGGAAGCACAGTGGGTCAGGAGAACAAGGAGTTGTTAATAAACACTCCATCAAGTGTATGCCCTTCTGAATGCATAGACTTGACTACTATTTGATCAAGACTGAAGCAGGCCATGGTATCTATCAGCTGTTCTACATCAGGGTCCAGGTTGTTCTGAAGATGAAAATAGAAATCTCCTAATAGAGGGAAATTAGATTGAGTAGGAGAGAATTCCAGGAATGATTCTATGGGGCCAGGCGGGTGGTAGATCAGGAGTCTATTAAAGGACTGGGTTTTGTTTTGTTTGATGTTAAACAAGAGAGCTTCGTGCATTTCTTACAAGGCTGGCGTGAATACTGCAGTAAAAGAATCATTGCTATTTCTCCTCCCTTTTTGTGGAGTCTGTCCAGTCTGGAGATGGTGTAGCCTATAGGTAGTACCACTGGAAACTCAGGGCCTGAGGTTTGATTGGCCCATGTTTCAGTGCTAAAATCTATCTATATCTATTTGATGCACAGCAAGAAACTCAAATACTTCAACATGGTGTTTAACTAATGGCCTGGCACTGATCAGAGCACAACAGACTTTGGGGCTTAGAATCCCACTGTTCCGTTGGATGGTGATAATCCTGCCCTGTAGGAACCTAAATCAAGAATTGTAGTGTTACAAATGTGAAAACAGGATTGAATGACTTCAGGGGTGATGGGACTCAAAAGCAGCCAGATCTGCTCCTTGACTGAAGGTCAGAGAGTTAGTAGCAGGTACCGTGGGTAGATCTTCCAGGGCCCAGCCTGCGGGATCAAACACACAATACATGAGGGCACACTGTTTGCATCATTGTTGGAAATAGAAGCTTGCAATGGAAGTATAGAAGTGCAGACACTGACTGTCCAAGTATATCTGTTTGTCTTTGAGAAGGTACTCTTGCATTGAAAATACTGTTCTCCCACTGAGAAGTGCTGGTACAGTACTCTCTATTTTAAATTAAAGAAGTGCATCACTTCCCCCCAAGAATCTGACACCTGTGTTCTAGAGAGTCTGTTGGCAGCAGCAGTTGGTGTCTATACCCCACTACTCCCTCCATAGTTCACACCCATAGCGTGAGCCAGGAGAACATTGCCCTCATCTCCCTCAACCAGGCTAAGCAGGCCCAAGTGCTGGAGTGCAAAAACAGCCCTGCACTCTTTCAAAGGTTAAATGCATATACATGTCATAATTAGACCATATATAATAAGATAGATTTGTAGTGAACAGTTGTTTTCCAATGAAAGAATTGATAGGATTTTGCGTTGTTTAAATTCATTCTTTATTTATGTTCTTTAAAATTTGCAACCGTCAACACGTTTCGTCCTCAATTGGACTTCTTCAGGGCTTAAAGTATAAAGCATAAAATATGTTCATTCATGTAGGTGTTGCCAATATGTTGTACCAATTAATTTGAAAACTATGTAGGTTTCCATGTACAGGTAGTGTCAATTCAGAAATTCATTAATAAAATTATTATCTTGCACGCTGTGTATATCCATACATGTGGGTTATATCAGTTCACAGGCTCAGAAAAGTATATCGGTGAAAGTAGAACCTGTCTCCATGCGGTCATCTGGTTTGGCAAAAAATCTCACACCATCACTGCCCCCCAAGAATCTGACGCCTGTGTTCTAGAGAGTCTGTTGGCAGCAGCAGTTGGCGACTATACCCCACTACTCCCTCCACAGTTGACCCCCCATAGCATGAGTCAGGAGATCGTTGCCCTTATCTCCCTCAACCAGGCTAAGCAGGCCCAAGTGTTGGAGTGAGGGGCCCTGTTGTATCTAGCAGTTAACCATTTTGGAGTGTTGTGTCCGAAATTAGGTAATGACAACCGCATTGTAAGATGTTTGCTTTTTCCATATACCTAGAGAGCTGGCATCTTGCTGTAACTTCAAAACTCCGAAAGATTCCAATTTAAAATTGAAAGAAAGCCAGAAATACTCCCACAAAATTACAGCAGACCTTTAGGATGGAGGTAGATAGACGTTGGGATTAGCAGGTGATCAACAGTAAGGTGAGGTGCACATGTAGGAAATTTACAGGTTCCCTGCTGTTTAATATGTACCAAGCAGGGGCCTCCACAGAAAAACCTCTCCCTGGCCTTTATTTTTATGATCTTCACTTGTGAGTAGCGCTGAAAAGATGCTCTCCTTCTTAGCGTTTGCCCTCAATCACTAACTTTTGGTTCCAGGTGCAAACTATGCTGTTTGTGAGAGAAGCGGCAAGGAGGTGGGGACAGTCTTGCTCACATGCATTTGCCCCATTCTTGTGTCTTGTACTGTCTGCTGAAGCACTACTGCCATCACCAGGGTGATTCCCTTCCGGGGGAAGAGAGGCACCCATGGCATTGCAGCACTTTCATAAAAATGTAAATGTAAACGCCGCTGTATAACGCTGTGGAACCCTTCCTGGCTCTCCCTGTGAGATGTCCCTCCTGGGCACCCCCAAGGTGAAGCCAGGCATCCCAGTGTTGTAGGGGCCGTTGTGGAGGTTAAGCAAGCTATTGCCCAGAGTTGCAGCGTGGGACCCATGATTAGAGTAGGCACCAAGGCGAGAGAATTATCGAGTCCGCAGACATTAATCCCAAGACCCTGCCGCGTCGGGAATTGAACCCTGGTCCCAGGCCTGATCTCTGCTTCAGGGTCTGCCGCTTCTAACCAGTGAGCCACACTTCTCCACACTCTAAAAGACTTGGTTTGTGCCAGATGACACTAAAAACATCTATGCAATCTGCACGGGCAGCTCAGCAGACGTGGCGAAATACTTGGATATCTTTCCACTGGAGAGCCTGGGGCAGTATGGACAAGTCAGGATACTCACCCCACTACAGTGAGCCCAGACCATTCCCTGGCCAACCCTTCCTCAGGTGGAGCATGTTACTCAGCATCTTCATCTCTGCTTCATTTGACGTCAACACTTTGATTTGCCCCTGATGCGCACAACCCTGATTAGTATTTCTTTTTAACTCCACTCAGTGTACTCATTGGCTTCTTTCATGACCCTCCATGCCTTCTGAGTTTTTCTTTCTAACTAATTCGCTAGTCACTGCCCTACTTCTTTGCCTCGCCATCTGCTGCCCTTACACCTCATGCCCCTTTCGACATGCCAGTCTCTTTGCTCTCCCTACAAGTTAGCATTTAGGAAAAGATAAGAGGGCAATTTAAAGAGAAAAGTATGAAAACTAAATTTCTCCTTTTGCTCCTTTTGGAGTAGAAGTAGTTTTAAGAGGGAGAAAGATGAAATAATAAAAATAGTAATTTTTGCCTAGTTCAGGTCTGTTGGCTTGTATAACTCTCTACCATCTCTGTCTGCACCATTGTGTGTATGCTTTAGTTTTTCTCTCCCCTAGCTCACTTTCCAAGACCTACTTTTTAATTATTTTTCTCCAGTCACTTTACCATTTTAACCATATGACTCTACTACAAAGATCTCATATCCATCTGCCTCAATTTATCTTGATTTGTGACTCGTTATATGTACTTGTAATTGTATTGCTATGTATATGCATGTCAGATTGGTCTGTAGTTTGTGTCTCTTTGTGTTCATGGGTGTTAGACCTGTGATCCTTGGGGTGGTGTTCCCCCAAACATTTTGCCGGCTTACCTCCCTTTTGCTGTATGTTTTAGTTGGCCTTAAGATTTAGAGCACTTTACCACTGATAACAGGTGCTAAAGTGCAAGTGGTTCACCCCTAAACATGGTGCCATTGGTGTACACATGATTGTCCTAATTAGTTTATTTATAAGTTCTTTGTAAAATGGTATACCTTATACCCAGGGCCTGTAATCTGAATGCTACTAGTAGGCCTGCTGCACTGGTTGTGCCACCAACACAAGTAGCTTTCAAATTTGTCTCAGGCCTACCATTGCAAGGGCTGTGTGTGCAGTTTGCTACCATTTGATTTGGTATTTAAAACCACTTGCCAAGCCTTAAACTCCCCTTTTATTACCCATGTCACCCCTAAGCTAGACCCTAGGGGGCCCTGAGGGCAGGGTGCTGTGTAACTAAAAGGTAGGACATGTACTTTTAAGATTTACATTTCCGTGTTCTGAAAAACAGCTAAAATAATTTTTCGCTACTGTAAGGTCTACTCCTCTCATAGGCTAGCAATGGTAAATCCTTAAAAAGCTTTTAAGCTGTAATTCCTGATTAGAACGGAGTAGTTGTATCATGTTCCATATCTTTGTAATGGTAATTATACATTCTCTTCACTGGTAGAGTTGGATTTAACATAACTGTTTTAGAAATGTCACTTTAAGAAAGTGGACTTTATCTGTTCTTACAGGTTTGTGTGCCCTGCAGCCTGTCTCCACTACACGTCTGGGATGGGTGACAACTGCACTTTGTGCATTCCCTCTAGACAGCCATAAACACAGGAAAGGGTTGGTGTGACAGAGAACTCATATGCATTCCTCTACATTCTGATAGCTTTTCCTGGGCAGGAAGAGGGAGGGGGAGCTGAAACTTACACCTGAATATACAGTATCCTGTGTCCCGCATAAAGGGCTGATTACCCCCAACTGATAGCCTGGCAGAGAGGGCTGGGATACAAAGCAGACCTCTGCACTTCAAGGTTCTGCTTTGAAGTCACCCCCACTTCAAAGGCATATTTGGGTATAAGTACTGGGTCTCTAACCTTACCAAAACAGTGCACTACTGGACCTGTGAAGACCTCTGCCAAGAGTAAAGACTGCTGTGCTACAAGGACTGCCACTTATCCTGACTGCTGCTCTGAAGGGACTGCTTTCTACTTTGTGGAGTTGCCCTGCTGCCTGCTGATCTCTGTCCTGCTAAGGACAAGGACTGAATCCATCTCACTTGAACACAGATCAAAGCAGAAAGGGATTACCTGCCCGAACAGTTCAAAAATGGACCAAACAAGGGTCCAATTATGTTTATACTGACCTTGCACCACATAAGAAATTCCCGAACACAGGTTTATAGAGATATAAAAAAAAATGTTGATTTTTATTTTATATGGTCATATTAATCCATTTCAAAAACACAATAAAAGTTGATTTCATGGCAGTCATAAATATTAGATACAAAGAAATTACAGACAATAAATAAGAATACTACATCATTTACATTCTCATTATAGCCCTCACACCACGCAACACTATCATACCAACATGCATACAAACCAAATCATTCACATTCAACGGATTCATATATCACCCACAGAGATGTTATAATCTGGGATCAATAGGGGACAGTTGGAACAATATCCCGAATCGCTCAGATGGTCCCCAGATGGTGATAAACGACAACGCGCGTTTCGGTGTGTAGCCCAGAATTCTAATTCTTCGCAGGAACCCACCCTGAAGACCGCCACGCCACGCAGCCCCTATTCCGGACGCGTGAAGAAACTTCGAATCTCCCTTAAATAAATAAGCCGGACCTATGGACCCAGCCCTACATTGACGAAGTTTGGCCTCCCTGTAACTCCCTGTCGCCGTCTTTGCCAGTGTGGAACGCCTTGAAAATTGACCCCCAGAAGGGTTACGGGACTGGAACCCTTTCTGGACCGATGGACCCAGCCCTACTTGATGAAGTTTGGCCTACCTGCCACTTCCTGCCGCCGTCTTTGCCAGTGCGGAACGCCTTGAAAATTGACCCCCAGAAGGGTTACGGGACTGGAACCCTTTCTGCTGAGATGATATTTTCCCTCCGTGAGGTTCGAAAAGATTATAATTATTGCCTCCCTTGGAAATTATAATGGGGCACTACCTGTAGAAGAAAGATATTCTTCATTTTTGTGTCTCCCCCACCCATCCACTCTCCCGCCCTGAAGAAGGTGCAGCCCTGATCTGGGCTACACACCGAAACGTGCGTTGGCGTTTATCACCATCTGGGGACCATCTGAGCGATTCAGGATATTGTTACAACTGTCCCCTATTGATCCCAGATTATAACATCTCTGTGGAGTGATATATGAATCTGTTGAATGTGAATGATTTGGTTTGTATGCATGTTGGTATGATAGTGTTGCGTGGTGTGAGGGCTATAATGAGAATGTAAATGATGTAGTATTATTATTTATTGTCTGTAATTTCTTTGTATCTAATATTTATGACTTCCATGAAATCAACTTTGATTGTGTTTTTGAAATTGATTAATATGACCATATAAAATAAAAATATTTTTTTTTTTTATATCTCTATAAACCTGTGTTCGGGAATTTCTTATGTGGTGCAAGGTCAGTATAAACATAATTGGACCCTTGTTTGGGCCATTTTTGAATTGTTCGGGCAGGTAATCCCTCTCTGCTTTGATCTGTGTTCTTTCCCCATCTGCCTGCCTTCATTCGATGTGGGGTCCCCCTTCTCCGTGGTTCCATCTCACTTGAACCCAGAGTGACTGCAAGGGCTTGCTTGCTGTTTCTGAAGTCTCAGTGTCCTCAAATACTTCCTACAACTCTGCTGCTGCTTTCGAACTCTGTCATCTGTGATTCTTATACTGTCTGAGGTCTCAGTTTAGTCCTGAGCCTTGGTAGTGGATTCTGCAGCTGCTTTGCTTCAAAATCGGTGCAGCAACAACTCTGTGCTGATTGGAACTGATGCAGGGCGCTTCGAGCCGACGCTGTGCCGATCCGAGGACATCCCTGTGCAGCTTGACGACAATGTGGGACCCAACTGCAATGTTCAATGATGATGTAGTGCTTACATCACAAGGGGTTCGACGCAAATGCAGGACCCAAATGTGAGGCTTGACATCGACGCATCCACCAGACCGCGTGGATCGGAGCTGACGCATCAGGTCTTTGACGCAGATGCTTGCTCCATTCTAGGTACTTTTTTAGCAGGCTCTACATGGGTCTTGTACCCTTTCTGCACTCCATCATGGTCAGCTTGAACTGATGATTTGCCCCGATCTAGCGCAACCTCACGTAACCCCTTAGCTCTTTTGGCTTCTAAGCACTACTTTTTGAATTATTCTTTAAAAAATCATAACTCCAGCTCTACTTATTGGAAGTTTGTTGTTTTGGTCTTTCTTAATTCATAACATTATTCTCTATTTTTCTAAACCTGTGTGGAGTATTTATGTGGTGTTCTCATTGTGTTAGTGTGTGTGTGTGTGTGTGTGTTGCACAAATACTTTACTCATTGCTTCTTTAAATAATCCTGACCTCTCTGTGCCACACTACCAGAAGGTGTGCATAGGTTATCATTTAGCCTGACTAGAATTATGGCCCCTACTTGGACAGGGTGCATACCTTTGCCTGCTGGAGGCCCAATTTTTAACAATCGGTACATGTGTGTTGTTTTTGTGTGCATACGATACTAGCTTTGCAAATCCATATTGCCGGCAGCACAGGCCTTGCAAAAACATGTACTAGTGGCAACATGGTTGTTTATTGTGCTTGTTAAACATTGACCAATCAAAATGTCACATGTGCACACGTAGAAGAGGAAGAAGAAGTGGGTGAGCCTTTTTTTAATTCCCACTCACACGTCGGTCCTGACCTTTGATCTTCCTGATGAAGGTGCAGCGCTGGGAGCAGTGATGAGGGGAAGAGCCCCTGGCCTGGATGGTATCCCAAATGCAAAAACAACAATTGATGGACAGAATGCAGAACAATGTCATACATTCACCCCAGTACAGAGATCTGGGCCTAAATCCATCGTTTTTTTGCACTCCACACCACCCCAGTTCAGACATGGCCATATGCAAATCAGCCTTGACCCTGTGCCTCATGGTAACAGTCCAGCCCGAACTGCCAAGCCATGTCTTTCCTGGACCGGAATCAAGCATCCTAGGACTGGTTTCTGGCTATAAGCCGTCTTCAGCCAGGATAGCTTGACTCCTGTGGTGTGGAGAGCATGGGACTCACGTCTGAGCATACCCATCCCACTCGGGGTGACAAATGCAAAAACAACAATTGATGGACAGAATGCAGAACAATGTCATACATTCACCCCAGTACAGAGATCTGGGCCTAAATCCATTGTTTTTTTGCTCTCCACACCACCCCAGTTCAGACATGGCCATATGCAAATCAGCCTTGACCCTGTGCCTCATGGGAACAGTCCAGCCCGAACTGCCAATCCATGTCTTTCCTGGACCGGAATCAAGCATCCTAGGACCGGTTTCTGGCTATCAGCCGTCTTCAGCCAGGATAGCTTGACTCCTGTGGTGTGGAGAGCATGGGACTCACGTCTGAGCACACCCATCCCACTCAGGATGACAAATGCAAAAACAACAATTGATGGACAGAATGCAGAACAATGTCATACATTCACCCCAGTACAGAGATCTGGGCCTAAATCCATCGTTTTTTTGCACTCCACACCACCCCAGTTCAGACATGGCCATATGCAAATCAGCCTTGACCCTGTGCCTCATGGGAACAGTCCAGCCCGAACTGCCAAGCCATGTTTTTCCTGGACCGGAATCAAGCATCCTAGGACCGGTTTCTGGCTATCAGCCGTCTTCAGCCAGGATAGCTTGACTCCTGTGGTGTGGAGAGCATGGGACTCATGTCTGAGCATACCCATCCCACTCGGGGTGACAAATGCAAAAACAACAATTGATGGACAGAATGCAGAACAATGTCATACATTCACTCCAGTACAGAGATCTGGGCCTAAATCCATCGTTTTTTTGCACTCCACACCACCCCAGTTCAGACATGGCCATATGCAAATCAGCCTTGACCCTGTGCCTCATGGGAAGACATGGCTTGGCAGTTCGGGCTGGACTGTTCCCATGAGGCACAGGGTCAGACTGATTTGCATATAGCCATGCCTAAACTGGGGTGGCAGAGTGGGCTAAAGAACGGTGATGGATTAAACCCAGATCTATTGACTGGGTGTGAGTGTTTGATTGATACAGATGCTCCATCCATCACCACCCCCTTTTGTACCACTTTTGGCCGCCATAAGTGTGGCAGGGTATGCTCAGACGTGAGTCCCTTGCTCACTTTCCCACTGGATTCAAGCAAGCTGGGCTGAAGACGGCTAGAATGCCAGAAAGCGGTCCTCTGAAGCTTGTTTCCGGTCCAAGGAAGACATGGCTTGGCAGTTCGGGCTGGACTGTTCCCATGAGGCACAGGGTCAGACTGATTTGCATATAGCCATGTCTGAACTGGGATGGCGGAGTGGGCTAAAGAACGGTGATGGATTAAACCCAGATCTTTTGACTGGGTGTGAGTGTTTGATTGATTCAGATGCTCCGTCCATCACCACCCCCTTTTGTACCGCTGGATGGTATCCCAGTAGACCTATTTTTGCATGATAAAGCTATCTGGCAAAGATACATACAACTGTTAGTTAATGCGATCATTCGTGGTGTATCCATTCCAGAATCCTGGCAAGTTGCCGAGATTATTCCAATTTTTAAAAAAGGTGGTCTGTCTTCTCCTGACAATTATATTATAAGCCAATAAGCTTAATTGACTATATTCAAAAGGTTGTGGCAAAATTAGCTCTGGCAAAAATACAGGATTGGATGACAGCAAATTACATATTAACACCCTTACAGGCAATATTCTGCACCCAAGTGAGTACCATCGACCAGGTCTTACGTTTTCCATTAATATACTGGCGCACAGTAGTGATTGCTGGTGGCAGCATTTATGCAGCCTTTGTAAACCTTAAGTCGGCATTTGACCTGGTCTCACGGAAAAAAATTGAACGGTCCTTAAGGACCTAGGTATGCCACTAGACCTATTATCTTTATTTGTTAGACTCCATGAGGATAATTTTGCACAGGTGTGATGGGGGGCACAGGGTAATGTCTCGGACAGATTCCCATTCTGCAAGGTGGTTCGCCAAGGGTGTGGTATGGCTCCAACTCTGTTCTCTTTATTTCTGAATGCTGTAGCCCAATTTTTTGCCACTTACCCTACTGATTCCCCGGTATTTGGAGGTGTAAAAATACCAATCCTTATGTTGGCAGACCACGCGCTCATTATTTCCAAAACTCAGAACGGTTTGCAGCGAGCACTATCGCATTTTGAAGAATTTTGCAAGGTGCGTAGATTCATGATTAACGTCAGTAAAATTACATTTATGGTACTAAACAAGTGCTGGGTGATTAAGTGCAATGTAACCTAAATAATGAGCTTCTTGAACAGACTAAAATTTTTTATTATTTCAGTCACTCTAGCTAAGAAATTGACTTGGAAACACCAGAGTGAACCCATGGCTTTAAAACATTGTCAACTTCTGTTCTATATGGCTGTGAACTATGGGGTTTCCATAATTTGACTCCATTAGTTTTAGCAGAAAACAAAGTTTTAAGAGGCATTACAACCTTCCCACAAAACACCCCATTAAGGCCACTACACTATGATTTAGGCTGTAAAACCCTGGATGAGGTAGCATGATTCAGCCCAATGACATATTGGTGTAGATTATGGACCACCCCTGAATTAACACACTACTTCACTGCACTCAAGGATGTTCAGGAGGCTGACACCACACAAAAGATCGGGAGGAGCTTAGCGCGCATCCAAGATGGTCGCGTGAGCACAGGGCTCCCCGGACCCTCGCCACTCTCCGCAATCTAACCTGATGATATCCTGAATTCTTGGACGGATTCTTGAAGATGAACCTCGACTGAGTCCATAACTCTTTTCAGAATTTAAATCGGACTTGGGCAACCGAAACTACGTCGCTCTGAACTTTTTGGGCCCACCTGGAGGCGAGCCGGGGACTTGGCGACTTGTGGATCCGGGACGAAGTTGAACAACAACGGCAGTGGGGTCTCCTTGGTAGCCCTATCACAACTTTCGGTTTCGTTTCTGGATCCTGGCATGTCGGATTGAGAGACAGTTTCGCTCGGTTGGGGACCAATCCAGCCTCCATTTAATGTAAGCACTGCTTCATCATCACAGCCTTTTGGGTCAATTCGTGACTTTGTCTTGGCCGTACGAGCCAGCTTTTTTGGTTTGTTGGTGCCTGGCCTGCCGGCGGCCATTTTCACAAGGTCTTGCGGGCCCCTCCGGGGCGCATCTTCCAACATGGCGGGCAGGGGTGAAGCCGAGAAGCGGAAGACTAAGACGCCTCTTCGTGGGGGACCGGTCCAGACAAATGTTATGGACCGGTGTACTCAGGCCAAAGGATTCCCCGGGCTCTCCAGCTGTACCCCGGAGGTCGCCAAAGAGGACCCGTCCGCTCCTGTTGATCTGTCCCTGCAAGACATTTTGGGCGCCATCACCAACATGAAGGAGACCATCGGCCAGCAATATGGGGCTCTGGCTCGTAAAATTGACACGGTCGCCATTGATGTCACTCTGATCAGGGCCGACCTGTCCAAGACCAATGAGAAAGTGAAGTCATTGGATCTGAAGACTTCCAGCCTCACGGCCGATGTGTCGGAACTCCAAATCGAACTAGGCAACTTGAAATCAGCCAATGACTTGATGTCCCATCAGCTGGAGGATTTTGAGAACAGGGCGAGACTCAACAACATTCGCGTCACAGGTGTACCAGAAAATCCCGAGACTCACTCGGTGGACCTCCTGGTCGAGGATCTTGTTCTGCACCATCTTGCCCCCTCTGGACTGAGCAAGTTTTTCGCAGTGGAGCGTGCACATCATGTTCCGGGTGGTAAGCCCAAGCCGGGCACTCCTCCGAGGCCTATCATTGCAAAACGTTTCCACTTCAGAGACCGTGATGCGATCCTGCAGGCATCGAGAGTGCACGGCCCGGTAAAATTTGAAAACTCCTCTGTCAATTTTTTCCCGGACTTCACTCAACTTGTCCAGAGACAAAGAATGGGCTTTCAGGAGGTTAAACGACGTCTTCGGGACCTAGGACTAAAGTACGCAATGCTTTTCCCTACTATGCTTCGAGTGGAGTATGAGGAACGGACCTTCTTTTTCGATCGGCCGTAAAATGTGAGTGACTGGTTGGATTCCCTGCCTGGCCGAGGCGATCGGACGGAGCACCCTGGCGATGCCGAGGGTGGTGAGCCTACACAGAAGTGACTTTTCGGTCCCTGACCTCCGAACATCTGACATTTCTCAGCTGGGTGCTATTTCTTTTGTATAGTATTGTTGACCACATTAGGGTGGCGGGTGGTGACGGGCCTCTTTCCTCCTCCGGGGTCTTTTTGTAGAATGGGACTGTTAGGGCGACAGGCACACTGCATGTTGGGGTGGCTTCTTAGTCTACTGCAGGGGTGCAGGGAGGGGAGAGTTGTAACGGGTGTTGGTTGGGGGGTGGGATGGGGTGTTTGTGTGTGTGTTTTTCTTTCTCAAGGTGGCATATTGTTTTTTTCTTTGCCTCAGGTGTCCTGCTCTTCGTGGGGTGACTTATGCATCACTTGTGGGGATGGGGGGTAGTGGGTTGAGGTTGATATCTTGGAACGTCAATGGATTGGGGGATCGTATAAAACGGGGTGTTGTACTGCAATATTTGCGTCGTTTGTCTCCTGATGTGGTACTCTTGCAGGAGACGCATTTGGTGGGAAATATGTGTCATGCTATGAATAGGTGGGGTTATCGCTTGGCTGTTCACTCTGGGTTCACCACTGGTTCCAGAGGGGTTGGTATTCTGGTCCGGTCTTTTCTCCCTCTAGAGATTGATAATGTAATCCTTGACGACAGAGGGCGTTATGCCGCCCTCACTGGTAGGTGGGAGGATAAGACTCTTTCATTGGTTACTGTATACGTTCCCCCGGGTCTCCAGACCTCTACTTTCCCGGATGTTGGCCGGATGATGCTGGAGCTCCCTGATAGTCTTCTCCTCATGGGTGGGGATTTTAATTCTGTGCTTTCAGGCGGTTTGGATCGCCACCCCCCCAGGGATCTTCCCACTTCCCAATCATGGCTTGGTGGGTTCTTAGACACCTTTGGTCTGGTGGACTGCTGGAGGTTAATGCATCCGACGCAATGTCAATACACCTTCCACTCTGGGGCTCATGGGAGTCTCTCCAGGCTTGATTACATTCTCATCCCTGCTGTCCAGTCTTCCTACGTTAGGGAGATCAGACACTTGGCCCGAGGCATTTCAGATCATTCTCCTTTGTGGCTTAGTTTTGATACGGGGATACACGCTGCGGGGCGGATCGCCCCTATCAATCCTTGGTACCTGCGCAATCCCAAGACCCGTAACAACCTGATAAAATCCCTAGATCAATACTTCCTGGAGAATGAGGGGTCCATTTTGTCCTCAGTGTCCCTGTGGGAAGCCTTCAAAACTGTTATTCGTGGACAGGCCCTATCCTTAATAGCTGAGACCAAGAAGGCTAGAAATAAGGAGGTCGTGAGTCTGGAGGCCTAAATACTGGAGTTGGAGGCTGATCTAGACTTAGGTGTCACCCAGGATAGACTCCACGCCCTTAGTTTGAAGAAGTTTGACTATAAATCCCTTGTTACAGATGCTGCCAAGACAATGCACAGGGAACAGCAAGGTAGACTGTATGATGTTGGGGATAAAGCGGGTAAATTGATCGCCTGGCTTGATAAGAAGGAAAGAGCGAATTGTGTGGTCCCTGTGATTCAGACTTCGGATGGTGTGAATGTGACTGACCCTGGCGAGATTGTGGAGTGTTTTGCTGACTATTTTCGTGTGGTCTACTCCCCAGTGTCCGATAGAGACGAGGATGACTCTCGTTTATTGCTGAGGGATATCCCGCTGCCCTGTCTGTCTGAGGAGGATCGAGAGTGCATGGAGGCCCCATTGTCGGTCGACGAGATTGCGACCGCAAACCGTTCCCTCCGTTCTGGCACGGCTATGGGCCCTAATGGCTTGCCTATCGAACTGTACAAACTGCGCCCGGACAAAGTCGCGCCTTATCTTCGCGCTATGTTCATGGAGTCACGTGAGCTTGGCACAATCCCTTGTGACCAGCGTCTGGCATCCATAGTTGTAATTCCTAAGGAGGGCAAGCCTCGTGATCGCTGTGCGTCATATAGGCCTATCTCTCTATTGAATGCTGAGCCGAAGATTCTCGCCAAGGTCCTTGCTAATCGTCTGCTCACTGTAATTTGTGACCTGATCCATCCGGATCAATCCGGTTTTATTCCGCACCGGAACACTGCTCTTAATTTGCGGTGCTTACACAGCGTTCTCGCTTGGGCGGAGCCTCTTCCGGAGCAGCCATCTTGGCTTCCTTGGACGCCACGATGGCCTTTGACATGATTGAATGGCCATATCTTTGGGCCACTCTGGCGAAGTTTGGTTTCGGTGTGGAATTTATCAGTTGGGTTAAACTTATATATACGGATCCGCTAGCTCAGGTTGTCGTTAACTGTAGAGTGTCCCAGTCCTTTGCTCTTGGGAGGGGTACTAGGCAGGGATGCCCGCTGTCCCCCCTGCTCTTTGCTCTTGCTCTAGAACCGCTCGCAGCCTGGCTCCGATAGGAGCCGTCGATAAAGGGCATTCAGTGGGCCCCCGATTTTGAAGATCATGTCTCGTTGTACGCCGGCGATATCCTCCTGTACCTCACCTCCCCTCGTAAATCCCTTAATGTCCTATTCGACGTTCTCACTACTTTTGGTAAGAACTCCGGCTTGATCATTAATTGGTCTAAATCGTGTGTGTATGTCATCTCGGGCGGCCTTACCCCCTTACCGAGTAGGTTTCCCATTCAAATTTCACAATCCGACTTCAAGTATTTGGGAGTCTATATAGCGTTAGACCCAGTTGCCCGCTACAAACATAATCTCCTACCTCCTCTCCGACGATTGAAGTTGGATGTGGCTCGGTGGCGCAGATTGCCGCTGTCACCACTCGGTCGAGCGGCACTCTTTAAAATGATGTCTCTGCCTCGATTTCTCTATGCACTTCAGAACTCTTTTGACATTATTCCGGCGGCCTACTTTCGGGAGATGGAAGGTTTGCAGAGGAGGCTTGTTTGGGGCGGTCGCGCACGCATCACTCTTGCAAAACTAACACTTCCCTGGTATGACGGGGGCATCGCGCTCCCGGACATCAGGAGGTATTATTGGGCCTCCCAGTTGTCCGCCATCAACCATGCTATGTATGTACCCGGTCCGACTCCGGTTTTCGAGATGGATAAATATCAGGTACCCGGCGGTAACTTCAATAGAGCGCTCTACTCTCGGACGCCGCAGAGGAACCTAACGGGACCCACCAAGATTGCAGTGCGTGTGTGGAAAGATGCCAATGCGGCCATGGGTTGGAATGATCGATTGACACGAGTGACCCCTTTCAATGCTTCTGAAAAATTGGGATGCCTCTGGACAACAAAAGGTTTTGAGAACTGGGATATGATTGGCATTAGCAGAGTGGGTGATCTCTGGGTGAAAGGCGCGGTGAAGACCTTTGCGATGCTTCAAAGTGAGTACGAGTTGGATGATCGGGAGTTCTTCAGGTATGCACAGGTTTGCCACGCATTGCTGTCTGTCTTCACAGCCGGGGTTACTGTTCCTGAATCTTCCCCACTCGAGGACCGTATACTTGACGGTCCTCTGCCCGATAGTACGATCTCCTTGATTTATAAGAAACGAATTGAAAATCGGGCGGATCTCCTTGTGCGTCTCAGGGAGGCCTGGACCGGAGACGGGTTGGAGTTGGATGACGAGGACTGGCAGTCCGCACTATCCTCCCCGAAAGAGGTCGCCATTCCTGCCCGTCTCCGTCTCGTCCAGCTCAAAATTCTTCATTGTGTGTATGTTACGGGTCCTCGTTTGGTTGCAATGGGTTTTTCCTCGGATGGGTTATGTAAGCGCGGATGTGGAATGAGTGCCACCTTTCTTCATATCCTTTGGGAGTGTCGTGAGGTGGCGGCGTATTGGCAGCGTGTGCATGCGGTAATGGAGTGTGTCACCGGGGTCGCTCTGCTGCCTGAGGCTCGTAGATGTTTGTTGAATGTGTGGGAACCGAATGATTACAACCTTGTTCAGGCCCGGTGGGCGGCACTTGGGAACATGATCGCAAAGAGAGATATTGCGCAGCTGTGAGGTTCCCGACGGCCTCCCACTGTGTCAATATGGAAGGAGAATATGGACTGGTGTATGTTTAGAGAGAAGACGGTATATTTGGCTAGGGGCAAGCCTAGGGCGTGGAGTACAATTTGGGGTCAATGGATCGCCTACCGAGGGAACATCTGTACACCCCCCTTTGGAGACACTCCAGACATTTCTCAGTCCCCCTGATCCTGAGGTTCCTGAAACGATTTACTCCTTCTCCCTGGTTGTCTGACTCCCCCACTGCCTCCCCCCGATCATCTTTATTGCCCTCCTGATTCGTTATCCAGTACTGCAGGTCCCCCCCACCGGAGCTCGACATTTTCTAGAACGCTTTTCGTCTTGAGTTTTGTTTCTTTGCTTTTCTTTCTGTTCTTTTTCTAAAAAATTAAAAACATCTATATCCTGACTACATCCTGTGTTGCCGAACAATGTATCCTGTACTCTGCTGGACCTCTAAGGGATCGGTCGCTGCTTTGTGAGTTCATGCAATTGCTTTACATGTCCTAGTGGCCGGCCCCTGTGGTTGTAGGCCCGTACTTGTAATGGTATTTTTTTGACAATAATGTTTAAAAAAAAAAAAAAAAAGATCAATTGACTGCAAAAAGTAAAATGCATGCTTTTAGCAATGGGCCTGAGTTATCTATGGGAGGACCCCGCGGGTCAACCGTTCCCCTCGAAAAGTGAAATGAAAGAGCTACATTGGTCTATGACTTTGATTGACGCTATAAGAACAACTGAGAGATCGATGTTGTCAGGGAGATTCCTAGAGTTTAAATCTAGTCCCCTGTGTGAGCCCTATTAGGATTTTATAAATAAGCCATCAGATAAAAGACTATATTTACATTTCTGGGTGGGCACCCTCCCATAAAAACATTTTACACATAAATGGAACAACACAGATGACAAAACAAACGAGTATGGGGGGGGTCCTAGGGAGTTTAAAGACCTGCGAGGATTGAATCTCGATAACAATTACAATCAACACTGTTCACCTGCTCATATTTGTTGAAGTCGCCACTACTAGATATCTTTGCTCACTGGGTCGCTCTTGACAGCTGACAGCGCCCCCTGGAGAGCCTGCTTTTCACCTCTGCTTAAATTGTCCATCCTACGACATGGGGCGCACTGACGACAGACTAAAATCTCATGGGAAGTGCGCAAAACACCTAGATTGAACTCATTGGAACCTGGGGACTCTGATGTCACGGACGTGCCTCAGGACGACGGGAAGGCCCTCTTGCTAGGCATGAAGCAAAGCCTCACATCCATTGATGCCAAACTGGATACTATGAACATGCGCATGGAAGCTATGGTCAATAAATTAGATCAGCATGAGTCACGCTTGAAGGAGGCTGAGACCAGGGTTTGGATCTTGAGGATGGCGCCACCACAAGCAAAGGGCAAATATGGCAAATGGACAAGCAGCTCAAGATTATCGCTGATAAAAATGAGGACTTGAAGGCCCGCTCCAGAAGAAATAATGTCCGCATTCTTCACCTGGCGGAATTAACAAATGTGGGCCGTATAGAAGACTTCATCGAAAAGTTGGTAGTTCACCTATTTGGCAGAGAATCCTTCTCAGCGCACCTTACGGTGGAGAGGGCACAGATCCCTGGCGGCCCGCCCACCCCCAGGGGCACCGCCGAGGCCGGTAATAGCCCGTTTCTTAAACTATAGGGATAGGGAGGCAGTCCTTCGCATGGCTCGCGAAAAGAAACAGGTTCATTACAAAAACACTAGGCTGGCATTCTTTCCGGACTTCACACAATCAGTACAAGATGCCAGGCATAAATTCTCCACTGTTAAGAAGAAACTACAATCACAAGAAATCCCTTATGCTATGTTATACCCAGCTAAATTGGAGATCACTTATCATGGTAAGCAGCACTACTTCCAGAACCCCCAACAGGTTGAAGACTACCTTAAGCGAGATCGCCGGGCAGAGTACATGGAATCGAGGGAGGGAGGGCGCTCCAGATCTCATTCTCCGTTGTCGGACGTAGGTTGAGATGTGTCATGATTCACTGATTCTCCCGGAACGCTTACTGACATTCTGCTCATAACGGACTGCTTGATGCCTGTGATGTATTAACATATTATATGCCTTTTGTGTATTACCCTGCCCGACACCTTGCCTCCGTCCTGCCGTAACTGTCCGCCTTACAGCTGAGCAGTAGGTGGGTGCGAGTATGGAGCAAGGGGGCAGGTTGTGGGCCCCTGGTGTTTCCCCACAAGGGCATACCCCTAAAGCTATGTTGGGAGGGGATGGTGATTATTGTGCATCGTTTGGAATTTTGGGTGGGACTGGTTTCTGTGCCCGGCAAGTTGGGAAAGCCGGAGTGGTACTTTGACGACACAGCACTGGCCTGGCTGGGGGATACCCAGCGGAAATTCCTGAGCTTGGATTTGGAGCTGGACGAAATCACAGAGGCTATCATGCAGATTAAGTTTGGACGGGCCCCAGGGTCCGATGGATTGCCTATAGAATTTTACAAAACCTTCACTCCGATCATAGATCCTATTCTGAAGGAGGTGTTTTATGAGTCTCTGGAAGAAGGCTGTTTACCACAAACCATGTGTGAGACCCTTATAACCTCACTTTTAAAACCTGGGAAGCCCCCTATATCCTGTGATTGTATCGCCTCTATCTTTATTAAATTACGACACAAAAACACTTGCTAATGTCTTAGCGACCAGACTTAATTTACTGATGCAGCGACTGATACTTCCGGACCAGGCGGGGTTTATCCCTAGCCAAGCTACGCCGCATAATCTCAGAACCCTTGTTGCTGTCCTACAAGTTATTGATCCGAACTGCTCAGCTGTGGCGGTATTCCTTGACGCTACCAAAGCGTTTGATTCCCTTGAGTGGGATTACTTGCTAGGCACTTTGGGATGCATGGGGATGCCTGCTATCTTCCTCCGATGGATACAACTGTTTTACAACCAGCCGGTGGCATTGGTGCTGTTAAATGGCGCAAATCTTCCCCCTTCACTATCTCCAGGGGCAAGCGCCAGGGCTGCCCATTATCCCCTACTTTATTTGCCCTTGCCATCGAACCCTTAGCCGCAATGCTCCGACAGCACCATAATGATAAAGCATTGATTTACCCTACTAGACAGCTGCTTATTTCTTTATAAGCAGATGACATGACAGTGTATGTTAAAAAACCCCAAGAAAACTTTAACCCCATATTGTGGGAGATAACTAAATTTGAAGTTATATCCGGAGTACAAATAAATTGGTCAAAATCTGCAATCTTCCCCTAACAAATAGCACCCTGACACACCAGCTGGACTACCATCTAATTTAGGAAACTGATGACTTGAGATATCTGGGCATTCATGTCACTAGAGACAGAGACAAGCTTATTAGAATCAATTATGGCCCGGCTATAGATAAGATAACTGACACTATAACCAAGTGGTTGCGGCTCCCCCTCTCCATGGCGGGCAGGATCTCTTTAATCAAGATGGTGTTATTGCCAAAACTTTTAAATCTTTTTATTAATATCCCATACCACCCTGGGAATTTCTTCTTTAATACACTCAGATCTCAGCTTACAAGGCTCATATGGGGCGGTAAGCAGGCACGCCTTACTCTAAACACTTTGATGCTGCCATACCACCAAGGAGACTACGATGTCCCGAATTTTGAAACTTACTATTATTGTGCACAGGCTCATTTTGCAACATACTGGTTCCACCTGCCACCCTTCATGCCGTACCTGGCGATCGAAGATGGCTACATGGCCCGACACCCCCGTCAGATTACCTTTTCACAGCAGTGAAGGAGCATGGACAGGACCCGTCCACGGTGGATTGCACCGTACGGGCGTGGCATCAACTTGCTCACATGTTGGAATGCCCTATGCTGTACTCTCCCAAAATGTCCCTGTCGCGAAATCCTTTATTACGGGTCACGAGTGAGGGAATCTGTCGTAAGATGCCGGACGGCCTCAAGTGATACACTTGGGGGGGACCTTTACATAGCGGGGCAGTTTCGTACTAAAGAGCAGTTCTTTGGCACACATATGCCGACGGTAATGGACACATTTATGTACACCCGACTCCGACACAGTATGAAGGCAGTCACCCCTGATTTTCCTGCAGAGCCAAACACACTTGCTCCCCTACATGCGTTCCTACAGACAGAGCCCCCCCGCCACTCCATATCCCTCTTGTATAAGCACACACAGAAAGCACCACCTCCCTATCCTATCCAAGCCAGGTACGAATGGGATAAGGATTTAGATGCCCCACTAACGATGATCAATGGGAACTTAGCTGTATACAGACGGAGGCCATCACTAGCAACAGTAGGCTGCGCCTTATTCATTATAAGTTCTTCCACTGGTTATACCACACCCCGGCCAAACTCCATAGATTTCGACTCAGGGAAACTGACAACTGCATCGGATGTGGTCGGGAGGGTGCAGACTTCTTACTTCTGGCGTGAAGCTGCCCCCCCCCGGTGGCAGAGTTCTGGGTGCAAACTTTCGTTGGGATCTCGGACATGCTGGGCGTCCGATTGTTGCCGTGCCTGCTCCTGGCTCTCTTGGGACTGATTCAAACCGTCAATACAGTTCATAAAAAGTTCCTAGCAATGAGGTTGTTACTGGCGAAACGGCAAGTAGCATGTCGCTGGGGGAGGGGTCGCGCTACCAAGTTTAAAGACTGAATTCATTCAATGGCTACCTGGCAAGAACACATGCACAACTATGCAGACCTTTTACCCACTAAGTCACGCCCGAAAGATATTTGGAGTCCACTAACCTCCTATCTGATGGCGCAGGAGGCCGGGGGCGAGGGGGACGTTGGCGGGCCCACTTTCGAATTAGAACGTGAGACTGGGTCTGAGACTCGGCCCCAGTCCCCGCATCAGGGTTTGTCTGGTGTATAGCTCTATCCATGGTCAACGCTATGAAACTAGGGACAAGGTATGGAAGGGATGGCCTCCCCTCGTTCTGCTTGCGGGACCTGGAAGTGGGGCACTAAATTCGCAATTATACTATGTCTGTGGTATCCAGGTAATTTGCGTTGTTTAGACCTAGTGTACCTTGATGTAAGTTGTTGTCTGCATTGTATGTTGATATACTGTAGTGACAAAGTCAGACCGTTAGCAGCATTTTCTGGACCTATGTCGAAGTTAATTGGTAGGGGAAGCTAATGTTACATCATACTGATACTGGAAGGTGTTATACATAAGTACAACAATGTGGCATATGACTTTCGGATGTTTTATTACACTGATGTACCGTACAATCTCTTAATAAAGGTTTTTTTTTTTAAAAAAACGAAACACAAGTGATGTGTATACAGAACCAGTAATCCGACGTCAAACCAATGAAGTTCATATTGCTCCTGGTAGTTAGTTTTAACACCACTTTCTCACATTAATACTGCTTTCGTTTTGCACTGTTTTCACCACCCACCCTACCCAGTAGTCTTCTCACCTGAAGGATTTAATACATCCCATATAGTGTAGGAATAAAACATCCCTGAGCTCCTCCCTCACAGGGAGGAAGTAGTAGCCCCTGGCTGGGCTAGGGTTTCCCGTCAAGAGGAGAATCTCAGATAAAGAAGCATGCCACCTCGGTGGGTTATGGGATTACGTCCTAATTAAGGAATCCCCTAATAGCACGTGGAGATCTTCTCTGATTCCTCTTATTCAGGCAAATGTGTGTTCTTATACCCGAGGATTTCATGTGTTGATTACAACACAGATGACACCAATTGCCAGCAATATGCAAATCAAGTGGAGACCTATTCCTACATTCTTTTTGTGTGCCCATTCTATGACGCCTCACAGAATAAATGTCTATGGTCAATATGCAAAAACATGGGCACTAGGAGTAGCAGCACAGCATTTAGAATATTGAACACAAACACATCGGAGCCCTGTGGAATATGAGTTGCTAATTTCCTGGTTGGATGTGGGTAACATGCACTAAGATGCAAACCTCGTCTGGGGCCTTACAACGTAGTAGTCAATGAAACACTTAGGGGCAGATTTACAAGTCCCTTGCGCCACTTTTGCATCACTTTTCCCATGTTAAAAGTGACGCAAAAGTGGCGCAAGAGGCTTGTAAATCTGCCCTTACGATTTTGTTCAACAAACAGGGTTTGTGAAAATTGAATATCATAGTATTGGTGTTATTATCGATCTTTTGAGCATACCTGGTAGAAGTTGTGTTTAATATTATACTGCACTTTATTGCGAATTTGCACTAAAATTAGGTTTTGTTTTGCTCCCCATAGGATCAAGAACAATCTTAATTGGTTAATAATCCTTTTTTAAATAATAGAGATTTTTAAATTAGGACCTGAGTATACTAAAGTAGAACATGTAATGATTTTGATTGGATTTTAATATTTTTGCACAATTTTTATTTCGACCCAGGATTCATAGTTAAATTGAATTATCTATAATTGTAAATATGCTCTGGCTTTAACTTAAAGACGAAAATTAAATTGATATTAAGTAAATGTTCTTTTCACGTTTTTATGATGATGTACTTTTATGATCTTGAAGGTTGAAATAAAGTTATAATGATGATAAATGCACACTTTATGAACTAGAGGATTCTAACATTCTAACACACAGTGTCAAATCCGATGGGCCGTGCAAATCAGACCTATTGGCTTTGCCATTTCTTGCTTATTTATTCTATATAGTTGTCGATGCTGTTGTTGCATGGTCCTGCTGCAGTCAGGTAAAGGGCGATTTTCTCTCCCTTCTGCTTTCTCCAAAATGATGCATACCGTTCTCAATTATTTTCACTTTTTTTTGTTTCGAAGTAGACTCCTATTTTTGAGCTTCTTGCAGGTAGCCTGCCAGCCTTGTACCCAGTGACCCGTGGTGACGTCACGTGCTAGTGAAGAGAAGTTCTTGAAAAAAACAGCTCTGAATCATGGCAGATAGACACACTCCGCCTACCAGATGTGGTACTGCTAAACAAGCATGCGTCGCGTCACTTTCTCCAGATGCTCCACCTGGGAAACAAGAAAGGCAGGGAAAACGCATATGCTAGCTACTGAACGTCCTTTCAGTTTTCATTGCGAGCTGGCCTCAGCCACCACCAAGTCCGCTCCTGGGGTTTCTAAGATCGTAAATGTAATTGATACACCTTGTAAATAGGACTCTCTTCGGTTAAGCACTGTCTGTGTCTGGCAAAACTTCATCTTTAATGTTGCTTCTGGCGTGGTACCGATTGCACAGGGCTTCCGATGTGTGTGTCATACCCACAATTCGTGAGCATCATCATTAGCTGTTCCAACTGTAAGTACATCTGAGATGACCTTGCTGCATAAACACCAGGGGGCAGATTTACAATAACTGGCGCATCCCTGCATATTAGCAGGGATACGCCAGTTATTTTGCGTGACTTAAAAATCCCCTTACGCCACCATAGATGCGCCGTATTTACAATGCGACGTACCGTTGCGCAAGGATAGACAGATGCGTGCCGCATCTGTTGGCATAAGGGTGACGCCGTGCTGGAGTCTTGTCACAAGCGTGATGCAACTCCAGCACTGCTCAGGGGTGCCCTATACCTACCATGCTGGGTCACGTCTTACGCCTGCTTCAAGCAGGCATAAGGATTTGACGCAGCGGGGATGCAAAAGTGACTCGGCGAAATCTTGTAGATTTCACTGCGTCTTTTTTACAGAGCTTCCTTGCGACGGAAGGCCCCCCCTGCATACATTATACCGTACGCAGGTATAATGTAGCGTAGGGCTTTACAACGGATGCATCTCACTAGATGCGTCACGTTGTAAATATGTTGCATAGTGGCGCATTGTTTGCGCCGCTGCTGCGTCACAAAAGTGACGCAACAGCGGTGTAAAAGTGTTGCAAGGGGCTTGTATATCTGCCATAATAATCAATCAATTCAAGCCTCACCTATTTCAAAACGCATCCATATATAAGACCAAGAAACAGGGTCTGATATCTTGTTATCAATATAAAGCCCCTAGATGTGTCAAATAACACTAATCCTATGGTCAAGGTGCGTGTTAATTCAGTATAAAAACACACAGGTTCACATACAACACAACCAAAAAGGTTGTGTTGTATGTGGAAAGACAGAAGTGCACAAGAACAAATAAACGTGCATATGTGTGCACTTCTGTCTTTTCACATAGAGAGAGTGGCCAATGATGAGAAGTGGGTATACCGGTAATTGCTAGCCGGGTACCCCCGCGGGTGTTGCTACCGTGAGGTACTCTCTCTATTGTCCACACCTTTTTGACCATAGGATTAGTGTTATTTGACACATCTAGGGGCTTTATATTGATATCGGACTTCTGGACTGCGTCGCTGGTAGGCGCAGTAAATATGCAGAAAACTTCCCTCCGCAAGTAGAGGAAACAGAGGCCAGAGGGGGTTTACCAGGTATGAACCACGTTTATTTGGAAGCAAATTGCGGTACTGCCGAATGCATTTCGACCTTAAGTCTTCTTGAGCGCCCCATACCGCAGAGAGTCATTCGCTAAAAATAGTCCCTTCTCAGCAACTCAGTTTAAGTAGTCCTGCATGTCACCTCCCCCTTGCTGATTCTTCACACCTGTTGCCTGTCGTGGTGAATACCGGAACTCAAACTCCCAGCATGCAATATGTGATGCATCCTGGTTGGTGGTGTGGAGGTTGTGCGTTCTGTAGACACAGTGCCTGGACTTCGCTGATGGGCGGCGCGGGAACCTCCAAACACTTCCAAACTCAGCACGGCTCTCCCTGGGTCCCCTCGGACCTTCATGACCTGGTCTCCTCCCACACTCCCCTGGTACACAGTAATTATACCGAAGGCTCGAGACACCTTCATCTTATAACGCCTGATGACCTTCTGAAACACATGGCACTATCCAATATTAGTCCCCGCTATGTGTCTTTCAATAACCGGGTGCATGTGTGTAATTATCTGCACACCCGTAAACACGTTAGCACCCACGATAATATTTCTCTGCCCAATCCCGGCCCATTTTGAGTATATTACTGGCCAAATACTTATGTAAAAGGAACGTGCAGACATGCACGATTATTTTGTTGTCCAGGACAACAACAACAGTGATTCTCTGACCCGTGAGTGTACTACAATCCACTTCGCAATAGCATTCACATTTACTTTTTGGCCTTGCACAGCCGCCGTAAGAAAAGCTTGGCAGAGGTTGTCACGGTTACGCCCCACGTGACTAGCCCGTAACACCGCCCATCACGAGAGCTCCGGCCATTGTAGCGGGGCAGCGGTCTGGATGTAGGTAATGGCCTTAACCACCACGGCAAAACTGTAAGTACAACACGTTTGCTTTACAGATCCGACACACTCCGTCATTTTGGACGTCGGAACCCACCGCGCCACGCGGTTCACTTTACCGGCAACCTTCGTTCTTCTTACGAGTTGCCTCCCTATCATTACAGAATATGTTTCTAACTGAGGTGACACCACCACCTGCCCTTTGATGCTAAAAGATACCACAATAGGATAAGCCGCCTTTGATAACTAAAATATCTGTGTATGTTTGTCCTACATGTTACACGTCCGTGAGTCCCTGTATGTCCATTGAGCTGAAGTGGTAATTCATGCACCTTATTAAACCGAGCCTCGCCCTCACCATTAGGTATGCGAGGAGAGGATACCACGCCACGATAATTATTGAAAGCGCGTGAGATTGAATTAAATATATTTGACGCCACCAAGCACACACTTATTGATCAGTATGCGTGTGTTGGCAAGACAGTATGCCCATAGTGGGCCTCTGAATAAGCACGATAATATCACGCTGAACCGGCTCGAGTACAAGCTAACGAGCCCTGAATCCACGAGCCGGGTTAACACTACATCCTAATGGGAGTGGCATGAAGCATGCTGACACGGAGATACGACACTGCACAACGTTACAGGCATGTAATAATGTTCACCTTTGACGGATGTCGGTTCTCTTTTCCCTATAGGTCTTTTTTCTTTTACTCACCACGCTCACCCAGTGTGGTTAGAGCTTTCACCATTAGCGATTTTTTGCTTACATGGTCACAAGGAGATAGGATTGGGTGCACCTTATAGGGGGCGCAGACCGTCCACCTTCCTTGTTCTTGGTCCTGACGAAAACCTGGCACATTCCTTTAAGGTTGAAACATGTAGACCAGATCACATACCTAGATACTTTGGGTCATAACTACCCTTACAGTATCTCATCACTTTTTTAACATTGTCCAGTTGCTTGTAAATAAAATTTATCTTCCCACCAAGTTAAACCAGGACAATTTTTAACACCTTTTTTTGCACTTTGCACCCACAACCTGCTCCGCTGTAATTCAGGTGTTGTAGCACACCCTGGTGGCGTTAGGTCATCAGGGTGGACCCCGATGATGAAGCATGTCACCACTAGGTTGGTGAGTGAGGGTTTTTTTACAAAAGGATTAATCCCTTCCTTTTGTCTTCTACACACCCCATTAGGAATTTTTCTGATTCTCTATGGTGATTAAAAGATCACACTTCTGTAGCTTCTAGAGCATGATGTAGGCATTCTCGCAGACAATAAACACGTGTATTTGATGTGCCACATTTTAAATCAGCTGTCGATATCTCTACTCTGATAAGACGCCACGGGCCAACTTAGTGCCAAGAAGGCAGCTGACTCAACATCTAATTTCTTGTACTAATAACACTCAAGCAGCCATTGTAATGCCTGGAGGGACTGGAACCCTACGTGTGCCCCAGTGAATGAGTGTCACCTGCTCGTTTGGGTTGTGCCATGGACCTTGTTGGGGGAAGCGTATCAGAAGCAAACATGTTCTTTTTTGAGCATGTGCTGGCTTCATACAAATGTTGGAGGAGAACAGACTCAAGGCAGCTGTCATATTTTACTATAGTTCCATCTGGATACATGTTTCTAAAGGTGCCCTTTAATGTGACTTTAGAATGGTGCCCAATAGACTTATCGCCTTTAAAATGAGACCCTCGGTATCTGTCTATCCTTGCTTCGTTGTGCGGTTCAATGCATGCCAAAGTACTTCTTTTGCGAACAATTTAGGGCCTAATTTGAATGTTGGTCGGATAGCCTGTGACCATGAGGTACCTGCCACACGGTGCAGGGATTTACAGTAGCTCTCATTTCTCTATGGAAGCTTGTGCTGCGGCCGGTTTTCGGCCACCGCACCAGCACCCATAGGGAAACGGGAGTCTGCGACTGCACCATGTGCGGTCGCATCGTAATTGTGGTTTGGGACTTCTGACCTGAGGTCGGTCAGCTTCTAAACTGCAGGGATGTCGGCCAGAGGCATCTCCAACCAACTTCCTAATTAGGGACGTAGTCATCTAACAGTTAGAACTTTAGATGGTGGAGAGGGTTTATGGTGGTGTTTGTCTATTATGTTATGATCTCCAGGCAATGTCAAAGCAAAGATGTAATGTAATGTATTGCGATTTATATAGCGCACGTATCACCCGAAGGCTTCAAGGCGCTTGCCTTGGGAACCCGTCCTGGTATTCCCCTGTGAGATAACCCCAGCAGGGTATCCACAAGGTGAAAGCCAGGCATCCCGCCGCCAGGGGCCGTAGTGGAGATTAAGCAAGCTATTGCCCAGAGTCGCAGAGTGTAAACCCGTGAGTCGAGTAGGCACCGGAACGAGAATTATTGAGTCCGTGGAATTTTTGAGCCCGAGACCCGCCGAGGCGGGGAATTGAACCCTGGTCCAGGACTGATCTCAGCTTCCAGGTCTGCCGTCTCTAACCACCTGAGCCACACTTCTCTGACTGGAAGACTGGAAGAGGAAAGAGTTGTCCTCACTTGTTCTCTAAAGAGCTTATTCCATGTGAACTTGAGGAGAGTGTTTTCTCTGTTGCTGCCGTATTGCTGAGACCCCGTGACCCCAACGTGACGTGAGACATGGGAGCCAGAGCGCAAGGAGCGCAAGGAGAAACCGGCTGCTGGAGCTGAGCGGCGGGTCGTTGCGAACCACAGCGTATGCCGAACGCCGAGTGAAGAAAAACCCCTAAAGAAGGAGCGAGAGTAGCTAGGAGCGAGGTGACCGCCGCCTGGGGGACCCGTGTGTCCAGGCAGCATCCTCACCCCCGCCCCCACGGAGCATAGAGCCCGGAGACCTGGGCTAAAGCCGGGTTGCTATGAGTGGCAGAAATGGTCTCGGTAAAGCCAACTAAATTGAACTAATAATTACAAAACCGGCCATAGGCCAACAAGTGTAAGTTGGAAAACCTCCCTCCTCCCCCCCGCCTGTGGTCAAACTGAGCTGCGGAGGTAGAGAGGGGTTGAGGAAGCCGGTGAAAGCTGTTGGTGGGATAAGAGGAGGTTAAGGGAGTAGACTCCTAGGCTAAAGCAGTAAAAAGGAGAAACCCCTTCTGGCTATATCCTTGTTAATCCCTAAAAAAAAAAAACCTCATGTGAGTTAAAACTGAGGGTGTGGAGGTAGAAAACTTGGACTAATTGGCAGAATAATCCTCCCAATCCAGGACAAACAACTTTTTAAGGAGAAGTGGAGAAGGGCACGGGGTACGAGCGCAAGTACAAGGCACAACAGAGGTAAGTGGAAGTAATTTATGTACTAATATCGAAGTTTATTTCAACTAAACTGTTTTTAAATTGAAGCACTTAAGGGAAAGTGCTTAAAGACTAAAATGGCCCCACGGCAAAATAAAAGCACTTTAGGAGCAATAAGGAAAGTAAAGCCCAACAGCCAAAATAGACAAGATGACCAAGAGAGCTTGACATCACCGGGGGTCAAGGAAAAAAACAAACGTTCTCAAAAGAATAAAGAGAAAACCCCCAAAGAAGCCCAACAGGGAGGAAGTAAGGGGAGTGTAGCGACCCATACAATCAAAGAATTTGTGAGAAAGCACTTTAAAATGGTCTTTTCACCAGCTAAAGCCTTGGCTACCGAAGAAGAGGAGGATCCATGGAAAGGGGGCATGTCTCTGATCTTTGATGACTGTCTGGCAGACTCAATAGACTTGGTCGACCGATCGGTACAGTCCCTGCTAGGCCAGAAGGGGACAATAATTTCACCGCGTCTTTCTTCTTCCCCGCGATTGTTACGACAGACACTGGAGGAGGTAGTTAGCCTGGGCTCGAGGCACAGTGAAGAAAGAACCCCAAACCTAGATGAAAGTCTTAATGGATCAGAAAAGCTGGTATCAATAAGAAGCAATGACCTTGTAGGTCTGGACAAAAATGGCGACACAAATGGCGAAAACCAGCCCTTTGAGATAAACTCAGAGTCGTCAGAAACTCCAGCATCCTCAATCCAGGAACTGATGTTAATGGTGCAAAAATCGCTACAAGGATTGTTAGAAGTAACAATGTTAAATCACGATATTCTGAAAAGCCAAAATATGCACCTGTCCAAAATTGAGGGAGAATTACATGGTATTAGGGAACAAATGCCCTCAATGTTAAGACCCGTCGTAGACTCGGTGGTTTTTTTTTTTTACATCATTTTTATTGCATCACCAATAGAAATGTACAGACAGTACAATTATCAGTTATAGTACAACATGTACAAGCTTAGTACGATCCAGTCGATCTCCATTCGGGGGGTCACCTCAACCTTTGCGCGGTTGACCTCATCCCTGTCCAGTTCTTGTAGCTCCTTACAATGCCTGATCGCTTCCTTGAGCAAATAATCCTGGGTTGCTTTTGCGGTTTTCACCCCTCCCCCTCCCCAAATTTCGGTACCCCAACATCCCTCCGAAGCAGCCTCCTACCCACCCTCCCCCGTGGTCGCTCTGCGCTGGACTAACAGTGAAAAAGTGTCTGGTGTGATGCAGGAGGAAGTAATCTTTCGCTAAGGTGTGTTCTCCTGTGTAGTGATGGGGTCCGCCCCGTCCAGTTCGCTCTCTCCATCCTGCCCCTCATCGTCCACATCCCGGAGCGCTTGCACCATCACTTCCCACGCAGTCGCCCTTTCCAAGGCTTTCTCATCATTCAACCTCCATGCCATCTGGTACCGTAAGGTACTTTCACACGCGGCCCATCTCAGGCATTCCCCATACCATCTTTTATATGTGGGCCCCGCTTTGGACTTCCAGTTCCTTGTGATCTCCCGCTTGGCCAGAATAAGCCCCAAGTCCACAAATTTACTAGTCATCTTGTTCCTAGGCGTGTGCGGGAACCAATGGAGGACACCAACCGCTTTGGTAAACTGGATATCCCTATCCGTCGCGACGTTAAGGGCCCGCCCAACTTCCTGCCAATAGTCTCCCAGAGAGGGGCAATCCCACAGCATATGGCACAAATCCGCCCCAACTGTATTACATCTGGGGCAGGCAGCGTCGGTCGCCCCAAAATACTGTTGGATTTTCCCGGGGGTGAGGTATGCCCTGTGGATGATATAGAAGTGAATCAATTGAAACCTGGCATTTCTCAAGCTCTTCCGGGCCCGCCTTAGCAACTGGCCCCAGGTCGTGTCTGGTATCTCCACCTGAAGGTCCAGCTCCCACTTGGCCTTCAGGGCCGCCAAAGGCTGCAAGGCCTCCCGTTGCATCCTAGCATACAAGCACGTGACCGCCTTAAAGGTTCCCGCCGCCATCATGGTGTACTGGCAGGCCATCGAGGTGCCTGGCTCCTGCAGCCCTTCCCCCCAGTGAGCTTGCATGGCGCCTGTGACTGCTGCGTGCAGCAAGTAGTCGCCCCTCGGAAGGTCAAATCGCTCCTGCAGGCCCTGGAACGGCAGCAAAACCCCATCTTCGTAAAGGTCACCCAACATTTGTATTCCCGCCTCCTCCCATCCTAGTAAGCGCGACCAGTCGCCTCCATGCGGGAGGGCGGTGACCATCCCCAGCGGAATTTCGGGGGCGTACATAAGGCGGACACCCGCCCGCTTACGGGCCCGGTCCCAGCAAAGCCGGAACGTCTGCTCCTCGGCCGTTAGGTCTCCCACCCGGAGCTTCTGGTGCAGCGTAATATACGCCAGCACATGTCGCGGGGTACCGTCCATCCTCGCGTCCTCGGGGCCCCTATACACCCTCGCCACCTCCTGAGTAAAGGTCTGCAGCTGCACGGCCAAGTAGTATCCTTCAAAATCCGGCACCGCCATCCCTCCATCATCTTTGGGGCGCAACAGGGTGTCGAGCGCTATGCGCCTCCTTCCCGTGCCCCACAAAAAGGCTATGACCAATGACCTGAGGCGTTTGAAAACAGAACTCGGGACCCACACCGGGAGCGTCCTGAAATAGTACAAAAGCCTAGGCAGGGCTATCATCTTAAGCAGGGAAATTCTGCCCGCCAGGGACAACGGCAGAGTTGCCCAGAAGTCCATGGACCCCCGCAGAGCGTTGATGCAGCGAATAATATTGCCATCCAGGAGGTCGGACGGGGTGTGGTAAACATAGACCCCCAAATAGTGCAGGCAGCGTGGCTCCCACCGGAGTTCCTGAGCATTGAGCGGGCACGGTTCACCCGGCCTCAGGGGGAACAGACAGGATTTAGGCCAGTTGACCCTCAGGCCCGACAACCGGCCGAACTGCCCCAGTAGCTGTCGCGCCCCCTGGAGTTCGGGGCCCGCATCGGCCAAAAACATCAGCAGGTCATCTGCGTACAGGGATATGAATTGCGGTCTCCCCCTAAATGATAAGCCTGCGTAGTAGCGGCCCCGTCTGGCTTCCGCCGCGAAGGGTTCCATCGCCAACGCGAATAGGAGCGGGGATAGGGAACAACCCTGTCTAGTGCCACATCTAATCGGGTATTGTCCCGAGATCAGTGTGCCCACCCGAACCCTCGCTACCGCCTCGGTGTACAGGACCTTGGTCCATTTTATATATCCGTCTCCCAGCCCGAAGCGACGCATCACCTCATACAAGTACCCCCATTCAAGGCTGTCAAATGCCTTTTCAATATCAATGGAGAGGACAAATGGGGAGACGGCGTCAGGCCAGTCCGCATCCATCAGTCTCGTGAGCCTACGAATGTTATGAGTGGTGTTGCGTGTTGGTATGAAACCACACTGGTCACCGTGAACCAGGCTTGTCATGTGCACCAGCAGTCTGTTGGCCAGAATTTTACTGAGGATCTTGTAGTCCGTCGTCAACATAGACAACGGACGATACGAGGACAGAGCCGCACTCTCTCTGCCCGGTTTCAGGAGCGGGATCATGAGGGCCTCGCACATGGAGCCCGGGAGTCGGCCCTTCGCCTGTGCCTCGTTGTACACCTCGCGCAGCCGTGGGGCAAGGAGCTCTAGGTATTTACCATAAAATTCGATTGGCAGTCCGTCGAGTCCCGGGGTCTTATTTCTAGCCATCTGCTTAACAGCACAACCTATTTCCCCAAGAGAGATGGGCCGACCTAGCTCCTCCGCCTCCGAGTCCTCCACTCGGGGTAACTGTAACCCGTCCAAAAACTCTTCAAGCTCGTCCGCCCCTCCTGTTTCACCACTCTCATAGAGCCCCTCATAATAAGCACGAAACTTATTCAGGATCCCGGGTTGAGTGTGGCAGGGCTCCTCCCCTGGCTCCCGGATCCCCATGATCGGCACACCCCTCCGGACGGGGTTAGCAAGCCAAGCCAGCATCGACCCCGCCTTATCACCTTCCGCATGCGCCCTTGCCATGTACTCCTTGTGATCAAAACTGCGCAGCCGCTCTAGCTCTACCGCCAGCCCCTCCCGTGCCCCGCTAAGCCCCTCCTGCAACTCAGGGTGATTCGGGCGCCTCTTCTCTAGGTCCCTCAACCGCGTCTCAGCCTTATCCAAGTCATCTAGCAATGTTTTCCGAGCCCCTGCCGTGTGTCCAATACAGTGTCCCCGCACCACCACCTTAAACGCATCCCATTCGACCGCCCTAGTGGAGGCCGAGCCACTGTTCACCTCAAAATATCTCTCAATGCGCTCACCCAGGGCCTCCCTGAACAACAAGTCATCCAGGGTATCAGGTTGCAGGCGCCATGTTGGCACGCAGTTAACAGTCACCATCCATTCCAGAGATATCAACAAAGGGTTGTGGTCCGATAGCGTCCTGGCCAAGTATTCCGCCCCTCCCACCGCGGGGAGCACACACGCCGAGCAAAGAAACGCATCAAGTCTCACGTGCAGGTCATGTAGGTGCGAGTGAAAGGAATAGTCCCTAGTGGTGGGGTGCAACGTCCTCCATGCATCTGTGAGGGCCCAGCTTTCCTGCCATTCCAACCTACGCTTAGCGACCCTATGCACTGGGGACGCGCGCAGCGGGGGATGGGATCTATCTAGGAACACATCTGCAATCGAGTTGAAGTCCCCCCCCAAAAGGACCGGCCCTGCCAAATAACCCGCCAGTTTGCCCGAGATGGTAGACAAGAAGGCGGGTAGGTCTACATTAGGAGCATACACATTACAGAGAGATATCACCCTGCCTCTCAGCCTCCCCTCCACCGCTACATATCTGCCCTCCGGGTCCACCACTGACTTCGAGACCTGGAAGGGGACCCCCGCCCGTATCCAAATCAGTGTCCCCCTTGCAAAAGCCGAGAATGTCGTGTAAAATAACTGCCCCCTTCAGCGCCTCTGCAGAGCAGCCCCCTCCTGCTTGTTAAGATGCGTCTCCTGCAGAAAAACTATATGAACCCCCCTACGTTTGAGGTACGCCTGGACTTTATGTCTGCGCGTCATGGACTGCATACCCCGCACATTCCAGGTCACACATTTCAGCGCCCCAGTACTAGCCATCCCCCCCTACACAACCGGACCAAAGAGTAAAGAACAATGTCAGCATAAGTCCCGCGACCACGGGTCCACCCACCCACCCTCTCCAAACAGGAAGCTGAACCCCTCCAACAACAACTACCCCCCGAGCAACCCCAACTGCTCGCAACTCCCACCCCCCCAGGACAGGCCCCCCCTCAACTGGAAGTACCCCCATCCAAACCAACACTCCCGACCACCCCTCAAGGAAAGGCGGCAATAGTCGCAGTCCCCACTGCGGTGACCTTAGGGGCCAGTAAGGCGTGGCTCAATGCAATGTAACCTCAAAACAATCAGCCCCGTACACTCCATCCCACAATCCCCACCTTACAGCTCCCCATAACCTCAATCAATAACGTTCCATTGCTGCGGGCCCAGTGCCCCGGTGTCCAACCAACGAGTTCACTCCACCAGTTCAGTTCAACACGCCTCCAGTATCTCCCCCGAAGTCTGCGGCGTCACAATAGGGCCCCGGGCTCCACCAAATTCCGACTGTCCAGTCTCTGAGCCCGTGCCCGGGTCTTCCGATTCCGTGCCCTTCCCGGACCGACTCCTGGCGGTCCTAGATAAGTCCACTACCGCCTGCAGTGCCGCCTGCCTCTCCGCCTCCGTCTGCGACACCGATGGTTTTCCGGTCCTCTTGCGGTTCCTCCTGATCCGTTGGGATTGTCTGACCGGTTGCGCCACCTTAGCCTCCTCCTCCCTGGCCTTAGCACCATCCGTACCCGCTTTATAAGTGTCCCACCAGTCCCAAGCGTCCGCAGAGGACGTGAAGAATAATGTTTTCTCATCCACCACCACTCTTAGCTTGGCAGGGAACAGCAGGGAGTACTGGATGCCTTCCTGGCGGAGCTCCCGTTTGAGGGACAGAAAGTTTGCCCGGAGCCGCTGCGTCTCAAATGTATAGTCCGGGAACATGGTGACTCTGTTGTTATCCACTTGAAAAGGGCCCGCTTCTCTTGCCCTCTGTAGGAGCCAGTCTCTGTCCCTGTAGTGGAGCAACTTAAACACCACTGGGCGAGGAGGAAGGCCCAGGGCTGGCGGGCGCGCTGGAACTCTATGTGCCCGCTCCAGGGAGAAGAAGGGGGACAATCCTTCCGGTGCCACCTCCGTCCGCAACCAATTATCAAGGTAGCCCACCATGTCGTCGCCCTCGATTTTTTCCGGCAGGCCCACTAGGCGAACGTTGTTGTGCCTGTTTCGGTTTTCCGCATCTTCGGCCCTCCTTTCTAGCACCTTCAGACGGTCCATCACGTCCGCTATCTGGGCCTTCATTGTGGCCTGGCCCGGGGCTAATTCTTTAACCGTGGTCTCCACGGACTTCACCCTGTCCTTAAGTTTGTCATGGTCGGCCTTCAGGAGGCCCAAACTCGTCGCCACCTGAGCTATATCCTGCTGCAGGGCGTCCTTTGTGGTGGCGATGGCCTCCAGGATACGATCCTGCATCCGCTGCAATGCTGCTTGGTCTCGCTCCGCTCCCTCCGCGGCCTCAGTATCGGTCGCGCCATCTCCCTTCCCTTTCGTCTTCCCCATCTGGGCCGGCTCGTTCGGTGGCCTTCGGGCACTGTCCTGGGCGTCCTCCGTTTGCCGTTGGGTTCCACCCTACAGCAGGGCTCCCGGGTCCGAAGTTATCTCCAAAACGCAGGGAACACTGAGTGACCGCAGCCCGGCCGGCGCCAGTCGTGCCAGGGGCCCAGGGTTCCCGCCGCTGGGTCACTATCGCACTGTCGTCGCCCCTACCAGGGGGAGTCCCCAGTCTCCGCCCGAGGGCGCGCCCAAGGTCCACTCAGCACCTGGGGGGAGAGGCGCGATGCAGCCGTCCACACCCCTGTGTCACCAGGGAGCAGTCCTTAGCAGGTCTCCAGGCAGATGTCTCCGTCGCTTCAGAGTCTCATGCCATCGCCGCCATTTTGGGGTCCGCGACTTCTCGCCTGGGTACAACTTTCAAAGCCAAAATATCGCTGTGGAATGGCTCGGTGTCGTCTTCCGTGGGCCCCGGGCCCTCCGCAGTGCCTTCCTGTATCGGATGATACTGGTTACATCGGGGTCCGATCAGATATTCAGGATATTTACCGGGATCGGGCACGGAGCTCCGAGCTCACGCTGCCTACCTCCTCGGCATCCAAGCCACGCCCCCGTGTAGACTCGGTGGTTACGAGTCAAGGGAGGGAAGGGGAAGAAGAAGGTGGAATTAATAATCCCCCATCAGCAAGTCAAGTTGATATAGCCCACTCCGGGGAAAAACAAGTTTATGTGTCAAGAAGGCCAATGCTGGTAAAAAGAAGAGGCAAATTTAGGAACTATGGCTTACCAAAAAGAGTAAGAGTGGTAAGAAGGGGTGTGAAAGCAAAGATGAGCAAAAGAGTGACAAAAAATTATGAAGAAAGGTATGAGTTAACAGAAACAGTAGTACAAGATCCAAAGTCCCAGCCTCATAAAATGGCGAGAGAATCCAGACTAATGAGAACAAGATCAGAGAATTGGGGCAGGAGCCTAGTAAAAGAGGAAAGTAGCTGTAAGAAGCAAACTCACCAGGAAAAGGTGGAAAAAAATATTAGACAGGTTGCCCCTGAGGAAGTGAGCGTACCCGCCCGGAAGGTCCCAGCTAAAAAGAAGGTATACTGGGAAAGTAGCCTGGAGGAGGGTAGCAGAATTAACACAGAACTACATCAGGGAGAGGGTAATCCAGGAAAAGAGATGGATAAAGGGAACAAGTCACTCTACTTTGAGTAAGTAAAATTGGGAAGGGGTGGGAAAAAAGCAAAAAAAAGCGCTTATTTAAATAGGTCCCACCTTATTAATATATTTGCGCATTGCCCAAACCTACAAAGCATAGGCTCAGAAGACTTGAATCAGGTGGGATTTCAGGTAAATGGTGATGGTAAGGAAGTCACTAAGGTACAGTTCTATTCTGCTCTGGCCTTAACGGCAATAATAAATGCAGAGCAGGAGACTCAAAAAGAAGGGGTTAGACTAGTGCCCAAAGAAGAGCTAGTACAAGGCCTGATGGTGCCCCAGCAGAGATCTTTCTTGAATTACCATGCAGGGCTAGGTAAGAGACAAGTGAAGCTACCAGGAAGAGAAATGAAACAAGGGCGTGAAAACTTCAATATAGTGATAAATAACTCGGACCTAGTGGAGTCCTGGAAAAATTGGAGTAATATTGAAAGCCCGGCAGGCCCCTCACAAAGCTATAGGGAAGAATCAGTAATAAATGATCCCCTAAGCGATGTAGAATAGGTAAGGGGGCAGACACAGAGCACATATATGGTCTCTTGGAATATAAATGGGATGGGTACCCAAGTAAAACAGGAAGCTCTGAGAGAACCTGCAAAAAAGTGTGAAATCATGTGTATACAAGATACCTGGCTCTGTGGAGAACCCCCAGTAGTGGAAGGGTTTAAACAAATTTACCGACCAGCAGAAAAATCTACCTCTGGCCGCCCAGCCGGTGGTTTGCTGACCTTGATCTTAACATGTTTATTAACTACAGTCTTTCAGATACCCGTGTCGTCTAAGTGGCTCTTGACTTGTAGAATACAAACATCATTTGCTGATAAAAAATATGAAAATATGCTGATCCTAAATGTGTAGATGCAGTGGAGCTCACGGAAGGAATATGGGGACGAATTGTTATATTTTAAGAATGATATGGATACACTGTTTGATAAGTATGGAAATGATTTGATGTTGTTACTGGGAGATTTTATTCACAAATTAAACCCAAAATTGTCTGATCAGTGGTATACTGAAATTCTAGAGGCCTGTGAAGTGAAAAAAGCCGAAAATCTGGAAAATAAAATAACGACTGATGCGGCCAACCTGGGTAACTTCTTAGTGACAAAAAGTTTATTTTGTCTAAATGGGAGGGTAACTCAGGATTGTCCCGCAAAGAAAACTTTTAAATATGGGACTCAAAATTGCCCGATAGATGATATTTTTATGTTGGCTTGGAATTTTGAGCTGATAAAAGATTTTAGGATTGACCCAGCGGAATGTAGTGATCATAAAATGTTAAAATTAGAGCTTGTAATAGCCCAACATTTAGCATGTGATATAGTTATCCCTCAAGAGATGGATTATCCAAAGCGGATAACCACTCGGTTAACTGAAAAATATATTGAGAGGTTAACTAGCCTGCAACAAAAGGTGCAATTAGGTCACGTGTGCGGCCAAAATTTACCCTGGTATGTTGAGAAAATAACTCAAGTAGTGAAAAGCATAAGTGTAGAATAAAGGTATGATGTAAGCACCAATAAGAACAATGGAAGGCCACAAGCAAAGCGAGGAACTTGGTTTAACCAGGATTGCTTACTAAAGAAAAGAGAAGTTAGGCGAGAAGAATGTAGCCTACGGAAAAAATGTGTGCAAGCCAGGGCAGAAAACCTAGTAAAAATAAAGAGAGAATATATTGCCCTAATCCGTAATGCTAAAAGGACCTATAAAGAAATGTGTTGGGGCAAATTATTGGAAGCAATCGAAGCAAAGAATACACAGCAGTTCTGGAAACAAATCCAGTCAGCAACGGGAACCTCGGTTGCTCCGATGATTTGCGTAGTGGAAGAGTGGCGTGGGCAGAGTATATACAGCAATTATACGCCCTTAGGAGCGGGACTGGAAATGAGGCATCTGGGGACTGGCGAGGCCTAGTAGAGGATCTAAAGCAAGAATGTTTAACAACAAATGTCCTTGGGACAATAAAGACACTGAACCTAACTAGAGATGCAGGCCCAGATAATTTACCAGCCCTGATATTAAATTCAAACCAGACTTGGTGGGCGGAATTCTACGCGAAAATGTTTGCCTTAATTTTAGACCAAGGGATTATGCCCCCAAACTGGAAGGGAGCCATAATAAGACCGCTACATAAGAAAGGAGATGTACATGCCCCGAAGAATTATAGGCTAATCAACCTATTGGATATAGGAGAAAAAATTTTCTAAAAAATAATTCTTAGTAAGCTAAAAGCTTGGGTGGAACACAGATCTATCATTCTGGTTGAACAAGGGGGCTTCAAAGAAGGCCACTCCACGATAGATCATTGTTTTGCACTGTGGGCATTGGCCAGGAAATCGATGGAACAAAATGGCAAATTATTTTGCTGTTTCGTCGATTTCCGAGCGGCGTTTGACACAGTGGACCGAATTAGCCTTTGGGAAGTACTGGAAAACTATGGAATGCCCCAGGGTATATTGAACATCTTAAAAGAATTACATAGTGGCAATTGGGCCCAGGTGATTAGAGACATAAAGGGCTCACTAACACATAAAATTCCAGTAAAGAACGGTTTGAGACAAGGGTGCGTCTTGGCACCCTTGCTTTTTTCAATATTCTTAGCAGACCTTCCAGCAGCCTTGGAAGTTGAAAAAAGTGTGAGCCCACGAATGAATAACAATAAAGTGTCATGTCTCTTATACCCTGATGACCTTGTGATCTTGGACCAAACAGAATTGGTCCTCCAAAGGAAACTAAATGTGTTCAATAAGTACTGTAATAAAAAGCTCTTAACAGTGAATATGGAAAAAACAAAGATCTTATGTTTTGGAAAGAGGGTAAACAATTTTAATTGGTTTTTAGGACAGGATAAATTAGACGTAGTAGGTGAATATAAATACTTAGGCCTCTGGTTTAATAGCTCATTAAAGTGGAACACCCACTTGGAGGCAAAAACGGCAAAGGCATATTCTTCGGTCTGTGGTCTGAAAAAATGTAATAAAGACTACGGTGATATGTCACACAGACCCACTTTTAAAGGCTTTCGAAGTTATGATCCCCCCACAAGTGCTTTATGGAGAGGAGGTGCTTTTCCTGAGTGGTAAAAGAGGGTGGGACAGGGAAGAAGGTAAAATTCTGAAAATGTTGCTGTCCTTACCAAATAGCTCCATGATTCAAGCTATTAGAATGGAGGTGGGATTAACATCATGGGAAGTAAAGACTCAATTGTCCTTAATAAGATTTTGGAACCGATAGGAGCCTGGTGGTGATGAGAAGGTCTCAATTTGGTGTAGAGAGGAAATTCGAGTAAGCAGCCTATGTTGGGCGCGAGACGTGAAGAAAACCCTCCAGACGGTAGCCGCGCACTGATATTGAGCCTCTCCCCACCATTGTTGAATATAGTCTGCACTAAAAAAATGCTTAGAGACCAAGGGCTTGAATACTCCAGATCAAAAGACATGGACTATCTGAGGCTAAAAAAATCGGTGAATTGGGTAAAGAATGAATGGGAAAAGGAGGTCCGGTTCCCATACCTGGATTTACTGCCAAGTAGATGGCTAAGACATGAAATCTTGAAGGTTCGGGTGGGCCTAAATCCATGGAAGATTGAAATAAAAATAAGAGTGGCCCTGATCCAACCGGATGGTACTTGTAAATGTGGTCTTGGAGTAAGAAATGATATTTTACATATATTGTTTGATTGTACTTGTATTTTAGCAATTCAAAAACCTTTTTTACATCCAATTTTTTAAAAATATGAGGTGACCTCTCGTGCTGATGCCAGTGACCTCCTTACAGAAATGTCATTTCTGGATATTACAATTGCGTTGGGGAAATTTCTGAAAGCGACAGGAGAATATGCCATGGAGGTAACAAAGTAGAGTGGGAGAGTTTAAAATTATAGAGTATCCCAATTTTATGCTTTATGGTTTTATAACTGTTGTAAATGTGCAAAATGAATTGTGGTTTTAAATATCTTATCACTATGTGCGATCCATTGTTTTATGTATGGTTTATAGACTATTGTCTAAATAAACTTTGTTATCAATCATCATCCATATGAACTTTAGAGGAAGGCCTCAAGTGTTCATATTGCAGAGGTACACTTGCTCATTTAACTACATATCAGATCCATGCATGAACAAACACACACCATGGTGTATCTGATTAGGATCTGAATATTTAATTGAAACTACCATGCCAACTGTCCCTGACATTGCTTCAGCAAAATCCTGAAGATCTAATACAATTTCTTCAAGGATATGTGCTTAGTGATCTGGTATTTAAGGGTGTGTTTATTTCAGTTGGGGCCGCAAGGCAGACACTAAGCAGGGTTTAGAGGTATATGTACAATGTAGATTATGGAGAAACTCTGGCTTCTACCTTAGTAGCTACTTCAGTTTACCTTATGTTTTAATGGCTATTTACTTGCTGCCTGATATGACTAGACAAGGATCAGCACCTCTTAAACTGGGGTAGTTACTGTGCCTTTGCCACTCTCAATTTTCAATGCAGTTTGAAGCAAGCCATCTGTCTTATTGGAGTACATATGGGCAATTAGCAATGGGCTAGGTTGGAAGGGATGGAATGGGGAAGCGTAAGTGGTAATGACGGTTCATTTCCTTGGGCGAATTTTCTACTTTCTCTTCAGAAATTCATTGACTTATGATATTCTCTAGCAATTCTGGTCGATTGTATTTTTGGTCTCCTTACATTATTTAAAGCATTGTAGACATGAATGTGCAGCCTCTTCCTTATTTCATTGTTGTCAGTTGAATGGAGTCTGATGACATAAAGAGGTCAATTCTGGGCCCACTTTCCAAAGGTGGACGTGTGGGGTGGAGGTTAGAAACTTGCCCACAGCATTCGGGTGAATGAAAAACACACATTCCTTTTAATTGTGTTCAAGGCAAATGCCTCCAGGTAGATAATATCAACAAACATTTGTACTGACTTGAGTGACCCAAAAAATCTCACAAACCATGTGAGGTTTTCCTTTGATCTTTATGTATGAACAATAATCCTATGCATAACGTTCCTTAAAATCAGCTGATGTTATTAATAAAAGTGACAGCCTATGCCCTGATACAATTAGTGAGCCCTAACTAACTACCACTGTGTGTTTGAGAGCCAAAATGTCTTCTGATCTCAAGCACCCATATAGGGCCAGCTTTAGTGCTGGTGGCGCCGGGTGTGTCAATGTTTGTAGGCTCCCCCCCCATACCTCCTCCACAGATTCCCTCACTCCCACACTTCCACCCTTTAGCAGTGCCTCTCAAGTCCCCATAACTACTCTCTCTCATGCATATCTTTTGTTTTATTGCGCCACTCATTCCAGTGTACGTTGTCAGAGCACTTTACATCACATACACAGAGACAATCAATCATACGTGTGTAAATCAGTGCATAGGAAATGTCACATCAGACAGAGGACTACCAGGTGTAGGAGTCACCAGTCACCCATAATGGTACATAGTATAGTTTAAGCGTGGCCTGGAGAAGAAAAAACTCAGAATTTAAAACATAACACCATGGTTGGGGTTTGGCTTTATAAATAAGAGTGGACTATTGATTTATACTCAAGTGAACACTTTATGCAACATCAGGATAATGAAAGACTGGGGGACAAAATCATAAGCTCTAATCTATACCTAGCAGTTTGAATGCAGCTCTTTGATAACAGTAACTAGCTCACTGTGCTACATTTGGATTTAAACGTATAAACTGCAAGTAATAAAAGAGGCTCTCTGACCGAAGCATAACTTACTGATCTATTCACATTGTATGCACTTTGTGATCTGCGTGATGCACATGCTTTGCAGCAGGCATTTTAACCTCCTGTGCTACTTTATGATGAGTCAAAACTTCCACTAGACAAAACTCCAATCTCTCTGCAGCAGGTCTATCGATCACCAGAGTTATCTTAGCATTTTTATGGTTGCATGAAAATTGCTGGAGGAAAGGAACGCAGCAACAGCTGCATTTAAAACCATATTGTACTTGAAAACATGGCAACCCCCAAAGTCAGCGCCAGGTTCGGTGGCACCTATTGCACCGCCCTAGAACCGGCCATGCACCCATAGCAGGGGGAGGCAGGCCAAGAGGCCTTTTGTAATGAAGCAATCTGAATTCTAGTAGTGTGTGTTGGACTATGGGAAACTCACAACATCTGGGAGTATGCCACAAGAATACTTCAGGTCTTGTGTTTGCTTTGGGAATGTTATCCTCTAAATCAGAACGTATGCATGCACTGGATGAGCCAGAACTGAAGATGAAATACACATGCTTCATTGCCTTTATTAACTGCACATGGATTTACATTGATTGCATGAACACACTTGTGCGTAGTATTTCATTTCTGTTGGGTCTAGATGCTTATAATTATAATTTAGGTACAGAATGCTCCACAGAAGCAGCAGATATTGTTAGCAAATGTAAAAACAATGAATTACGAATTGTGGTTTATTAACCACTAATGCCATTTTTATATGATTATATAAAAAAAACAAATGCCATCAATAATCGATTGTGACTTTGATGGATTAAGGATGAAAGATTTAGAATCATAAATTTGAAATGTTATTCTATAAGTTGTTAATGGCAGAGTTTTAGGCTTACGCACCACATCATACAGTGCTTAAACAGACTACTTTACAAGACTGCTTAATCATTTGATGAGAGTTCTGGTCTAGTTTATGCAAAGAGATTACATACTATCAAAATTACAGTAGAGTCCAGATAATTTATGGGCTAAAGTACTCCTCTTGTACATTGTAAGGATATTGCAAGTCACTGAGGAGTTCCTTAACCATATAGAGGAATGAGACAGAAAGCAGAGTTCCTTTATACGGTTATGGAACACCAAGGTGACTTGCAATATCCTTATCATATATGGCAGGGGGTACTTCATTCATTATAATACATGGTCACATCATTATCTTTTATATTAACGTAGAGTGAGAAGGACCACTCCTCACAAATATGTGCCCTCTGTAACATACGGAACACTCGTTCCTTAGGTTTCAATATTAATCGTAATCAACACAATGATACTACACTTTTTAGATGATTCAAGTATTTATTTTCATTATTCACATGTTCATAATGTTCATCTTATGATTTTATGATTTTTTCATCATTTATTCTTTGTCCCAATCTTTCATAAACCCAATGCATTTCGGGTCACAAATAAAGGACCCTTCTTCAGGGGTCTGTAAAGGATACATACAGAACCAGGTTAATTAACCCACATATATTATACTTGGGTATAAAATGCAAAGAAAAAAGGTAACTGAAATCTAAGCAAACAGGTTCATAAGAAATCTTAACGCTGGAAAAGCCAAACTCATTGCATCCCTCGTACGTGGACTGAACACACTAACGTTAAGACAAATGGCGGGCTAGCGGAAAACATGACTGAAAAATTATCGTGCATACAACCATTTCTTAACAGAATGCGTTACAGGTTAATCACATGCTTGTCTTTCCTATTCTAAACCAAATGCGTTAACAAACCATCCGTTAACATTACTTCCCCCACTTACTTGAAGACCGGGAGCAAAGCGTCTTCGTGAACAACTGAGGAGCCATGTTGAACGGCTTCTGTAAACTTTTAACCAATCGTAAACCAAGACCTCATCATGTGACACTGGTCACGTATGTCCAGATGTCAGAATTGCGTACACTGTGGCAACATGATCTTAGGTAACCATTTTACGCATCCTACTAAAGGATATCAGCTTGAATTACAACACCCAGCTACGTGCGACACCAAAAACATCATATATGCGATCAGGTGCCCATGTGGCAAAGTATATTAACGTTAGTGTGTTCAGTCCACGAACGAGGGATGCAATGAGTTTGGCTTTTCCAGCGTTAAGATTTCTATATGAACGTGTTGCTTAGATTTCCGTTACCTTTTTTCTTTGCATTTTATACCCAAGTATAATATATGTGGGTTAATTAACCTGGTCCTGTATGTTTCCTTTACAGACCCCTGAAGAAGGGTCCTTTATTTGTGACCCGAAATGCATTGGGTTTATGAAAGATTGGGAAAAAGACTAAATGATGAAAAAATCATAAAATCATAAGATGAACATTATGAACATGTGAATAATGAAAATAAATACTTGAATCATCGAAAAAGTGGAGTATCATTGTGTTGATTACGATAAATATCGAAACCTAAGGAACGAGTGTTCTGTATGTTACAGAGCGCACATCTTTGTGAGGAGTGGTCCTTCTTACTCTACGTTAATGTTGTTTCAAGGCACGGATTGACGACGTGCAACAGACGTAGCGCCAACCATAGAGTTTAAAAAACTTTTTTTGAAAGTATTACACTTACGAGTGCACCTGGATAATACAGATTGGCACATCATTATCTTTGCCATAAACCACTTAAATCCTTGGTGCATAGTTCTTTGATTTGAGAGAGCATGCTTACAAACATTAAGAATAAAAATAGAATCCTCATTGCAAAACTAAATACATCAAAAAAGCTGTAAGATAATTGCTGCTAAAAGATGTTAGAATCAGTTTAACACAAGTCAGTTTTTTTAAACAAGGCACAGTAGCTCAGAATGTGTAGAAATATGCAGAAATATTCTAGCTTTTCTATAATTCCCTAAAGAGTGCAAAAACTAAACAAGTTAACATAAATATCTCCTCTCTTATTGTCACTATACATCTAGAAAAACAGAGCAGAAGAAAGACAAGTTAATTGTGTTTTGTTCCTTAAAAAGCTGATTTAATTATGCTCTGTGACCTGACTTGTCTTTCCCCTCGGCTACAGGCTCTGGCAGCAGGCATTGTGACACCACAACTCAACTGGAATAAGTTATTACCATTGAGTTGTGACATCATTTCTTTATAGTCCTCGATTGGCTTAGTCACAAGTCGCCTTTTAGAAAGAAATTAAATGCTGGATTTTATGCAGGGATTGCAGAATCCCATGCATTATAATTATTTATTGTTGGCCCAGAAAAGAATCGAAATCATAATTGTCCTTACACTTGCCAAGATATAAATGGGATTGCTGAGCAGGGCTCACAACAGATGTAATATTTTTGAAGAGCCAAACAGATCCTTCGTTTCAGACAATGAACTGTAATACCTTTCAAAATAAAAAAGGCAGAATCCTACATTTTACACTACACTAATGTCAACAGGTTAAACAATAAAACTGCAGATCAATAATTGCCTTTAATGTAACACACCTTAACACTGAGCAGGAAATTATAACACTATTAACAGTGTCTTTAGGATTTAAGAGCACAAATATGGGTACAGTACATGTAATCAAAGACTGTATAGAATATTATTGCAATCTGAAAATAGTTCTGGAATATTGAATCAAAATAGAAATATGATGTTAACCTCCAAGGGCCGTAGTGCAAGCAAGGTAGATGCACCCAGTGACTGCTGGCTGTGGGTAAAATACAACAATATTCTGGGTTCAGTGGTCCCCTCATGGGCTCCGATGCTTCTGTGCTATTTTTTTAAAAGATGTCGTCGGTATTGATTTTTATTATTAATACTTAAAACATTCAAAATGATAGTATTCCATTGTCTGAAACCTTGGATACAAGCCTTGGAAAAGCAGACTCATTCCTGACTTATGACAGGAAGAGTGGACAGCTGCTGCCTGGGGGCATGCTAGTGGAGGCAGCAAGGAAGGAGAACAACAAGAGAATAAATATAGAACAATAATCAAAGGCAGGCTCTTCAGAAACATTTGCGTTTAGGGAGATAGGCAAGAACTTTGGCATCATCAAGGCATGTATCACATTTAGAAAGTGAATGCTACACAGTGGACACACAGAGGACATTGCACAGAACGCCGGTGGGGGAGAGGAAGGGGGCAGCAGGTGCTACTCAATGGGGGGCTTTAGGACATGGTAATGTGTTGCCGCTGGATATCATACAGAGGAGATTAGGGAGGCCGAGCTTGCAGTGGTGCAGGGGATAGCCATCCCAGAAATCAAATAGGGGAAGAGAGCAAGGGGCATATTAGCAATGAATTGCGATATTTATCGCAAAACGTGCTTAGCGCGTTTTAATTTATCGCTGCCTATTGCCGGATATGTTAGCAGAGAAAACATGCTATTAGCAACGTTTTTCTCCATTGTGCTAAAATATCCAGCGATAGCGGCGAAATGTGTAAATATTGCTGGAAATCCAGCGGTATTAACGCATTAAAGCCAATGGGGGCTTAACCTAACAATCCACCCCCCATTGAATATACAGGTAAGTCATTCTATTAGCAGGTGTTAGATTCTAGAGATAATGGTGCTTAGCACAACTTTTTTATTTGCTAAGCCTGCTTTGCTAATAGGCGATAGCTGGTTAGCGACTGCTTTCAGTTGCTAACAGTTTGGGTACGCCCACTGTCATTAGCGATAAATATCACTGACATGCAAAGCGGACCCCAAACCAGTCGCTATCGCCTAAAAGCTGTCGCTAACTGCTGTTTACGACAGCTTGCTGATAGGGCGATAAAAATATTGCCTCTTTAGCAGCAGAAAGCGCCGATAAAGCGGCGATATTGCCCTTGCTAATATGCCCCAATTTACTTGTACCTGTTGCACTATTCACAGCTATACTCCTGCCTTTTGCTTGCCTTTCAACCCCTATGGAATAACCTTAATTACCTCAGCTTATTACAGTTTATACAACCAAAATGCTGAGCAGTCATTCCTTTTCTCAAACCCTCAAATTAACCTTTAATTCCAAGAATGCAGTGGGAAATGTAAAGCACAGCTGACAAATAAGCAACATGGCAGTTTTGACAATAATTCACTAAATTTCATTGCAGGTAATTCATCCAAAACCTAACTATGCCAATAAAAGTTAACAAATTATGTAAGTTTCAGCTGTAAGAAGGGTTTATGGACCCAGTTCTAAACTGCTCCTCAATCTGCTCTGCATCCTTGGAAAGTCATTCTTCACTGTGTGTGGGAGACAGGCCACAACTGAGAAACCACAAGTGGGTGGCAATGGCCTGCTTTTATCTTTGTATATCTTAACAGCAAATCTTTGAATGTAAAACAGCAAGGGCTACAATTATTGTTGGCACAATCTGCTCTATAATTGCAATATAGTTGTGCCTTCAAATTTTTGGTTTTAGTGGTAGAATGTATCTCATTCATAGCTCCTAAAATTAGCGAGGATGCAACTTCTAGATGTGTTTTTGGTCAATGGTCAATTTTTTTTAACACAAATAAGGCCTAGGAAAAAAGATGTTTGTGGATGAAATAGGATTTCCATCCGGACTACCACAAATATAGCACATATAGAGTGATTTTTGAAGTAGGTTACTGACTTATCAGTGCTACAACACAATCTTCTTCATCCTTTCAGCAGTACGTGGTTGTCATGTGGTGTACATTGCTATAGGCCACACCCAGGTATTCTGCACAGTGAGAAATGCAAAGGAAGCAGGATTTTCCAATTACAAATTGTGTTTAAGACAGATAAAAAAGAAGGCTGATTCTACTCTATTTTTAGTGCATATTATTAACTTAGGAGTCAGATATCTCAGCCATGTCTCAAGCATCACTCTGGCTACACCGTGCTTTGATCACCTTCCCACATTTTTGCAGCAATTCCTTTAGATGCATCTGGGCAATTATGTCTAGTTCCACTCCCTTGTGTGATCAGGATTCTCATTCCAGATCTTTCTTTTTCTCCTATATTCATCCACAACTTCTCCCCCTAACATGTGCCACTTCACTCCCTGAGCCTTTTCCTAAAGTCTATGTCATACTTATCAATGACCGGACATCCAAAAATATGCATGCCACCCCCAAATGTGTGATTTTCAAGTTGCTGTATATGCATCTCTAGATGTAACGTCGCTTGGACAGCAAACCTAACTTACCAATCAATATATTTAGATAGCTAAGATTCAAAAGCAATTATTGATGTTCCTACTATTTTATTTAATACCGTGTCAAATCTAGGGTTATTGATTTTGCCTCTTAAACTATTTCTATCGAGCACACCATCTGTCATCTCTGTGTGATGTTCAAAACTGAGGATAAAAGGATCTCACCAATTCAACCGGCCAGCTTTGTGAGCTATTACCATTATTTTCTGGACAGCCTCAGTCCCACTTTATGTAATTATAATAGCACCAGAACCCTTTGACCATGATCGTCAATTTACAAAAATGCCAATTGTAGCAGAGGAGACATCTCACGCCATTTAACCTTTACTTTCACTTGCACATGCATACCTACACATATTTACTCACACACACACTTATACTCACATAAACACACACTCACCCGCAAGCGCGGACCCAACATACATTTAAAATCATTTTAACTTACCTCAGCTGCCAGGGAGGGTCATATTCTTGCAAATTGTAATTGATTCTGTACTACACAAATTGTGAATGAATAAAATATTATTCACTATTAGTGTAATGACGGATTGACAAAAAAAAAACGAAAGTGGAGCTGTCCTCATGTGCCTGGCACAGAGTTTGCCATCTCTGTGCCCAGGAGACACAAAGGCAGTGCCTGGGGTCACAGCTGCAACCCTTGGCAACCACTAAATGATGTCCATGCCTTTGACAACAAAGCCCACTTAAATCTTCACAATGGTACCAAGGTTTAACATATGATTGCTGTTGCTTGAAGATTCATTATCTGGTGTGGTCACACCAGGTGCACCTCTGTTTACTTTACTACCTCCATAGTTCTCTGCTGAGGAGGCCTTAGGTTGATTAGTAGTCCATATTTTATGCCATTATATTTAGGAAATCCTATGTCACCTTAGATAAATTATGTTTCATAGAGGTTTTCTTTAACATAATCAAGGATATCTGGCATCAAATATGTATTCGTTTTTAAGTACTGGACTTTTACTAGCTACTTTATCAGAACTGACTTTTACTGAGGCCTCACAAATCATGCGGAAATACAGATTCATAATAAGTCTTTGATACATTCTTCTCTTGAACTCAGTATTATAACAAAAATAATGGGCACCTCTCAAAACAAATTATAACTTTAGAAAGAAAACAGCTAGAACTCTTGTTTCTATTGTTATATATGGTTAAAACTCTCTGTCATTTAATTCTATATACACCCAAACGACTATCACCACAAAAGAACTAGACGTGTACATTCCATTTTTATCATCTGTCAAGCTACCTTTCTTAATTTGGGACCACCATTCCTTCACAGGACTTCAAACGTCATAACAAAGTATCATATTCAATGCTCATGTCCAAGGTTATTACCCCTCTTCTCCTTTATCTGAAAGTTGAAATTTGGCATTATATCTCGGGTACATAGATTATTCTATAATATCTTTTAATAAAATTGTATTTACATTTTTGATTTAGGGGCAAACTTTGTTTCAAATAGCTATAACTTCCCACACTTTTTCACGAAACCATGGTTCTTAAAACTGCTCATGTTAGGGCTTGTCTTTATACAAATGTAGGGTCCATAAAGTACTATCTGAAGAATTGATATTCACAACCGAGGGTAGTCATCAAATCAATACATTTAAAGCAAATTATGCTCCACAAGGAAGACAAAAAGTGCTTTCGTTTCAAACCATAAAGTTTATTAAAAGGTTAAAAGGGTTTACAAAATCAAATCATCAAATTAGTTTCAAATCAACAATCAATACATGAATACATTCAGGCGTTTAATAATTATGAAGTTCTCTAATCAGGTTAAGGCTAGTAGATATAATGTAAGGCTTATTAGTTTCCCAGGCTCATCTAAATTGCAGCTTCGCTAAATATTCTTCAAACTTACAGTTATCTGCAACAAACGACATACATTGGACCAGCCTGTACTCTGCAGGTGCACTGTAACAACTGATAAAAACCAGTGGCGGCTAGTGACATTTGAAAGTGGTGAGGTGTAAAATTTGTGTTTGATTGCCCCTCTGTTCTTGCTTTTTGGAGCTCAGTTTGGGATTTTTGCATGCATATTTTTCATTTTTCTGTACCATTCTCATCGCTACATGTTTTTTTAGGTTCCCTATCTGATATTTTAGACTTACATTCATATAACGCTAAATTATTTGATCTTTTCATTGCAACTGCTTTAAAAGTAATTTTGTCCTGTTGGAAGGATAATGCTAAACTGTCTGTGCATACATGGTGGAATTTCATATGTGATGAGCACAGAATTGCAATTGCTTCTTCTTCTTCTGTCACCTTAAAAATTAAATCCGATCTTACCTGGCTGCCTTTCTCTAACTTCTTATCATCCCCCCCCTCCCTAACCTTTCCTTCTTCTCTCTCTTTCCCCTTCTTTTTCTTTTCTTTTCTTCTCTTACTTTCTTCTTCCATTCTCTTCCTTTTCACACATTATCTGAACCATTTCTCCTCTTCATCTCCTTCTCATTGTTTTTTCATATTGGTTCTGATTTTTTGTAATACTGTTATAGTATGCTGTACTCTTTCTTAAACAAAATAAAACTTTATTAAACTGAAAAAAAGGGTTTACAAAATCAAATCATCAAATTAGTTTCAAATCAACAATCAATACATGAATACATTCAGGCGTTTAATAATTATGAAGTTCTCTAATCAGGTTAAGGCTAGTAGATATAATGTAAGGCTTATTAGTTTCCCAGGCTCATCTAAATTGCAACTTCGCTAAATATTCTTCAAACTTACAGTTATCTGCAACAAACGACATACATTGGACCAGCCTGTACTCTGCAGGTGCACTGTAACAACTGATAAAAACCAGTGGCGGCTAGTGACATTTGAAAGTGGTGAGGTGTAAAATTTGTGTTTGAGTGCACCGCGGTGAGCGAGGGGAGCGAGCGAGCGAGCCCAAACAACCTAAGGGGGATCCGAGAAAATTTTGAAAGACGAGGGGGAATATGGTGCATTTTCAAGCAAATTTGAGAAAGCAAGAAGGTTAATAAACATCATAGGTACCATCCTCAACTGTTCACCTTTTTTCCATGCTGAACTTTCAGCCCCCACATCAGCCAGGTTCGATCCCATCCCACCCCTAGCTGCCATCTCCTATCTTATATTAAGCTGCAAGTCATGTCTCGCTGTATGCCTGGCCAATCTTCTCCGGTTACAAGTCCACTCATGCTATGAGTGATCATTGAAAACCAGTGGAATATATCAGCTAAAAATACCCCTAGTCACAAACAGGTGGTAAGCGTTCCCAAAATTGTTAAGATTTAGGGAAAAGATGCCAAACACCTCCAAATCATATCAGAACAACACAACAATGTCCAAAAACCCATGTCACGTACTGTTTAATTCAGAAAAAATGCACACACACACACCTACACCTGTACACTGGACCAGACTGACATACACAGCAATGCACAGCTCAAGTACTCACAGGTTGAATGGAGCAGCTCATACTTCCGATCCGCAGTCCATCACCATGAATGCAGCACTGCTAGGCCACTACGTTATACTATGCCAGAATCATGTTCTTCTACAACAAGCCATGAAGCTTAAGGATGGAAATGAGGCCACTCAGCCATGACCTCAAAGGGTGTAGCAATGCAGTATGAAAACCAGAATTGATAGAGTAAGACCTGAACACTGGTCAGCCTGAGATACTTAGAACATGTAAACTTAATTTGGGCACCGTACAAAACTTGCATCACTGCCATTCCACCGCCTGAAAGCATTAGCAGTGCTAGAATTCTTCACAATGGGCACTAAACAATAGACAGATGGATTGATGAATTGCATTTAAAGCCACAGAAACTCTTTTTAACGTCCTCAACATCACGTCAAGTGTTGATACAGCATTGATCTTGTCTGTTTTATCCTACCACATACTAAGGCAAAATTTGCTTAAACCAGCAGTCATGTTTTACACATGGCACTTTTTTGGTAGAATTACCACTGTCTACCTAGCAAACCATACATACTTTCCCTACTCCTTGGACTAGCACTCAAGCACTTTAATTACTTTGTCAGCTCTCACACAGTACCCGTCAGCACACACAGCTCAAATATTCACGCCATGACACACACACTGAATGCTTTTTCTCTGGGTACTCTCATGTTTGATTTCCGTTAAATCTCACAACTCATTGGAGGTGGGTTCATCTAGGGACTCGAGTAAACATAGTTGGATACATAGCAAAAATACGAACAGGCATGTTGATGCTTATCAAAACTATTATAACGAGTATCCGTGCACAAAGACAGGCTGGCGCCATACGTGCAGACCAACAACAGAAGCAATATGGGCACTGATTTGCAAATACTAAAATACATCCAATGATCCAGGGTTAAATAAACACAAATAAACTTGTTGGGGGTTTGCATGGGGGTGGGGCCAGGGAAGATTAAAATAATATAATAAAAGAATGAAAACTTACCGGTCCACGCTGCCTCTGCACGACTGTTGAAGAGCGCGGGACCCAGGAGCAAACAGGAACAGCCGCAACATCCCTGCAGTGCCAACCCCTCTACTGACGCTGCTCAGCAGCGCTGTGAGGATTGGTTGAGGGCAGGGATATTCCCTGCCCATTAGGAGACCGGGGGGCTTCAGCATCAAACTCTTGGTTTCCTAATGTGCAGCCTAGAGTGCGCATGTTCGGACTGACCATAAAAATGATCAGCCCAAAAATGAACATGCGCACTATTGCTGGGACTGCAACTGCACTGCTGGCCTGTCACTCAACCCCCTGCCTGAGTGCTGCCACAGCCCCACCCCCACCCCAGCGTCCCTCGCTCTACTTCTCCGACGTAGAGACGCTAATTCCAATCAGGACTGGAGTCCCGAGTGGAATTAGCGTTGTAGAAGTAGAACGAAGAATTTGGGGCCGTGGCATTAGTGGGGCAACGCCCCAACGCCTCCAATGGATGCACCGCCACTGATAAAAACATTCTGCAGTCATCATGAAAAGGAAAACATTTCACATGAGACGGAAAGCAAAGACACATCACAAGCATTAATTGCAAGTCCAGCTTCTATGACATGAAACAAGATAGCTCCCAAACATTATTTATACTGAGCACAGGCTTACATTAGCTACAGTAATTCTAAACATGAATAATATACAGTTAATAGTATTTGGATGTTTGCATGTTATGACCTGATGTGGTCTTTTTAACGGAGACCTGGATGGACATTACCTCAAACCCTGATTAGAATGTCGCCATACCTTCGGGCTATGCTTTTTTTTAATCAAGAAAGGTCAGGCATCGCCATTATATATAAGGATGGCCTGAAGGTGCAGACAGAAGTAGTGGTTGATCTCCAGGCGGAAGCAATTCAATTTTGTGTGAGGCTTAAGGATGATACTGCACTTCATGGCCTATTGGTCTACCGGCCACCGGGCACCAGAGCTGCTTTTTCAACAGCCCTTATGTCTTATATGGAATCCTGTATTAATTATCAATATTTTACAATTCTAGGTGATTTCAATTGTCACTTGGAGTTGGCTATTAACTCAGATACAGGTAAACTCCTAGATCTAATGGAAGCTTATGGCCTGCATCAACTAGTGTCTGAAGCCACGCACTTAGGAGGCCACATTTTAGATAGGCTTTTTTCTAATCACCCTGATATTTCACTAAGTGGTGTAGAGGCACTCGCATGGACAGACCATAAAGCAGTATTCTTTGAGGTTAGGGACAGGGAACCAGAGAGGTGTTCCCCTCATAAAGCCACTAAGGTGACGTTTCGTCGCTGGTGTAAGGTAACAAGTAGTGGCCTAGGGGCTGCCCTTGACCATTTCCCTTCAATTTTAGATAATGACAATGAAGTGGCTGCTACTCAGTTCAATGAATAGATTCGAGGAGCGGTAAACTGTGTTGCCCCTGAGCAGACTGCCATAGCAAACAGGCGCCTTTTTGGGAGGCCGTGGTATGGCGCTGAACTTAAATGACTAAAAGTTGAATGCAGAAGGTTCGAGTGTCTTTGGAAAGTAGAGTACAGTAAGATCAGTAAAGATGCTTACAATCAGGCCTTGAATAGATATAAGGAGGCCATTTTGGCTGCTAAAAGGGTGTCACCTCGAAAATCCAGGAAGCCGGAAACTCTGCAAAAGAGTTGTTTAAATCTGTGTCTTCTTTGACTAAACCTCAGCAGGGTAGCGGGTTTAAGCCTGATCAGGCGTTCTGCAATCAGCTAACGGCTTTTTTCCACAATAAGGTGCAAACTATATATGATGATTTGGCCAACTCATCAAACTCTCAGTTGAGCACATATCAATCACCTCTGGAGGAGGAAATAGCGCCATGTAATTTGCTATGTTTTAACCCCTTATCAGAAGAGATGGTAATAAGCATTTTAAAATCTATTAAATCTGACTCATTCTGTGACCCTTGTCCGCCGGCCATTATGCACTTGGCGACGGAGAGGATCAGCGAGACCCTTACCTCTTTGATCAATCAAGTTCTGACATCAAGCATTTACCCTGTAGCTTGGAAGACAGCTAGTATTAGGCCAATTTTGAAGAAGCCCACGTTGGAGCCTACTGAATGTACAAACTAATGGCCAATCTCAGGTCTACCACTGGTAGCCAGGATCCTGGAAAAATCAATTAATAAAACTCTAATGGAATATCTGGACAGTAATAGGTTACTGGACCCATCCCAGCACGGCTTTCCCCTAGACACTCTACAGAATCTGCCCTGATTGCTGCAGCCGAGGGGATTCGGACAGTAGTTGATGGGGGGGGGGGGGGGGGCAGGGGGGGGGGTATTCTTGTTCTCCTTGATCTCTTGACCGCATTTGACACCGTGAATCACACAGTGTTGGTGCGGTGACTACAGGAGATTGGAATCAACAGGTTGGCTCTTGCCCTCCTTTCCTCGTTTTTAATCAATAGGAAACAAAGCCTGAACTGGGAGGGCATACAATCTGACGGTTTTAACTTGCCCTGCGGGGTTCCGCAGGGCTCAGCTCTGTCTCCAACACTGTTCAATGTTTACGTGAAACCACTGGCTAGGCTTGTAAGGAAGCATGGTTTTACCCTTGAGTCGTATTTTGACCACTCTCAGCTGGTGGTATCAGTCTTAGATAAGCCGGAGCTAACAGCGGAAGGATTCCATGCTTGTCTGAAGGACGTCATGGAATGGATGAGTCGGAGCTTTTTGAAAATCAATACTGAAAAAACAGAAGTTATTGAATTTGGGAATGGGTCACCGATCTGGAGTAATCGGTGGTGGCCACTGGAAGCCAGGGAATGTCCTTTACCAGTAAAGCAAGTGAGGAATATTGGGGTCATATTTGATGACAAATTGAATATGTCAGCTCAGGTGAATAGCATAACATCATCAGTTAGTTTTTTCTTACTTAAGACCCTGCGGAAAAATGTTCCCTTTCATTCCGCTGGCACTTCAGAAAACAGTTATGGCCGCCCTTTTTATATCCAGACTGGACTATTGCAATGCGATGCTTTTGGGCATTGATAAGCATCAGACTAGCAAACTTCAATCATTGCAGAATGCTGCCATTTGAGTGATTCTAAAGCTTCTGAACGGCCATACCACCCCTCAGGGCAGGCGAGCACTACACTGGCTCCCCGTCCAGCAGAGAATTGAGTTTAAGGCACTCTGCTTGGTGCATAAAGCCCGGTATGGGGGTGGCTCAGAGGACTGTCAGAATAGGTTCAGGCTCTACACACCCTCGTGAGACCTACGCTCGGTCAATCTTGGCCTGATTTGTGTTTCTAGGTACAGACGAGCCAGATGGGGGAGGGGGGGGGGTCTATTTTCTTGTTTTGCGGCCCAAATGTGGAACAAACCACCGGTGGCCCTGAGACTTCAGTCGAACCTTTCATCGTTCAGGAAAATCTTAAAATCCCAGCTGTTTAATGCCGGGTAGCTGTTAGTCTATCTTCCCTGCCCCACTTAAACACTTCAGCGCCAAGACGCCTCGGCATTCGAACGCTTTATAAGCATAACATAACATAATATAACATAACATAACATAACATATAATAATGTCAATATAATGGATTTTTTTTTTATATGAAACAAACCTGTCACGGATTCACCAAAGACCCTTCAAGGATCTGTGTATTATGTTAACTTATTATGTTAAGTGATGTATATACATATGTCCTAGCTGCCAGGAATAAACTTCACATGCTGAATCAACCTTGTGGGCTCGGGTGGTATCCTTTTCGCCGGATTTCTCTTGTGGGAACATATGTATAAATATATGATACATAAGTGATATAGTCAATACTGTGAATACTGCACATGGTGAGTATAGGTCTGTTTGTTGTAAGGTGTTGGCACAGTGCATTCCTATGTAACAAATGTGCCATCTCTTTGGAAAGATAACATTGGAGCCAATGTTTTTCAAGAACACGTGCCTCTCCTGATAGCTTTAAAAATCTGTTTCTACCTTCACCTACTCTTACAATCAACATATCCACACATAGATTGCATTCCCCTAAATTCCTGGATTGCAAGCAATGTGTTTTAAACTGTACTCATCTTTTGTGGGGCACATCTATATGTGCTTGGCCAACACCAATGCCACGGGTTCTGGAATCATGGATCCCCATTTCTCTGGCGCATACAAAAAGATACATCTGAGTCATACTTCATGGTATTGGCATGGGTGTCGAGGTTTGAACAACTGTGCAGGGAAGACAAGGCAGTAGCTTTGCTGCATTGCCTTTCTCTCGTTGTCAGTGAGGCCATTCTCTAGTTGAGTGAGGGGGAACGCGTAAGGTATAGCTGCTAAAGAATGCATTGATCAGGAGGTTTGGGCTTTCTCCAGCCCAATATCATAAAACACTAAGAATGCAAATGAAAGCCAAGGGGCATCATGGGAGATTTGGATACATGGGATGTTTGGAGGGAATGCAAAGGCCTAAAAGGCATTGAGCTTCCATTCATTGACTCTTAGATGTGTGTCTATAGATCGGTGGCAGTCCCTGTGGATAGGTCAGCGAAAACTGACAGAAGAGAAGGGACTGGGTCAGCAGCAAACCAAGCCAGATGCTAAGAAGAACTTTCAGCTGTTTGGCCAGGAACATAAACAGACTGACAGTGGCAATTGTCAAAGTTCCCAGGAGAGAAACTCATGCGGACCGAGTCCTTCCGTCAGAGTAAGAAAAGAAATGGGGTTAAAAAAGCCCACCCCAAACCCGGCAAAGTATGTTTTGCCCAGTAATTAAAACAATTTGAGTCTATTCCAATTCAGCCACAGGAGAAGTTATATGCTACATTGTCTAGCCCCAGTGGAGGCAACTACTAACTAATTGTTGTAGCCGTGTGGACGGAAGGCAGATTTGATATTAAATTCTTGTCATTCACAAAATGTAATGCCAATACCTCTGCATAATTTTGCACCTCTTTGCTTCCTCAATAGCTTCAGCTTGATATCTACATTTTTTAATTTCTACATATTGTGCTTCCTTTTGAATGTTGTATGATCCAGTAGTGACTGGTGTACAGGCAGAGTGGCGGGGCAGGGGCGACAACGGAGAGGTCAGGGCAGAGGGAGGAGACAACGAAGAAAACATTTTTAAAAAACAGGCAAAGAAGAACTTACCTGCCACCTGTCGCTCTTCTGCTCTGTGTTCCCGGTGCAGCACAGGTTTCGAGACTCCTCTGCGGCCAATCCTGATGCTACTCTCATGGTTGAAAGCAAGTGGCGGCAGGCACGTGTCATTGGTGGTGTGGCGGGGAGGCAGGGGGGACGGACTAGGTGTAAATATTTTTTTACTTCTACTTACCTCCTCACTGCATCCTCCCTCGCGTCCTCCATTGCTGCCTCTCTTCTGCTTGCACGGGAAGCACCCAGGCAAAAGCTCCTCATAGCCAATCACAATGCTGCATTGCAGCATTGTGAGTGGTCTGAGCGCCAAACCACAGCCAAACCACAGCGCTCAGGTGGGGATAGGGAGCCTGGGCATGTTCTCCACCCAGGCTGTAATGCAGCCTGGGTGGAGAACATGCTAAGTGCTCATGAATGTTTGGCCGGCCCCTCAGAGAGTGAATTCCACTCCTCCCCTTCCCCTGCTCTGTCAGTAGAGCAGCCTGCCCTGCCCCGCCTAGCAAAGATGCCGCGCCTACAATAGGAATTTTTTTTCCTTCCACTGCTGAAAAGCAGTGGGGTGATGCTTCTCCGCCTTAGCGGAGGGGCCGCCTCTGCTGAAAGCAATATCAGGATTGGCCTGGGCGCCCTATATTTGCGCTCCCAGAGAGACTGGGGGCCTGTAACTGCTGTCTTCAACCCGGCAATTCAGCTGGATTGGAGGCAGCTCAGTACGCATGTTGGTTTGGCCATCCTGAGACAGCTGGCCAAACCCACATGTGCATTGATAGCAGAGCCCAACACTCACTCTCGTCACTACCCTAGCGCTGGCCCTGCCCCTAAGACTCGCCCCACCCTTGGAACCTGAAAAACGAAATAATGAAACCTCTTTATTTTTCAAGTTTAAGTCTGGCGGGGAGATGTAGGGGGGTGACACTCCTCCGCCATAGCTGAGGAGCCGCCCCCGGTATGATCCATTTGTAGGATGATAGTTGCACTGAGGGTTGTTTGCACTTTAAAGAGCGATCTCGTAAAAGACTCACATAGTAATCTAAATAGAAATACAATTGTTTAACAGAATTTATCGAAGATATTCTTGACAAATACAATCTCAATGGAAACTCAATTGACCACAAACTTAATACTGAATTCATTAAAAAAAATAAAAGTCTAAACTATTTGTTTCAGAAAGACTGAAGGCAGGAATTGCAAGGGTTTATTAAGCGGTGCACCGAGGAGACACAGTGGAGGGACAGTGTTATCCAGGAGCTTGATTGTGCCTGGGCTTAATTGCCATATAGCCCTTGTCAGATGTGACATCTGCTTCCAGCTTTGGCTTTTTAGCCAATGTTTCCTTTCATTTCTTGGACTTGTAGTTATGTGTTTGTGATTGTTAGTATGAGCGTATTAAACCCAGCTAGAAAATATCTTTGGACCAAAAACCAGGGTCTCACATATCTATCCGTGTTCATGTGTCTTTGTATGTTGTGTGTACTTTTCTGTAAATACCATATAAAACATGTTTGGGTTTTATTAGTGCTTGCTTTCCTGTGTTGTTTGCATAGGCAGATTACTACATAATTGGTTTTGTCTGCAAATGTTCAATATTTGCTAAGTGCTTCTGCGTCTTGAGGCGCAACCTGTGGGCTGAAAACAAAGCCCTGGCATGTAATTACAGTCAATTCAGCCGGAAAGTGGGTTTACATGACATCAAGAAATGACAAACATTGGAAAATTGAAGTCCTCAGCAAGCAAACAGAACCACAAAAGGAAAATGGGTCCTTTTTTTGAAAGACGCCCTGTATAATCATAGGTTATGCGTATGTAATTGGTATTTACAGGTCACACTGTGACATTTTTTCCCCATAGCCCTAATCTCGGTTGAAAAAGTTGTCCTAACAAAAGTTGAGGGCACAAAAGTTATAACGTGATGGTTAATATGTGAAGCAACTGTGCTAGCAGGTCTAACATACTTCAATATCTCTCTTACCAGGGAAGTAATTCATCGGTGTTGGCATGAGATGTGTGAGCAGTGCTTAATTTGTAAACAAATGGAGGCTGGTGCCCAATCTCCGACTCCGAAGCCCGCGACTGGCGCCATGGAATGTTGGTGTGCCGAGTACCAAGGCTGCGTAGTCTTGATTCCATCTCAAGTCTTTTTAATCCACCGACAGGCACTCCCTGCCACTTTGTCTCACTCATGCAGGTTCTTTACATCTCTGCTTCCTCCCTTTGTCACGGTTTTTTCTGGCATTCTGTTCTTCCTTTTGTGATGTTCTCTCTCTTGCTCTGGATCAAAGTTTGTTGAGAAAAAAAATAAGTGCCGGTTCCCAGAAAAGTGTGCGGGTGGGCCCCATCTGCATCTATTGGCTCACAGTAAGAATTGAGTGTGAGGGCAGAGAAGTAAAAATAAAGGAGCACCACAACTACAGTCCAAGAGCATTATTCACTGGAGTTGTGCTTGAGGTCAGTGTACACTGGTTGATGCAACGACTTTCATTCTTATGTAGTCATCAAACAATCATTGTAGAATTATAGATATTTGCCTCCGAGGAAACCATTAACATCTATGTGGTGTGTTTGTTTGCTGGGTGTGTAGGGACCCCAAATTCCAGGAATTGGCTCCATATACCCAAGCTTATATTTATAGAAGTAACTTCATGTATTCAGCTTATACACTAACCTATAGTACAATGAATGTCAGCACAAACCAGTCCAAATGGTTGCTAGATGGATGTGTAGGAAGTGATGTCAGAATAAGACCTTCAGGTCTGTTGAGAATGCCCATAACTAAACATATGGCAGCACCACTAGACTCTAAGTACATTAGAGCTTTACATAAAAAGTTTTGAGTTTAAGTATGGGCTGTTACCCCAAGCGCACTCAACATGTCTTGAAAAGTCCCAAATGCGGATCAACTCCTTTTCAAGCACGTTCTCAGAGCTTTGCTACCATGTGCCACAGTTGATTGGGAACCCGCAAAGGTGAGGCTGGTGAAAGGATTGACCCTGGAGAAGTGTGGCTCAATGGTTAGAGCAACAGACCCTGATGCAGAGGTCTAGCCCAGGACCAGTGTTCAAATCCCGCCTCGGCGGGTCTTGGGCTTAATTTACGTGGACCTGATAATTCCCGCCCCGGTGCCTATTCTAATCATGGGTCCCACTCTGCAACTCTGGGCAATAGCTTGCTTATTCTCCACAACGGCCCCAACAATGCTAGGATGCCTGGCTTCACCTTGGGGGTGTCCAGGAGTGGGCACTTCACAGGGAAAAGCCAGGAAGGTTTCCACAGCGATATGCGTACAAGCGCCTGAGATACCCCTTCAGGGGTCGATTCGGTGCGCTATACAAATACTACTACATTTACATGAACAACCCAGCCCCTGGCCATCTTCCTTAGATTGTCACCAATGCTTTCTGCTAGAAGAGTGAGAGCACATAAGCGGGTGGGAGTGTTCTACCACCCACTGTACGGTGGAACCGTTGGGTGATTTTAGAATCTCAGCTGTCTGCGTCATGCATATCATGTGTACCAATCAAAGTATTTATATTACAAAGAGATACTGTCAGAAGGTGCCGTTTAGAATGTATACGTACTGGGATAACAATTAAAAACCATTATAGAACAGTACATGACTGTGTTTTGTGGGGACATCTACTTCCAGGTGTAGGTTGTATTAGTGGCGTAACTCAAAATGGTGGGGCTTCCCTGCAAAATGGGAAAAGGGTCCTTGAGTCTCATGTATTTCACAGATATTCACTGTTATTGGGCTGATTGGGGGGCCCCCTGAAGGGATGCCCCCTGCACTGCAGGGGCTTGCGTTACGCCCCTTGGTTGTATGCCCATAAGTGGCAATTTTTATGTCATTATGGGTAGATTAACAAATAAGGGGATGGATTTGATGTAGGTATGTGCAGAATATATGTCCCCTTGTGAAATGTATCTAAGATCCTAAATTGGTACTCTATGAAACTGCAAAACGTTCTAATTTTGTAATCAGTTATGCCTATGGGAATATCATTCCCACACAATTCATATGTATTCAGTTGAATAAGAGGGTAACATTTAGGTGAATTATATATTTTTTTTGTGCACAAAAAGAAGTACAATGTTAATTTTGCACACATATCTCGTGATAACAAAAAAGGGCACAACTGAAGTTTTCACAATGTTAAATGAGACTTCATGCACTCGGTAAGTGCAGATAGACTACTAGTTTCACAGAGCTCACTCCTGGTATGGCCTGTGCATTGCTTGCTGTTAATAGTTTACTACTACAGCATCCCAGTTTCCTGAAACTGCTAAGCTGCAGGATTTATGAGAAGGTGGTTTGACTTATCGAAATTGTTTTCTGGTACATGCAAATGCAATGCTCTGTGGAGTAAAGTTGCATGCCCTTGAGGAATGCATATTTTTTTTTGGCTAAGGTGAAGCATACTTTAAAATGGTGCAAGTCCGTCGATACATTGAACCACATCACCCACACATTCACCAGCCATGTGAATTAGATGACATGCTGGAAGAGTTTGACAGTCTTTTCCATGGCCCAGGATGACTTAAAGGAAAACGCATCAAGCTTCACATTGACTCATATACACAAAGAGCCGCCTCCATGTTAGTGAACAAATGGAGACTGAGCTAGAAAAACTAGAAAGGATGAACATAATTGTGAATTTTAAAGGCACCACACCCTTTATAATTTACAATAAAAATATTCTAGCAAACCTTTTCCAAGTTGAATAAACGTTCTATTTTTCCCTATAGTTTACCATAGAGAGACTCCGCAGTTATGACAGAGGTCTCCTTATGGTAAAGTGTTTGGAACATGTTGCCTATCCTTTACCCTACCTGAATCTCCACTGTGAGGGTGGAGATCTCTGCTTGATAAATTGTAAAGAAGAGTTCCCGATACATTACCATAGGGAGATCTCCATCCTGCTGGCGGAGTTCACCACATGGTATTTTAGGTTAAATAGGAAGGTACATTAATTTCTATATGGTTATTTTAAATGGAGAACTAAGGAACAAATCTTACCCCACTACTGAGTACATTCTGATTTAAAAATTTATAAATTTTTAAATTGTACTAATTACTTTAATAAAAAATTCTCAAGCTTAAATTAAAAACAATTCCCAACTAAAGCAAAAATAAATATGTTTTATTATGCATCAACAATTATTCAAAGTGATGTATAAAATGAATGAAACGTAATTTAGCCAAATATGATAACATTTATTGTGACATCATTTTTTAGATGCTAATTCGATTAGGAAAGTATTTTATAATTACATTGAAAATAGTTACTATTTTTATATATTTGTTAACATTAAATTGCATTTCTTTATATTTGTAACTATTTGAAATCATTATATGTAAATTTGCTCTATTTCCTATGGGGTTTATATTTAAGTCCATGCTTCCATTGTTTTCTTCTGGCGGGTGTTGCACTACCAGGTGCTGGCCATGTTTGATGCTTGACTTACTACTGTGTTTTTATAGTAACACCACTAAGTTATGCCCAACCACCCAGGGGCTGGGAACACATAGTCTAAACTTTGAGGGATTTTACACTTGGATTTTGTGAATAGCCAAAAGTAATAAAGTTACTCAAACATGTATAAGTAAATGTACATGCGCAAATTACTCAGAAGTGTAATTTTCCTTTGTGAATAGCCCTGTGAGACTAGTCTATATAGGACACCAGAGGGTGGTAAAAATACAATTTGAGAATTCTTCAGAACGTATGTCCCTAACATCAAGAGGAGGTAGCACTTGTAGCTAGATGTCTTCCTAGACAGGAAAACCCTGACATATGCTTATAGAGCAAATGCCAGCAATGCCCTCTCATCATTACACATTGATTTGTCCTGTCTTTTTGATGGCTGGCATCTGTTTCTTGTCATAGGTGATTATAGAATGTACCCTGAGATGGAAATACTACAAACTACATTTGCAGATGAAGTTTTCAAACTCTAGAAAATATTTTCCTCTTATAGGCTACCACCTGAAATCCAGAGAGAAAGGCACCAGCTCTTCCAGGGCCTTGAGTGCTCTTCTTACCACCAGTTGCAAAACATCTTAAACTGAAAAATTGGCTCTACACAAAGGGTAATGTTGAGAGATTCATGAGGATTCTCAACAAGATATTGTATGTTTCACATCTAGAGCACTCTCACACTGGGAATTCTACTGATTCCTGCAAGATACTGAAATAAATCTCATGCTTCCACAGGCAACTACTTGGGTCACTTTTGCTGGGGAGACTAGTAAAATACACTGTCAATGACCTCTAAGTTAAAACCTAATTCTGAGCATTTGACAAAACCACGTGAAGACCACAATATAGGAATTACCAAATAAGTAGGATGCAGCATGCTTGTGAAAGTGACATTTTATTGGCAACATTTAAAATTTTATTTTTTTATTTTTCAGCTTTATATAGCGCAAACTCGACCCAAAGCTATTGGAGCGCTTTATATAATCGCCAGTTACAGTTACGGATAAAGTGATTAGTTATTCATCTTCACAGTTTTGTCACCTGAAACAGCTACTTCAGCATTTCCATAGGGAAGAACTTAGAGGACCCTATGAAAATCCATTTTTTTTCCTCTACAAAAAAAATCAATTTCCCTGTGGAAAAAACGTTTTCCCCTTGCTCCTACAATAAATCTGGGTGCTGGGGGTGATTAATTTCCATTCTCATCTTGGAGAAGGGATTTACAGCAGCCCTTAGTTGGAGTAAAACTATTGCCTTTCCTGTATGGAAAGGGGAAAATTAGGAGTTTGGGACTGCCCACAAATGTACTTGTTTGGGAACATTAAAAAACTTCAAAGCTAGCCAAGTCTTGAAACTATCATATTCTTATCCCTTGAGTGGGATTTACATGCATGAAAAGCTCTGAGATCTTTGCACAAGTAAATTGGCTTACATCTGCCAGGAAAAGGTATGTTTGCTCATAGACTTACATAAACAACTTCTTTTGGAAAGACTTCTAGTAGAGGGAAGTAAAGATGGGGAAGCAGCGATGTTCTGCTTGTCTGTGATAGACATCTATTCTAAAGTAGTAACACTCTAGTCTGAATGTGTGGTAGACATTTTGACAGTTTATGTGCGATAGTACTGAAGGTGCCTTGCAGTTGCCAACATTCCAGATGTTGTTGCTGGTTGCACTCTGTGTGCAATTTATGTACAGTAGGTGCTATGGTTTGTTTTGCAAAGAGGTGTTGCATACTTCTTTAGAGTATTGGGGTTGGTGAACCAGAATTTTAATGCAATGTATAAATAGCTCATTCACTGTAGGTATTTGAGCACACTGTAGGCGGTGGTGAAGCTACCCAGAACTGTCCTGCAGGGCTCTAAAGACCAGTGACATTTAAACAATGGATGCATTCCGGTTGGTTCAAAGCCTTCCACTCTATTACACAAATATAATATTTTTGCTTTAGTGCATGCATAGCTCATAATGCACATACTTCTTTGTAGTTCTCACTTATTGAGGCACAAATGTACAAGCAACCAAAGGCCAGATCTATGAAAAGAATGGACATACAAGATGGTTGCAAAGTTGCATATCAATTGTTTACAACCAGTATTTATGCATTATGTACTAATACATTTCATTGCGAAATGTCCAGTAACACGGGTCGCCAAAAAACCTGCTTAATGACTTAATTAAACATGTAGCTATTTGAGACCACATATGGCCATCTCCATACACAATGATGGTTGCCTGCAAGAAACAGCAGACCACAATCCCTGTGTTTACATTCCTAAACAGGACTTTTTGTTTAACCCCTTCCATGCTGATGACGAACCCCAGCCGTCATGCACTACAGTGCTCGTGTGCTGAAGACGGCTGGGGTTCGTCACGGCCCGCCCCTGTTCGTGTTGTTTACAGCACACCAGGGGAATCGCGGCCGCATGGAAAGGGTTAAAACAGCTTGTGTCCTTAAAGAAACAAGAGCTGATTTCACAAATAAATTTGCATTTGGGCACACACCAAGGAGAAAGGAAGTGGTCCGCTGGTCCTCTGCCAGCTCTCCCCAAGCCACCTGATGCAATTACCAAAGGGTAAGGTGTAGACTGGAGATAGCTCCCTCTTTGTAAATCTGATACTGCCTCCTTTGAGGAGCTGGTAACTTTTCAAAGGTATGTGACTATCACAAACCACTGATACCAACCAGTCTGAATCACAATTAGATGGGATACCCCTTTCACGGTCCTTCCTAATTGCCATTTTGAATGGATCAATAAACCCAATTTGTGAGCCAGAATTGCTTTTCTGACTCGCAAAGTGGATTTAGTACTTAGCAAAAAGCCATGGGCAAATCACAGAGTTTTCTACTGCAAATTGGTTTTGTAAATTAGGCTTTTTCTTCCTAGTTATACCTTTATATGTCCTTGGGAAAATGTGAGTTATTGTGGATTTCTTGTATGAAACTACAGCATCGCGATTCACAAAATGAGGAATTTGCTTTAGAATGGTTACTCTTATGTTTGGAGTAGATCTCTTCCTTTTTTGTGGGCTTCAAAAAACATTCCCTGGAGTATGATTAGAAATCTTTGACAGCTGTAGATTTCCAACAATACTCCAAGCAGGAGGAAACCTCTTTATGAATTAAGGAGGAGTTTATGTACACAAACAGATTTCTTTTAACTTTCACAGAAGTATTTTTGCAGATAAGCAATGCATTACCTGCAAAATGCTTTTGAATAAGTTATACAAGCTTCAGAAGGAAACTGTTGTATCTCCAAAGGGCGTAAGGCCTGCAGGGCAGTACTGCACTTCATTGTCACATAGGGCCTGATTCATAAAGATAAACTTACACTTTTGTAAAAGTTTACTATTTTTTGCGATTGACAAACCCAGAGCTAATAGTGAGTTTACAACTGGCAGGGCCGGACTGGCCGCTGCGGCACCGGGCAATCCCCCATTGCGCCGCAAGGGTGGGGGCCGGTTTTGGGCCCCTGGGGGCCGTTTTTGTTACGGGGCCGTTTATGCAGCAAAGCTGCAAAATGGGCCCTGCAACAAAATGGGCCGAAAACTGGCCCTGGTAAAGAGCTCAGACCCCCCACCCCCCTGGGGGCCGGCCGAGCACTTTGCCGGGGCTGGTTTTGGTTCCCAGTCGGCCCTGACGACTGGGGAGACTCTGCAGTCAGGACGAAGAACACTGCACATAAAAAGATAGTTTACCACTTTTTACGTTGCCCAAACTCCAAGTTAAAAGTAATTTACGACTGCGGAGACTTCGCAGTCGGCGTTGAGAACTATGCACATAAAAAGTTGGGCCTGCCCCTTCTTTTTTATGTGCGGAGTTCTCTGCCCTGACTGCGGAGTCTTCGCAGTCGTAAACTTACTAACTCAGAGTGTGTGAATCACAAAAGAATAGTACATTTACACCAGAGTGTAACTTTAGCCTTGTGACTCAGGCCCACAGTGTTCAATTCACTTTTGCTTATGCATCCATACTAGCAGACGATGCATTGAACCTTTAAAAACATGTTCAGTCATCCTGTTAAAAATTGAAATTGCATATGTTATAATTTAAATTGAAATATTTTGTTTGCATGCTTTGCTTGTCACAATGCATTGAATGCCATGAGTAGAACAAATGCTTCTCTTCAAAGTATGATGCAAAATAATTAGCAGTGGAGTGCTCATTAGTTACACGATTTGCAATTGTGAATTCCAGTCAAGTGGTGCGTTAAGGGGTTTGATAAAATGTGTGGCACAAGTGACTCAGCTATTATGGACTGAGGACGAGCATTTATACTGCCCATGCAAAGTGACATTTGCAGTGACTGGTCAGTGCAAGAACAACATGTATTCAAACTGAAAATTACATTTTGCACTGTTGGACACTGCAAATTCTGTTGAAAAATGGCTTAGTCAACGGTGTAATCAAGAACATTTCGAACAAGAGTGATTATGATAGCATTTGTAAAATCAAATAGGGAAGGAAAGGTTCTGTAGATTCAACACCACTGCTATGGTGAGGTATTAACCCTATCTTCAGTTCACTAACCTGAAACAATGTAGGGTGACAAACTAGGTGATATCTCAATTCTATGCGTGTGATGTGCGACTACCTCAGCATCAACTCATGCCCTCTCAAGCCTGTCACCAAACTCAATAACTTTCCTGACTTCTCACCTCTGCAACGTACAGCAGCATCATGGTAGTGCTGTGCATGTCATATTTAGGCCCTTATTACAGGTTGCTGGGAGTCGTATCTCATCTTAATCATTGCATATGCAAACTCTGGGCCCAGGGCCGGACTGGGAACCCAAAGCAGCCCTGGCAATTTTGTCGGGCCAGGTTCATCTACCCTCACTTGGTTGGGTGCAAGCCTTACTAGAGAGACAAAGGGGTGGTAGACCTAGGTGTGAGCTTCATCTGTCAGTGACAAGATAGGCATCCTTTGAAGCTCAGGAAAGGGCTGTGTAACTCCCAGGCCATCCTGTCAAGTCAGGAGTCGCCCCACTGCCAGGACCCTTTGTCCATTGTCTGGGAGCAATTTACATTTCACCACCAGGGAGCCATCAAGGATCCAGTCAGCTGGACACTGGCAGAAAAGACTTTTGTTTTTGGCAGGAAAATGACTGCTATATAAAAGTGTTGTTTCTAATATAGTGATATATAATCAGACTTGATATTTAGATTGGATTTTAAATCTCTATCAAATTGAGTACTTGAATTATTTTTCAAGGTGCTCGCAAACTTAATTTAGTATTTATGAAAGGTGATTGTGTAAATCAGTATTAACATATGGGAGGGCCAGCCTTATCACACTGAAATACGACTGAAGGTTTTTCACCGCCAGGACATATAAACCAATAAATATAAATGCACTACTTTTTAAATACTGTGCATCCTGCCCTATGGATATTTAGGGCCTACTTTAGGAGTCAGAGCAAAACCTTAATGATGTCCAACAATAAACCATGGAAACTAATGGCAAACTGATGGTCAGACAAACATTGCTCAGTGAGAGAGGAGCAGCTTATCCACCTTGTTAGTTATTACTGTCCGGTCAAAGACAATGAGTCTTCTTTCAGTGAAATCCACAATCTTATGCAATCTCTAGAAGGGCTCATTGTACTGGGGGTGTGGAGGGTGGGGGCTACAGCCTTATCCAGACTGCCAAACTGTATTGCTAAAGTATAGGATCAAACAGCAAAATAAGCCAAGGTCCTTGCACTGGTCGACTAAATTGGGTTAACAGCCATGACAACGCAGGGATTACCCCGCACTGCCATTACAACGCAGGAATTACAACGAAAGTTCGCTGGAGGGCGCTTTTGGATAGGGAATAGTTTAATTTTCTATCTAACTCCTTCCCTACTGTCAATGTGGGCTGGAGCTGGAGTTGGAATAGAAAATTAAACTATTCCACTATCCAGCGCCCTCCAGTGAAAGTCGTTGTAACGACTTTCGTTGTAATTCCTGCGTTGTAATGGCACGCATGGTAATACCACACGTTGTCATGACATACAACCACTAAATTGTGTAGTGATTTTGCCTTATTAGATCTATATCTGGTATATCACATGCAAGAGAAACAGAGTTAAAGTGTCTTTTGAAACGATATAACTCTGCTTCGAGAATGTATTTTGTTTGATTTACCATTTGAGGAGCTGAGTCGATTCAGGTATATTATCGAATCCTTTTTCGGATCATTCAGTCCCGTTTGCTGAGGATCAGAGGCCCCAACGGCCCTGCGGGTCTCTCAACAGATCATTATTAACTGACGAGACCTGAGCTATGATCATGTATTCTGGCATGGATGAATTTTGCTAAAGAAATGTAGGCGCAGCATCGTCTATTTCAGGTTGGGGGGTGTTTAAAGCATTTGTACAGGGTAAGGCAGTCTCTTTTAGAATGCAAATTGATAAACTTAGAAGGGATGAGGCTGCTGCTTTGCAGATTGAACTCGATCAGGCCACACTCAAGCAACGGCCCAAACACAGAGTTCTAGAACCAAGGTCCAACAAGTGCGCCAAAAACTACAAGTCAATTACATGTCTACGAAAATTGCTACTCAAAATATCCGCTTTCAGAATTTTTAGAAGGAAAGCGAGCATGGAGGACGCTTTTTGTCATGGTCAATCAGGAAAAAAAGATTAACACAGTTATTAAGGCAATCTTTGATGAAGTTGAAGGCAGAGTGGTAACCCAATCAGAGTTGATAGGCAAAGGTCTTGTAGACCACTATACAAGGCTGTATGCCTTAACTAATAGTTCTCCTCCTGTGCATATTGAGGAATATTTGCATGCTATTCAGTTGTGGACCCTGTCTAGTGAGTTACAAGCTGTGGCTATAGCTCCTAATACCATGGCCGAAGTACAAGATGCAATAAAATCTTTACCCAGTGCAAAAGCCTTTGGGTGCGATGGCCTACTGTTAGAAATTTACAAGATGTTTGAAGCCCAAGTAGCAGAGCTTTAGTAATTTTTTTCAGTGAGATCCTTGAAGGGTGTGAGCTTCCCAGTTCATTCATAGAAGCAGTGATTATCAGCTTCCTGAAAAAAGATAAGCCCCTACAAACCAGGCGATTGACTATTACTCTGTAAATGTATTTGAGCTTATATAGCGCACAGCTACCCACAAAGGGTTTCCCGGCGCTTGCTTAGGGAACCCGTCCTGGTATTCCCCTGTGAGATAACCCCGGCAGGGTATCCACAAGGTGAAAGCCAGGCATCCCGCCGCAAGGGGCCGTTGTGGAGATTAAGCAAGCTATTGCCCAGAGTCGCAGAGTGTGAACCCATGAGTTGAGAAGGCACCGGAGTGAGAATTATCGAGTCCGTGGAATTTTTGAGCCCAAGACCCGCCGAGGCGGGGAATTGAACCCTGGTCCAGGGCCGATCTCAGCTTCCGGGTCTGCCGCCTCTAACCCCTGAGCCACACTTCTCTAATAATTCCATAAAGGAAACAGTCATCATGCTCAATGCTGAAAAGGCCTTCCACTTAGTAGACTGGGTGGCTGTGTTCGCCATTCTACCGAAGTACGGTTTTCCTCGTATAATGGTATGTTTACATCTGTATAAGAAGGCCAAGGTTGAAATCATAATGAATTCAGAAACAACTGGGTATGTTACCATCAATAGAGGCCCAAGGCAAGGGTGCCCTATGTAACCTGTTTTTTTGCCCTGTTTATGGAGCCTCTGGAACTTGCATTAAGGCAAGATCTGTAGATTAGGACTTCCATTCAGGGCACACCCAAGATAAAGCTTTTTGCAGATGACATGATTCTATAGTTAGCTGCCGAGGAGAAAAATATTCTGAATGCACTAGCTAAAATTGAGGTTTTTACAGATATTGGGGGTTACAAAATGAATCACTCCAATCGTGAAGCTCTCTTTTTTAGCAGTACTCCTGTGATTCTGCCAGCTGCTGTGAGACCTCATTATTTGAGCCTTTGTCCTATCAGGTATCTAGGCATATTTGTCACACAACATTTTTCGGATCTGTTTAGATTGAACTATACTACCACCCTCAATAAGGTTTGTGGGTTACTTCATTAGTAGCATTACTGCTCCTTTTTATAATAGGTTTTGTAGCCTTAGTCAAGCTGGCTATTCTTCCTCTATTCATTATATTATAATTGTTGAAATTCCGGAGTATTAGCTCTTCCGCACCTGAAAAAAGGACCCCATCTGTGTTTTTTGACTGGCTTGTTCAGGTAGCAAATACGAGCAAACAGTTGGATTATTTCTACGTTTTGCTGATGTTAGGTGAGGCCGACATCCTGCTTCCCATTTTTTTTAAATGCCACAATGTCCTAAATGCACAAGCTACCTCATATTGTGGGTTTTAGATATGCAAAACTAGAGGATGGATATCATATTCCCCTGTTTCATTCCTATATCAGCCAGAGGGACTGTCTCCTCGTGGGACTACAGCTAGAAATCGCAGTCACAAGGGAAATGGCCCGAGTTTTCAGCCTCAGAGATTTTATGGTGACCAAGACAGTGAAATCCTGGGAACTGCTGACCACCAATAATCCATCTATCTCTTCAGTAATAGTATTTTCCTTTCTGCAAATCAGTCATTTTCTAGGGAGCCACAAACACTCTCTCAATTCACTAACTGAGGACATCAGTGAGGCTTATTTTGTGACTGGCCTCAATTGGATATGGAATTGGTATAGGTTATTTTCTCTGAAGCTTCACATGGCAGTGCTCCTTGCTTATTTGATTAATGTGCAGACCTCCACAGAATGTGAGATTAAATTGTAGGCATGGCTCTGGTAAAATCAAATGGTCCATAAAGATATCCATTGTGCAAATTTTAAAACAATGGCTTTTTATCCCAAATGGATGCTGCATTTCACTCTGTTTCAGCTGCAAAAGATTTTCCCTATGGTCTATGCAGGATGTTTTAGGTGTGGCCATGCGAAGGGTGATTGGCTTCATATCTGTTTAACAAGCCCAGTTCTTTTTCAATTTTGGCAGAAAATATTGGGTTTTAATAGAGATAAGCTTCAAGCTAAGAGTGATCCAGATCCATTCAGAGTCTTAATTGGCATAAACCCTATGTCAATTCAAATTACACCACAGCAGCAACAATTCCTTTTTATTTCCACATGATAGCTAAATTTTTACTATTGCAAAAGTGGAGATCCTCTGCAGTACCCACTTTCAATCAATGGGTAGTGAAAATTAAGCTGGTGAAATGCCTTGAAGAGGTCTATGCACAAAGAGTCGGTGCTCTAAACAAAATATAGGGAGATGTGGCATGATTTACTGAGTTGCTGGATCATGTTTTTAGTTTCGTCTGTCCTCTTAACTGTGTCACTACTTTTATCACGTTTGAGAACTAAGCACATTTGGAACTTAAAGAAACTCTACATTTATGATGTTTCTCATATACATTTTGGTAGATATATGCAGAATTTTGTGTATTTTATTGAATTTCTGAATCGTGATGGATGTTTGAAATATTACTATGAACTTTTTCTAACTGAGTAATAAATAAAAAAATTAAAAATGCTCAGTTGGAGAACGTACATACTCGACAGACTACCACAGGCATGAATCTGCATACAAGAAATGTATATCCCATCAGAACAAATACGCACACACACACACACACATGTGCATGCGCACACCCACATGTATTACCATCCTTGTGGGGACTATGGGGCATATGTACAAGCCCCTATCGCCACAGGAACATCACTTTTTATGACGTTTCTGTGGCAATAAGGGCTTCACCTTATTTACAAGGCAGCGTTAAACCACTTAACGTGGCTTAAAGCTGCCATGTAAATATGGCCCCTTTCATGCTATGCTTAGGGTTAAAGGGGAGGGCAATAGGTGTTGTGTGGGCGTTCCATCGCAACGCCCATTGATTCTGATGCTGCCCCCTATTTACATGGGAGGCAGCATCCTGTGCAGCTATTTTCATGTGTGTTGTGCAGCACACATGAAAACAGTAAAAGGCCAATGATTGTTTATGTATAGGAAGGTCCCCCTTTCTGCACATAAACAATAATTTTTTTTAAATGTCATTTTGCAACTTCCATGTGCGCTGCATTAGGCAGCACACATAGAAGTTACAACACAGCATTTAAAGATTGTTTATGTGCAGGAAGGTGGACCTTCCTGTACTTAAACAATCTTCCCCTGCATGCAGACACCCTTGCACTAAAGTGCAAGTGTGACTGTATTGGCGCTCGGCTACTAAGTGTAGTGCCAGCATAGGGGGAAATGCAGGGCTGCACCATAGTCTTGTAAATATTATGCAGCCCTGCGTTTCTGAAGTCGCGGAGTGAGGCGTTAAGCCAGGAAGTCTAAAGCCTCACTCCACCACTCCCCTTGTAAATATGCCCCTATGTGTGGACACCTGCCCTGTGGGGACTAACCTTTCCCACACACACACACAGAAATCTTTTTTATTCTCCTCAGAATAAGCGTTGTGTTTGTGAGGAAAGATGATCAGAAGAACTGTGTGTTTGTACGTGGGAGCTTGTGATAGTATTCAAGTGTATTCTGTTCATGTGTACATGAACAGTGGATATGGGAACACTGGTAGAGCATTGAAAAGACCACCTGGTACAGCTAGTCTTCGACACGTTTGCTTAAATTATCTGATCAGTAACCCTGAGTGAGCAGAGCCTGGAGCAGAATAGGATAATAATAACCTGGTCTATATTAACTTTCATTCCTTGGCACTTTTGCACCATGCCTCATCCAATCTCCAGTGAATACACAAGGTCTTCCTTAACCCGTTTACCACGGCGGTAATTCGCGCCGCGGTGCGGCCGTTTTTGATCGCGGGTGGAATGCTGGCGGCCAATGGCCGACGGCAGCACTGGCGAGGTAGCGCTGCCGTCGGCCATTGGCCGACGGCAGCGCTTAAAGGGTTAAAATCAAGGACTGTGCTCTCTTTGTTAGTGGCTTATGCCATTTCTTACTGGGTTGATGTTCATAATATAGAATGATATGTGTAACCTCTACATTGTATGTTGTTTTGCCAAGGAGACTACGTTTGTCTTCCTTCCATTTGAGGGCAATGTCCTACTGCCTAACGTCCTCTAAATGCTAGATCATCTACATAACATGTCACTATATTGGCAGTCTCCTAGAAGCCAGCCCTTTGCACCTCCACACACGGAGAGACGTGGCTACATGGAACATTCTCTTCTCCATCTCTTTCACCACATTATGAAGAAACAAATGGTGATTACATTATCATTGTGTTTAGAGACAAAATCAATTAGCTATGACAATATCAGCAGTATTAACTACACGTGTTCAGCAAAAAATTGTGAAATGTGTTGCCATCCTCTTCATATGCTTGCATGGCTTGGTGACTGACAGTCTCCCAAAATACATATTCTCTTCCCTTTGGACATCCTCAACCTGGCAAATGGTCCTCAGGCAATTTCTAATCATGTAGAACTTCTAAGAGACCTGAACTTATTGAATGATCATGCTGCTCTGGACACTAATGCCCAAGGAGTGGGTTTATGTAGATGGTCAACAAACCCATGCTTGACATGGGTAACAAACTCAACTTCCCACTGATTTGAAACCTAAAGCAGCACATCACTAACTTACTCTGTCTCTGATTATCAGATCTCACCCTCTTTCTCTTTCGGCTACTTAAAGGATACGTTTCTTTCTCAAATGTGATGCATTGATAAAAATATATTATGAAGCATCTTTTGAGACTTAAGTCCTTGCACTCTCTGCAAAGTTGTAACACCATGCACCCTTTTCACTTTTTTCTGGCGGACTCTTTTATTGTCCACAATTTTATATACTTTTGTGAGCCCACTGGATCAGCTCCAATTTCCTATTTTACTCTCTAAGAGAACACAAGGCTCTACTTTTTTTTTAAGTATTATTGTTTTATTGCAAGGAAATACAGCAGTACATAATTAGCAAAATAACACAATGTCTTCATAAAGTACATAACAAATTATAACACAAATATAAGTCAAGCAACATAGTAAATTAAATCCATTCGGCAATTGGTGCCCAAATTTTCTCCCCCAAAACTCTTTTTTTAACCCCCTTTAGCTTGTATATAGCAGATTCAATATTATACATAAACAATAATTTTTCACGCCACATAAAGAATGAAGGCGGGTCCGAACTAATCCATTCCTTAGTAATGCAAGATCTAGCTGCAGCCATACAAAGAAATAAAAAGTAAGAAATTGGTCTTGGCCTAGTAACAGTATGATAAATGCCCAGCAACAACAATTCCGCAGTTATCTTAATCTCACATTTGACAATAATAGATAAAAAAATTTCAATATGTTGAAACAACGTAGAGAGTTTAGGACAAAAAAAAAACATATGCAATTCATCAGCTGCAAATAGCCCACAGCGACTGCAGTTCGTACCTGTCGTCGTATTCCACTTAGCAACTTTACTTGGGGTATAATAAAGATTATGAATACACATAAAATGTTGGGATTTCATCATCCCTGTTATTAGACAATCTGAAGCCATTTTAATCGATAGCAAAATATCGACATCAGGTATACCTAGGCTGTTAGCCCATTTCAGATGACATTGTCCTAAATCATCCCCATATTCCTGAATTAAGCTTGAGTAAATAGTTCCTATACGGGTTTTTTTTGCAAAAGTTCTAACAATGGAGTTTTAGCTGGGGGAATGAAAGGATGGTTCTGTAGGAAGCTTCGAAGTTGAAGAAATTAAAAAAAGTCATTTCTTCCCACAGAAAAATTGTTCATTAAATCCTGGAATGAAACAATGTGGTCATTACTGAATAAATCTCCCAAATACCGTATTCCTTTCTGCTGCCATCTATACATAGTTAAATCACAAAAAAATTCTGGTAGAAGGCCCTTTGATATGAGGGGAATATAAAAGTTTAGTTTACATAGTTTTATATGTTTTCGAACTTTTTGCCAGACTCCAAAAGCTGCCTTCAGTATCTTATATTTTGTTTTTTTGTGATAACTAGGCTCTACAATCCTCAGGAAGCTGCCCTTAGCTTTCTCACCCATAATCATTTCGTAAATTGACGGAGTCTGACAGTTCAGCACTTCTACTCTATCTCCCATAATTAAAGGGCTTATATATTGCAATGCGGCAGATAAATAATAGAAAAGAAAATAAGGAACATTCCATCCGCCACATTCATTACTGAGTATCATTTTCTTTGATGCTTTCCTATGACGTTTATAATCCCATAAAAACCGAAAAGTACTTCTTTCTAAATTTTTAAAGCAGAGCGATTGAAATTCTAATGGTATTGTACGATACAAATACAGTACTTTTGGTAAAATCATCATTTTTAAAATGTTAAGTCTACCGTAAAGTGATAAATGTAGGTGGTCTAGGCGCTGCAGTGAAGCATTAATTTGAGTTATTATGGGGTTTATATTGCGTTCTGGTATCTTCTCTATGGGCAGGGAGATCTTAATTCCTAGATAAGTGACCTCTGAGATAGTGGAAATATTTGAAGGTGGATTATCTCCTGAACAAAGAATTTGTGTTTTCTCCAAGTTGAGTTTGTAGCCAGAAAAAAGCCCAAATTGCTTAGCAATGTCGTCAATCGCTGGTAGGGTTGTCTGAACATCAGTAGTAGTTATCAATTCAATTCAATCTTTATTATGTTTTGGAACTCCGTGGAGGTCTACATAAAAGAAACATACAATACGAAATTCCATTCATTACCAGAAAGAAAAAAAAAGAAAAAAAGACAATTTACAACAGTTACCGCAATACAAAACAATTCACAGATACATACTTCATAAGCAAGCCTTAAATAAATAGCTAAAAAGCATTTAAAAAAGCTAAAAATGGTAAAACAGAATCTCTCATTCGGAGGGTTATAAAGGGCAGACATAAAAGAATTAGCATTTAAAATACCCATTTGTAAACATATTTGCCTTAACCATTTACGGCGAAAAGGACGCAGTACTGGACATATAAAAAGTACATGCATTCGGTCTTGGGTAGACAAATGACAAAGGTCACAGATTGCGGGGACTCCATACCATTTAAACAAAAGGTTATTTAGAGGAAGCAAGTCCTGCCTCAAGAGCAACTAGAATCTCCGAACACTATGGGGCAAATTCCAGGTGACATAGGGTTGCACAAATTTTCTTGCAAAAGAGTCAGTAAGGGGATTAACACCTTTTTTAGCAAGAATCGAGGCACAATCCAATCTATAGCTAAGGTCCCAGGAGGCCTCTTTTAAGACAGACTTTAGCTGGGGTGCGGATAAGGAAAAGAGGATATCCTCCTCCAGCTGCAGAAGCGATACAGCCTTTCTAAAGTTTTTAACAATTAAGGAATATTCTCTTAAACTTCCCAATAATTCCGCCTTTAGGAGAATTCTCATTGTCCCCGCTTCCCCTCTGGCTAAGCTTGCAACCCAACGTATTACCGCTGCCAGGCCCTGCACCCAACTGCTGCGCAAGCCGAAATCAAGTCTGCAAGCGGCCACAGAGCAAGCGGAATTAGTGGAGGTTACGCTTCTTAATAATTTCCCTTCGACCACATTTAAAAAATCCCAATGCCTTAGGTCGACTAATTCCAATCCATATAGGAGGGTAGAAGGAATTTTTGCCCTGAAGACCTCCAATAGATAAGAAAAATGCCTTCTTCCCAATGCCGAATACAGTGCACTTAAGCTTTTCCCTTGGGATAGGGCCTTCCGGGCATTGTTATCGATATGGGGTTTATCACTTAAAGAGTCTGAAATTATTTTTCCTAAGAACACATAACTCTTTACTACCTCAAGTTTGTCGCCTCCCACGGACCAGACAAAGTTCTCAAACTTATGTTTTTTTCGGCCTGAAATACACATTATTTTACTCTTTGCTGCATTGATTTTTAGATAGTGGGTTTCTGCATACAAATGTAAAGCGTGGAGGCGTTTAGCAAGACCTTTAGGCATGAGATCCATTATTAAAATATCATCCGCATATAGCAGACATGAGATGTGTTTTCCACCCAAGACTGGAGCTATACCGTCGCAAGAGGAGAGTGAGGCGGGTAGATCTGCAATATACAGAGAGAAAAGCAGTGGAGCAAGGAGGCAACCCTGCTTAAGACAATTAATTGAGGGAATAATCTTAGACAATCCTCTATCTCCTCCTTGGAGAACTTGACACCATGTGTCTGTATGCAGCGCTTGGATCATATCTAACAATTGAGGGGGCATACCCAGAACAAATAGCTTTCTCCACAGCAGAGGGCGATCAACCTTATCAAATGCTGTGGAGAAGTCTATGAAAGACACATACACTCTTCCGCCGCGTACCCTTATGTATTTGTCAGTAATAATCTGAAGGGCGGAGAGATTATCCAGGGTTCCATGCCCCTTGCGAAAACCTGTTTGTTCTAGTGGCAACATTTGATTTAGAGTCACCCACTCATTAATTAAAGACAATAAGCATTTAGAAAAAACCTTCCCGATAGCATCTAGAAGGGCTATTTGTCGATAATTATTGGGAAGATTTCTATCGCCCTTTTTAAACATGGGCACCAAGATGCTCCCCTTCCAAGAGGAAGGTATAATTTTTTTAATGAAGCAGATCCTGAATAAAGGGAATAAAATTTTGCTCCAAGATACTGGATCTTGTTTTAGAACAGATATCGGGAGTTCGTCCGGTCCCATAGCTCCTGATGGTCGCATATCCTTAATGGCCAATTCTATGGATAGTTCAGAAGGGGACTCAATTGTGGAAATGATGTCTTCACCAATTCTCCTAAGTTCCACTCGCCGGTCATTTCTGGCATATAAATTTGAAATGTAATCTACCCAGCATTGTTCCGAGATAGGAATTGGGAGGGGACGCACTCTTGTACCGCAACCCTCCCCAATGAGAGTCCAAAACTGTCTAGATTTTCCTTGGACAGCAGCCTCCCGCAAGCCAATCCATAAGGAGTCCTCCTTTTCTTTTTTAATTTTTTTCTTTACCCTGCTTCTCCTTCTTTTGAGGAGAGATATTTTCTGAAGCCTCTCTGCTGATCTACATACATATTGCTCCCTCACCAACTTATTTATTTCCTTGTTAAGGGTAACAACTGCTTTAGGGAAGGAAATCTTTCTTATGATTGAATTAGATTTAATTACTGTAGAGATAATCTCCTTCATAAAAGCCTCAAAAGAGGGAAGTTCCAACCCCTGCCAGTTAGCTAAGTTATTCAAAGTTTTTTCAAGGATTGGCTCCAAACCCATCATGGCTTTAAAATCCCAGAAGCAACTGCCTGTTTTTTTTTTAAAGGAGACCACATCACCATTAAGCGACCAAGGATCGAGTTAGGAGGATCCACTGACAGTCTTAATATAATAACATTATGATCGCTGTGATTTGATTCTATAACAACCAAATCCTTTAAGAGAGAGAAAGTACAGTGGTCAACAATTACATAGTCCAAAATTGATTTGCTTTGAGAGGAACTATGTGTATAATTAGCGGGGACATCAGTAACCTACCATTAGCTATGAACCCCTCAGTAATGTACAATTCTTCTAGGAGTAGTTTCCCCCGTTTGTTTGTTTTTATATTCCCTGGAAAAAGGGCTTGGGGGATCTGCAGGGCCTCCTCTTTTGCTTTATTTCTAAAAAGCTCTAGGCTAAGGTTGGAAACTTTACAATTTAAATCTCCTACTAACAGAAAGTTAGGAGAAGGAACTGTCTCCTTAATTTGTCTAATAAAAAGAAAAACTTGTTTTAATAAAGTATTAAAATAGACGTCTGGCGGTATATAGGCGTTTATTATCACGAAGGGATGCTTTTCTCCCGTACTATCTAAATTAAAAAGAGTCACGGCCTGAAAAAGATTACTGGGATCTACGTAGTGGGAGAGATTCCACTTTATTTTATTAGTCAGTAGGCACGCAATTCCCCCCTTTGCATGACCTCTATTTGAAGGGGTGGCTGCCACCTCCAACACAAAGTAGTCACTCCCTGCATCTAATTTGTCAACACACCATGTTTCCTGGATGCAAATTACACTGGCATTCAAAGAGATAAGGTATTGTAGTTTTTCAGGGTTGTTGTTAATGCCAGCGGCATTCCAGGAAAGGACAGTGAAATAGCTGCTAAAGGTGCGAAAACAATTTTGGGTTGTCCGTCACCTTAGTCGACAGGGCACCGGGTAACCAGTTCCATTGCTGTTCATTCTCAGTTATACCCCTATTTATTATCATTGGAACGGGGATAACATGTGTAACTAGCCTTTTCGTTTTTAAGACACAAATCTTTAAATCTTCGAAAGGCTGGGAAGAACCGGCTTGACCCAGGACCCGTTGATAGCCGTTCTCATGGTGGTTATTAACACTTGTAGCTAAAAAGGGCACCACATCAATCCCTTGACTCTGAAAGATTTCTGCTTGATTTAATATTAGATTCACTATCAACTTGGAATGAAACCTTACCCTAATAAATGACATGGCCCTAGTTCCTAATATCGTTACTAAGTCAATATCACTTGATTGAAGCAGTTTCAGACACTCTATATCCTTAAAACATTTCAGCAATAAAGATCTATTCAATACCAAATCAAGATCAAATAGTGGGAGAAAATCCAAAATCAATGAATCTGTATGGGTTTCCACCATATTATTAAAAGAGTTTTGAACAGGAACTACCCCTTCTGGCAATGTATGGAAAGAGGGGGCAGTAGGGTTAAGAATGGTTGATACCACAGGAACAAATTTTCTAATTTCCACTACAGGAGAGTGGACCATAACCCTTTCATCTTCTACGTCCAAATCTCCAGGAATTGTATTAGAACAATTAGTAGCAATTTCATTGATTTTAGCAGGAGGGGCCACAGTATTGAATAATGAAATATTTGAATCATGCCTCAAGGTCCCATTGTCGATCTCTACCTTTACAGGGGGAGAGTTTTGGCAAACTTGGGAATCCTCAAACATTATTTGTCTCTGCCTCCTCTTTTTAAATCTACACAGAGGTTTCCTCTTTTTTCCTTTACTCTTTTTTTGATTTCCCGCTTTCTCCTCAACCTCCATCCCCTTAAATTCTGGATCAAAGATGGGAAAAAGTGCCTTTTCTGCATTGGTGTCTGACAATACAACGCTTTTCTCATCTATAACGATGCCTGGTTCTAAATCTTTTATACAGTTATAAGCAGCCGTTTTAGAAACTGGGTATAATTCCTTTATAGCTGAGGCCACAGGAACATTCTCGGAAGACAAACACGATGCTTTAGCTGGTGTTTTTTCAGGGAGTGGAGTAGTACAAGGAACCAGGCAGAATTTCTTTTCTGGAGTTTTTAATAATAAAACCTTTAGGATTTGAGTGACAGACTCTAATACACAATCTGAACTACCCACAAATTTCCTCAATAGCGTTAAAATTGAGGATAATAAATGTTCCAAGGAAATCAGAGATTCTGATATAGGTTTCTCAGGTGGATTTGTACTAGGAGCATCATTGGCCTCAATCCCCGTTATATTGAGCATCGGACTCTTTGACATATTAGTCTGAAAAGATAAATCTTGGGATTTGAGGGATGGAGTGCTACTGTAAAGAAGTAAACCAGAGGGGGTAGCACCAGTTGGAGTCTTTATAACCTTTAGTAGTTTCCTTGACTCATCTACCAAGTAGCGACCACACAACTCTAAGTCAATATCCAATGGCTGAGAGTCCCCATGAATGACCTCTCGTGATTTTGAATGTCCTAACGAAACATTAGGAGTAAAATGTTCAGATATTAATAAATCCTTAGATAGATGTAAAGTGTCCAGGTTGGGGGCTGAACCCTTGTCATTCCCAGAAAGAATTGGAGGAGATGGTAATACACCCAAAGTAGAATGTAAGCTTAAATTTAGATTTTCCAATTCCATCCCCTTCTTCACCTGATCAGATACTGAGCTATTCAAGGGAGTTGAACAGGTGCCCTTATTATAAGCAGGCATTTCTGAGGGTACCTTGTCCACCGTTTTCTCCCACAACAGAAATATCTGGCTTTGGCCCTTCAATTGGTGAGTAGGATCATCCTTGTTTCGCAGGGGGTTGGATCTTGTCTTTGCACAGGATTTTCCCCCCAACAATCTCCCAGATCGAAGCTTTTTTGCAGTCATGTTTCAAACTATGCTTAGAGCACTAGTAGTACAATACACAATGCCAAAAGACGCTTTTAAGAGTACTCAACGTTTTAAAAACGGCAAAGCAAAAGAAGCATATCTATCAATTTGCAATTGTTGAGGCAAATGTCGAAGTCTATAAAGGCTTGAATGGATACAAGATAAAATAAAAGTAAATATTAATATGTGGGCCCTGCCCAGCCTACTTCGGCCGCTGAGGGCCGAAGTGATATCGGTGTTTGAAGGCGCCTCCTGGCGCGTGCCTGACGTCACTGCTGCTCTGCCTGCTGGGAGAGGTAGTCCCCCACTCGGCGGCCGCTTGGTTGTGATAGCGGCGGCGGGGGGACTACAGGGCAGGAGCAGCGGTGAATAGGCAGGGTTTTAACTCTCCTGAGTTTGCAGGCAACAAAGGTCAGTTTCAGCGGAGCGCCCTGCTCCAACGCTGTGATAAGGGCAGAACAGCGTGATCCTTGTCACCTTCTCCCTTGCAAATAGTGGTCAAATGCTGCACTCCTCGTCATACACCTCCATGGTTTCAGGCTCTGGTCACCAACACCAAACCCACCAAGCCACCGGTGTTGCAGCCGTTATTTCACCACGCTGGGGCCCCTGGTGCAGTGCAGTACAGATGCAGTGAAGATGCTAGACGCTCAACACAGGCGTTCACCGCTTGCCGCTGCTGTAGTCGATACAGCTGAAACGGCTGCCACAAGCGCGGGGTATGCAGGTGCGGGTAATGCAGGAGCGGCCCCTGTGCTCGGCCCCCGCTGCACGCCGTTTACAGCCGCCGTACCCACCGCCGTTTTCCTGCTGCTGCTGCCTTCTCTGCCCCTCGGTGCCGCGGGACTGCGGCCGCGGCTACAGCTATGGCTACGGGTTCGGGTAAACGTGCCGTGCCGCTCCGCTCCGCTCTCTAGCCCCGCTCTCAAGCCCCGCTCAGCTGCAGTTTCTCACGTAGCTCCTCCTCTTCCAGTAGTTATCACTATATCATCAGCATAAGCTAAAACTCGATAATTAACATTGGCTAGATGAATTGGTTTAATTTTTTGTTCCGAAAAAAAACGGTTAATTAGAGGATCAATATAAAAAGCAAAAAGTAAAGGGGAACAGGGACATCCTTGTTGGGTGCCCCTGGTAATTGAGAAAGGAGGGGAGATTTGCCCATTAATTCGAATATACGCTTTAGGAGCGATGTACAAAGTTTTTAAAGCTTTTATAATACCAGGGCCTAATCCCTTCCTGGATAGAAGTTCCCACAGGTAGCCCCAAGCAACCCGGTCAAAAGCTTTTTCAGCATCTAGAAATATAAGTCCTACATTGGACCGAGTTGCTTGGGACCAATCCAAAAACGAGATCACTCGCCGAATGTGGTCAGCAGTGTCTCTAGCAGGAATAAAGCTGTGTTGATAAATAGAAACTAAGGGAGAAATGATATTGCATAATCGTAAAGCTAGAATTTTAGAATTTTTTTTACTGTCGGTATTTATGAGTGATATGGGACGGAAAGATGAGGGTAATAGCGGGGGTTTGCCTTTTTTAAGAAACACAGTAATTATAGAATCATGCCATGATTGAGGGGCACTTCCCTGTTGAGCTCTCAGAGTAGAAGTCACTAAATACTTTAAGAATGTCTTCTATTTTGTTAACAGTCATCCCTGTCAGGTTATTTATTTTATCAATACTAGCAAATGTCGCTTTCTGTCTGGCCCTCTTAGCCAAATGTTTACCAGAGTTTTCTCTAACTTCATAAACCTCTGTCCTAAAGGCAGAAACTTGTTGAGCAAACTTTGTAGCAAATCCCTGATGAATCTTGACTTTAAGGGTCATTAGCTCCTTTGTAATGCTTTCAGTAGCTGATCCCTTATTACACGCCTGCATAAGCTGAATCTCTAGCGATCTTAGATTTTTCATTTCTAATTCTTCTCGCATTCTAGCCTCCTTTTGTTTTCTTATTGAGTAGCTCAGTGTTTCTCCCCGGACCCCACATTTAAAAGCATCCCAGACTATTTCTGCAGATGCAGTGCCTCTGTTGTTAGAAAAAAAATCCGGTATCCAGATACTCATAGGATCAACATAGGATGAGTCATACAATAATTTGCGGTCAAATGACTATGATCGGGGGGTGGAAGGAGTGATTAATTCAAACTTAAAAGTTATGGGATTATGATCTGAAATATTTTTTGGTAGCACCCCATATTCCACTTGAGTAAGCTCATTATATAAGCACTTAGATACGAAGAAGTAGTCCAATCTAAAAAGTCTTTGATGCGGGGCAGAAAAAAAAGTATATCCACACAATCCTCCCCTTTTCTCATACCCTACATCTAACATTCTGTATTCTTGAATTATCCCTTTAAGTGCCCCAAACACCTTCTTCTTCCTGCCTTTATATGGGATACTGGGGGACAACTTCCTTAATGGTTAAAAATCCCTGCCGCAGTCTCACCATGACATTAGGCTCCTAATTTAATAATTTCTTGACATTTGTGGGATACTTCCTAACAAAGTAACTCATATCTGTGAGTTCAAGCTCAAGTTCAGGAATTTGTATAGCGCACTACTCACCCAGAGGGTCTCAAGGCACTTGGGGGAGGGTGTGTGCATTACTTATCTAATAGCCAGGTTTTAAGCTGCTTTCTGAAGGAAATGTGGTTCTGTGTAAGGCGGAGGTGAGTGGGGAGAGAATTCCAGGTTTTTGCCGCTAAGTAGGAGAAGGATCTTCCTCCCATGGTGGATCTGTGGATGCGCGGAATTGCGGCGAGGGCTTGATTGGAGGATCGTAGTTGGTGGGTGGGTGTGTAGAAGGACAGTCGTGTGTTGAGGCATTCGGGCCCTAGGTTGTAAAGGGCCTTGTGTGCGTGGGTGAGGAGACGGAACGTTATTCTCTTGTTGACGGGAAGCCAGTGGAGGTCTTTCAGGTGACCGGTAATGTGAGCTTGACGAGGGATGTCCAATATGAGTCTGGCTGATGCGTTTTGGATGCGTTGGAGTTTTTTCTGTAGTTTGGCTGTGGTTCCAGCGTAGAGGGTGTTTCCATAGTCCAGTCGGCTAGTGACCAGTGCGTGGGTGACAGTCTTTCTTGTTTCGGTGGGGATCCAACAGAAGATTCTTTTGAGCATGCGAAGTACGTTGAAGCATGAGGATGAGACGGCGTTGACTTGTCTGGTCATCGAGAGGGAGGAGTCTAGTATGAAGCCCAGGTTACGTGCGTGGTCTGTAGGTATGGGTGCTGTACCCAGGGCCGGTGGCCACCATGAGTCGTCCCAGGCAGAGGGGGATGATCCTAGAATGAGGACTTCCGTTTTGTCCGAGTTTAGTTTTAGGCGGCTGTTCTTCATCCATTCGGCTACTTCTTTCATGCCTTCCTGTAGATTGGTTTTGGCGGTGTTAGGGTCTTTGGTGAGGGAGAGGATCAGCTGGGTGTCGTCAGCATAGGAGATGATGTTGAGGTTGTGTTGTCACGCGATGGATGTGAGGGGACTAATGTAAACGTTGAAGAGGGTGGGACTGAGTGATGATCCTTGTGGTACTCCGCAGATGACTTCGGTGGCCTCTGATTTGAATGGGGGGAGGCAGACTCTCTGGGTTCTCCCGGCGAGGAACGAGATGATCCAGTCCAAAGCTTTTCCTTGTATGCCGACGTTGCTGAGGCGTTGTATGAGGGTGCTATGACAGACTGTGTCAAAGGCGGCGGAGAGGTCAAGTAGGATGAGGGCAACTGTTTCTCCATTGTCCAGTAGCGTTCGGATGTCGTCTGTTGCTGCGATGAGGGCGGTTTCGGTGCTGTGTTTGGCTCGGAAGCCGGACTGTGAGGTGTCGAGGGAATTGTTGGATTCAAGGAAGGCGGCGAGCTGACTATTGATGACTTTCTCAATGACTTTGGCAGTTAATGGGAGGAGTGAGATGGGGCGGTAGTTCTAAAGTTCAGAGGGGTCTGCTGTGGGTTTCTTCAGAAGGGCGCTGAGTTCGGCGTGTTTCCAGATTTCTGGGAAGGTAGCGGAGTTGAAGGAGCAGTTGATGACATCACGGAGATGGGGTGCGATGATGGAGTCTGCTTTGTTGAAAATGTGGTGGGGACATGGGTCGGTTGGCGATCCTGAGTGGATGGAGTTCATCAGGCGGATGGTGTCTTCAGTAGTGATTAGGTTCCAGGCGCGAAGGTTGTGAGAGTTCTGTTTTGGTTCGGAGGTGGGTGGAGTGGACTATTCTTTGGACAGGTTTTCAAAGCTGTTATGTATGTCGGCGATTTTGTTGTGGAGGAAAGAGGATAACGACTCGCAGAGGTCTTGGGAGGGAGTAATGTTGTTTGAGCCGGCGGTGGGGTTGGTAAATTCTTTGACGATGTTGAATAGTTCCTTGCTGTTCTGGGCGCTGTTTTCGAGTCGATCCTTGAATGCTGATTTCTTGATGGATCGGATCAATTGGTGGTGTTTGCGGGTGGCGGCCTTGAAGGTGGACAGGTTGTTAGTGGTTGGGTTTTTTCTCCAGGATTTCTCGAGAGTACGGCATAGCTTCTTGGATTTCTTAAGGTCATCGTTGAACCAGGGGGCCTTTTTGCTACCTTGTTTGATCTGGTGGTTTTTCAAGGGTGCTAGTTCGTCAGCGTTGTGGGTGATCCATTGTGTGAGTTTGGTGGCAGCTTGGTTTGGATCCGATGATATGGCAGGAGGGTTTTGGTTAAGCGATGTGAAGAGTTGGTCAGTGGTGATTTTGTTCCAATTTCTTCGAGGAACAGGTTGTGGGTCAAGGTCTTTTTGTAGTTGAAGTGAACGCAGCTATGGTCCGTCCAATGGAGAGCTGTGGTGTGATCGAAGGAGATGTGCTTCCTGGAGGTGAAGATAGGGTCGAGCGTGTGTCCGGCAAGGTGGGTGGGGGTGTCAACAAGTTGTTTGAGTCCGAGATTGGCCAGGTTGTCCAGAAGGGTGGTGGTGTTGCTGTCGTTTTTCTTTTCCAGGTGGAAGTTGAGGTCTCCCAGTAGGATGTAGTTCTCGGAGTTGAGGGCATGTGGGCTGATGAAGTCAGTGATGTCTTCGTTGAATTGTGTGCGGGTTCCTGGTGGTCTATAGATGAGGGTGCCTCTAAGTGTGGTCCTGGGGTCGGTGTGGATCTGGAAGTGGAGGTGTTCGGCGGTAGCGAGGTTATCGTCGGAGCTAGTCATGATTCGGATGTGTTCTTATGGACGATGGCGATGCCTCCTCCTGTTTGGTTGGTGCGGTCTTTTCGGATGATCTTGTAAGCGTCCGGGATGGCTATGGCGAAGTCGGGCGCTGATGAGGTGTTCATCCAGGTTTCTGTAAGGAAGGCGATGTGGTGTCGAGTAGGTTCCAAAGTTTAATGGCGTGTCTGTGGACCGAGCGGGTGTTCAGCAGGATGCACTTCAGGTTGTTAGAGTCGGAGCTGTGTTTGGAGTTAGTGGATTTGGTGTGGGTCTTGATGCAGGCGAACTTGCAGGAGTGGCAGGCGAAGGGTCCGTGGGTGTGTCCAGGGGCAGCTTCGCAGCATTGTGGTGTGCGTCCGGGGTTAAGGGCAAAGAGGGTGGCGGCGTCATACGTTATGCGGGTGGAGGGGATTTTGCGGGGGCCAGGGGGTCTGGCGCTGGGCGTGGTCCAGGCGTAGACGGGCGTAGACGGGCTTACCTTTGGCGCACCTTCGGCACGCATGGGGTGCGACCGCTGCGCGTGAACGCTGCGCGCAAATGCATCTGTCATAAGTGGAGAAGTGGAGGGGGGAGGGGCGAGGGAGGATCAGCTGGGAGGGGGGGGCGGGGTGTAGAGGACGGGCTCTGAGGCACAACAACAACAAAATGGCAGCAGCAAAAGTGAAACTAGAGAGAGGCTGGGGCACAAAGACAAATTAAACAGCTTAGACAATCTGTGATGAAAGCGCTACAAAAATCTATGCACAAGACAAGCAATGCACTTTCCAGTCAGAGCAACACAGCGAGCGCTACAACAGGGACTGCGCAAATGAATAACACAGTGCTCAAGTCAGCTAAAGCGCTAAAATTATTTCTAGTGCTCGACAATCTCATATCTCATATCATATCAAACTCATATCTGTGAGACTGTATGATTTGTCAATGTGATATTGAGCACGTGAGATATTCACCAGCATCCCACTGGATTCTGCTGGAGATGGGGATCCACATGTAGTGATTCCCTTTTTACTGTTTGCATGCTCAATACTTATCATGGCTAGCAGTTGATGACAGATGTCATGTAATTTTCTGGCTGATGTTATTGCGCCAAGATTGCTACACTAGCTGTGCTCTTTGCTGTGGTTGAAAGGGCATTACTTGTAGTCCTTTTAAAAGAAACAACAGAATCCATGAAGGTGTTGGATTTGGAATTATTTGTTTTCTCAATCTAAAACATTTGATCAATCTGAAAGCTAATGGAATATTCTTAGGAATGTCTCCCCACTTTTGTCACATACCTCTAATAGCTGCCATGGTGCCCCTACTGTATATGGAGCTTCGTCCCCTAAAACTCCAAAATCTCTAGAATCTTAAAGGGATCACATAAGACAGCTGTTAAACCTTTATCATTGTCCCATTAATCATACCTTCTCCAATGTTTGGCTTTAGAAAGCAATGTTTAGGGTTCTGTAGAGGCAATGTGTGTCCAATGCTACCTCTTTGAAGCAACCTAGTTGTTGAAGGGCAAGCCACTGAATTTCCATCTGTTGGCTGTAAGCTGTAAGATTCACTCAATCTATCAATCAATCAATCAAAAAGATTTGTAGAGCGCTGCTAACCACCAACAAGGGCATCCAGGCGCTGAGATCCTAGCTGCTCGGGGCCTCAGTTAAATAGCCAGGTCTTGAGTCCCTTTCTGAACTCCTGAGGGGAGGGTGAAGTCTGAAGATGGAGGGGTAGGCTGTTCCAAGACTTTATGCTGAGGTTGGAGCAGGAGCTTCCTCCACTGTTGCTTCTGTGGGGGTGTGAGCAAGGAAGAGGGAGGCAGATTGCAGGAGTCTGAGGGTCGAGGGAAGCTCAGGCCGTGGTTGATATATGCTGGTCCTTGGTTGTGCAGGGCTTTGTAGACGTGAGTGAGGATCTTGAATTGGCATCACTTAAGGACGGGGAATCAGTGGAGATTCTTCAGGTGAGGGGTGATGTGGGTCTGTCTGGGGAGGTCGGGGATGAGTGTGGCAACTGCATTCTTAATGACCTGTAGATGTGTGGTGAATCCTGCGTAGGGTGCGTTGCCTAGTACAATCGGTTATGAGGGTTTGAGTGATGGTGTGTCTGGTGGATAATGGGAGCCATTTGAAGATCTTTCGTAGCATGCTCAGAGTGAGGAAGAAGGTGGAGGAGACAGCGTTGATCTCATTCTTAATGTTCGGTTTGCTGTCCAAGATGATGCTGAGGTTCTGGCCGTGTTCTCTGGGGGTGGGAGCGTGTTTTGCAACATATAGCTAAAACATATTCTCTGATATTTTTGAGTAAAAGACATCCACTAGAGAATTTTGATGAAGAGTTTCCATTTCCCCAAGTGCCCAAAGGAAACTCTATCTTGGCACACATGTTTTCTATATCATTTTTTTATTTTTTATTGTAAGAACCAGCTCCATAACATTCATCAGTCAGCATCGGAAGTTCATTGGCAAATGCAAATAGAATCAATCATAAAATCCCATTTCCCAAATTGGCCTACATACAAAGATCAAGCCCCTAAATACCCACCTATGCAATAACAAAGGCGCCTCTAATACCCCAGACTAAAATCTCCTATATACAAATCAACCTCCCCATTCCCCTCCCTCCCTATCCCTCCAATACCATAATGTACCCATCGTTATTTCTATATCATTTTTAGCTTCTGAAATATCTGTACTCCCTCACACATCATATAAAAAGGTGGAGACAACATTAAACAAATCCTATTTTTTTTTTTTAAATATATTTTTATTGCAGGAATCAGTAAATCGTTACATATTCGACCAGCATTACAGATCAAACAAAATCAATGAAACGCAACCCTCCGTCCCCCAGCAGTATGTACTCCTACACAGCCATTCAGCCCACAACCCTACGGTCGGGCGGCGAAATTAAATGGGAGCTCAGCAGGAAGGCGAAGCTGGTCCGGATGATCCACTGTCCGTCATCTGCTTTTCCAAACAAGCCTACAAAACCCAGAAAGAAAACCCCACCCTCAAAACACTATGAACCAAAGTAATCCCTACCCAACCCCGCCATCAGTGCACGGTAACAACCGCATTAGGATCTGTGAGAGGACCCATGAGGAAAGCAACAGAGCTGTAAAGTTCAATCGTCTATCGGGACTCGGGGCGAGCTGCTTCCCCACTTTCAGAGTCGCTGGGGCCCAATAATCCCTGAGGGCCTGCACTAACGTCTCCCATTCTAGCGCTGCCTCCTGTGCCTTCTCGTTACGCTGTCACCTAGCTAGCTGGTATCTTAGTGTGCTTTCCCCCGCTGCCCATTTCAAGAGTTCGCTGTGCCACCGGCTCCCTGTCGGACCAGCCTGTGCCTTCCAGTTCCTGGTCACCTCTCGTTTAGCAAGGAGAAGCCCCAAATCGATGAATTTGCTAGTAATTTTGTTTTTGGGGGTATGTGGAAACCAGTGTAGGAGTCCCACTGCCGCGTCAACCGATAAGGATCTCCCTGTCACCTCCTCCAGGGTCTTCCCCACTTCCATCCAATAGGAGGACAATCCCGGGCAAGACCACAACATGTGGAGAAGGTCTGCCTCCGGCGCCGGGTATCTGGGGCAGTCCGCCGAGCTCGTAGCAAAATATCGTTGGATTTTCGCCGGGGTCAGATATGCCCTATGGAGTACGTAGTAGTGGACCAATTGAAAGCGGGCGTGGCGTGTGCCCTTCCAGGCTCGCCGCACCAGTTGGGACCAGGTCGTCTCCGGGATCTCCTTGCCAATGTCCTCCTCCCAACGGGTTCTCAGAGTAGTGAGGGGGGCCAGCCCCTCATTGATCAGTCTATCGTAGAGGCAAGTGACTGCCTTCACCGTACCCGCAGACATCATGACGTATTGGCACACCGGAGATATAGGGGGTTCCTCTTGCCCGCATTTCCAGTGCGCCTCGATCGCTCGGGCTAGGGCCGAGTGCAACAGAAAGTCGCCGCGAGGAACCTCGAAGCGATCAATGAGCTCCTGAAAGGGCAAGAGCGCCCCGTCCTCGTAGAGGTCACCTACCAATTGTAAGCCTGCGTCCTCCCAGTTTGCCAACCGTGACCAATCACCTCCATGGGGCAAGGCCGTCAGCATCCCCAAAGGTATTTCGGGCGCATACGGTATTCTCAGGTGGCCCCGGGCGTGAGCTCGGTTCCAACACAGGCGAACGGTCTTCTCCTCTAGCGACAAGTCCTGTAAGGCCAAACGTTGTCGTAGCGCTATGAAGGAGAGAACATGCCTGGCCATACCCGTACCTCTCCTGTCTTCTGGGCCCCGGAATTCCCGGGCGATCTCCTGGGTGAAGGTCTGGAGCTGCGCCGCTAAGTAGTTCTTTTCAAAGTCCGGCACCGCAAGCCCACCCTCGGCTTTCGACCTCGTCAGGGTCCTGAGGGCCACCCTTCGGCGGCCCGAGCCCCAGAGGAATCCGACCACCATTGATCGTAATAGTCGAAACGTGGCGGTGGGACCCAGATCGGTAGCGCCCGGAAATAATACAGCAACCGGGGAAGCGCCACCATTTTGAGCAAAGCGATCCGCCCTGCCACCGAGAGCGGTAGTGTAGCCCAGAAGTCCATACTGCCCCGTAGTGCTCGAGTGCCGCGGGCAATGTTCCCATCCAGGAGGTCAGATGGTTCATGGTAGACGTACACCCCCAGGTACTTAAAGCAGTCAGGTTCCCATCTAATCTCTCTACTGAGAGCAGGGCTAGGGGTGCCTTTGCGAACCGGGAAAAGACAGGTCTTAGCCCAATTCACCCGGAGGCCCGAGACCTCCCCAAACGTCGTGAGCGCCGTCGCAGCTCCATGCAGGGCAGCAATCGGGTCCTCAAGGAAGAGCAGCAAGTCGTCTGCATACAGCGAAACGTAGTGTGGGCCTGAAGGTGTCCACAAGCCATTATAGTGGGCTCCCGACCGGAGGTGCAGCGCGAGTGGCTCCACCGCCAGCGCAAAGAGAAGCGGGGATAACGAACAACCCTGCCTCGTGCCTCTCTCCACCGGGTATTGTGAGGAAATTAGCGGGCCCGCCCGAACCCTGGCCGATGCAGAGGCATATAGGACCGTGGTCCATCTGATGAAGCTATCGCCAAGGCTGAACCTCCGTAACACAGTGCACAGGTAGTCCCATTCCAGGCTGTCAAAAGCCTTCTCTAAGTCTACCGATAGGACTACCGGGCACGGGGCATCCACGAGCGGTTCTCCCAGCAAGCGGAACAACCTGCGGATGTTCATGGTCGTGTTTCGCCTGGGGATGAATCCAGCCTGGTCCTCATGTACCAGAGAGCTCATGTGACCCAGCAGCCTCGAAGCCAAGATGCTGCTCAGTATTTTATAGTCAACCGTCAACATTGATAAGGGACGGTAAGACCCCGGATCGGACGAGTCCCTTCCGGGCTTGAGGAGGGGAACCACTAAGGCCTCGCACATCGAGCCTGGGAGCCGACCAAGCCTCTTCGCCTCTCTATATACTATTAATAACCTTGGGGCTAGGAGATCGGCATAAGCTGCATAAAATTCCACAGGAAGGCCGTCTAGGCCCGGGGTCTTATTCCTCGCCATCTTTTTAATGGCGCTGCGGATCTCTCCCAGTTCTATGTCGGACCCCAGGGCCTTCGCCACGTCCTGCTCCACTGTTTGGAGCTCCAGGGGCCGTAGATAATTATCAAGCAGGTCAGGGTCTCTGACAGAGCGACTGCGGTACAAACGTTCGTAGTAGTGCAGGTAGCAGCTCAGAATCTCAGGCTGAGTGTGTACCACGGTCCCGTCCGCCATGCGCATGGACGTCGTCAATGAGGACTGGTGCGTAGGGTTGGCTAGCCATGCCAGCAGCGCGCTCGACCTATCCCCCTCTGCGAGGGACCTAACCGTGTAGGCCTTGTAGTCGAAACAGCGCAGTCGTTTGACCTCCGCCGCTACCGCCTCCTTCGCCTCCGCCATGCGTTCCTGTAGTTCAGGGCGCCCGGGGCGGCGGAGTTCCAACTCACGGAGTTTCCGGTCAGCTGTATCTAAGTCAGCAAGGATAATTCGCCTCATGCCGACCTTCTTAGAAATACAGTATCCCCTCACCACCACCTTAAAAGCGTCCCACTCTAGCGCTCTCGAGCTTGCGGTGCCCCCGTTGGACGCAAAGTACTCTGAGATCTTATCTCCTAGGTCCGCTTTGAAAACATTGTCCTCAAGGATCTCGGGACGTAACTTCCAGGTGGGCACCGCAGGCACCCCCAGAAACCAACGAAGGTCCAGCAGGAGGGGGTTATGATATAAGATGGTCCTGGCCAAATACTCAGACCGGACCGCTGCTGAAACCAGTTCAGCCGAGCCAAGAAATCCATCCAGTCTAACGTGTAACTCATGGAGGCCCGAGAAGTAGGAATAGTCCCTAGTTGCGGGGTGTTGCGCCCTCCAAATATCCGTTAGACCCCAGTGTGTCTGCCAGTCCCTACGATCTTTAGCCACACGGCGAACCGGAGAGTCAGGGAGGGGCGGATGCGAGCGGTCAGTGTCCACATCCACTACTGAATTGAAATCTCCACCGAGCAGGAGGGGCCCGGAGAAGAAGTGGGCCAACGAGCCCGATAACCTGGAAAGGAAGGCAATCTGGTCTATATTGGGAGCGTACACACAGCAAACGTTTAGGTCCCTCCCTCCCAAAGTGCCCGAAATGGCCACATAACGCCCCTCTGGATCTATCACTGTTTTCGTGACCTGGAAGGGAACCCCAGCTCTAACCCAAATCAGCGCCCCTCTGGCATACGCGGAGTACGAAGTGCAAAAGACCTGCCCCCTCCACCTACGCTGTAGCGCCGCCCCTTCCGCCTTGTTCAGATGGGTCTCCTGCAGCAGCGCCATTTGTACCCCCCTACGCACTAAATAAGCGTGGACTTTGTGACGCCTAGACATGGTGTGGAGCCCCCGCACGTTCCAAGTAATACATTTCACATTAGCAACATCAGCCATTGTCCCATATCGTTCGTGCAAAGTCTCCCCATCCGGGTCCCAACAAAGAAAGAGCATCAATCAACCCAGCACTGATGGCGGCCATTTTCCCCAACCAAAACTTAACAACCCCAGTTCGAACCAAACCCCCATCCACCCTCCCCAGAACAGGACCCAAATAGCACCATCTAGTTCCCATCCAAACCATACCCTCCAAAAACCCACTGTCCCCGACTAATCCTGCGGTCGCCACCGTAGGAAGGCCTTAAGGGCCAGGTGCGGGCTGGGCGTTGGCAGTGGGCCCTCGATGCCCTAGCTACCAGGACGAAAGCAAGCCCAAAACAGTATCAGAAACCCTCGGGGCAAAAGCAAGGCACCCCACCCCCCCTTCCCCGGGAGTCAGCATCAATCGTCGGTACCCGCCACCCCCGTTTCGGGCCCCCACCCAAATGGATGTAGCTCACCCCGTTAACCCTGTCCATCCAGAAGGTCCTCCACCGATTTCGGTGTGATCACCGGCGTGTGGACGCTATCAGTCACCGATTCCTCGGAGTCCGTCGGTGCCCCCTCGTCACCAGGGTCCGCTTCCTCTTCAATGGCACCGTCTCGTGAGCCAGACAGCGCAGATAACACCTCCAGCACTCCCTTCCGCTCCATCGATGTCTCCGCAGTTGAGGGTCCGCCTGATCGGCCACGGCGACTCCGAATCCTTTTGGACCGCCGTCTCTGCTCCGGCTCCGCCGCCAGCTGAGATGAGGAGCTAAAGCCATCTTTCCCAGCTCTATAGAGTTCAAGCCAGTTACAGACCTCCTCCGGGGTATCAAAGAATTGAGTCTTGTCATCGACAATTATGCGGAGTCTTGCAGGAAATAGGAGCGAGTATTGGATGCCCTCGCTCCGGAGCTCGCGCTTGACCGCCAAGAATGAAAACCGCCTGCTTTGGGTTTCATAGGTGTAATCCGGGAAGATGTTCACCTGGCTGTTCGCCACTTTGAATGGGCCATTATGTCTGGCGGCATTGAGGATGAGGTCTCTGTCCCGAAAGTGCAATAACCGTGCCACCACCGGTCGCGGGGCACGTCCCTGTTGTGGTGGCCTCGCTGGGACTCTATGAGCTCGCTCCAGGGTGTAGAAGGAGGATAGACCCTCCGGGGCCACCGTGTCTCGGAGCCAGGTTTCCAAGTATGCCACCATGTCGCCATCCTCGATCTTCTCCGGCAGGCCCACCACACGAATGTTGTTTCGCCTGTTACGGCCTTCCGCATCTTCCGCTCGCTGCTCCAGGGCAGTAATCCGGGACAGGGCATCCTTCATAGTCGCGGCCAAGGTTCGCTGCGCCGGCTACAAGGTTTTCACCGAGCTCTCCACTTCCTTGACCCTATCCGAAAGCTTGCCGTGATCCGCTCTAAGGAGGCCTAGGCTCGTCGCCACCTGGGCAATGTCCTGCTGGAGGGCTGAGCGTGTGGTCGCAATCGCCTCCAAGACGCGGTCAAATTGCTGCTGCATTGGTGCACCACCAGAACTCTCCGGGTCTCCACGTTCCTCTTTGTCCGGGGTCTCTGAGTCTGAGGCGGCTGGGGTAGTCCCCTTGGCTCCCCTAGGTTTCCCCATGTCGCCGGAAGCACACAGTGTGGTTCCAGGGACAGGCGCCACCGAGTGCGGGCGTCGGCTATGTCTCTCCCGGTTGCTGGTCTTCGGGTCGAGTGCCGGTGATCCCCGTCTCCAGGGCCTGTTGGACCTTCTCAGCTTCGGCTCGCGCCACCACCACGTCGTCTGAGGGCTCCGAGGAGGAGGCGGAGACAATCGGCGCCAGGTCGGGCAGGCCCGTTTGGCTGATGAGGTCCCGGAATGAGGGTCACCAACTCCACCGGATACTTTGTGGCGCCAAAGGGTTGTGCCTCCCATGGGAGTGGGTCGGTCAGGGAGATGCAGCCAAGTGCGGTGTAGGAAGTGGGCGCCACGGTCGGGGCCTCCAGATGTCGCGTGCCGGGATCTGCTATAGCAAGGGCATCCGACCATCTAGGTGCGATCCCCGTTGCCAGAGTCCAATCAGACCGATATCCAGACCCTCATATCACAGGGAGACGGAAGGGTGGAGGGTGCGCCGCTGCTAGTGATGCTCCTCCAGTCTAATGGTCCCGGCCAAGGGGACAACGAAGTCCGGGCGCCATGTTGGGTCGCACTCCGCGGTTCCACAAACTTCGATTTTCCGCCGGGTCACCACACGTTCGGACTGCGCCAAGTGCCCCGGCAGGACCCCGTCGGGCCGGTCAACAGTTTGCGGGGGTTAGGGTGCCCCACGGCCTCCGATTTACAGGATAATCCCGGGCTCAGTCCCGGAGCCGAGCTCTCAGGCGACCATCGCCATCGGCGCCCAAGCCACGCCCCCCCAACATTAAACAAATCCTATGCTACAAATTTTTTTCTTTTAGAACTGCAGCAGCCAATAGAGAGATGGTATATGAGGTTAATGAACAGGTCGGCCACCAGCTAGCTATCCGTATGAGACAACAGGTCTCAGCAAATCTGATCCGGGAGATAGCGTACCCAGTGAAAGGCCAAATCACTGACCCAGAATTGATCAGAGATGCTTTTTGGCAATTTTATAATACCCTTTACATGGAGGAGGGGGCGGAAACGCACTGGAGATTCAAAGCTATTTAGATAGCAGCAGTCCTGTAAGTTTTTAGTGAAACAGATCAAGCCATACTAGAAGAAAGTCCCAATCTAGAAGAAATAGTAACCATTATTAAAAATCTACAGAGAGGAGAAGCAACAGGTTTAGATAGTTTACTATCTGAATTCTTTTTAGATTTTTGTGACCAGTTGAAAAGTATTTTACTTGATCTATTTATCCACATTTTCAAAGGAGGGCAGCCCCCCAATTCATGGTCCAGGGAAAAGATAGTAATTTTTCCCCCAAAAAATAAACCGCCAGATCAGCTAGGCTCTTATCGGCCCATCATTCTTATAAACGCCGACTCAAAATTGTTTTCAACACTTCTAGCAAATCGAATTGCCCCTATTATCCACAAGGTCGTAGCCAATCACCAGCATGGCTTTGTGCCTGGAAGATCGACGGTTAATCACATCCACAGAGTGATTACTTTATTTGATCACTCGGAAGTTGCAGGAGACCCTGTGGCGCTGGTTCTTCTTCACGCCGATAAGGCCTTCGATAGGGTCTCCTCGCAATTTTTGTGGTCCGCCATGTCTGGGGTTGGCATCCCTAGTGGGTTCATTCAAGCAGTACAAATACTATATGTCAATCCCAGGGCTATGGTATTGGTGAATGGCAGTCTTACAAAGGAGCTGAGCATATCTTGAGGAAGTAGGCAGGGGTGCCCATGCTCCCTACTACTCTTTGCGTTATATCTCGACCCTTTTATTCACAGATTGGAAAGGAACAGTGAGATAGAACCAATTTTTTCACATGAATTTGCCACTAAAACCTTGGCTTACGCTGGCGATATAGCAATTGTTACCACAAACCCGAAAGCAGCCATGATCGCTATTACTAGGGAGGCTATAAAATTTGGAAGTATATCGGGATACGCACTCAATCAGGGAAAAACTCAGATCGTTGTAAATAAGAAAATAGAGATGGACGACCCTTTGGTGGTAAACGAGGTGACGTACCTGGGGATTTCCATCACATCTAAACTTGAAGACTTGGTGGAACTAAATGTGAAGCCAATGTTGGATTCCATGCAAAAGGATCTGCGAAGGCTAGACAATCTACATATCTCTTTAATAGGTAGGGCTAACGCCTTGAAAATGGTCTTCTTACCTAAAAGTCTCTATTTATTTAGAGCCATTTATCTGGAATTCCCCGACCAATGCTTTAAAACTATGGAACGTACCTTCTCTAGTTTCATGTGGGCTTACGCATAACCTCGGCGCGCCTATAAATTGCTGACCCTTGCAAAAGAAAGAGGCGGGCTTGCCCTTCCAAATCTTAGAGCATATTATTGGGCTTCTGTACTGCTCTATAGCCAAGAATTGTTACAAAATACGAGGGATGAGGGGAACCCCGGGGACGGCCAGCCTTCCATCTATCAACTAATTATAGGAAATCAAAATGTCTTCACAATAGTTATCATAAGAAAGTGAAGTTCAAGAAGCTACTTAGTGGATTCAAAACATGGAAAATCATGAGAAGAATGTTGGACATTGGGCGAATCTCATTCTATACTGCTTTAAGGGATAATCCTGATCTGCCAGAGATTTTTAGAGACAACTGAATGAAGAATTTGGATGCGGCCGGAATAACACATTTTGGGTGTTTCTTCTCCACCGCTGGGATTTTATTGTTTGAAGAATTAAGAGAAAATTCCAGGTGGGCAGGCAGGATTTTTTTAAATATCTCCAAATTCGAGACTATATTGCACGAAGAGCGGCGGGAGGGGCTACTTCTGAGAAAATTGCACTAGTAGAAACATGAGTCATAGTAATAAAAAGACCATTGGAGGGATATACTCCCTTGTAACTATGATGTTTCCAGATGATCTAGAGAAAACCACCCAAAAGTGGCAGGGGAAAATAGGTATATCTCTGGAAGAATTTAACAAAGCCTATTCTATGTCACAAAAGGGGGTGGTAATGGAAACCGGTCCTGGGAAGCTTGATTCTGGTCCAGGGAAGACATGGCTTGGCAGTTCGGGCTGGACTGTTCTCATGAGGCACAGGGTCACACTGATTTGCATATGGCCATGTTTGAACTGGGGTGGCGGAGTGAGCTAAAGAACGGTGATGGATTAAACCCAGATCAGTTGACTGGGGGTGAGTGTTTGTATTGTCAACGCTCCGTCCATCAACACCTTTGGTTTTTCTTTGTTCGCCCTAAGTTGGCAGGGTATGCTCAGACGTGAGTCTCTTGCTCACTTTGCCACTGGAGTCAAGCAAGCCCGGCTGAAGACAGCTGTAATGCCAGAAACTGGTCCTGGGAAGCTTGATTCCGGTCCAGGGAAAACATGGCTTGACAGTTCGGGCTGGACAGTTCCCATGAGGCGCAGGGTCAGACTGATTTGCATATGGCCATGTCTGAACTGGGGTGGTGTGGAAAATTAATACGATTTGGTAAACATTATCTGCGCCATCTTGCCTTCTCTCCCGATGCCACACTTTTTGTCGTGCACACCCGCCATTTTAGGTACCTTGGTCAGAACCACCCTCTGCACGCCACTGACCCCCAGCACGGCTCTTCGCCCTCACAAGCATCCCCCACGCACTGGTCACCCCCGCTCTCTCATGCATGGGCCATAAACCCTCCCCATCTGTGCGACTCTGCCTCGGAATCCTATCCTGTTCCCAGCGCGACACCTCCCTTCATCCCTTTCATGGTCCCAGGTCCTTTGACTCAAACCCCCCCTTTTTCCTGTGCCCGTTTGTCTTCCTCGTTCCCAGACCCCCACCTGGCCCTGCGGATACTGTTCATTGCCCCCTTCCTCCTGTACAGTAGGAAACACCCCCCCCATCAAAGGATCCTTGAGCTAATCAAAGCCCCCACCCCATGAGATCCGATCAACCTCACACATCCCGTGAATCAGCGGAATGTCCAGCTGCGCGATAATCGTCATCTGTTGTGGCCGGGGTGGGGACTTCAACTGTAAATGTGTGTGGGAACGGGCCTGACGCGGGGATTCCGAGGATGTCTTTCCGTACATCAAAGGGTTGACAGAGATGTGTTTTATGCAATAAAGTAATAAACCTGTGTATATGAGGCCAGGCCTCGGAGATGCAGTTAGAGCACCTCGTGACAATACTTGCTGTCCGAACTGATGTGTTTCTCCTCCGGAGAGAATAAAACTTCTGTTTCCTGCCTTCCAAGTCTACAGCGCCTGCCTCTTTGTTTAGTAAACTTAAGTGGGTATTGAGGCGGCTAACGCCGGGCAACTTCGGAAAAGGTCTTCTGCCTGTACCTTTTTCAACAATTGGCGTCCCAAACGTGGGGCCCATCAGCGACACGTGGATCCAGTGGGAGAGGTCCTGACGACAGAGTGAACGACTGCAACGATCGGGAGAGCTCCTGCCCAATAGACCCTCGTCTGGCAGCCGATCATCCGAACTTCACTGGTTCCGAACAGACCTCTCTCGAGTGATCTACGGTCCTGACTGGGAACCATCAGGAGTGCCGCAAGGAATACGAAGAAAAGAGGACGATCGGGCGCTGGATTTGGAAGACAAGAAACTGACCATGCGGGCCGGGTAAGGTCGTGTAAACACGACAAATTGCGAAATGATTGTTTGATTGTTTGGAAAATACTAGTATTACTCTTTGCTGATTTGTTTGGAGGCTTGCTGTCGGCAAACGGAGAAACAACCGGCTCTCTCTTTGCAAGCAGTGAAGGATAGGTAACGCAGCCGTCGTGCCTATCTTTCTCCCCCACTGATTGATTGTTTGAACTCGAACTACGGTTCGTGGATTGTTTTCGGGAGATTTCCCTCTCCCACACTGATTAATTGATTGAACCCGAACTACTGTTCGCGGATTGTCTTCTGGAGATTCTCTGTCTGCAAACAGGAAAGAACAGATTCCCTCTTTGTAGATAGTGAAAGGGTAGGTGACGCAGTCCTTTGCGGGCCTACTTATTCTCCCAACTGATTGTTTTGATTGATCGAACATTTTGATATTGGTTCCTGAGATATTCACTGCCTGCAAACAACGTAGAATAGAAATATTCTGTCTAGTCTTTGCACGCAGTGATGAGATAGGTAGTGCTGACTTTTGACCCCATTGCGATCCGTCATGTCTATCTTCTCCTCACTGATTGGTAGCTGGTTCAACCCGGACCGTTTATTAGAGGTGGACCATCTAGCTCCGCTGGAAGGCACCCCTAATAAAGACATGTTCACAAAATATGGATTAGTTACCATAGCTTATAGTAAGCTATGGCATAAGTATACCAAAGTAAATCAAGAGAAACAGTGGCCACTGATAGGATCCTTCGACCTTGATAAAATAGAAACGTTAGAAATAGCCCTTTGTAGTAGTAAGACAACGCCTATTATGCTCGACAGTCTCGGTATGTGGCGAAAAGAAGCAATGCTACGAAAAGAAAGAGACGAGGTCAGAGTAGGTAAAGAAACGCGACAGACAACCTTCCAGGTATCTGAAAGGCCAAAGGAAGGGATAGCGGCGACACGGTTCCAAGGAGTAAACACAGGAAGGGAACGGTGTAAAGGGATGTACCGACAGGACAACCCCAAGACACGACGACCCGAACGTAATCCTCCGACATTACGCGCAGGGCGAACGGACTTAGGACAAAATCAATGTGCTTTTTGTAAATATTCCGGGCACTGGAAAGCCCAATGCCCGACTCTACTGAACACAGGTAAGAGCAGAGAGCTGACAGAGATAACAGGCCGGCAGAAAGGAAAAAAGCGTGAGACAAAGATGAATCAGACTGATACAGACAGGCCGGATAGAACCACCACGTTTGATTACGCCCGATGGCACAGATTTCGCCAGACCAATTTCAGCGACATGTTTGAGTTCTCATAGATCGAACAGCGCTAAGACGGGAAGCCCAGTCAAGCTCTAGGTTACCCGGTGACGAACCCCGTACTACCACTACTATTCTCGAACACAAAAGCCACCCTTTCGGATAACATACAGAAACAACACACAGAGTAGTTTCGGACAGATTAGTACACATTCCATTAATGAACTCAAACTTTGAGCGCAACCTCGTGGTGTTTTTAGCTAATAAGACTTGATGTTCTGAAATATGTATATGATCCTTTGTACACTTGACGAAAAGGAGGGAGGGTTCACTTGGCGAACATGTAAAAAGATCCCGTTAAAATGTTGATTTCAATGTACAATAGCTGGATATGATATTACTGTAACTGATACATAACGTCGCTTATGACACCCGCCCACGGTATGCATCTAGGAAATTTGATTGCGACTAGTCTAACTATGCTTCCAATTACGAAACGAATGCTCCCTGATCCCTCAACTATTGATAGACGTGTTTATTTTCCTGCAAAATGACAAAACAAACCCTTTTTACACGTTCTATTAATGCTGCAAAATAGCCCCCTACTGTACGTGCGTCAACCAACACCGTGTCCGGCCAAATACGATTGCACTCTCATATTTTACATGCTGATCAAATCATGTTAATAAAGGTTTTTCAAACTATGAACAGGTATCGCATACTTTTGTAAATGTGAGATCAGCAGGAAGGTTTTTCTGCGCAATTTGTTCTGTTCTCTTTTTAAGGTTATTAGAAAATGGTTACCCAGCCCTGGATTAACGATCGAATCTAAGGCACGTTACGTTGCCTCCAAATGTGCGACTGACCCAGGAACAAACGCATGAAGAAGGACCTCGACTTCTGAAAACGGGTAAAGTGACACGGTGTAAATGATAAAATGTTATAAAGGTATGATACTCACAGGTGCTAAGGAACAGGGTTGGCCGAAGAGCCGATATGCCTTAGGACATCACCGCATGGGGAATGATTTAAGGATCCCGATAGCTGGATACATCTACAAACTAGATACCTCGCACTAAGCGCCTCTGATTTTTAACGTTTCCCTACACATGACCTATAAATGCCACACTCGGACCGTCTCCCTCATGAACAACCTATCGCTTGCCACCCTTACCATACTGCCCGCGTCCCTGGCTTCAGAAACCAAGACCCCAGGGATTGTATCCTGGGGGGGATAAGACGAGTATGTGGTAAGTAAAGAATTTTCGTGCCCGTACATTTGATCTGCTCGAATGTTGTCCCCCCTCCCTTCCCCTCTTTTCCTCCCACTACAGGTTACATTGGAATCACGACTGGGGTATAGTGAAGATCCGAAGCCACGCCATGTCTGATACATGAAGCAGACGAACACAGCAAGGTGGCACCTAAAGACACCCACACACTGCTCTTGTAGCGAAAGAGCCAATCATTGTATGATATGATGAGACGCGATCACCCCTAACCCATGTTGCGTGAATGAGCACGTGTCACGTATGTCTGAAACTATGAGGAAATGTTTTCTGTGCGACTGAAACATTGACTTAGCTAGTCAAAGGACCGAGAGTGCGAGAAGCGCAACACTATGGTGCTTTTTACTCAATGCATGTCCTTCTGTACCAGACCTAATGCTCGTCCGTGCCTTAAACCAAGATTACATTGATACCATGTTACTACCTCTCCTTTCTGCTAAAAATTGATGTGATCTAGATTGGCCAAGAAGGAAAGGACAGGTAAGACGACTGAGGTTCCCTAATCTGACCCGTAACAAGGGAACTACATGTCAGTGGCTTCTATGATAAAAATGCCTCAGGTAACGCGACCTTCCCCGTCCCGAATTGTCTCAATGTCCAGACAGTAAGAATGATCAAAGCATCCCCGTCTTCCCAGAACGCCCCCAGTTTTGTATCAGCTGCCCCGGACGAGAGTTTGAAAAATGTGGCTCACCCCTGGTCGTAAGAGATGGGTCGACTTGCGGCTGACCCAGGCCAACCGTTGTTCCTAGAAATGATTTTTCTGATAAACAAGCTACAAAATTTAGAATTTAAGAAATGTCCCTGAACGCTTACCAACTGAACTGTAGCCTTCTGCTAGATAACGCCCTTGCGACTCAAAGCAAGACGATAGTCCCTCACCCCAGTTTGCTATGTTCCTAGTTGTTTTTCATAAAACCCCGGTCACCCCAAAGATGAGTCGAATAGTTATCGCAAGCCCCCCCCCCCGTTTTTATGAAGTAGCCAGGTTGTAAGAGACTATGTAGAAATTAGAATGATGTTTGCAAAATTAAGATTAGATTGAAATGTAGAAATTGTTGCAGTAAACCCTGTTGAGAGTAAAATGTTTAGCTGAAAGATAGGATGCATCGATATAATGGAAAATTGTTTAGCCCATGTTCATTTCTCAGAAAGATATCCATCAGGCCATGGTGATAGCGCGTTGCACTTTTTCATAAAATACACAGCCCTGAAGAACGGTATAGCCTTGTAAGACTCGTACTAGAAAAGTGGGTCTCTGCCAGTAGAGCTGACGTGACTGTAATAAACGAATGCAATGAATAGGTATCAGACCTCGTACCACGACAATGAATGTAATACTGACAAATGCCAAAGAAATAGTTACGATGGAAAGTTGTAGAGAATCCAGCAAACCTATCATCAATTATTTATACGTTGGTCGTAAACCCCAATGTAACGGATGTTTCCCCAGTTGCTTGGAGTTGGGAGAGAAATAGACTTATGTGATTACTTTCTTCTGCCAATTCTCTAAAGACTGTCTTTTCAAAACTCATTTAAGGGTACCCCTGTCGGAGGAGAGAGAGACCGGATGTGGGAGCACGCGGCCTGACTACAGATCGCGGAACACCTGCGACATCGACCAAGGCGGGACTGCAACAGTAAGGAGTCGCAGGACAAGGCACTGTTTCCGACAAAATGAAAGGAAAGGGCTGACCTGATGCCCCTGCTCGATGATCAACATGTGCCGAAAAGTCCCCGCCCTCTGAGCCCGGTCATGGGCCCACCTACCTGAAATTTTCCGTCCCCTTGGTCTGTTCCCGATCTGGCCCTGCTCCATCCCCTCTTCCCCCGACCTACCACAAGGACTACCCACACACCCCCTTCTTCCACCTGAACTCTTTGACAATCGACTCGAAAAAGAGCAAAAACTGCGGTCCGATTGACTAGGGTTTTGTTGCAAACTAAAATGAAACTTGGGTGCCCTGTCTAAGGTACTCCTGAAAGAACAGTGAGGACTCAGGGCGAAAAAGGACCTTTTTGACCAGAAAAACGAGGAAAAGGTCATGCCCTGCAACGCAGGACCTGGAATAGAGCTGGACGCATAGCTCCACCGCCGGTGCTCAACAGTGCCAACAGAAGACGACAAAGAATGCTGAGAACTCACTAATAATGGTCCACGACAATAAGACACTGGAAAAAGCAACACCCCTCCTCTTCGAACAATGACACCCCTGATTATCGTTTTTACTACGTCTCATTTCTCTCCCAGCTACCATTGTATTGATTATGCTCCAACCAAGTACAAAATGACCTTACATATGTAATCGCCTATCAGTTCATATTCTGAATGACTATAAGCATCTATGAAATGTACCCAACGCTTTCACTACAAAATCATTCTTGTTCGATATTGCATTACTATGACTTTCCTGCAACGAGCTCAGCAATGAGCCCGCCTCCTAAGATGAAAGATTTTAAATGTAATGTTTATGCATCGCTCCTTCACCTGGGTTCCTACTTCTTTACTTATGACTGCCACAATCGACATGGTAGGAAATAGGCCAGCAAGATGTCTTAGGAATGTTAAAGGGAGGACTGTGGAAAATTAATACGATTTGGTAAACATTATCTGCGCCATCTTGCCTTCTCTCCCGATGCCACACTTTTTGTCGTGCACACCCGCCATTTTAGGTACCTTGGTCAGAACCACCCTCTGCACGCCACTGACCCCCAGCACGGCTCTTCGCCCTCACAAGCATCCCCCACGCACTGGTCACCCCCGCTCTCTCATGCATGGGCCATAAACACTCCCCATCTGCGCGACTCTGCCTCGGAATCCTATCCTGTTCCCAGCGCGACACCTCCCTTCATCCCTTTCATGGTCCCAGGTCCTTTGACGCAAACCCCCCCTTTTTCCTGTGCCCGTTTGTCTTCCTCGTTCCCAGACCCCCACCTGGCCCTGCGGATACTGTTCATTGCCCCCTTCCTCCTGTACAGTAGGAAACACCCCACAGAGATGTGTTTTATGCAATAAAGTAATAAACCTGTGTATAAGAGGCCAGGCCTCGGAGATGCAGTTAGAGCACCTCGTGATGATACTTGCTGTCCGAACTGATGTGTTTCTCCTCCGGAGAGAATAAAACTTCTGTTTCCTGCCTTCCAAGTCTCCAGCGCCTGCCTCTTTGTTTGGTAAACTTAAGTGGGTATTGAGGCGGCTAACGCCGGGCAACTTCGGAAAAGGTCTTCTGCCTGTACCTTTTTCAACAGTGGCGGAGTGAGCTAAAGAACGGTGATGGATTAAACCCAGATCAGTTGACTGGGGGTGAGTGTTTGTATTGTCAACGCCCCGTCCATCATCACCTTTGGTTTTTCTTTGTTCTCCCTAAGTTGGCAGGGTATGCTCAGACGTGAGTCCTTTGCTCACTTTACCACGGGAGTCAAGCAAGCCCGGCTGAAGACGGCTGTAATGCCAGAAACCGGTCCTGGGAAGCTTGATTCAGGTCCAGGGAAGACATGGCTTGGAAGTTCGGGCTGGACTGTTCCCATGAGGCACAGGGTCAGACTGATTTGCATATGGCCATGTCTGAACTGGGGTGGCGGAGTGAGCTAAAGAACGGTGATGGATTAAACCCAGATCAGTTGACTGGGGGTGAGTGTTTGTATTGTCAAAGCTCCGTCCATCATCACCTTTGGTTTTTCTTTATTCTATGTCAAAAGCATGTCTTACGCCCACTAAACTTCAGGCGCAATTTTATAAAACCTGTTTTTTCTTATATTATACTCCGGACAAAATTGCCAAATGGGGGTCCGGCAAAGGGACCTGCTACGCTAGATGTCAATTTTTCAAGGCTGATTGCATACACATTTTCTCTACATGCAACAGATTAAATCTGCTGAAACAAGAGATCGAGAAATTTCTGTCCACTGTATTAAAAAGACCTACGATTTTGTCTAATGAAGTAATCTTATTAGGGGCCGCAGATTCCAGTTTTCTCATGCCAGGGGCAGAATTTATTTTTATTTCCATGGCTGTCTTAAGTATTTGTATAACCTCAGCATCCGATTGCCCCCTCATTTCAGCAATGGCTCGCGAGGCTATTGGCTATCTTTCACTGGAAATTGCTATTTATAAAGGAAAGGGCAAGAAAAGACGTAAACAGGGAAGGAGAATTTGGGCCCCGCTAATGGATTGATGTCAAACCCAAAGTAATAATTTATGAGTAACATTATCTCACTGTATACATTGTTTTGGAAAAGCTGAAAAGTAAATGTGTACATTGCTTCTGACAATACTTTTTGAAATGATGAATTGTGGACTTTATGACTATGTATAAAAATGTAATGTATGTCCACTTGTCTGACCAGGAGGGAGGGGAGGGGAGTGTGCTTATTTTGACAAAACCAAAGAAATATATTAAAACATTTTATAGAACTGCAGCATATGCTGCATATGTTGCAAAAGTGCTATTAAAAGATTTTCAATTATTGCATCATTGTCTTCCAGTGGGAGCTGACCCGGTTCTGATTTTGAGGTATGTGGAGCTTCTGGCCAAATTTTTGTCAGCATTGACTTTGGACATGTTATGTTCCTCAGCAACAGCAGCTGAGGTTGCACTTGCAGGAAGAACGTTGTTATGGATTAACTTGTGGAAACGTGATCCAAGTCAGAGATCTTTAATTAAGCATCTATCTTTCTTGAGTCCTAATCTATTTGGCCCAAAATTATCTAGTACAAAAATCCCCATTAGAAAATAAAAAAATCTTCAGCTCTTCAGGTTTTTTATTGGGAAACAGATCATTCATTGAGTAGAGACTACACAAGAGTATTACGCTATATGATTTCCTTTCAAGTTTGTCCCAAGGCAGTGAGGCTGCCCTGCCAGACAAATTCTGTCAACAACTAAGCATTTACAACAACAACCTCCAAACTCATTGCTATATGAACAGGGCAGTGGGGAAAGAATGCAGAACTGTTATACCCATTGGAATTTATTGATAAGCGACAATAGGGCCCTACTCTCCAGTCACTCATCAGAATAACTCCACTTCCATGATAAATCACAAATCAAGAGAAAAGCTATCTAATTAGGAATGCAAACACTCATGCAGAAAGAAGCAATAGGTCCTGTGCCAGAATTGCAGAGAGAGGGCAAGGAGTATGTTCCATCAATTTTCCAGTACCTAAAACAGATGCGACATTCAGACCAGTCCTGGACTTGAAAATTTTGAACAAATGTGTCCTCTGCACACTATTCACAATGGTAAACCTGCAGGCGATAATTCCTTTAATATAAAAAGGAGATTTTTTGCTAACCATAGACATACAGGATGTTTTTTTTCATATATCAATTTACCAGAGAATAAATAGATTGTTATCTCAGATTTGCAGCCGAGAACCAACAGGGTAGAACACTCCCTTTCTATCTGTCATCATCCTCAAGAATCTTTACACGTCTACTAATACCGATAGTGGCAGCTTTGCAATTGAGAGGGGTGCAAACACATGTATTATGATGACTGGGCTATTTCTGTTTCTTTTTCTGTTTAGGCTGAAGCCAATGGGAAAGAGGTGTGTAAATCTCTAGAACTCCTAGGTTTCATTCTGAATCTGAAAACGTTTCAACTACAGCTAACTCAGAAGTTGTCCATTTGAGATTTTTCTATTACAGGGAAGGGACAAGCCTTCCTCCCAGAAGTGAGGTTAATAAAGTTGCACACCCATCAATTAACTTTACTAACACTTCATCAATCTCCCGCTAGAACCTTGTTGAAAGTCCAAGGGTTGTTAGCTGCAACAATGGCAGTAATTCCCTGGGCCTACCACCACCACTTTGAACCTTTGTTTACTAGACAATGAAGAGCTCACATCAGTTTTGATAGAAGTGGTTCAGAAATTTCAGTGGTGGTTAGTCCTGGAGAACTTTCAAAATTGAGTTCTCTTTCAGTAGACTCCTTTAATTCAACTAAGCTATGCATGGATTTGGGGTTTGGGAGAAACTCTGAAGGAGATAGAGTTGAAGGAAAGCTGGTCAGAGTAGGAAAAAAATCAAACTTCCAATTGGAGGAACTTGACAGGAATATGATATGCCAGGCATTTTCTCAACACCTACAAGGGATGTCTGTGGTGATCAGGACAGAAACTCAGGTGGTGAGATGCCCTACGAGGAGGTAAGGGGGCACGGGAAACAGAGATCTAGTAAAAATAGTCAATTCTCTTTGAACTTAGGCAGAGTGACATCTGATCTTTTTGAAAATTATATCTTCCAGGAACTGAGAACGTCCATACAGACAGCTCAAGTGACACTATTCCTTTCTCTATGTTTTTCCATCTCAGCAAAGAAAGTTTCAGAAGGTTTTGAATCACTATGATGGACCTTGGTTGGACTTGTTTGCATCTCTGACTAATGCGGTACTGCCCCACTTTTGCTTGGAAACATGGTGTCACCAAGTCTGAGGAATAAATGCTCTCTCAATTATGTGGCTGGAGACAATTCTCTAAGTATTTTGACTTATGCATCTCTTTTCATATTGGTATTCGGTGGGAGATCATAGTGATTTTGGTAGCTCCGTACTGGCCTCAACGTCCATTGTTTCTATTGCTGAGTCAGTTAGCAAAGGAACACTACTTTCATCTTCCATTTGATCCCCTTTCACTCTAATTTCCAATACCGTCTCAGTGACAGCTGTTAATCTGAGACAAGAAGGAATACCTTAGCTGACAGCATTGAAGCCAGCTCCGACCATAGCAAAGAGCTCTTCAGCATCCTCAAGGAGTTCTCCAACCCTTCAGCAACTGAAAATATCACAACTTCCTCCCAAGAACTCTGTGACACCCTGGCGGCCTTTTTCCATGACAAGATCTACACCCTCTACAAAAACTTTAAACCCCAACCTGCCACCACTGACATCCTCAGCCCCCTAACTCCCACAGCTGCAACCTCCGACCACCTGGGCTGGGACCAGCTCACCACGCAGAGCATCACTTACAACATGCACTCTCTTGACTCAGAATCACCCACAGACCCTTGTTCCCACCAAATGTTCACCCTCGACAGCAGGAACATCAGCACCAAGCTCACAGTCATCTTCAACACATCCATCACCTCAACCACCTTTCAAGATAAGTGGAAACATGTTGAAGTCAAACCCCTCCTCAAGAAACTATTCACCGACCCAAACAAGCTAAAAAACGACTTGCTCATCTCCCTGCTCTCCTTTCCCACCAAACTCCTGGAAAAGGCCATCAACTGCCAACTCATGGAATACCTCAAGACCAACAATCTTCTGGACACATCTCCATCTGGATTCCGCATGAACCACAGCACCAAAACCACCTTAATCACAACCACGGCCAACATCAAAATCCTCCTAGACCAGGGAGAAGTAGCTGCCCTGATCATTCTCATCCATTAAGCTAACATCAACATGGTGTGCAACCACACCCAAATAAAGAGGCTTTTTCAGATCGGAATTCAAGAAGAGGCCCTCAAATGGATCACATCCTTCCTCACAGGAAGAACACAGAGAATCCATCTTCCACCATTCACCTCAAAAACCAGGAACATCATCTGCGGCATCTCTCAAGTTTCATCCCTCAGCCCTACTTTGTTTAATGCCAACATGACCCCCCTGGCCAACATCATCAGAAACCATGGACTGAACATTATCTCCTACACAGATGGCACCCAGCTCATCATTTCTCTATCCTAAGACCCTTCTACCACAAGGCCTAACTTTCACTTGTGCATGACTAGCATCGCTGACTGAATGCAAAACAACTGCCCCAAGCTCAACACAGACAAGACCGAAGCATTGATCTTTGGAAACACCTCTCCATGCATAGTTTTTAATCCTTTGAATGTTTGCTAGGTTTCTTTAGGTGCAGGCTGAGCTATGGCCCACAATGTACAGCTTACATACTTTTCTTAAAAAGGGCATGTTTTAAGTGGAAACATGTGATGTCTCCATGCTACATTTTGGGCAGATTCCTGTCGCTGGCATGAGGCCTACCCACACAAGTGATGTACCAATTTTATCGGGAGACTTGGGAAAATGCTGGTTAGAAGTAAGTTTGTGGCTCTCGCAGATTCCAAATTTTCCATCTAAAAAAAGTGAGGAAAATGTTTTTTTAGTCACAGTTTGCTGTTTAGAAGGTATTCTGTGTAAAAAAAAGCTTTGTGAGTGCCGCACAAGTCACTCCATCCTGAATTCCACCCCCCTGAGGCCTCGTTTTTAAATTGTGCAGGTTTGCTAGGTTTCCTTAGGTGCATGCTGAGCTAGGGATCAAAATTCATAGCTACCCACTTGCAAAAAAGGGTGAGTTTTGAGTGGAAAAATGTTATGTAGCCATGTTGTGTTTTGGGCCATTTCCTGTCACGGTTATTAGGCCTCCCCACACAAGTGAGGTACCATCGTGGAATGCTTTGTGGAAGTAAGTTTGTGGCAACCCGCACATTTTGGAACTTTCAATCACTAATATATGAGGCAAATGTGTTTTTTTAGTTAAAGTGTGAGGTTTGCAAGGGCTTCTGGGTAAAAAGTCCTGGTGAGACCACACAAGTCACCTCTTCCTCGATTCCACCAGATATGTAGGGGGTCATTAGCATGGCGGGCGGACTTTGTCCACCCGCCATACCCCCAGGAAATGGGACCACCCGCAATGCATTCGGCAGTCCCCCACATACCATTAGGATGCACCTGCCACACTGGCGTGTGCATTCCGCATTTCTAACATTGTGGCGGGCGGTGCTGAAAGCGCTGAACGCCGTAATGCCAAAAAAGCAAGTTGTGCATTTCAATGCACAAGCGTGTGCCTGCCATGTTGTACATTGAAATGAAGGAGGGTACCATAGGTACCCCCATGTGCACCCCTCCACCCCCATATTACCTGGGGGCCTGCTACGGGCCCCCAATGTTGAAGACCGCATGCCTTTCCGTGGCGGCAATGAACGGAAAGGCATGTATCTTAATATGGATGGCGGTTTCTCCCAGACACCGCCACCATATTAACAGCTTTTCCGCCCGGTCGACCGGGCGGAAAACCGGCGGACGATCTTTCCATCCGCTGGGGTTCCCCCGCCATATTACTATGGCGGGGGAATTTACATGCGACGGGAGGAAATGTCGGGCGGATCGCTACTGCCATGCGGGCGGTGACGATCAGCCCGACATACTGATGGGCTCCATAGTTTGGAAAAACATGCAAGTTTGCTAGGTTTCCCTAGCTGAGCTAGGCCCCAAAATCCACAACAACCCTTTAAGGACAAAAGGGTACATTTTCGGTGGGAAAATGTGTTGTGTCCATGTTGCATTTTGGCCCATTTCCTGTCACGGCCTCTAGGCCTAGCCACACAAGTGAGGTATCATTTTTATTGGAAGATATTTGGGGAATATAGATTAGTAGAACATTCGTTATTACCAGTTGGATTTAACTGCATTTGTGCCTGCCAAATGTAAGCCAGTGTGTAAGAAAAGAGCCATTTTGTAAAAGTACCTCTGAATCACATGCTAGTATGCGTGCCCTCAAATTCAGAGAAGGAAAAATAACCATGGCAACTAAATTCCATATTATATGCTCATTCCAGAAATACATAGGTTTCCTTGATACCTATTTTTCACTCTACATATTTCACCATATGAATTGGTCTATACTCTGTACAAAATGAAAACCCATTATATGGTGCAGCTCAGTTACTGGCTCTAGGTACTTCGGGTTCTTAGAAAGCTCACAAACCCTATATATCCCCTCAACCAGAAGAGTGTAGAAAATGTAATAGTATATTGCTTTCGTAAATTGTCTATTGTGACAAACAGTTACAGATGAAAACGTTGTTACAAAGGGCTGTTTTTTCCTAATCATCATCAATATTTCATTATTTTAACAGTTAGTTTCTTAAGAAAAACCTTGAGGTACTTACACATATGACCCCCTTACTGAATTCAAAATGTTGTCTATTTTTCAGAAATCTATAGCGCTCTTAGTTAACCCATGAGCTTCACACTATAAACTGAAAGTAGGCTGAAAGCACAAAAAATAGGAAAAATAGGCTAGCTCTTTGAAAAATGCCAAATCTGCGGTAAACAATTAGGTTTCCAGATTCAGCTCTGCATGTTCCAGAAAGCAGGAAAGAATGTGACTTAAACACAGCAAACCTTTTGTTGATGCCATTTTTAGAGAAAATAGCAGACAATTTTTTGTGAGCAATTTGTTCCTATTTTTCCCAGAAATCTAAATATTTATCTATATTATGGTTATATTCTTGGTCTCGTCCTGGGTAAATCCACAAACCATTGATATCTTAGAATCCCCAGGACGTTGGAAAAAAAGGACACCAATTTGGTTTGAATACCTTATGTGGCAAAACGTTATGGAGCCCTAAGCATGAATTTCCCAAAAGAGCCAAAAAAGGGCTGAACCCTAGAGGGGAAAGCCCCAACAGTTAAGGGATTAATATAAGCAACCTCTGTGCATGTTTTCTATATATGCACTCCTAGAACAGGTTTAACCGCTAAAGCACTGTAAACCATCCTCTGTGGATGGTATTTTCCCTGTATGTTTTGATTGGTACTAACATGTATACTGGGTGACTTGTGATTTTCCGCATGGCATATGCACTATGGGAAGGATCATTTATCATGCAAACATTTTATAGTAGCTCCATTCTGATTGCAGGTCCAGCAAACCCCTTCAACCAATATAACACGAGCAACATTCACACATGCAATGCTGGCAGATTGCATATTCAGATGTTTATTTAAAGCTCCATTATCGAAAGGGCAAGTATAACTAAGAAACACCACAGCACTGAGGTAAAGCCGGGTACAACTTACTCGTTCAGGAAACATGTCAACACTTCATCTGTATCTGTCAGGTGCTAGTGGCTCATACTCATACCCATGAGGTAGCTTCCATTCTCTCCTTTCATCATGGGCTACAGCATGTCCTCCATTCCTTCAGGAGTAAAAAATTAGAAGTGTCCTTTTCCTGCTCTGGGTTGCTAAACTAACAATTTTCTGATGCCGACTGATGTAAGGTCTACTATCCCTCATGGTTCACTTAAGTGTCGGTATAGGCCTATAGTTCCTGCCTGGAAAAACAGCTTGTAATGGTGTGAGGAACCTGAAGGACGTGAGGGATCACAGGACGCCTTCTAGGGAACACGTGCTTTATTATTGTGCTCTTCTTAGTGGGAAAATAGTCAGGATTTTACATGTGAGAACAATCGTCAAAATAAATAACAAGCATTAGAATGCAATAGGTCTCATATTTCTTTGAGTTAGAGGTAATGGCATTGTAAATGGCAATGTCTTTTATGCATGTGTTATGGAGTGTATGCATGTGGTGTGTAGTAGAAATATGTGGGCTGATTGGAATTGTATAAATGGTGGTATGCTGCACTTTAGATGAATATGTTTAAAAGTAAAGTGCACCATACTGTAATTGCTACAATAGTTAATTGTGGATGCGTTAACAATTGATGTGTGCACTGATGGCTGGTGGTGTGTGTGCCTGTAGAAATTGTGCACTGATGGCTGGTGGTGTGTGTGCTTGGTGGAAGCGTGCACTGCCGGCTGGAGGTGTGTGTGCCTGGTGGAAGCGTGCACAGATGACTGGAGATGTGTGTGCCTGGTGAAAGCGTGCACTGATGTCTGGTGTTGTGTGCCTGGTGGAAGCCTGCACTGACAGCTGATGGTGTTTGTGCCCGGTGAAAGCGTGCACTGACGGCTGGTGGTGTTTGTGCCCGGTGAAAGTGAGCAGTGACGGCTGGTGGTGTGTGTGTGTGTGGTTGCGCGTGTTGTGGTGAGTGTGTGCTGGTGTGTGTGTGTGGTGGTGAGAGTGGTGTGTGTGTGTGGTCTTATGTGTCTGGTCTTATGTGCCTGGTCCTATGTGTGTGGTCTTATGTGTCTGGTTTTATGTATGTGGTTTTATGTGTGTGGTCTTATGTGTGTGGTCTTTTCCTGCACACTCACTCTTACTCTGCAGTCATTCTGCACTCAGTCTACACTCACTCTGCAGTTATTCTGCACTCACTCTCATTCTGCACTCATTCTGCACTCATTCTGCACTCACTCACACTCTGCACTCATTCTGTACTCATTCTGCACTCACTCACACTCTGCACTCACTCTCACTCTGCACTCATTCTGCATTCACTCTGCACTCACTCTCACTCTGCACTCATTCTGCACTCACTAACACTGCACTCACTCTCACTCTGCACTCACTCTCACTCTGCACTCACTCACACTCTGCAGCACTCACTCACACTCTGCAGCACTCACTCACACTCTGCAGCACTCACTCTCACTCTGCAGCACTCACTCTCACTCTGCACACACTCTGCACTCACTCAAACTCTGCAGCACTCACTCACACTCTGCAGCACTCACTCTCACTCTCACTCTGCACTCACTCTGCACACACTCTGCACACACTCACACTCTGCAGCACTCACTCACACTCTGCTGCACTCACGCTCTGCTTCACACACTCTCACTCTGCACACACTCTCGCTCTGCACACACTCTCACTCTGCACACACTCACTCTGCACACACTCTCACTCTGCACCCACTCTCACTCTGCACTCCCTCTCACTCTGCACTCCCTCTCACTCTGCACTCACTCTCACTCTGCAGCACTCATTCTCACTCTCCACACACTCTCACTCTGCACACACTCTCACTCTGCAGCACTCACTCTCACTCTGCAGCACTCACTCTCACCCTGCAGCACACACTCTCACTCTGCAGCACACACTCTCACTCTGCAGCCCACACTCTCACTCTGCACACACTCTCACTCTGCGCAGACTCACTCTGCACACACTCACTCTGCACACACTTTGCACTCACAAGAAATCACGATGTGAACAAATATCAGATATGCGCCCTCTCCGGAATAAATATTCCTGTTTAAATGGCTTTTAAATAATTTCTGTACATGGCTGTTACAACAATGGCATTTTAGTAGCTCGTCGGATGCTTGAACTAAGTCTTAATTTCTGTAATCTTTTCTCCTACTCATGTCTCTCCCTTCCTTCTTTATGGAAAAAACACTAACGGCCACGAGCTAGAGTGACTTCAGAGCGTGCGCCGCCAACACGAGACCGACGTCACACCAACGGCCATGACTGTGAGGTCAGTCTCGATATCCTTTAATTTGGAAGGGAGAGTTGCTAGGCCTCTCAGTACCTGTGCAATACCAGCCCCTCTCCGGAGCAAAAATTTAATCTGAATAGTGAGTACCGGCACTTTTAGATTTCTATGTATTGTATTGCATTTATATAACGCTTACTACCCTCGACAAGGCGTCGAAGCGCTTTATGTAAATCACTGACATGCCCATTTAATTACGAGAGAGAACATTTCCCCTCAAATGCCAATCGGCAATGATGGTATGCACGTTGTAAGAGGGCTGTGGTATTTGAACGAAGTCTAAAGCTGGCAACTTTATGTTTAGACTACTTCGTATGGTTTCCACTGTAAGGCTCCCCTACATGCACGAACAAACAACATGCAAATACCACAAATAAGATTTGCCACTTTCTGCAGCTTTACGCATGAGGACTTTAAAAACAATCCTCGCCGCTCCGCTCTGCTCGCCCGCCGCGGCTTTCCACGCCAACGCTGCGGTCACCAGCGGCGGCGGCTCTACTGTTTCCCGAAGTTCGTGTCCATGTCCTGGGCAGCAACTCGTACCAGCTCCAGACTCCCTGCATACACCTCCGGCGGTGGCGGCGGCTCAGTCGCCTGCACCTCCTCCTGCCACAAGCAGTTCCGTCACGTCTCCGAAGGCAAGTATCCTCAGTAATTTTTCGGGTACTTACATTCCATATACCACATTTGCTGGGAGAGAGGGAGGAAAGGATCCCTGCTGCAACTCGCCACGGCTTCAGTCGATCAGTAGATTTTACACCCAAGCCGTGGAAGTCAATGTGCATCCCGTGGAAACCATAATCAGGCCAGTGAGTACATAAACGCCCCGGGTGACGTTCTCGGTTTCAGAGGGTGCCGTGACACTTCTCAGAAGAAACACTGCACGGCAGGACGGAAAGAAAGATTATTTCCCCGCAGCCCAGCCCCAAACAAACACTGTTCCTTAAAACTTTACACTGCACGTTCAATCAAATGTCAGACTGAAGTCAAGCTTTGGCCCGGAGGCGGCATGGGCATACACACAGCAGAGAAAAAAAGAAACTCTAGACTGATGCACGTGCGCCCAGCATCTGTCTTCAATTACCGCGGTCCCTGACAGCTGGTAATTGAAGAAATATGCCCTACTGCTGCGCGTGTCCGCACGGAATATGCACTAGGTGGAGCAACTCTAACGCCTATGGCCTATTGGGTGCTCTCTTGTAACAACACACGCATGCAAGGGCCAATTGCCATGCAGCTGGCAACAAAAACCAGCAAAAATCACGAGCTTGCTGGAATTCGGTAGGTATAATTTCGAAGCCCTCAGAAAAGGACTCTTAAGCCAAGCCCACTTCGTGGGACGTAGGCCGAGCCCTAAAAAGGTAACACAAGGCGTAGGAGATAGTTCCTCTCCTGCGTTTGGAATCCAGTCCGTCTGGGTCGGGTTATGCCTGTTGTCGAAGTCTCTTCCTCTGTCTCTCTCTCTTGAACTCTTGATGGGCCGGGGGGAAAAAGAAACAGGCTGGGGTCACTCAATGGTCTTGTGGGTTATTTCTTTAATAGTGCTACCGACACCAATGCATACGTGCTGGAAGGGGAATGTGGGGGTTTCTTTAAGGTGTTAACTACCTGTCACCCAAGTGTCCTACCTCCCCATACCTCCCCACCATCCCTACCAAAATGGTCCCCCGAGGGGTACTAGCCTTAAGCCACGGTCCGTCTCCAGGACCGTGGCGTCGGGACCCGGGGCTTCTTCTCCCTCTTTCGGCCCACTCGGTTTGGTCGCAGTATAAAGCACACTCCTCTGGCTCTGGCTCTGTCTCTTCTGCTCCCCTCCGATGCCGTCTTCCTCCGTCTTGCTGCTTTGCTCCACGCACTCTGTCCGTCTCCGTCCGTAGCGGTGTGTCTCCTCTTCCCCTCCGGCGTCTTTTGAGTCTCTGTCTTCCTCATTCATCAGATGTCTTTCCCTGCTCACTTGGGCTGATATTAGACCGCAGCTTGCTTCCGGTACAGGTGGGCTCGGCTCATTCTTCCCCCACTTCTGGTCCGCCTCAGTGCCGTCCTCCTTACACGGCTATATGCATTTCATGTTGACATAAGTCTGTGTGAATATCCTATTACCATTGGAGCTGAATTTGGCTTAGACCTGGTGTACTGAACTTGTCCTGCGGGTTGGTAGTACTTACAGCAGGTTTGAGGAGTTCCCCAGTGACAGTGACAGTGGATCAGAGACAAGGATACATTTCAGACTTTAAAATCCTTGGGCAATCTACTCAAGGTTGACTTGATGGAGCATACTGCCTAACCATCTAGACCTAGGGTCCCTCGATTCCAGTACATCCTTCCAGTTAGAGGTCCTGGGACACTCAGGGTCCCTTCTGCAAGGAAAAGCAATAATGTACATTGTGACTAAAAGAAATTAGAACATTGGAATGTTGAGAGCTTCACTGAACATAATAGAGTAGCAGCGACCTATCTGAACTGGTATAGGCTGGCTGCTCTCAGCATATCAATGCCCTAATACACAGCCTATGCCTTTCTCTTTCCCCTGCCTCTCAACAATATATTAATTAGGTAGAGGAAAGAGACAGGCCGAGGCCATGCAGGAGGACACATGCAGCCTTGACCCTTCCCTCCTCCTGTAGCTCAGTGGTACTCGGGCTTCAGATGGAGGGAGGTGTGGATACTGCTCAGCTCCTAGGTCTCCCTGGCTTGGCTAAAATACAACATGCAGCCCAGCCTAGCTTGGGAGAACCAGAGGCTGACTTCAGCCCCTTTTACCTACTCTTGCTGTGAATGTTCCTGTGAAGGGCCCTGCGCACCGCTGTTAGCTGTAGACCATTCACAGGAACAGCTTTGAACAAAGGCCTCACGGAGCCCAAGGTGATTTCAACTCCCTCGAGCTCTCTGTGACCTTTGTTTTACTAATTAGAACATTCTGCCCTGATGGGGAGGAATGTTCTAATAGTTTTATAACCCACCACAGCTGGGCTATACCGGCCTTTTAAGGCCTGTTCCCTTGTAAAAGGCCCTTACATTTGGCTCTGGCCTTTAACGCTGGAGCGGGACTTTAATGGCCTATATAGCCCGCTGTGATGGGCTATTAATCTATATTATGATCGTTTTTTTCACATGGTCCTTTGTTATGGCCCCCAGTCAGCCAATACAGTGCATTTCACTAGAAAGCCATTGAGCGAGTTAGGTGGGCACTAGATTCAGGGGCATCAGCAATGCTGGTGCTCCTGGAACTATCTGCAGTATTTGACACGGTCGACCACGCCAGGCTGCTGCAGAAACTGGAAAGCACTGGCCTGGGTGGCAAGGTGCTAGACTGGGTGCAGGCCTATTTGTGTGCCCGATCTCAGAAAGTTGCTCTACGCCCTTTTTCATCTAAACCCAAACCTTTTTGGTGTGGTGGTCCCCAGGGCTCAGCCCTAAGCCCCTTACTTTTTAATGTTTATCTGGCCCCTCTTTTTACGTTAATAGCCACCTGGGGTGTCAAAGCGATTTCGTATGCCGATGACACACAGCTGGTCTTCTCTTACAAAGAGCAGTCAGTGGAAGCCTTTGGCAATTTTAAGGGCTGTCTTTGTGATATTGCTATTTGGATGAACATGAATAAACTAAAACTAAACACAGGGAAAACTGAGGTGATCTTCTTTGGAAAAGGCCAAGTGCCTTCGCCTGATCTCTGGTGGCCTACCGAAATGGAGCAGCTACCTCTCCCCAGCACTAGTGCCAAAAACTTGGGAGTGAGATGGGATGATGGTCTTTCTTTCTCTGCTCATATCCAACAGGTAACGGCGGGGTGCCTAAATAAACGTAGAAATCTCCATACGTTTTTGGATCTACTGCCAGAAGATTTCTGTAAAGTAGTAGTCCATGCCACTGTAACATCTAGGCTGGACTACGCTATCGGCCTCTACCTTGGTCTGCCGAAGTATGCAAACCAGCAGTTACAGATGGTGCAGAATGCAGTTGCGAGGCTGATCAAACATATTCCATTCAGGCATCATGTCACTCCGCATCTACACAATCTTCACTGGCTTCCAGTGGCAAGCAGGATTGAATTTAAGGTCTTGACCCTGGCCTATCGGGCACTTCAGGGAAAGTGCCCTAATTATCTGAAGACTTACTTGATATAAGCAGGCGCGGTCCCTGAGCTTGTATACAGTGAACTTGCTCTCTGTTCCCCGATTCGCAAAGGCTCGCTTTGGGGGTAGAGCTTTTTCGGCTAGAACAGCTATATTGTGGAATGCCCTACCATTTGCTATTTGCAATGCTAACTCAGAGGCCTGCTTTAGGAAATAGCTAAAGACGTGGCTTTTTCATCATTAATCTCTTCAACTGCTGTTTTTTTGCTGCTCACTAAGCGCCAGGACACCTCCTTGTGGGGTAGCTGTTTGCGCTATATAAAACTCAGTATTATTATTATTATTTCCGGAGAAGAAATATGATATTGCCTTCACATCACAAAACACATAGCAGCTATCCTTCACCCTTCTTACATGGCTCCATAAGAAAAGAAAAATACATCTTACAAAAACTACTTCAAATTAAATCCAAAATATTATAATAGCAATGTTATCCAGGGAGGTTGGCACTCCTGGGCAGTTATTGACTGCAGTCATCTCCGCCACAGGTCAATAACTAACTATAAGGGTCCTCCTCTAGTCGATAATACTGCTCATTGAGGATCAAGGTGCAGGTGGCATTACAGGCACATTATAACCAAGGCTTTCATCATCTCCACAAGATGGTTGCTCTGTCGGTAGGGTAGATTCTTGCAGCCTGGACAGATGGATGATTAGGCCTGAGTTAAAGGTAATTTTCTTGTTTCCTTTTGGTGGTGCTTGTTGCAGCTTTGGCTGTCCCCAGTTTTGTGAAGCAAACACACAGATGCCTTGTTAATAGTACTGTCAGCTACTGTACTTTCAGTTTTTGCATCATTGCTGCTGTGTCGTATTATTGGCTCTGAGATGTGACGTAGACCACCAGTGCCGGTCACGTTCACAGCACCCTTCCATGCTACTGGACACAGCTGTAAGGAACAATAAACAGGCCTGAGCGCACCCGGTGCTAGTATGCAACTGATATCTGTGTGTGACTGAGTTTTACTGTGACATATCCATCTCCCAAGACCCTCACCCGCACAGACAGCAGGTGGGGGCCCACCAAGTACAGTTAAGACAGTATTTTTCAAAGTATTTTCTTTTTATTAACTGTGCGATTACTTAAAATCTTTACAGTATAAAACACATGAACAACGCCCCCCTCCCAACCACCCTTCCCCCAGGAGCAACCCGGTATTCAGCTTTAAAGTAGCACCATGGGTACACGGGCTCTATTTACTGCTTTATGTCCATTTAAAACTTCAATTTAAAAATGAGTTAAAATATTGGGTCACCACCCTTTCACACTTTTACAGTTAAGACAGTAGAATTTCTCATTTATCCTCCAATACGTATTGTTCATGATCGGTTTTCTGTTTTGGCCAGATCCACATTCCTCCCTTTCTTGCAACCCCTTCCTTATCCACGCGATACTCAGACCCTCAAGAACCACCACAAATGACAGTGCTTGTAAATTTGAAGCTAGGACATCAAGGTAAGGTATAATATACAGCCCTGTGCTGTATACCACACTTCCACAGTATTTTAACCACAAAGTAAGAACAGTTCCTCTCCTCTCCACGTCTATAATTAAATGGTATGCCTTGATAGGAAAGCTGGTAGACATCAGCCATTCAATGCAAAGCAGCTTACAGTAAGACTCGGGCGGCAAACGTCCTTGTAAAACATAGTAAACAGACTAAATCTGAGAGCTTAGGTCAGGAAGAAGAAAAAGAAATTAAATAACTATAATTCGACTATTCCAAAACTCAAACAAACATGTAAAAACATTGCGGGTCCTCAAAAAAATAATAATACATATTTTATGCAAACGATTCGATAGCGTTCACAGCCACGCAGCAACCGGTTGAAGTGGAAAATGAAAAGGGGAGACCGTCTAAAAATACATGAAAGAAAAACAAGTTTCACATCTAGTTATAAATTACCAGAAACCTTATAAATGCCGGCTGAATGCGACAGCTGCGATGTGCGGGGGCATGAAGAGACAATTATATGAAATTACAGGCTGGCGCTGCAATCGGAGAGGAGGTGAATTACACGCTCCTGATGTTGAAATCAATACGCGCTTCCCCCGCCTGTGGCCAAGAGCATACTTTTCATTTTGTTTTGTGTTGTCTAAGTACATAACATAAGAGAAGATATAATGCAGTCTACTCCCTCGCCTTTGTGAAATATTTCAACATATCAGCTTTGGGAAGCAGGGCTCTAAATTATATGGTTTGTTATATTCCATTTCTTATTTTAGTGCTACTTGCAAGAAGGGCCTCAACTTCTCCGTGACGAGAGGCATTGGTTTCTTCACACGTTCATTAGCCGATTAGACGCTGTTTGTAACTCACTTGTAATCGCCCCAATAGCAGCATTAAAGCTGTCTCGTTAGTTATACGGTTTCTCCGTTTAAGTGTAATATAGTATGGAATCAGGGAAACAGGCTGGGATATCAGCCGGCGGTGTGATCATGTGATAAATAATGCCCCCCCCCCCCCCTGAAAATATTGCTATTGTAAATGAGACTCAACGTGGTGAAATTCACAACTTTTTATGTAAGTCGGTGGGTTTTTCTGTGCTATGGTTTAAGGGGAGTAACAAGAAGCATACGTTTAAAGTTTTTTTTTTGTTTTTTTGCAGATAATGACTCCATTATGTTTGTCCATGTGAAGTGCACTGCAGTGAATGTCTTGAATAAAGGGTCACAAATTAGCATACAAAAATGGTGGGAACACCTTTTAGTGGCAATGCAGGGCCAGCTTTAGGGCAGTGTGACTGGTGCGGCCGCACCTGGCGCTGACATGGTGAGGGGGCACAGACCTCCGGGAGGGGGGTGGGGGGGTGGTGTTGGTGGGAAGTGCTGTACTTTTTAATAACTTACGTTTTCAAAATACCTTCTACTGAGTTCCTTGTGCATCCAGCTTTCAGGCAGCAAAAAAAATGTCAAGTTACATTTTGTGATTAATGTTCCTGTTAGAGAGAGAGTTAGGAGTTTTGTCTAGTGGCATAAAGTAACACAGAGGATTAATACGCCTGCTGCAAAGAACACATACTGTGCAGATCACAAATCTGTATTTTGTATAGATAGCTGAGTGGATTAATGCTTTTGTCACAGAGATCCTTGTGTACAGGAGATAGAGATTGAGTACATAAGATAGAACTGTTCTAATGTAGAACAGTGACCATTATGAACTGCCATCAAAGAGCTGCGTACAAACTGCATAAAATAGTGTGGAACTTATGGTTTTTTCCTCAGTCTTTCATTATCTATTCCTAATGTTGCTAAAAAGGGTTAGTTTGGGTAGATAAACATTCTTATTAGGAAAGCCAGCCTTTACCAGTGCTTTAAAACAAATGAAATGTATGTGAGAGAAGGGCTATGATGAGATAAGTAGCACTTTTTAGGTCTCGCCTAGAGTTGCAGTGCGCAAGCGCTGCTCGCATAGCAAGATTTATTGGGGTAAAGTATTTGTGCTTTCAATTGGGCAATGTTGATATTTATGTTCAACTTTTGTTTGTGATTGGTGTTCAGCGGGTTTTTGTTACCGCCCTATATATTTTTTGACACACCCATGGGACAGCGAGTCTACGGCGTGTCTTGCTCATGCTGCCTGCACGCGCCAGTACGCTCTGTGATTGGTTGGCAACTTGCAAATAAGCAGTGTGATTGGTGGACCTTGTCAACTAATCACAGAGCGTACTGGCGCGTGCAAGACACGCTGTAGACTCGCTGTCCCAAGGGCTGTAACAGCTCCTATTCCTTTTAGGTCTCGCAGCTCCCTTCCCCCCGCCCCTCAGGAAAAACGGACGCTACGCGCGTCTTCTGTTTCCCTCTGCAAAACAAATTAAAGCTTATCGCCCACTAGTGTTCTCTAAAGGGAAATCATTCCTTTCATCCGTGCTCTAAGAACTTGCTGGTAGCACAACAAGACAGCGAGTGTACGGCGTGTCTTGTTCACGCTGCCTGCACGCGCCAGTACGCTCTGTGATTGTTTGGCAACTTGCAAATAAGCAGTGTGATTGGTGGACCTTGTTAACGAATCACAGAGCGTACTGGCATATGCAAGCAGCATGAGCAAGACACGCTATAAACTCGCTGTCCCAAGGGCAGCAACAACGCCTATTCCTTTTAGGTCTTGCGGCTCCCTTCCCCCCGCCCCTCAGGAGAAACAGATGATACGAGCGTGTTCTGTTTCCCTCCGCAAAAACAAATTAAAGCTCGTCACCTGCTAGTGCTCTTTAAAGGGAAATCATTCCTTTCATCCGTGCTCTAAGCACTTCCTGGTAGCACAACAACCAATCTCACGGCAGAACATAGGCTGAGTAGGCAGGACTTCTGTCAAGTATGGTGACCAATGAATGTAGAGCTGTAGGCATCTCAGCCAATCTTAGCCCGCCTTACAAATTTAGAATTTTCCATTGGCTGTGGAGCCTGCATGTGCTGTTCCCGAGTCGTCCTCCTGCACTTGGTGGGCGCTGCCCAGTTTGGACCGCACATCGGGCTGGACTTGATTGGACGTCCAATCGGGGTGAGTAACTGCAAGTTATTCACAGACTGCTGCCATGTGCCGTTTTGGGTGGGAGAGAGAAAGGAAGTGCAGACTAAGGTCCTAGGTTGTGAGAGTGAGTTGAATGTTAGCAATGCAATAACTGTTTGCATTAGAGGTGGGCGGTGTAACAAGTTCACAGAGAGAGCCGAGCCTTGTTTTTCTTGAAAGTGAAAGCGTTTCTCTTCCTACAGGCATGGCATACGCTTTACAGGCCGTTACGTACACAATAAACATGGGCATCGCTTCCCGCCTCCGCTGGATTACAAGTCTCACTAGACATGCACTCACTGGTGCATATACTTTGTCCACTCTTGTAAGGTGGAGACAGAACATACACAGGGTAAAGTGCTAAGTCGCCACCGCTCTATAAACAACATGCTATCTAAATTAATAAACACATACCAGCCAATTTGAAGAGCAATCTCACACTCATGTAAATGCAATGCAATAGGTTCTGCATTTACAACACTTTTGACTATTTGCATTTTAAATTTCAATGCCTTTTATTTATGTTTTACAAAAGAAAAACAATATAAAAAAACTAAGTTATTTACTATGTTAATAGCTCAAAATAATATTATTGGGAGACCTATTGCATTGTAAATGCTTGTTCCGAGTAGTAGTTAGGGAATCCGAGGAGGAGGCGCCAAAACTGATTGTCGTATCGCCACTGGCACTAAAGCCGGCCCTGTGGCAATGTAAATCACTTTGGTGGTGTGCTACTAATTTTAGGACTTGTGGTGAGTTCTAAGGTGATTTCAAATTGTGCAAGATATTGGTATTTGATCACCTGTCCTTGAAAGAAAATAGTTTTGTGTTGGATATTATGGATAATGCTCATGTAGTTGAAATGAGGACACAGTTTCTATCAATTCAGAGCTATCTTTCTCATCCATATGAGAGTTGAAAGTCTTATATGCTGAGTAAAAAGTTATTCCCATCAAAACTATGTCGCAAAAAGTCAGCAGAGTCCTTTGTGTAGGAGGGAAGGGTAGTACAATTGAATTTAGAAAGTAATCAATGTACTTGTCAAATTGGCTCTTTTGTTCCGCTAAGATAGGTCTTCCTGGAGGCATCATATCTTTGTGAACCTTAGGTTTTAAAGAAAATACTGGTAATTTGAGGTGACCACATTTTAAAAAATTGTATTCATCCCAACTCAAAAGTTCTTGGTCTCTCCAGGATTTAAGTTTGTCTGTAAAATTTCGATGAGGCTGTATTAAAAAGCAGCGATGGGGGAAAAAAAGGAATTTCCACAGCAGCAGTAGTCTACCAGTTGAATCGTTGCCGTTCTATAGTAGCTGTTCTGAAGAGTTCTAAGGTATTTGGACAAAATATCGAGTTGTAAATATTGGAAGACAGAAATATCAGAAAAAAAATATTGTGATACAAAAATATAGTGAACAGAAATATCACAAGTTTCAAGTTTTATTTATTATGATAAAGGAACTCTTTATGAGGTCCACATAAAAACAAAATATACATACAAAACAAGAGATACATAAAATATTATTCCACCACAATAAAAGGAAACATCCTAGTAAAGGTCCAAAAAACATTTGAAAAAGTTGTACAGTTTAAAAGAAAACATTTCATTAGGTGGGTTAATCAAGGCCGCCTTAAATGAAGAAGCAGATAAAATGTTGAGTTGTAGGCAAATTGGTCTTAACCATCTACGCCTGCAAGACATCAGGGCAGGACAAACAAACATAACGTGATCTAAGTCCTGATCATACAATTGACAAAGATCACAGCGTGCCGAATGGCCATACCAACTGGCATGTAGAACTTTCAACGGAAGCAAATTTTGTCTTAATAAGTACACAAGGCGTCTAACGCCATGGGAGATGTTCCAGTACATATAAGGTTGAGCTTTCCGCAAAATACAAGACTCAATAACAGGAGTACAACCTTTTTTCGATAGACAGAAATCTCTATCCTGACAAAATCCCAATTCCCGTGAGGCTGACTTCAGAGTGGTTTTTAATTGATAAGAGGATAAAGAAAATAGAATCTCTTCATCCAGTTTCAATTGTGCCACGGCAAATCTGAAATTTTTTACAATCAAGGAAAAGTCATTAAAGGATCCTAATAATTCATTTTTTATAAGATCTCTTAAGGTGTTGGACTCACTTTTAGATAAGGCTACTACCCAACGTATAATACTGGCCAAACCTTGAACCCAGCTACTGCGTATACCAAGTTCCTGTCTCAGGGAAGCAGTCGAATTTGCTGTACCAACAGACATTAAACTACGCAGAATTTTCCCTTCCGCTGAGTTTAAAAAACTCCACTTTTTTAGATCAATTAACTCTATTCCGTATAACAGGGAGGCAGGAACTTTTGCTCTGAATACATCTAAAAGAATAGAAAAATGCCTTCTACCTGTGGCTTTATACAGGGAAACTAGACTCTTTCCCTGTGAAATAGCCTTCCGCGAGTTATTGTCAATATGTAATTTGTCACTTAAATTATTTGTGACAATTTTGCCAAGGAAGGTGTAAGATTTCACACTTTCCAATTTTTTTCCCCCCACGACCCAAGGATAGTTAGGGAATTTGGGTTTCTTTCTACCAGAGAAGCAAATCACTTTACTTTTTGCCGTGTTTATCGATAGGTAATGGCTTTCAGCATATTCAGAAAGTGCTTGCAACCGATTGTTCAAGCCCTTTGGGGTGAGATCCAAAATCAAGATGTCGTCTGCATACATAAGGCATGCAATTGGAACTCCACCCAAAGACGGGGCAATACCGGCGCAAGCTGAGAGGGAGACGGGTAAGTCAACTGTATATAGGGAAAATAGCAAGGGAGCCAGAAGGCAACCTTGCTTCAACCCATTGGAAGTAGAAATTATTTTAGATACACCACGTTCACCTCCAAGTAGAACTCTACACCAGGTGTCTGAATAGAGGGCGCGAATTAACTTAATAAGAAAGGGGGGCATACCTAAGTCAAATAACTTTCTCCACAGCAATATTCTATCTACTTTATCAAAAGCGGTGGAGAAGTCAATAAAAGCGCCATATACCTGCCCACCACGGACTTTCACATATTTTTCTGTGATAACTTGCAATGCCGTCAAGTTATCTAGAGTTCCGTGATTTTGTCTGAAACCTGTTTGTTCCATGGGGAGGATTTTAAATTCAGATACCCATTGGTTCATTAAAATAAGAACACATTTTGCGAAAACCTTACCAATGGCATCAAGCAAAGCAATTTGACGATAATTTTGTGGCAGATCTCTTGCCCCTTTTTTATATAAAGGAACAATGATACTTCCTTTCCAGGAAGGGGGGACTGTTCCACTGGAAAAGCAAAATTTAAACACTGGAAAGAGAATTTTGCTCCAGAGTTCACTCTGTTGTTTTAATACCGAAATTGGGACTTTGTCAGGACCCATCGCACCAGAGGAACGCATATTCTTAATAGCAAATTCAATTTCCTTTTCCGTTGGACAATCAAATACACGTGAGACATTATTGAATTCAACGTTGTATACTTGAGAGTTATTGTTACTGTACAACTTCTCGATATAATGAACCCACACCTGTTCCTCAATGGCAATAGGAGTGGGACTAGCTCTGGTACCACAACCTTTGCCAATTAAGGACCAGAATGTCTTGGCTTGGCCATTATAAGAAGCTTCCCTCAGTTGTATCCAGAGGGCATCTTCCTTGGAGCGTTTTAAACGGGCCTTAAGCCTAACTCTCCTTCTTTTTAAAATAGACAACTTGTGCTTAGCTTCTTGGGTAAAGAATAAAAATTGCCCCCTTATAACTTTGTTTATTTCTATATTTAAAGCCCGTAGGGGATGAGGGACTGCGAAAGATTGTTTCACACATGGTTTCTTTTCCGCTATGGAAGTTACAGAATCTAAAAAGTTAACAAAACTCAACAGCTCTCTCCCTTCCCAGAGAGGTAAATTCTTGACAGTGAAATGCAAAAGAGGCACCACACTTTCAAAGGAACAAAAATTCCAAAAACATTTCCCTGAGTTGGAATCAAAATTCACAAAATCTGTATCCAAACTCCATGAATCCACTTTCGGGAGACTAACGGAGACTGAAAGCATCAACGCATTATGGTCACTAAGGTTAGACTCAATGACTTTCATATCTTTCAATTGGGAAAAACAAGCAAAATCTACCATAACAAAGTCAATAATAGATTTTCCCTTATTTGATTTATGCGTATAGGCTGCCGGGGTGTCGGACGGAAGCCTCCCATTTACTATTAAGCAGTCAACTTTATGTAGACCTTCTAAAACAAGTTTACCTCTTTTGTTAGTTTTAATTTTGGAAGGTAACTGGGCTGATGGTATATTCAGAGACTCTTCCCTTTGAATATTTCTAAACAACTCCAACCCACAATTGGATATATTACAATTCAGATCCCCAAACATTAATACATGAGGAGCCGGGGAAGTGTCCAAAGCTTTAGTTAAAAAAGTGAACAAAGTTTTTAGACCAGCATTAAAGCAACAATAGGGGGGAATGTAAATATTTATCACAATCAACGATCTATTAGGGCAATCCTCAAATACATCTTTTAAGGTTATTGCTTGGAACAGTTTCCCTGGATCGAGATAATGTGAATAATTCCATTGCAATCTATTTGATAACAGGCATGCTATTCCTCCCTTTGCATGGCCTCTTCTGGAGGTGATTGCGCTATTTTCCAGAACAAAGTAATCTTTTTCCAAAGCTAATCTACCTTCCACCCATGTTTCTTGCAAACAAATTATATCTGCCTTTTGAGAATGCAAGAAGCATAATTTCTCCTTATAATCTTTAAAACCAGCAGTGTTCCATGAGATAAACTTCAGCTCTCTGTTAAAAATTTGAATGTGGTTTGGAACAGGGAGCAGATTTACTCGCTAGAACTCCAGGTAACCAACTCCATTTAGATTGATCATCCTTCACCGTTTGCTTAAGAGGAGGATTTTTATATGAAACTTGCCTTTCATTCCTAGCCACACATATTTTTAAGTCCTCCGATCTAAGATTAGACCAATCCGACAACAGCACACCCGTATTGGAGGGAAGTGATAGTGAAAAATTAGCAAAAATACTTTGAGTTCGTTTTTCCCCAAAGTATGGCATAACATCTATCCCTCTAACTTGTAATTCCTCCGCCCACTGTAGAATAAGATTTGACACAACTTTCGAATGGAATTTCACCCTTGAGGATCTTGTAGATCTCCCTACCAAGGAGTTAAGAAGAAATACTACGTCCAAATCGGACGTTTGAATTAATTTTAAACTTTCGATCTCTTTAAAACAGATCAGTAGGGCAGATCTATTTAGAATTAAATCTTGTTCAAATAAGGGAGAAAAATCAAGAAACAAAGTGTCTACATTTATTTTTTCTTTTGGGGGAATGACTGCAATTGAGGAGGGATCCTGAAAGGGTCTTGCTGAAGGATTGAGAGAGATAAGGGACGGATTAACAGAAGGAGAAGTAACCTTAGAAACAACTTGGCAAGATCCTGCTATAGGATTACAATATGAAAGGAAAGGATTAACAGAAGGTTGGGAAACCTTGGGGAGGAAAGGATTAGTGAAACTTATGGGACCTAGACCTGTAGACAGGGGGTCCCCTTTAGGCGAAACAACCCTGGCTTCTACATGAGAGGTAGGAGACTGCTCCACCTGAGGAGGATCTTCTAGTATTGATTCCGCATTCTTATCAAAAAGAAGTTTTCTCTGTCTTTTTTTGGTCAATAGGAAGCAATCCGACAAGGAAACTGACGCGCTGGTTTTAGCCGCGCTGAGGCGGGGGAGGAGCCAGCAGGGAGAGCGGGTCAGCTGCTGATGATGCCGAGGGTCAGGCGCTCCTGGGACTGGTAGTCCTCGCCTGCCCACGCTCGCAGCCCTGCACTCACCACCGCCACAGAAGCTCAGTCAGAGATGTTCCTTACAGGCACAGCGCACTTCCAACAGCGCAGTCCGAGATGACCAGGGGCGATGCGGGACCCGCGGAGCGGGTTCCGCGAGGAGTGAAGTATGGAGGTTAAAGGAAGAGCAGCTCCAGCGTGCTCGCAGTCCAAAACTCCTTCTTCAATCTGCAAAGTCAATAGGAAGCAATCCGACAAGGAAACTGACGCGCTGGTTTTAGCCGCGCTGAGGCGGGGGAGGAGCCAGCAGGGAGAGCGGGTCAGCTGCTGATGATGCCGAGGGTCAGGCGCTCCTGGGACTGGTAGTCCTCGCCTGCCCACGCTCGCAGCCCTGCACTCACCACCGCCACAGAAGCTCAGTCAGAGATGTTCCTTACAGGCACAGCACACTTCCAACAGCGCAGTCCGAGATGACCAGGGGCGATGCGGGACCCGCGGAGCGGGTTCCGCGAGGAGTGAAGTATGGAGGTTAAAGGAAGAGCAGCTCCAGCGTGCTCGCAGTCCAAAACTCCTTCTTCAATCTGCAAAGTCAATAGGAAGCAATTCGACAAGGAAACTGACGCGCTGGTTTTAGCCGCGCTGAGGCGGGGGAGGAGCCAGCAGGGAGAGCGGGTCAGCTGCTGATGATGCCGAGGGTCAGGCGCTCCTGGGACTGGTAGTCCTTGCCTGCCCACGCTCGCAGCCCTGCACTCACCACAGCCACAGAAGCTCAGTCAGAGATGTTCCTTACAGGCACAGCGCACTTCCAACAGCGCAGTCCGAGATGACCAGGGGCGATGCGGGACCCGCGGAGCGGGTTCCGCGAGGAGTGAAGTATGGAGGTTAAAGGAAGAGCAGCTCCAGCGTGCTCGCAGTCCAAAACTCCTTCTTCAATCTGCAAAGTCAATAGGAAGCAATCCAGAAATATCACAGTCAAGAGTATTGTTTTTCAGGTAAGTAACATCGCTATTAAGAATATTGTTGTTGTTAATATTGTTTTCAATAATACAGTTGTAAAGAATATAATTTTTTAAATTATTCTAATGTGTTTGAGTTTATATATTAATTTTATTATTAATAATTTAATTGATTATTAATTCTGTACATTCTGTAAAAAACATTTTTTAGTTATATTTTAGGTGCAGGCTGCTGGGTTTGTAAGATGTTTACAGAAAGTTCATTAAGTAATACTTAATTAACACTTAATTATGAATGTATTATTTATTCATTATTTGATCATTTCAATGTAAATGGTGAAATAGTTATATTTTTTGGTTATATTTTATGTGTGGGCTGTTGGGATTGTAGGGATCTAGGGTGGGATGTTAAGTATTAATTAAATAAATAATAGCCTTTTCGATGCGTCAGACGGCCCCGGCCGTCTGACGTCATGGTGGAGGTGCGTGGAGGTCTGCCGGGTCCGTCCGTTCCGCGCACGCTTGGAATTCTTCTGTACCACGGGGGAATTCCAGCCACGTCGAAGCGGTTAATTATGTTTTTATTATTAATTATTTAATTGATAGTTGTTTACATTATGTAATACTGATTTATTTTAGTTATATATTAGTTGTGGGTTGCTAGGGTTGTAGGGGTTCTAAAAAACAATTTTTTAGTTGCTAATTCATTATTAAATTGTATAATAACCATGTATATTGTTTTTATTTTTATATATATATATATATATATATATATATATATATATATATATATATATATATATATATATATATATATATATATATATATATATATATATTCACTGAAAAAACCATAGGTTATAGACCATACATAGTTAGGAATTAGCATTTACAAAACCTTGAAAATTCACTGAAAAAACCATAGGTTATAGACCATATATAGTTAGGGATTGGCATTTACAAAACCTTAATTTACTCGCACAAAACCATTGAAATTCGCATATATAGTTAGTTGCACTAACTATATATCGCGCACCCTCAATCCACTGCTGATGATGTCACATATTAAATCATTCATGACATGGTCAGTGACATCACTGATGACATCACTGATGACATCACTGATGACATCTCAAATGACATCACTGATGACATCACTGATGACATCTCAAATGACATCACTGATGACATCACTGATGACATCTCAAATGACATCACTGATGACATCTCATTTGACATTACTGATCACATCACTGATGATATCATTCATGTGATAATACGATGAACCTCTTCCGACTCTAATATAACCTTAGATACAATCAGTGTAAACAGACACTTACAGACTGTCACTTATCCATGGAGTTACTCACACACCTAGTCAGTCATGCAAAGAATCAATCACACCTCCATTTTCTCAACTATACAGTTACGTATTCAAACATATACTAACACATATTTACTCTCTTATACAATCCCTGATACAAGTTCACAATGATCCATACAGCCACTCACACATTCACTGGCTCTTATGCACAGTTATTTATATATGTCAACTCTCACATGTACTGTGTTTTACATATGTACTTACTTTGACATGTAGCACTGAGAAATCCATTCACTCACCAATACACTCATGCAGACAGTCAACCGCCCATACAGCTGTTTCCACATGCACTTTTGAACCCATACATCTAGTGAATCAACTGCTCACACATCTATGCACAGAGTCACACACCTCCCAGCCACCCACACACACACTCAGTCTCCCATACAAATACTTGGGCAACCAATCAATAACCCATATAGTTACTCATATAGCTACTGATCAACACATGCAGCAGTTTACAGAACAACAGACATAATGATGCACAAATTAAGACAGTTTAGTCACTAACCCATGCACTCAGTGAGACACATTTAATCACTCACTCATACAGTCAGTCATGCACGTACTAAATCCTTCATCCAGACACTTATACATCCACTCATTCTTCAATATGTAAGACATATTTTAACTTTACAGACACATACAGTCACTGGGTGTTGTCATCAGTGATGTCATTTGAGATGTCATCAGTGATGTCATCAGTGATGTCACTGACCATGTCATGAATGATGTAATATGTGACATCATCAGCAGTGGATTGCGCGTGCGCGATATATAGTTAGTGCAACTAACTATATGTGCGAATTTCAATGGTTTTGTGCGAGTAAATTAAGGTTTTGTAAATGCTAATCCCTAACTATATATGGTCTATAACCTATGGTTTTTTCAGTGAATTTTCAAGGTTTTGTAAATGCTAATTCCTAACTATATATGGTCTATAACCTATGGTTTTTTCAGTGAATTTCAATGGTTTTTTAATAGCAAATATCAAAAGCTGTAAAATGGTAGGTAAAAACATTTTCGTATTTAAGCACGCTGATGTGCTTTGAACGCTGCACCCCCCCCTTCCCCCCCCCTCTTTTCTTTTAGGAGTATTCTCTCTTTGCAGATAGTGAAGGGTAGGTAACACAGGCCTTTGCCCCCGTTGTAATCCGTCGTGCCTGCTTCCCTTTCCATTTGATTGATTGTTATCCGAGCATTTATTGTTTTGGAATTGGTTCTCTTTGGTTCATTCTCTATTTACAAACAAGCACAGAGTCGCAATACTCTGTTTAGTCTTTGCAGATAGTGAAAAATCGTTAAAAAAACAAAAGGAATCAAGCAAAATCAGTAGGCCACTAATGGGATCTCTTTTTTTTTTTTTTTTTTGGTGTAAAACTTTTATTGACAGTCATCATCCAAGTAACAGCAGTACATTTATACAGTAAGCATGGTGTGAGGCAAGAGAACATCACGTACTTTTACACAGCTATTCAGCCGACAACCCTCCGGTCCGGCAGCACATGATGAGGATGATATGGCAAATCTTCAGGATGCAGTTTTCGGAGCCATGAAGTTTTACTTTTAAAGTTCATTTTTGTTTTGTTCCTTTTTATGAAAATAAAAACCAAACCAAACATAGTGGCTCATTTGTAGTGAATAGACATAAAGCAATATGGAAAAAGAGTTGCTAGTAGAACACGCCGACCCCCAACCCCAGGCCATCCCCCTTCACCCCCAAGCACAGCGTGAGCCGAATCCTCAACGACAAGATTACATTTCTAATCCCACCCCATGGCATCCTACAGGTTAATCAATCATTTCCTCCTCATCATCTGAGTCCTCGTCTTCATCCTCCTGCAGCGGGTCGCACAGGTCCCCTCTGTATCTATTCCATGCCTCCCATACCTTATTCCATTTCTTTGGGTTCGCTCTGAGTTTATATACAGTTCTTTCAGTTAGCATCAATTTGTCCATGGTCTTGCACCACAACGCCAAAGTAGGTAACTCCGCCACCCCCCATCTCTGCGCCACATCGCGCTTTGCCACCATTGTGCCAATTGTAACCCACTGCTGTTGTCGGAGGTTAAGATCAGTGCCCTCCCATATATTCAGGAGACAAAGGCGTGGCTCTGGTGTGAGGGAGGTATCAAGGGTCTGTGAGATTGTGCGCATGACCTGTTGCCAATATCCAGCGATGAGAGGGCAACCCCACAGCGTGTGTAACAATGTGCCGTCCTCCCCACATCCCCTGAGACAGTGAGGGGAATCAGCCCTGTGCATTTTGTGGAAGGTGGTCCTTGTATAGTACACTCTGTGCAGCACTTTTAACTGTATGAGCCTGAACCTGGCCGATACCCCAGCCTCTCTCGGAGACGCCATAGCAGCATTCCAATCCGTCTCATCCATAGCACCCAACTCATCCTCCCACTTTTCTCGCAGTTTCTGTAGGGGGTCTGGAAGATTATTCATCAGTTTGCGGTATGTGAGCGAGGTGGCCCGTGATTGCAAAAAATCCGTAAGAAGCCGGTCTTCCAGGGGTGAGGACTCCGGGACCGTAGTTCCTGGTTCCAACACCGCCAGGAGAGCGTGTCTGATTTGGATGTATCTGTATGTTTCAGTGGGGCCTAGGGCATATTGCTGTTGAAGTTGCTCGAATGGAATCACCCCTGTGGACGACCAGAGATCCCCCACCGTAGAGATGCCTATATTATCCCACTGGGTGAACCCCTTACTGGTCCTGAGGCAGCCCAGTTTCTTGGTATCCCAAAGTGGGGTAAGTTTCGTGATGATTCCCTTCCATTGTAGCCTGGTGAGCGCCTTGTACCATAAGGTGACTGTATGTTTAGTAGGGCCAATCAGGTCCTTGAGGAGGCTTGGGTTATATAGGGGGGCCAACAGACTTTGCGTTCCCAGTTGGGCCCTGTCAGCCAGATATGCCGGGTCATTGTGCGATGCATGGATCCACTGGTTGAGTACCTTGAGTTGAGATGCCCAGTAGTATAGCTGCACATTCGGTAGTGCTATCCCTCCATCGTACCAACCGCGGTTAAGTTTGAGGTGAGCTATTCTCGGAGGACGCTCACCCCATAGCAAGGTGGTGACAACTGCGGTGATTCTTTGAAAGTAGGAGGGCGGGATTACATCTGGGGTATTTTCCAAAATGTACAGGAGGCGCGGAAGCGCCATCATTTTAAACAGGGCAGCACGTCCCAGGAGCGTGAGCGGCAGGGATGACCAATGTCGCACGTCTGCCTTCAGACGGAGGAGGGGGGTGCCAAGTTCCGGTCGTAGAATACGGCCGTATCGCTGGTGACATGAATGCCCAAATACTTGAAGGAGACATCGGTCAACACCAAAGGACAGTGTTCAGGGAGGACTGGCCAGGGGCCCTTCAGAACATAAAGGACCGATTTCGTCCAGTTGATTGTATAGCCAGAGGCCGAGCCATGCTTATTGCAGAGTGCCAGTAGAATCGGAACACTCGATTCGGGGGCAGACAAGTAGACCAACATATCATCGGCATATAATGGGGATCTCTTTTTGACCTCGCTAAAATAGAAACATTATGAACAACCCCTCATGACAAATACGAAACTAGTGAGAGGAACTGAGCTCGACACCATGATGGCTGCAAGACAGCTCGGCTCCGCCGCCCACCCCACCCAAAATAACGACAAACACTATGCAAATATTATAAATATATACAACACACCAGCAAAGTAACAGGCTAAAACGTTTTATTAAATAACTATTTACATGGCAGCCTGCTGCAACATCGATCCAAACAAGCCTTTGTATTTTGGGCTCAAAATAAACCATCAATAGTAAGATTTTCATAGGTGAGTGTAGGATCATGGTTTTCCATCCACAGACTAAAAGCCTGGAGTGGGAGTGAAAGAACAATAACTAGGTAAGAAGGAAGGCAGAGGTTGTGGGAAGGACTCTGGATATGGTATGTTGCTTGGTCCCTGAGATGCTTCGATGTCACTGCCTTGCGCAAATGGCATAAGTCCTGGATGTTGGGTGCCATAGTTAAGGGTTCCGAGCAAAGCTTGTAACACTGTCTGAAGCTTATTGGCACCTGCTACAGCTTCACTATTCTCAAAGTAAATGGGGGCTGTTTGTGGACCTGACTGCATTGGAAAACAATGTGATGCGGTGCCTCCCTGAACCACTTGACGGAGGCCCCCGAGATAATTGCGCCTGCTCCACACCTTGTCCCACAATCCGTTTGACCTGAAGACACGTCCTGCGGTGCCCTGGTCCGACCATCACATATACCTGCGCCAGGAGACGGCGTGGGGTGCAGTAGAAGGGAGAGGCGGCGTGAACGAGCCTCCCCCACCTCCCCAGGTGGAGGTTTCTCAGCTACACCCCAGCGCTTCACTCGACCAGCTGACTTGCGCCCGCTCTTGCGACACAGTGCCTCGCTCGGCCAGCTGAATTGCGCCTGCTCTTGCTATTACAACGTCTTACCCGCCATCCAACGGAATTGCACCCAATCTTGCGGTACAGTGACAGGCGGCTGCAACGGAGCTCACGAAATGGCGGTCGGCTCCACAGACTTGGGCCTGGCCTGCAAAGATGGCTCTGGGCAACCGTGGAACTCGGACGCTTGACTGCTAGGGCATGGGCCCCATTCCCAAAAGAGTCCCCTCAGCCTTGAAGATTCTACAACAGTCACCGGCACCCCCGACTCCCGTAGACTTCCGGTGGGGAGCGACTGCCATGATTGCTCGCGGAATGGCCACAACGTAGCCACGAGATGGTGGTGCTCTCATGTTGACACCAGCTTCAGTCTGAAACATCCAGAAACACTGTAGACTACCAATTCGATCAGTTCCGGTGGAGCCCCAACGTGACCCGGTAGAGAAGAACTTGCCCTCCCCTCTTTGACTGATGGTTCTTGTTGCCTGTCCCTTCTCTTGTCATTTAACAGAACTTTTTGGACTGCTGAAAGGGGTTGTGTTCCGACCGCTGGTTGGTGGAGACATTTTGACTATATTCTGGACCTGCGTTGTCGCGTAATGCGTCATATGACGCGCCGCGTTAGCGCACCCGGAAGTGCTCCGGTGCGCAAGGCGCAGCTTCCCGGAAACGATCCAGAGCGCGGTGCGCAGCGAGTAACGTAAGCATAACAGGTCATGTGACTTGTTAATAAAACTTTTCATTGGTTCATTTTACTTTTGTTATTCTAATGATGGAAGGCTTGGTCGTATGACCTAAAAATAACGCTTTTCATTGCTTTCGAACATTTTTTTTCCCAAATGATGAAAGCCCCACCTTTTTTTTTCTCACTCTGACTTGTAAAGCAAAGGACCCAGATGCATTTACAGTTTATCACTAACAATGTTCCAGGCTAATGTATTTTCCCGGGAAATTTACAACTGTCCTGCAAGTAAAATATTCCTTTTTCGAGAAAAAGGGCGTTTCTTCGTCCCATGAGGGAGCCGTTGAGCAAAAGATGCTCGGCCTGCTGTCTTAGTCGCTGATAGGCATGAATATCAGATTCTTATCGATCACTTTATGTTGCAGGAGTGGAAAACACAACTGCCCTTGACCATTTATCTTTACTGCGTTCCTGCATATTATACCTTTTAACCGTCATGTAATCGGGCTGCTTTATTTCACTTGCCTTTTACTGATTCGAAAACAGTGGCTATTATTCAAAACTTTACCAATCTAGGTACTACTACCATGTTTTGTTTCAAAAGCCTTTATTATGAAAATGTCAGTATACAAATACGGGCCTATAACCACGTGGGCCGGCCATGGAGCAAACTGGAATCGTATATGATGAGGGGACATTTACACTGTAGAAGAACGTAACGGGCGGGCCATTAGGATGCAAGAAGTAAGGTGTCTAACAGTTGCGGAATCGGTGGACGTACATTTTATAATTAAAGTACGACAGGGCCAGTTACAATAAAATTATCTAGATATACATTTGCGGGCAAGTACCATGGGTGACGTTAATTCGAACTTTCAATAGTACAGTAATCAATAACACATCAGAACTTAATATCAATAGGGATGTCCAAATGTTCAATCAGTACTCGTCCCCGCCCGCCATGTGCTTCAAAACTGCATACGTATCTCGTGATATCAAGGTTGGGCAACCAGTACACAACAAGGAGTTACGAGTCCCATTTATACCGGCGCCATTTTGGGCGAGGCCGGGCAGGTCCAGGATATAGTCAAAATGTCTCCACCAACCAGCGGTCGGACCAGAACCCCTTTTGGCAGTCCAAAAAGGTTCCGTTAAATGACAACAGAAGAGATAGGCAACAAGAACAATCAGTCAAAAGAGGGAACGCCTTTGTGAATGGGGCCCATGCCCTAGCAGGCAGGCGTCCGAGTTCCAAGGTGTCCCAGGGCCATTTTAGTGGACCAGGCCCAAATCCAAAGAGCTGGCCACCATTTTGAGAGTCCTGTTGCAGCCGGCTATCGCTGCACTGCAAGAGTAGCCGCAATTCAGCTAGATGGCGGGTGAGTCAAAAACCGCAAGAGTGGGCGGAACTCAGTTGGATGGCGGGCAGGACGCTGTACCGCAAGAGCGGGCGGTACTCAGCTGGATGGAGGGTGAGGCACTGTGCCGCAAGAGCGGGCGGAACTCAGCTGGAAGGCGAGTGAAACGCTAAGAGGCGCCCCACTGCAGATGAGGTGCCTCCACCTGGGGAGGCGGGAGAGGCCCGTTTGCGCCGCCCCGCCCCCCCCCGGGCACCCCACGCCGTCTTTCGGCGCAGCATTGTAGGATGGCCACACCAGTGAAACTTGCTGGACACCACCTCGGTGCCATCCGGATCTCGGCGCGTTGTGCTGCCTTCGGCCTACTGTAGCAGCAAGTGCGGGCGCAACTCTGCTGGACGGCGAGTGAAACGATAAGGGGCGCCGCACTGCACATGAGGTGCCTCCACCTGGGGAGGCGGGAGAGGCCCGTTTAAGCTGCCTCCCCCCCCCCCCGGGCACCCCACGCCGTCTTTCGGCGCAGCATTGTAGGATAGCCACACCAGTGCGGCAACTTGCTGGACACCACCTCGGTGCCATCCGGATCTCGACGCGTTGTGCTGTCTTCGGCCTACTGTAGCAGCAAGTGCGGCCGCAACTCTGCTGAACGGCGAGTGAAACGGCAAAGGGCGCCGCACTGCACATGAGGTGCCTCAACCTAGGGAGGGGGGACAGGCCAGTTTGCGCCGCCTCCTCCCCCCCGGGCACCCCACGCCGTCTTTCGCCGCAGCATTGTAGGATAGCCACACCAGTGCGGCAACTTGCTGGACACCACCTCGGTGCCATCCGGATCTCGACGCGTTTTGCTGCCTTCGGCCTATTCGCACATCGGTCCGCTACTGACGCCGCCTCACAGGCCAACGGATTTTGTAGGCTTTTTATAGCCCAAAGCCGCATAACAGGTCATGTGACTTGTTTATAAAACTTTTCATTGGTTCATTTTACTTTTGGTTTGCTAATGATGAAATGCTTGATCATATGACCTAAAAATAACACTTTTCATTTGATTGAAACATTTTTTTTCCCAAACGATGAAAGCCCCACCTTTTTTTTTCTCACTCGGCAATCCAAAAAGGTTCCGTTAGATGACAACAGAGGGGACAGGCAACAAGAACCATCAGTCAAAAGAGGGGAGGGCAAGTTCTTCCCTACCGGGTCACGTTGAGGCTCCACCGGAAGTCATCGAATTGATAGTCTACAGTGTTTCTGGATGTTTCAGACAGAAGCTGCCGTCAGCATGAGAGCACCACCATCTCGTAGCTCCGTCGTGGCCATTCCGCAAGCAATCATGGCAGCCGCTCCCCACCCGAAGCCTGCGGGAGTCGGGGGCCCCCAAGACTTTTGTAGAATCTTCAAGGCTGAGGGGACGCTTCCGAGAATGGGGCCCAAGCCCTAGCAGACAAGCGTCCGAGTTCCAAGGTGTCCCAGGGCCATTTTAGTGGACCAGGCCCAAATCCGAAGAGCCGGCCGCCATTTTAAGAGTCCTGTGGCAGCCGCCTATCGCTGCACCGCAAGAGTGGGCGCAATTCAACTAGATGGTGAGCGAGACGCTGTAGCCGCAAGAGCGGGCGGTAAACAGCTGAATGGCCGATGAGGCACAGTGCAGCAAAAGCGGGCGGAAAACCGCTGAATGGCAACTGAAACTGTACACGCCGCCTCCCCCCCCCCCGGGGCGCTCCACGCCGTTTTTCGGTGCAGCATTGTAGGATGCCAAGACTAGTGCGGCAAGTAAAGGAAATCACCTGGGTGCCGTCCACATCTCAGCGCGTTGTGCTGCCTTCGGACTATTCGCACAACAGACCGCTACTGACCATTGTTTTTTTTTTAACGTGTTTACTGTTTTTGGTGCGTTGTATATATTTATAAGTTATTAAAGTGTTATAATCCTACTACTTTGTTGGAGTGCTATATATTTTTAATGTGACACATAATTGTGAAGACTTTGATGTACAAAAAGGCACACCTGGAATCTTCCGCTTCAGGCTCAGTCTCACACACCCTCACAGTGAGAATCCCCTCCCCAATCACAATACAGGATCGTTATCAGATAGTAGGAACGCGTGTGGTGTGACGGATCTCATGGGGTGTGGGCCTTGATCTACTGTAACTCCTTTGAAGAGGGGTGATTCTTTACAGTTGAGGCCATAAACTACAGCCGCAGGGCTAGGTGATAGCATGGGACCGGCCTGGACAATCAGACACAAAGGAAGAGGAGTGTCAGAGGGTGCGGTAGTGAATAGGGTGAAAGGGAGGTGTCGGACGGGCACAGGGTGTGATTCTCAGGGAAGAGCAGCGCAGATGGGGGGAGGTTTATGGCCCATGCATAAGACAGAGAGCGGGGGTGACCAGTGCGTGGGGGAGATGCTTGCGAGGTTGGGGAGCCATGCTGAGGATCGGCGGCGTGCAGAGAGTGGGTCTGGTCAAGGCATCTAAAATGGCTGCCGTGCACGACAAAAGTGTGGCATTGGAAAAAAAGCAAGATGGCGCAGACAATGTTTATCAATACGGATTAATTTATAACAATTATTTTTAACAATATATTTACTCGCAGTGTCAAAATGGCGGTCAACACTTCCTGATTTCCTTCGAATCGAACGTTAACAGACGTCACGATCGGCGACGTGCAGAGAGTGGGTCTGGTCAAGGCATCTAAAAAGGCTGCCGTGCACGACAAAACTGTGGCATTGGAAAAAAAGCAAGATGGCGCAGACAATGTTTATCAATACGGATTAATTTATAACAATTATTTTTAACAATATATTTACTCGCAGTGTCAAAATGGCGGTCAACACTTCCTGATTTCCTTCGAATCGAACGTTAACAGATGTCACGCAGCAAAAAAAAAAAAAAAACGCTCACACGCAGCCGCTGGAAGACAAGTATCAACATATATGAGCATCCTCAGCCACCCTCAGAAAACATAGGGGGTCAGGATACGTCTCCCGTACCCCCTTATACCCATTTCTCACATTGTTTTTCCTCCATCTTGTAATTTAATTAAAACAAAACACAAAATGGCGAATTCCCGTTTCGCGTCCCGGTTCGCTACCCGGTTCGCGAACCGGAAATCGCTTCTACCGCAAAAAAACAATTTTTTTTATTTGCCCCACGAGACCCTTTAATAACCCCAACATCATTCCTAGGGGGTCAAGAAGGGTCTACCTTGCCCCCTTTCATTAAATTCCCCCTTCGTTTTCTCCTCTTCTTGTCTCTCGATCCTACCGAGAGACAAGATGGCGGCCACTCCGGACTGTTTAGAATGTTGACAGACACCGGAGAGCCAATCAGCTTCGCTTCGCAAAGTTCCGTTACGCAAAAAGTTCGCGAACCGGAGCGCTATCCGGGACGCTGTCACAGATATATCTGTTTTTTAAAACGTTAATTTCTCAAAAATCCACTGGAGCACATATATTGAGACCCAGCAAAGGCACATCGGGCTAACAGTCCCTACAATTTTGCCAAGTTTCGTGCAAATCCATTCAGCCGTTCGAGCTAAAAGTGAGGCCAAACGCCCTATGGAAAAATGAATGGGAAAAACTCGTTTTGGGACCCCCCTTTTTTCTCGGCCCCCCCTTGACGAAACCCCCCCAAATTTTCAGGAGCTGCTCAGAAAAACAATGTGCCATGTTCCTGATAATTTCAGCCGATTCCGTCCACAAACGCCAAAGTTATTAGACATAGAATTTTCAAAAGTCCCATAGAGAAAAATCCTAACTATATATACCTACTGGCGACCGCCAGTAGGTAATATATATATATATATATATATATATATATATATATATATATATATATTCCAAGAATAATCCGATAGAGCGCGCAGCTTTCCAGACAGCTGCAAAAACGGACTCGAACCCAAAATTTTGTGCAAATTGGTGATTTATTTAGCAGATGGTGTTCCCATAGTCATCACGACGCGTTTCGCGCTTCACAGAGCGCTTGATCACATGACACAGGTGATCACCTGACACATGTTTAAATACAGTCTACCAATATAACTCGGACTACAAGTGCAATAGAAATGGAAGAGTTAAGTCTCTAGGAACTACTCACATTATTGTTGCAATGTCTGCAAATGCATTTGTTTATAATGTCTTTTGAACACATTTAAGCATCTGTAGAGTTAAATAACTGGCTGTAGACATAAGTAGAAAAACATGTGTAATAAACATTCGGTGAAAGTGATTTAAAATAGGAGTTTAACCAAAAAATATTTTTAAATAGGATAAAAACAATCATGGTTAATCATCGGTTAAAGTGCAGCATTATTTTTAGATGTTCAACGTTTTGCAATGATACCGGTATAGTACCCTATTGCTAAAGTCCGTGTTTAAAAACACGTACACATGTGGAGCCCCACAAGTGAATATATTGCCATATAATATGTGCAAACTGCAAAGACATGAAAAGTGCTGTAAAGTGCTGGTGCAAACAAGACTAAAATAGCTGCCAAATTTCATGAGGACAACATCACCTATGGTGACAAAACGATATTGCATTGAGGGTATAAAGGTATAATCTCTGTAAAATACGAAATACAATCCCCAATTTAGTTGTTTTACCAGTGATAGCATTCACGATATGTACAGTACTAGGGAGAATATATTAGGGAGAATACATTATCATTCATATAGAGCCGTTTGTTCCATTCACAGCAAGTGACCCAGTGATTAAAAAACAATACGATATTTTGTTCATAATTCATATAAAGCCATATAAATACCTTAAAATGGTAATTTACATAAAAGACTAAAATTAATGAATCTAAACCCACATATAAATAGATTTATAAAATCGCAGGCCAATTGATGTGTTTGGTACAAAAGGGTATAAATAACATAGACAGTCCTAAATATTTCTCCGAGTTAATAAGGACCCATGGAACTTTAAAATAGGTTGTGTATTAACGGGGATTGGTTTTGTGTGTATACTTTATCATAGACAAGTATATAAATCTTCCGTAATGTTCAGGCCTGAGGGATGCTTTGTATTCAGTTCAATGATGTACTGTGTTTCAAGGCGGCGTAATCTGTCTTCCCTATTGCCACCTCTCCTGCTAGCCTGTACACAGTCAATAACATAGTATTTGAGGTCACTACTTTTGGAATTGTGTTTTGACTTAAAGTGCCTCGCTACAGGATAGGTATTGTCCTGATTCCCAATGGCTCGAAGATGTTGCAGGATCCTTCTGTGTACTGGGAGCTTAGTGCTCCCCACGTACAACAGGTTGCAGGGGCATATTAACACGTAGACAGCAAATTCTGTCTTACATGTTAATAGTTTCGTAATTTTATGTTCTCTGCTATCAAAAGGGGAAAGGTAACTCTTTTTGTTGATAGCTTGTTGGCATGCCTTGCAGATTTTACAATTATAGAATCCTGTATGGGTTTGGTACCATGCTGTTGTTTCCAGTACCTCAGGACTGGTTTTAACCAGTTCGTCCCTCATTGACTGTCCTCTGCTGTATGTAATGCTGGGCCTTTTAGGGAGATCCCTCCCGATCACTGGGTCACTAAGGACCAGTGGCCAGTTTTTGCTAATAATTTTAGCTATTTCCTTGTATTGGGTGTTGTACTGTACAATAAATCTGAACTCAGAGTTCATTATGGTGGTGTCCTCAGAATCTGTTGTTAAAGGTAAGTTACCTGCCAATAAAAGAGATCTGTCTTTCTGATTGGCTTTCTCAATAGCCGCATCTACAATTTTAGGAGAGTATCCCCTGGCTAAAAATCTTGTTTTGCTCTCCCTCTGTGCCAAATCTAGATCAGTCTGCCTACTATGTATCCTTTTAAGGCGTAGCATCTCGCCATAAGGGATGCTGTTAATGAGGTGCTTAATGTGGGAACTGGTAGCGTGTAAGGTGGAATTTCCAGCTGTTACCTTACGGTGCAGTCTTGTCTCCATTTTACCCTGTTCTATAAACACCTCAGTGTCAAGGAAAGTAATAGACGACTTACTCAGTGTAGCTGTGAACTGGAGGTTGAGATTGTTATTATTGAGATCAGAGATAAAATTTTCAGCTGATAACATATCCCCCTCCCAGATCACAAAAAGATCGTCAATGAAACGTAACCAGGTAATTACCTGGGCCTGCATCGTTGTTGAGTGTGATACCATGAGGACCATCTCCTCCCACCAGCCCATGTGGAGACATGCGTAGCTGGGGGAGAAGCTGGCCCCCATGGCCACACCCCGCAATTGCCTGTACATAAGGTTGTTAAACATGAAGATGTTATTATCAAGACACATTTTAACCATTTCTAGTAGCATTATTCTATGATCAGGCATATTGGGTAAGGATCTTTGTAAATAGTAGTCAAGGGCATTAAGACCATCTAGATGTACAATGCTAGTATATAGCGAGCAGACGTCCAGAGCAATGAGTATGTAGTTCTCCTGCCATTGGATATTTTTTATTTTATTCAAGAAGTCACTCGTGTCGCTGACATATGATGGGAGCTTTTTGACCTCCCCCTGCAGAAAAAAATCTACATACTGAGACATGTGTTCTAAGACGCTGTTCCTCGCTGAGATTATGGGTCGTCCAGGGGGATTCGTGGGATTTTTATGCAGCTTTGGCAAGAAATATATAGTAGGTACCACAGGGTAGTCATTTTTTAGGAATTTGTGCTCCTGATTGGTGATGAGGCCCCTTGATTTCCACTTAGAAAGCATTTTGTTGCAATTTAGGTACATGTTTTTAAGTTCTGTACTGGAAAATCTGGTGTAGCACATTCTGTCATTCAATTGTTGCAGTGCATCATTCACATACATTTCTCTTTGGAGCAATACAATATTTCCACCCTTATCTGAGGCTCTGATGATCACATTTCGATTGCTCTGTAATTTGGAGATAAGGGCTCTGTAGTCCGCTATTTCTTTATTATATTTGTGTCTGCCCCTGTGTATTTTGATGTTCAGCTCTTTTAGTTGGTTGGTAACTTGTTCATGGAATAAGTCTATCGAGTCTTTAAGCATGATTGGAGTATATGTGGATTTAGCTCTGAAACTGGTTAACGGTTTCTTTATCTGTTGATTCACAGGTAAATTAAGACTTTCAGTTCCAATCAAAGATACAGTTTGGTCATTATCATTGGGTGCACCTGACCCCCACATTTCCGCCAGTTCACCCATTAGTGCCTCTGTTTCCTGGCTGGCGCTGTTTTCATTATTCATTGGTGGAGGTGTGTGTGCATTTTCATATTTATTCAATGTGAAATATTTTTTAATATATATATATATATTACCTACTGGCGGTCGCCAGTAGGTAGTTATAGTTAGGATAATTTTCAATGTTAAATCTCAACATTCTATTTTGAATAACTTTGGCGCCGGTTGACGAATCTGCCTGAAATTTTCAGGAAAATGGTCTCATGGCGGTCCGGTCTTTCCCTGAAAGTTTGGGGGGGATTCGTCAAGCGGGGGCCGAGATAAAAGGGGGGTCCCAAAACGCGTTTTCCCCATGTTAATTTCCATAGGGCGGTCGATTTCACTTTTAGCTCGAACGGCTGAATGGATTTCCACCAAACTTGGCAAAATTGTAGGGACTGGTAGCCCGATGTGCCTTTGCTATGTCTCAAGATATGTGCTCCAGTGGATTTTGAGTAATTTAGGTTCAAAAAAATATATATATCTATAGCCGCGCTCCGGTGCGCGCACCGGAGAGCGCTCGAGGCGCGACACGCGACTTGCGCGCAGGAAGCTGATTGGATCTCAGTTGTCTGTAAACATTCTAAACAGTCTGGAGCGGCCGCCATCTTGTGTCTCGGTAAAATCGAGACACAAGAGGTGGCTAAAAGAAAGGGGGAAATGACAATAAGGGGGAAGAGTACACCCCCTCTGACCCCCTAGTTTTGATGTGGGGGCCATTAAAGGGCCCCGCGGGGCCTCAAAAAAAAATTATTTTTTTTCGATTTCCGCGGGGGGCGCACCCGGTACGCGTACCGGGGAGCTTACTGAGGAGCGTACTAAGGAGAAAAAAAATGACAGATTTTTTTCACAAAAAAATGCATTTTTTTATAAATTAGAGGTAGTTCTGAAAAGAACTTTTTTTTTTCTTCTTTTTGTTGTTTTATATTTTTTTGTGTTTTTTGAACTTTTTGAACTTTTTTTGGCTTTTTAAAACAATTTTATAATTTTTTTGGATTTTTGTCAAGGGAAAAACAAAAAACAGGAATTCAAAAACGGCTCAACAGGAGCAAAAAAATGTGAAAATTTAGGGACTGTCAGGGCAGCGGTGTTGCTGTTTCTTTAGGGCAATAAGTTCAACACTCTGCTCCCCATAGCAGAGCAGTTCGTTACACTCCGTGCACAGAAATTTGATGCCTGCAAACTCTGGCTGTATGTTAGGGACCATTCTTCTACGGGATGGTCCCGAAGGTGTTGCTCCACCAGTGGAGGTGCTGCCGCCATCTGTGGGTAATTTCCGTGCCAGGTCTCTGACACTCTCCCTCGCAAAGTTGTTTGGGTGTCTTCTTTTGACATGCCTGATTAAATTGGCATTACCAAAACTATATTTTTTCAGAGGATTGCCTCTGGATAAAGTACTCCCACATATTTTGCAGGTTACTTTTGGAGCGTTGACTTTTTTTTCACCTTCAGGGATGTTATAAAATTTCCAGATGAAATGGATTTTTTTCTTCTCCGTAGGAGGGTCCTCATCTACAAATGCATCTGAATCACTGCTGGATGACTCTCTTGCAGCCATTGCTGTAGATCAGGAAAGTAGGAGATGAAGATAGTACACAGAACAGCTCTTGCTCTCTCCAAGTACAAAGCAATAGTGAAGGAAATGGGTGGGGATTTCATTCTTTGTAAAAAAAACTGTTAGCAACCAATGAAAAGTGTTATTTTAGGGTCACATGACCCGACGCGCTTACGCTGCGCGCTTCGGAGCACTTCCGGTGCGTTTACGCGGCGCGAGCGGAGGCGCTTCCGGGGCGCAAACGTGGCGCGATCGTAGGCGCTTCCGGGTGCGTTTACGCGGCGCGATTTGAGGCGCTTCCGGGGCGCACATATGACGCGACCGTAGGCGCTTCTGCGTGCGTTTACGAGGCGCGAGCGTAGGCGCTTCCGAGGGCACTTACGTTGCGCGCCGAAGTGATGTCATCAAACTTTTACAGAAATGCATAATCATTTTCCTTATTAAAAAAAACTGATTTTATTTGTATAGTACGAAAAGTTTTGCATTATTATTATCTTTTCATTCATATTTTTTTTCACGAGCGACAATAGCGCTCCGGGTGCGCTTTCTGCTAAGCTCACCGGAAAGCTTACGGGAGCGCTTAGCTGAAAGCTTCTCGGAGCGCGCACCAAGAGCGCAAAAAAAAAAAATATATAAAAAAAAGAATACTTACAAAAAAACAGCAAATTGTAAAAAAAAAAAGGATACAAACTCGATATAGAAAGGAATTAGCATTTAAAAAACCTATGAAATTCACTGAAAAAACCATAGGTTTCACACCAGTTATAGTTAGGAATTAGCATTTAAAAAACCTATTAAATTCACTGAAAAAACCATAGGTTTGACCCCAGTTATAGTTAGCTGGAAATTTTACTGATATAAAACCATTGAAATTCACACGTTATAGTTAGTCGGACTCACTATAACTTGCGCGTGCAATGCACTGCTGATGACATCACATATTACATCACTCATGACATGGTCAGTGACATCACTCATGACATCACTGATGACACCATCCAGTGAATATGTGCCTTTCTGAAAAAGTAAATATTAGTGAGTAATGTTTAAATATTTAAATATATATATTAGTGTTTTACTTTGTGTATAAGTGGCTACATGTGTTGGTAAGTAGCTACATGCGTATGTATATGGGTTATTAGATGTTTCTCTTAGTATCAGTATGAGTGTCTATATGGTTTGGTGGGGGTATTACTTAGCACATAGATGCATGAGTGACTGACTCTCTGTTTCTATGTGTTTTGAAGACAGCATATGTACAGGACTGTATGGGTGGATGAGTGTCTATATGTGTTTGTTAGTGAGTGAATGACTGTCTCACTAGTGTCTTTATCAGTAACTACATATGTTTTAATCTAGTATATATGAATATTGATGTATATAAGTGAGTATATGTGAGAGTAAGAGATTGTAAGAGTTCCTGTTTAAATAAGTATGTGTTTCTATAAGTGATTGTTTAAGAGAATAAATATGTGTAATTTTAAATAGAAGTAAGGTGGAAGTGTGTGTATAACTCTATATTCAAATAAATGGATGTCCAATAGTTTATTTGCACGTGTGAATATGTGTGTGAGTAACTTTTGGATGAATGTCGGTGTGTAACAGGATGTATAGGTGTATCACTTCATATGATGAGTGAGTATATGTATGAGTGACTATATAAAACTATTGGTGAATGAGTGGATGTGTATATAGATAGTGGAATTACTGAATTGCTTGTTGTAACTGATATAGGTATCTCCATTTTTTTAAAAATTTCAGTTTCTATTTTTGAATATGTGTCTCAAGGGTTACATTATAGTGAAAGGAGGTCTGTCACTATGTCACAAGGATGGTGTCATGAGTGATGTCACTGACCATGTCATGAGTGATGTAATATGTGATGTCATCAGCAGTGCATTGCACGCGCAAGTTATAGTGAGTCCGACTAACTATAACGTGTGAATTTCAATGGTTTTATATCAGTAAAATTTCCAGCTAACTATAACTGGGGTCAAACCTATGGTTTTTTCAGTGAATTTAATAGGTTTTTTAAATGCTAATTCCTAACTATAACTGGTGTGAAACCTATGGTTTTTTCAGTGAATATATATATATGTATATATATATATATATATATATATATATATATATATATATATATATATATATATATATTAATCCAAAACGATCCTTCCAAGCCTGAGAGCGCTCAACAGCGTGTGCTCAACCCAAGAGCTGGATCGAAGCCCCAAAATTAATTTTTGAACAAAGGGGGCGGCACAACTGGATACTATATTCAGCTTTTATTCACACAAACACTCCACCAACGCGTTTCAGCCTCACGGCTTTTCTCACGGTCAGTGAGTCCTTTTTTGCTTTTGGTTTAAATACTGCCCCATATTAGCCTTTAAGTGGCATTATGGGATATGTAGTTTTACAAGCAATATGTTGCACACATTAGAAAAAATTAAAAATAAAATTAAACAAAGGACTGGTGTGCTGAAATTGTCAGAGTATAGTACTCTAAGCATCATAAGTTGTTTACACTTAGGGCTTTTTATTTTACAGTCCATAATTCTAGGATTTTTGGGGTATAGTACCCTGGTTACAGTTCATCAAAGTTCAACTGGGCATTTCCTCACTCCAGATGTATGTGGAGGTCTTCTCCAAAGTTCATGCCTCTGGGATGTCTGGTGCGGAATTGAATTATGAGACGGGATTCCATTTGTCTTAAGAGACGCACTGTGTCTCCTCCTCTTTCAAGTTTTGTCAGCATTCTTAGTCCATAGAAAGTCATGGCTCGCCAATCCCCATTTTGACACGATTTCAAGTGTTTGGCTGTAGCTGGTTATTAGATGCCAGTATTTTTTCAATTTTTTAGCAATCAGCCCACTTTCCTTATTGTAGGTAGTTATGAATCTCGGAGGATCCTTATCTTGTGGGGATTTTTCTTTTTCAATGAGTGTTTCAGCTCTGCTGACTTTGTCGACTTTCTTTTTACAGTTGGTTAATACATAGTCTTTGTACCCTCTGGATTAGAATCTGAGTTTGCTTTGATAGATTTTATTCTCCGCGTCTTCCATTTTCGAGCAATTTCTCTTGAGTCGAATATATTCGCCATACGGAATGCTTCTTAACAAGGATTTAGGGTGAAAACTGGTCCCATGGAGGACACTGTTGGTCGCTGTCTTTTTGCGGAATAACGTGGTTTCCAGTTTTCCTTCTGAGACATAGACTTTAGTGTCCAAAAAGTCTATTTCTTTTCTGTTGGTTGCACATGTGAACTGAAGCCCCATCTCATTTTGATTTAGTTTGATGAAGAACTCTTGAAACTGTGCATTGGACCCATTCCAAATCAGGAAAAGGTCATCAATATATCTGACCCATAATGTGATTCGGTCAAGCTCTTCTTGTTCAAAGTTATTCCATACCAGCATTTTCTCCCAATAGCCCATGGTGATATTGGCGTAATTGGGAGAAAAAGAAATTCCCATGGCCGTGCCGCATTCTTGTTTATACAGCTCGCTGTTAAATAGAAACACGTTGTTGGTCAGGCATAGCTCTATCATCTTAAGGAGCATGTTTGTGTGTTGCAGTTCCTTGATGTTACGTTGATTTAAGAAATATTTGCAAGCTTTTAAGCCTATGTCATGCCTGATTGAAGTGTATAGTGACACAGCGTCTATTGTCACTAGGAGATAGTTTGGATTCCATGGTATATCCATCAGGATTCTCAGAAAGTCTCCGGTGTCCTTGAGGTATGATGGCATGCTTTGGGCAATCGGAGCGAGAAAGTTATCCACATACCTTGAGACTTTTTCATACAGTGAGTCACATGAGGACACTATTGGTCTTCCAGGTGGGTGAATTAGTGTCTTATGAATTTTAGGTAAGAAATACACACATGGAGTGATGGGATGCTCCATGGTCATGTATTTGCGCTCTTCCTCATTAATCAGTCCTTTTGCCTGCCACAATGTAAGTAGTTCCTTCAAATCCGACATCATTTTGCCTATAGGATTTGTTTTCAACTTGCTGTAATGTTGTTGGACATTAAGTTGGCGTTCCGCTTCTTGAATGTAATCCTTAGTCTCCTGGATAACGATATTTTCCCCTTTGTCGGCGGGTTAATTCGTTATACCGGGGTTGTCCATCAAATTTTGGAGTGCCTTTCTTTCTTTGATGGATAGGTTTTTTTCTTTTGTTGTCTTTGACTTTAATGAGATTGTCAAGCTCTTCCATCAGGGCATCCGAGAACAAGTCGATTTTGTTGCCAGGCGACAGGACTGGACAGTATCGGGATTTGTTCTTTAATCCTGTATTTTTACTCAAGTTGGTTTGAATATTCATTTGCTCCAACATTTGAGTATCCGATATGATGTTTCCTTCAGGATTAAACATTGCCTCAAATGTGTCTCTTAAATCGGAGATTTGTTCAATGGTAGTGGTAACGTTGTCTTCCGTTGCTTCTTCTGTGCTGTTGTTCATGCATTCTGGTGTAATTCGATTTGCATGGATTTTGGCCAATTTTAGTTTCCTTACAAACTTGTACAGGTCAATTTTCGTTTGTGGGTAGTCAAAATGGGCTTCTGGGCAGAAGGATAGGCCTTTATTCAATACATTCTGTTCATCTTGTGTGAGTTGGTATTGAGAGAGGTTGACTATTAGATTGGTTACTTCCTGTTGCGCAGGGGGTACTGCCTTCTTTCGTTGCTTGGACCGGCGGGTTTTTCTGGTGCTGGTGAGGGATTTGGTTGGTTTTGTGCACCTCTGCCTCTTCCTCTTCTTCGATTGCGAAAATGCGTTCTTGCTCTTCCTCCCCCTCTGGTGATATCTTTTTCCAAGTTCACCATTTTCACCTCCTCTAAAATATTGAAGTTTTTTGACATTTCACCTGTAGCTTCAATAAGGCTTGCATCTGATTCACTGCCGCTTGAGACTTGTATGTTGGAAGGGAAGTTCTTTTTGAGATTATCATAGCGCCGTGCAAAGGTTAAAATGCGGCCATGTACATAGTCAAGTTCATCTCTTTTAAACTTCCGTTCTTTACGTTCTTGTATATCAGTATATATATATATATTTTACCCTGGTGCCAATCCCGGCTACCCACACCATTTTTAAAGTTAGGGGCTACGGGGGGCCCAAGGCATCTGCTACCCCTTGTGACTCCCCAGCTGGCATCCTTTGTAGGTGCCGGCGGGAGTTGGCATTTTCTGTTTTGCACTATTTGTCCTGGTGCCCACCAGGGGCTCCCACATGTTTCTATAAAATTGGGAGCTGTGGGGTAGGGGGGAGCCACTGGGGCCTTGCAGCCCCTGCTGACTCCCCAACCGTTACTGCGGTGGAAGCCTGCCACCTTTTCATTTTTGGGTGAGTGCCCCGATCTCATCTTATTGACTTCATCCTGTTTGGTCTCTTTAGAAACCAGGTCTTCGATTTCTTTGATCTTAATTGTAATTTCGTCGATGTCCAATTTAGCGGTTGATGTGACCCGCAAGACGAAACAACCAGAAATAAATAATGTCACACTTAAACAACATATGAACGCGCTAGAACGCTTATATAAAAAAGAAGTCAACAAAAGCTGGGAAATAATCGCTTTGGAGAATTACGTGGAGGTCAAAAGAATACCACGTGGATTAAGGATATTCACAATGCCCACTCACCCTGATACTAAGGAGGAATTGATTTTGGAATGGGTAGATAATAACACACAGTGTTCCCTGAATATGATGCGCATACTTATTAAACATGCTAAATTGGACATCGACGAAATTACAATTAAGATCAAAGAAATCGAAGACCTGGTTTCTAAAGAGACCAAACAGGATGAAGTCAATAAGATGAGATCAGAAATGGAAACCAGACTAGAGGCATATGAAACTGATATACAAGAACGTAAAGAACGGAAGTTTAAAAGAGATGAACTTGACTATGTACATGGCCGCATTTTAACCTTTGCACGGCGCTATGATAATCTCAAAAAGAACTTCCCTTCCAACATACAAGTCTCAAGCGGCAGTGAATCAGATGCAAGTGTTATTGAAGCTACAGGTGAAATGTCAAAAAACTTCAATATTTTAGAGGAGGTGAAAATGGTGAACTTGGAAAAAGATATCACCAGAGGGGGAGGAAGAGCAAGAATGCACTTTCGCAATCGAGGAAGAGGAAGAGGCAGAGGTGCACAAAACCAACCAAATCCCTCACCAGCACCAGAAAAACCCGCCGGTCCAAGCAACGAAAGAAGGCAGTACCCCCTGCGCAACAGGAAGTAACCAATCTAATAGTCAACCTCTCTCAATACCAACTCACACAAGATGAACAGAATGTATTGAATAAAGGCCTATCCTTCTGCCCAGAAGCCCATTTTGACTACCCACAAACGAAAATTGACCTGTACAAGTTTGTAAGGAAACTAAAATTGGCCAAAATCCATGCAAATCGAATTACACCAGAATGCATGAACAACAGCACAGAAGAAGCAGCGGAAGACAACGTTACCACTACCATTGAACAAATCTCCGATTTAAGAGACACATTTGAGGCAATGTTTAATCCTGAAGGAAACATCATATCGGATACTCAAATGTTGGAGCAAATGAATATTCAAACCAACTTGAGTAAAAATACAGGATTAAAGAACAAATCCCGATACTGTCCAGTCCTGTCGCCTGGCAACAAAATCGACTTGTTCTCGGATGCCCTGATGGAAGAGCTTGACAATCTCATTAAAGTCAAAGACAACAAAAGACAAAACCTATCCATCAAAGAAAGAAAGGCACTCCAAAATTTGATGGACAACCCCGGTATAACGATTAAACCCGCCGACAAAGGGGGAAATATCGTTATCCAGGAGACTAAGGATTACATTCAAGAAGCGGAACGCCAACTTAATGTCCAACAACATTACAGCAAGTTGAAAACAAATCCTATAGGCAAAATGATGTCGGATTTGAAGGAACTACTTACATTGTGGCAGGCAAAAGGACTGATTAATGAGGAAGAGCGCAAATACATGACCAGGGAGCATCCCATCACTCCATGTGTGTATTTCTTACCTAAAATTCATAAGACACTAATTCACCCACCTGGAAGACTAATAGTGTCCTCATGTGACTCACTGTATGAAAAAGTCTCAAGGTATGTGGATAACTTTCTCGCTCCGATTGCCCAAAGCATGCCATCATACCTCAAGGACACCGGAGACTTTCTGAGAATCCTGATGGATATACCATGGAATCCAAACTATCTCCTAGTGACAATAGACGCTGTGTCACTATACACTTCAATCAGGCATGACATAGGCTTAAAAGCTTGCAAATATTTCTTAAATCAACGTAACATCAAGGAACTGCAACACACAAACATGCTCCTTAAGATGATAGAGCTATGCCTGACCAACAACGTGTTTCTATTTAACAGCGAGCTGTATAAACAAGAATGCGGCACGGCCATGGGAATTTCTTTTTCTCCCAATTACGCCAATATCACCATGGGCTATTGGGAGAAAATGCTGGTATGGAATAACTTTGAACAAGAAGAGCTTGACCGAATCACATTATGGGTCAGATATATTGATGACCTTTTCCTGATTTGGAATGGGTCCAATGCACAGTTTCAAGAGTTCTTCATCAAACTAAATCAAAATGAGATGGGGCTTCAGTTCACATGTGCAACCAACAGAAAAGAAATAGACTTTTTGGACACTAAAGTCTATGTCTCAGAAGGAAAACTGGAAACCACGTTATTCCGCAAAAAGACAGCGACCAACAGTGTCCTCCATGGGACCAGTTTTCACCCTAAATCTTTGTTAAGAAGCATTCCGTATGGCGAATATATTCGACTCAAGAGAAATTGCTCGAAAATGGAAGACGCAGAGAATAAAATCTATCAAAGCAAACTCAGATTCCAATCCAGAGGGTACAAAGACTATGTATTAACCAACTGTAAAAAGAAAGTCGACAAAGTCAGCAGAGCTGAAACACTCATTGAAAAAGAAAAATCCCCACAAGATAAGGATCCTCCAAGATTCATAACCATCTACAATAAGGAAAGTGGGCTGATTGCTAAAAAATTGAAAAAATACTGGCATCTAATAACCAGCGATCCAGACATTGGGACATTAGTCGGAAAACATCCCTCCATCACATATAAAAAGAACACTTTATTGCAAAATTTGCTGGTAAAAAGCCACTTTCAAATGCAAGAAAAACCAAAGTGGTGGATGGAACAAAATGTGGGCTTTAAACCCTGTACCTCGTGCAAAGCCTGCAAGATAGGTAAAAAAATGAAGAGTGTGATTGAACCCAACGGAAAAGAGGTGCCAATCAAGCAATATATTACATGTACATCTAAAAATGTAGTTTATGTAATCGAATGCAAATGCGGCATGAAATACATAGGCTCAACAACATGCATGCTAAAGAAAAGAATCTTGGAGCATATCCGGGCTGTAAAAAATTACAATCTACTGTATGCTACAGCCAAACACTTGAAATCGTGTCAAAATGGGGATTGGCGAGCCATGACTTTCTATGGACTAAGAATGCTGACAAAACTTGAAAGAGGAGGAGACACAGTGCGTCTCTTAAGACAAATGGAATCCCGTCTCATAATTCAATTCCGCACCAGACATCCCAGAGGCATGAACTTTGGAGAAGACCTCCACATACATCTGGAGTGAGGAAATGCCCAGTTGAACTTTGATGAACTGTAACCAGGGTACTATACCCCAAAAATCCTAGAATTATGGACTGTAAAATAAAAAGCCCTAAGTGTAAACAACTTATGATGCTTAGAGTACTGTACTCTGACAATTTCAGCACACCGGTCCTTTGTTTATTTGTTTAATTTTATTTTTAATTTTTTCTAATGTGTGCAACATATTGCTTGTAAAACTACATATCCCATAATGCCACTTAAAGGCTAATATGGGGCAGTATTTAAACCAAAAGCAAAAAAGGACTCACTGGCCGTGAGAAAAGCCGTGAGGCTGAAACGCGTTGGTGGAGTGTTTGTGTGAATAAAAGCTGAATATAGTATCCAGTTGTGCCGCCCCCTTTGTTAAAAAAAAAAAGAAATATATATATATATATATATATATATATATATATATATATATATATATATATATATATATATATATATATATATATATATATATATATATACTTATATAAATCTAAGGCGGCTTTGCTCCTTCTTTCTCTCCTCGCCCTTGGCAGAGGATCGCTACAGCCTGCGGAGCACGCCAGACATCATTTCCCAAAAATCAGTACAAAAAGCGATCACTCAGAGTTTGTATACTGATCAGATGATGGTTTAATCCAGTAACGCGTTTCGCTTGCACAGCAACTCGTTCACACACTATATGGTGGGTAATTGCTTCAATACATACAGACTATAGAAAGTAAAGAAGGGCAACATGAATTGTAAACCACTTACACCAAAATGGCATCCATTTTGTAATGTTACACTAGGGGTAAACAAGTATTGTTACATCATAGAATTTGAATCCATCAAACCTTTGTAAGCAGCAATAGAGCACAGATTATATATTCACACTTTGCTATATACAAACAAATAGATTATGTGCGCTTCTGTTATTATAATCAGAAAATCATAAAAGTGTTTGAAAATCAGTTTTTGATAATCATTTATTTGCCAATACGGAATCCATGTGTCTGTTACAGTGTTGCACTATGAATTTCTATTGCTTAGTGCTACATGACAGCCAGACGCTCCAAAGCGTGTGCTTCATAGGGGGTCCTGGCTCAGTGCCCAAGAGCAGATATTTCAAGGGAAAATTGCAGAGTTTGAGGAAAGTGCCCAAGGGCTAAATTCCCCCCAAGATGACAACTAGGTTCTTGGCAAGAGGATATACCTGCAAAACATACAAGGTGATGGACAGAATGTTGCACATTCGCAAAACATTCACCCCAGTCACAAATCTGGGTTTAATCCATCGTTATTTTGCTCACCACACCACCCTAGTTCAAACATGGCCATATGCAAATCAGTCTTGACCCTGTGCCTCATGGGAACAGTCCAGACCGAACTGCCAAGCCATGTCTTCCCTGGACACAAACAAGCATCTTGGGACTGGTTTCGGGCTCATAGCCCTCATCAGCCGGGCTATCTTGAATCCAGTGGCAAAGTGAGCAAGGGATCCTCGTCTGGGCATATCCTGCCAACTTAGGGCAAACAAAGCACAAACGGAGTTTTGAACATTGCAAACACTCACCCCCAGTCAACTGATCTGGGTTTAATCCATCATCATTCTTTACTCACTCCGCCACCCCAGTTCAGACATGGCCATATGCAAATCAGTCTGACCCTGTGGATATCTTACCACACCCCATGAGGATACTCTGGGAATTTATTAAAGTCAACTCTTAAACGGGATCATAGAATTCCTACAAAGTCTCTCCTAAAAGATAAAATACAGGAAACAACTAGTACTACAAATCCAGAGTTCAGACTGATTACGACTTTTACAGATGAAGCTCAAAATTTGTCTAAAATTATTAAAACAAAATTGGCACATTCTCAAAACAGATTCAGTAATAGGAAGAAACCTGTCAGACTATCTTAGAATTACATACAGGAGAAGTAGGTCATTAAAAGACAGTTTGATCCAAAGTCATTTAGATAAAGGTACAAGGAACCCACGTATAAGTGAGTTGGCAGGATTTTTTTCCTTGCACCAGTGCAAGGCGTGTAAACATAGCAGCAAAACACTAACATATAAGGTACCTGGCTATGAGAAACCTAGGAAGATAAATACATTTCTCACATGCAATACTCCCTTTTGTGTGTATTGCTTATTATGCCCCTGTAATCTCATGTATATAGAAAGTACTATTCACCCCACAAAAAAAAAAGAATTTTGGAGCATGTCAGAGCCATAGAAAAGAAGGATCCATCCTATCCTATTGCCAGGCACTTTGCCCAATCACATGCCAGTGACAGAAACGTATTACGGTTCTTTTGTATTGATCATGTCCCGCAGAATGAGAGAGGAGGTAACAGAGAATTCAAATTACGCAGACTCGTGTCCAGATTTGTTAAAGATCTTCATACTAAGACCCCTAGAGGTCTTAATACTGAGGAAGAATTGGCCATACATTTAGGTTAAAGTATCTCTATGAAATTGACCGTTCACCATTTAATGCCACTTTATCACCAGCAATGGATTTCAATTTAAAAATGTTAATACATTTTTGTAGTTTTCATGAATCATGTCCTCGAATGGCATTATATTAACACATGTATAACGAAGCCATGAATAGGTATTATAAAGGTTGCTCATGAAATTTATAGGAAAACATTCAGTGGTTTCTCAAAAAATGTTATGAATGATGAAAATGCTCATTCAGAGCTTAATCAATTTGTCAAACAATCATGTCATGTAGAGTTTACGAGCCATTATCCAATATATTAACAATGTGACTACGAAGTTGACACATGTCCGATTCGTGGAGAATGAACATCTGGGCATCAAATTAATTGTTTATTTATTTTTGAATTTATTGATGTTGGATATAAATGGGGCGCATGCTCATACAGAGCGATATTGTAAATATGACATAATATGAAATGTTTAAGTTGTTTTCATACACAGAATATGATTAATGTTTAAATCATGTAGAATCATAAGTTTGAAAACCACTTGAAAATGGCGATGCTTTTTGCAGCCTGAGAAAAATCAAGCCCATTCTTTATTTTCATGTCGTAAGCGTATTTGCACATGCGCAAATGTAAAATAAAAATGAAGTTGCCCTTTAGGTAAACATTGTGGGAGGAAAAGGCGCAAGCCGAAACGTCTTCCTTCCTGTTGAATAAACCTCCTAGTGATATCACCCGAGAGTGCGGCATCTTCTTTTTCTGGCCAAGTGTGAGCTGAGATAGTAACATGGACCCACGCCACATCGACGCTGCACCCGCTCCCGAGAGCTGAAGAGCTTACCTGGTGGACTAGATAGTAACGTGGACCCACCGCCACGTCAACACTGCACCCGCTCCCGAGTGCTGAAGCGCTTACCTGGTGGACTTGAGCTTTGAGATATATATATATATATATATATATATATATATATATATATATATATATATATATATATATATATATATATATATATATATATATATATATATATATATATATATATATATATATATATATATATATATATATATATATATATATATATATATATATATATATATATATATATATATATATAATTTCCAACATGTTCGTTATTTAGCCAAAGTAGACGGCACTCCAAGTCGTTTTTCCAAAAGTGATTTTATTGGCAGACCCCCTGCCCCCTCGACAGACGCGTTTCACCTATGCGGCTTCGTCAAAAAAAAATATATATATATATTTTTTCCGGGACACTTCATTTAAATTTGCCGCACCTTTTCCCTAAACAATGACCCCTTTTCCACGCAGCATCCACTTGGGCGCAATGCATGCTGGGATATGAAGTGCTACTATGGACTACAATCCTGAAATTAACACCAGGTGACTAGGGGTCGGAACTTACCTTCCAATGAGGGCAAGACAGGACACTCATAAGGCGTGGGTGGAGTTTCATCACGGTAGCAGCAGCATCTGAAGAAGGTTATGAGTACCGAAATGCATCATGCTTTGCTGTCTTCATTAAACGGCTCCCGATGGTTTCCCTGTGTGGCCTCTTTCCTTTTCTTATCGGAGGGGTCTGCTGTTTATATATATATATATATATATATATATATATATATATATATATATATATATATATATATATATATATATATATTACCTACTGGCTATCGCCAGTAGGTATATATAGTTAGGATTAATTCCCTATGGGATTTTTGAAAATTCTATGTCTAATAACTTTGGCGTTTGAGGACGGAATCGGCTGAAATTTTCAGGTAAATGGCACATTTTGTTTCTGAGCAGCCCCTGAAAATTTGGTGGAGTTTCATCAAGGGGGGGCTGAGAAAAAAGGGGGGTCCCAAAACGCGTTTTTCCCATTCATTTTTCCATAGGGCGGTTGGACTCACTTTTAGCTCGAACGGCTGAATGGATTTGCACGAAACTTGGCAAAATTGTAGGGACTGTTAGCCCGATGTGCCTTTGCTAGGTCTCAATATATGTGCTCCAGTAGTTTTTGAGAAATTAACGTTCAAAACAAGATATATATCTGTAACAGCGCTCCGGGCAGCGATCCGGTCCGCTTACTTTTCGCGAAACGGAACTTTGCGCGCAGAAAGCTGATTGGCTCTCCGGTGTCTGTCAACATTCTAAACAGTCCGGAGCGGCCGCCATCTTATCTCTCGGTAGGATCGAGAGAGAAGAGGTGAAAAACGAAGGGGGAATTTATTGAAAGGGTGCAAGGATACCCCTCTTGACCCCCTAGGATTGTTGTTGGGGTTATTAAAGGGTCCCGTGGGGAAAATAAAAAAAAAATTATTTTTCACGGTAGAAGCGTTTCCCGGGCCGCGAACTGGGCCGCAAACTGGTAGCGAAACGGGAATTCGCCATTTTGTGCTTCGTTTTAATTGTTTAGAGACAAAAATTATCGCCGCACATCGGCCACAATGCATGAATATCGTTGAAAAGTCAGCGATATTCATGCATTATCCAGCAAATGCTCTTAGCCATGTTATCCACCTTCCATTGGATAACATGGCTAAAAACTGCTCTGTGCGTGAGCTTTTTTTTTTTTTTTTTTTGCTGCGTGACGTTTGTTAACGTTCGATTCGATGGAAATCAGGAAGTGTTGAACACCATTTTGTCACTGCGAGTAAATATTTTATTATAAATGAATCCTTATTGATAAACATTGTCTGCGCCATCTTGCGTTTTTGTCCAATGCCACAATTTTGTCGTGCACGGCAGCCATTTTAGATGCCTTGACCAGGGCCACTCTCTGCACGCCGCCGATTCTCAGCATGGCTCCCCACCCTCGCACGCATCTCCCCCACGCAATGGTCACCCCCGCTCTCTCTCTCATGCATGGGCCATATACTTCCCCCATCTGCGCTGCTCTTCTCTGAGAATCACACCCTGTGCCCGCTCGACACCTCCCTTTCACCCTATTCACTACCGCACCCTCTGACACTCCTCTTCCTCTGTGTCCGATTGTCCAGGCCGGACCTAGGCTATCACCTAGCCCTGCGGATGTAGTTTATGGCCCCAGCTGTAGAGTATCCAGACATGCCAACCCTCCCGATTCAGGTGTGAGACTACTGATTTCAGTGCTAGTCTTTCGCTTCCCGATTCCTGCAAGGAAAAACCCGGGGGCATATTACCAACAACTAGCGGTAATTTTTGTCTCTAACTTGTTTAGAGACAATAATTATCGCCGCACTTCGGCGAATTTTATCGCACATAAACCTTGCTATTAGCAAGGTTTATCGCAAATGCGATAAAAAACGGCCGCAATGCATGAATATCGTTGAAAAGTCAGCGATATTCATGCATTAGTCAGCAAATGCTCTTAGCCATGTTATCCACTTCCCATTGAACAAGCGCATGGTCTTTTAAAGATTTGTGAAGTACTCGGGGCGGCGGTGTGTGTGTGCCCTCTTTCAGGAGCGGGCGGGGGGGCACTGCCAGCAATTTGCAGGCCAGGCAGTGTTCAACACGTGCATCACCCTTTCTCTGCTTGCTATTGCGCTCCATGCTTCGGAAAGGTAAGAAAAAGAACGTGCATTTGAGTTTGAAATGTCCGATCTTGTAGCAGTACACTTGCAAAGCCCACACATGACAATAACCCGATTCAAGGCCCCATTCACCCGATTTTTTTAAAAAATATAGTACTCCAAGACAGTTACATTTTAAAACTTTATTAATATTTAAATATAACGAACGCAACAAAAACTGTAAATATATTTAACCATTTTTTGAAATTAACCAGAACTATAACGATAACAACAACAACAACAATAATATAACTTTTATGCCTAAATTACGCAAACATTTAGCTAATCTGCTAAAGGGGGGAGTCGCCATTTCTTTACAATAATCAATAATGAAAAATCCACATCAATAGGGTTGCCTGTTTTCTCGATGCAGCACTATAGTGCAATATACACAGCACCTGGGGTGTCAAGAGTGAACAGGTCTTTCTTTGTTCCTTAAGATGTTATCTCCGAGAATGCTGATGCATTGGTGTCTGTACACTTCTTTGTCAATTCTGTCAAGATGATAACTGCTTTATAAACAGACGATATCTTTGTTTAGTCATTAGTGTTAAGTGTGTCTGAAACTACAGTGCCCTTCTGTTTTTTTTTCTTCAGGCTCTACAGAGTTTTGTGTGTTGTTCTTTTGAGCGACAATTATTCCAGAGGTTTCAGGTTCACTTGTTTTGTCCTGCAGTGAGTTAACAGCTTTAGAGAGTTCATGTTTATTTGCTATGTCCTGCTGTTCGTCAACTGCTTCAGAGACGTCAGCCTCATTTTTTATGTTTCAGTAGATCCTGGACCTGCCCGGCCGCGCCCAAAATGGCGCCGGTGTAAATGGGACTCGTAACTGCTTGTTCTGTACTGGTTGCCCAACCTTGATATCACGAGATACATATGCAGTTTTGAAGCACATGGCGGAGGCTTGTCTGCTGTAGTGGGGCGCACCTTTATCGTTTCAGTCGCCATTCCGCCCGCTTTTGCTACACTGTGCCTTTTCCGCCATTCAGCTGTTTAGCGCCCGCTCTTACGGCTACAGCGTCTCGCTCACCATGTAGTTGAGTTGCTCCCACTCTTGCGGTGCAGCGATAGGCGGCTGCCACAGGACTCTTAAAATGGCGGCCGGCTCTTCGGATTTGGGCCTGGTCCAGTAAAATGGCCCTGGGACACCTTGGAACTCGGACGCTTGTCTGCCAGGGCTTGGGTTCCATTCTCGAAAGCGTCCCCTCAGCCTTGAAGATTGTACAAAAGTCTTGGGGGCCCTCGACTCCCGCAGGCTTCCGGTGGGGAGCGGCTGCCATGATTGCTTGCGGAATGGCCACGACGGAGCTACGAGATGGTGGTGCTCTCATGGTGACGCCAGCTTCAGTCTGAAACATCCAGAAACAAGGTGGGGCTTTCATCGTTTGGGGAAAAAAAATGTTTTAATCCAATGAAAAGTGTTATTTTTAGGTCACATGACCTAGTCTTACATAATTAGGAAAAGAAAAGTAAAATGAACCAATGAAAAGTTTTATTAACAAGTCACATGACCTGTTATGCTTACGTTACGCGCTGCGCGGCGCGCTCTGGATCGTTTCCGGGAAGCTGCGCCTTGCGCACCGGAGCACTTCCGGGTGCGCTAACGCTTCGCATCATATGACGCATTACGCGACAATGCAGGTGCAGAATATAGTCAAAATGTCTCCACCAACCAGCGGTCGGAATTCCACCGCTTTCAGCAGTCCAAAAAGTTCGGTCAAATCTTAAGAGCGGGAGCAACTCAACTACATGGTGAGCGAGACGTTGTAGTCGCAAGAGCGAGCGGTAAACAGCTGAATGGCGGAAGAGGCACAGAGTACCAAAAGCGGGCGGAATGGCAACTAAAACGGTAAAGGGGCGCCCTACGACAACGTGTCTTCAGGTGAAACGGATTGTGGGACAAGGTCCAGAATGAAAGATTCTTCAAAAGGGAAAAAATTCCGCCGGACCCTGGGAGCCGGCCGCCTATGCCGGGGGCGATCTCAGGCCTCACCAGGGCAACACGACTTGGGGAGGGGGCAGGAGCCAAGCGCCCCCTCTCAGTCCGCGCCATCTCACAGCCCCTCGGGGGCCTCCGTCAAGCGGTTTAGGGAGGCACCGTATCACATTGTTTTCCAATGCAGTCAGGTCCACAAATGGACCCCACTTACTTTGAATAGTGAAGCTGCAGCAGGTGCAAATAAGGTTTAAACAGTGTTACAAGAGCTGCTTAGAACTCTGAAGTATGGCACTCAACAACCAGGACTTATGCCATTTATGTAAGGCAGTGACATGGAAGTAAGCATGGGCGAATTTTGCGGATCTCGCGTTTGCGAATTTTGCGGATTCGCGAACTCGCAATCCGCAAAATCCGCGAATTCCCGCGAATTTGCGGATTTTTTTTTTTTGTGTGTTCGCAATTGTTTCTGCCAGTTCGCGAGGATTTGGTACTAGTTCGCAATTGCGAACTTACTTGTCGGCTCGCAACGGTCGCGACTATGTTGTTTCTACGTCTGGTTCATCATCACAGCCTCCCAGCACCCTCCGTTTTACCACTGGCACCCTCTCTTTGACCCATGCCACCCTCTGTTACATCAATGCCACCCTCTGGTTCATCATCACTGTAGAAGATGGGGGGGAAAAGCAAGCCCACCTGCCCTGCTTGAACTGACATGAATTAATTTGGGGTTAGTTTATTAACAACACCTGCCCTGCCCCAACTGACAATAATGAATTAGGGGCTAATTAATGTGTCACTGAAAGAATTTAAAGTTCCAGCCTGGCACCTGCTTGTCTGCTCCTTTAGCTGTAAATCAGGACCTTTGTGGCATACAGTTACGGTCAGAGCAGGGTGACACAAAATAGTTGCAAGCAGGCAACCGAATTCTGGAGGGCACCCTCAGGAAGCACTACAAAGAATCGTTAAAAATCATGAGGTTGACCTTTTGCACCTGCTCATTGCTTTTGCTTTTGCTGAAATCGTTTTTCGGTTTTTTTCGCGCTATTCGCGGGGCGCGGCGTCGTGCGAAACCGACCGCGGAAGCCGCCAATTCGTGCGAATGAGCATTTTATTTTTTTGCGGCTTGTTATTTCGCGAGTTTTTTTGCAGTATTCGCGAGCCGCTTGCAGCGCAACACGCGAATTTACCCCAAGGTCGAGTACGGGCGCGGCCATTTTGTTTCCGTGACGTATTTCCGTTTCCGCCCGCTATGTATAATCTCGCGCAGTAAGCGCATTGCGAGTAGAGGTTCGCACGAGATCGCGCGGGAAATCTACAGGTTCGCACGAGATCGCGAGGAAAATCTCGCGCGAACTTTCTTTCGCGCTCGTGAACGGGCGCCGGCCATCTTGTTTTTCATTCATTTCCTGTGTCTGGGCATGGTGTTTAATCCTCTTGGTATCTTTGCCATCCTTTGCTTGTTTTCAGTTTTTTTTTAACGATTTTGCTTCTTATCTATCCCTCTCTTTTCCTAGCTGTATATTTTTGTCTTTTCTGCTATTTTTCTTTACTTTTAAACTACTTTTTTAAACTCTTTTCTTTTCTTCTTCCCTATCCTATTCTTTCTTAATTTTCTACTTCTTCCTACCTTACCTGCCCAGACCATGGTCAAGCCAGGCGCCGTGAAGCTGCCCAGGCACTTGAGGGCCGCAGCGGCGGCGGGGAGTAGTGCTGGACCCAGTGGCAGGACAGCATGCGGGAGATTGAGGGGGGAGCAGGTGACGCGACGGGAGATATTCAGCCCGGAGGAAGTGGGCGCGCTGGTCTACTTCGTCCAGCGCCGCCTGCCCAGGACCATCGCGGGAGGCGGCAGGATCGCGGCCGGCGGCTACAACATGCGGGAGCGCCGGAAGCGGTGGGAGAAGGTGTGCTGGGCCATATCCCACCTCTACGGGGTCCAGCGCACCTACAGCCAGGTCACCCATCGCTGGACGGACCTCCTGGACCGCGAGCGCGACCTGCTGGACTAGCTCGGCTTGGAGATCCCCGGGCTTGGTGAGTAGTAGTAGCCATTTAATCACTCACTACTATGATGTTTTCTCCTGCTCTGTGTTGTTGTATTGCAAATATTTGTTTTTTACATGGAGCAAGCCAATAATGCCGCTGATGACGATTACATTGTAGTTAAATTATATTTCAAAATCTTCTGTGCATTTCAGGTGCACTGCTCTCCTTCTCAGTGGCGTTGCTACTATGCTTATTTGTTTTCTATTTCGTGGTCTCATTGGCCTGAGTAACTATTATGTATGAGTGTACTTTACAGAACTGCGTAATGCTAGACACTAGGGGCAGATTACATTTACAAGCCCCTTGCGCCACGTTTACGTTGCCTTGCGTGACGCAACAGCGGCGTAAACGTGCCGCATCCCTGCGAGTCATTTACAGCATGACGCATCTAGGGAGATGCGTCACGTTATAAAGCCATGGGCCTGCACCACAATGGGTGCGTTCCTAGTACGCAGGGTGGGCGGTCCAGCGGCTGTGCGCCTCGCAAAATTGCCTGCGTGAAATGTACAAGATTTAACGCAGGCACTTCTGCGACGCTGCTACGTCAATTCAATTCCTTATGTCTGCTCGAAGCAGGCGAAAGGACTGACACAGCATGTTAAGTATTGGGTGGCCCTGAGCATTACTGGAGTTGCATTGCGTTGGCGACGTGACTCCAGCGATGCGCCGCTCTTACGTGACGAGATGCGTCACCCAAGTGCCTACCCTTGCGCCAGGGCGCGCCGCATTGTAAATGAGGCACATCTGCCGTGTCGCAAGGGTAGTTTTGCGTGACGCATTTGATCTGGCGCATCTCTGGAGATGCGCCAGAACGCGTAAGTAAGTATGCCCCTAAGGGGCAGAATTGCAATTACCGTCGCATCCCTGCAAAGTAGCAGGGATGCGCCATTAATTGTGCGGCCCGCTACCACCACCAAACATGGTGCGCCGTATTTGCAATGCGGCGCACCATGGGCCCAAAACGTCACCGAAGCTTTACTGCTGGAGTTGCGTCGCAACGATGGCGCAGCTCCATCAATGCTCTGGGGTACCCTATCTCCCCAATGCTGGGTCAAGCCGTACGTCTGCTTCAAGCAGGTGCAGGGTTTGTGTGACGCATCATTGTCCTAAAGGTGACTGATTGATATTTTGTAGATTTCCCTCAGCCACTATTAGGATGTGTTCCAGCGCAGGAATGCCCTCCCTTGCGCCGGAACGCCCCCTGATGGCGCAGGGCTTTATAACGGGATGCATCTCCCAATGCGTCACGTTGTTATAATATTATACGCCGCACCATGGCGCCCTTTTTTGTTTAGCTGCTGCGTCACAAAAGTCACGCAAGAACGGCGCAAAAGAGCAGCAAGGGCTTAAATCTGCCCCTTCCTTTGTAACCCTGACAATAAGAAAAATAGTGGCGGTGGATTGATAGTTTGACTATTTAAATGACTGGTAATGTAGCAGGCAACTGTTAGTGTTGTCACTGATCTGACTGAAATCACAATGGAGTTTGTCTGTCACTTTGCGTCTTGCCTGCGGACTGCTGCCTGCCAGTCCTAGGTGAACGTTTCAGTACTTTGTTTAGTGAGTTACGTGACTTTCGAAGTCACAGGTCCGCAAATAAATGAAAAGTAACCATAATCAATATAATTTCGCGGAAATATTTTGTTATTGTTCTTTTGAAATGTTTGATTTGGTTGACATTGACAAGCAACAATCATCCATGTTTTCTGTTCTTTCTTTCATGTTGTACGTCAGCTCCCCCCAGGGGCGAGAGGAGGACACAGGAGCAGCAGGCGGCGGATGCTGTTCAACAGGGCCAGGATCGGGCAGGCGAGGCTCCTCTGCTGGCCCCAGTAAGTTTTCATTTTAGACTAGTACCTATTTTTCCTAGCGTTCCTCATTTGACTTTTTTCAAAATTGTCTTTGCTCTTCTTGTAGACTGTATCTAAATTCTTATCCTGCCTCTACTATGACTCCCTGTGGTATTACTAGATTATTCTTATTAGTCTGTCTGTGTAGCTAACTAAGATTGCACGGTTGGCGAAACTCCCATGATTCTAGTCAGCAATAGCTCTATCAACTTAGTGCAGTCCTCTGGGATTGTCCATAATGTCTTTTGAAGTGTTCTATCTGGACTCATGCTTGCAAAAATTGCAAAACCTTTCGCTCAGTCACTCTAGTCTGGACCAAAAAACACAGATTGTATTTAAGTTTAAAAGCTTTATTAAAAGTAAACACATTTATTAAAATGAAGTCATAATAAAACTAAACGTTTAACTGATAATGAAAAAGTGGTTAGTGCTGACGATTAATTGAAGACATTTCTTGTGGTCGAGCCGAGCTCTCACCTGGTTTCAACTTGATCTTGTTGTTAGAAGTCCATCTTCTGTCTGTGAGGAGAAAAATGGTGCGTGTTAAAAAAACAGCCTTCATCAGTTGTGCCAAAAAGTGCAGCAAGACAACCTTCCCTGGAAAAAGGGACATTTTTTTTAACTTTAACGTAGACAGTCACAAATTACATTGTTTTCACATGTCTTCATTCCTAGACCAAATACTAGTGACTAGTGAGTGCTTTATTCTAACATTCTTAAATGTACTTTGTAGGTGGAACATCTGGTGGCGGGGCCAGTGTGGAGGTGGTGGTGCTCGACACAGAGGCGGAGGGCGATTCTTCAGGGGAGGAGGCGGCGGCGGCGGCTGTGAGAGTTGAGACGGTGGTGGTGGCGGCCAGAGGTAAGCTCTTATATATTCCTTACTTATTGAGATTGAAGACTAGCTGGGAAGGCAAGAATATGAGATGCATGGCTGGGTGAATGATGAAGCAATGATGGGTGGAAGGACAACAGCCTGGGTGGGTGACACAGAAACTGTATGTGTCCATATACCTGGATCATGCTACTATCTGACTCTTAGATAGCATATGTGTATCTAGAGCAGGGGTACTCCTAGTACGGCCCGCGGGCCCGCGGTGGCCCGGCAAGCCTTCCTTGGCGGTGCGCAGACCTTGCAGACAATCACTGCTCCCCCGGCCCCCACAGAGCAGAGGCTTTTTTGTATTTCACCTGTTAGCGCCCCTGCATCTCCACTCTGACAATCACTGCTCCCCCGGCCCCCACAGAGCAGAGTGGAGATGCAAGGCCACAAAGAGGTGAAATAGAACAAAGCCTCTGCTCTGTGGGGCCGGGCAAGCAGTGATTGTCAGGGTGGAGAAGCAGGGGCGCTAAAACAAACAAAGCCTCAATAATATTTTAATGGTCTTTTAAAGACCTGTTAAGTACTTTGGTGTTGTTGTCTGTGTGTGCGCGTTGAGGAAGCGGTCTCAACCCGGGCTGAAGGCTGACACAGATAGACACACACACAGTGAGATGACAAAGGGGGAGGGAGAGGGAGGGCAGGAGGGAGAGAGAGATGGAGGGAGGGCAGGAGGGAGAGCAGGAGGGAGAGAGATGTATGTAAATGCTGGGTCTGGTGGCTCAGTGGATGAGGGCATCTGCTGCAGGGACCTGTGTGCAACCTCATGGTCACAAGTTATCGTTTTGCTTTAGCCCCGCCCCCTCTGACTCCGCCCCCACCAGTGCGGCCCTCGGCCCCAAACTACACTGTAAATGTAGCCCCTGAGAGAAAGTTTGTGAGTACCCATGATCTAGAGAGAGTAGACGGTCAGTGGATGAACTAAGTGTAACTTTGAAGAGCATGTAACACTGCACCCGCACGTCCGTTCCAGTGTAGGAAAGGCAAGGAAAAGAACTTTTAATTTTGTCCAAATACTACCATAAATAGTAGCAGTAGTTTGTATTGCAAGCACTGCATAGATCCGGTTATTATGGTGGCCACTCCCTACCTCTCTTAATAAGTTTAGTAGTACTCAGTCATTCATGTGTGGATGTATCACTGGTCACTCAATAAAAAGCAAAGCACCTAAAGTCATCCCATATAAGCAAAAACATCCCATGTGAAGTGATAGATAATCAGATTATTTATCTTCTTCAATTTTCCATTTCTAGTACTCATTTCCACTGTAGGGTGAAAGTTAAATTAATTAAGCAGTAGCCCTTGAGTTGTAACAGAGTATTCTCAGTGCCACCCGTAATAGAAAAGTAAGAGCTTCACCACCTGCATGTACTGGACGGGTACAGTAACGCAACGGCAACGCAAGTCTAGGTCACTCCTCATGGCGTGCGTCTCTTTTTCTCGGGTGCAAGTTTACTGCGCTGGCATTATGCCGGCTTGCAGAAAATAACGTACCAATTTTCCAAAACAAGAGATAAGAAGAAGAATAAGACTGGTGTACTTTCATAGTCGACTCCAATGGAAGTCCACAGTGCTCGTAGAATTTGTTCCTTAAACTCCCACTAATGTTAGAGCAAGGATGAAGAAGTGTGAGGTTAGATAGATACTGGCCTCAATAGTTATGTAATGCGCTTGCAAGTTGCTAGTTGTACTGCAACACAAATTTCTGCTGAATGATTGAGTTAATCTTAAAGAGCATTGGTTACAGACTATGTCTTTCTTTCTTCATATAGGTTCTCCTTCCAAACGAACAAGGAGGAAGGAGCTGGCTAGAGCGGCCCAGCAACGGAGGATCGAGGCCACTGTTGCGGAATATCGGCGGCTGGTGGCCCTGGAGGACGTGGAAAGTGTGCAGTCGACAACTACAACAACGTCGTCTGCATCGGCCTCCGTGGCCCCACGGGCTGCCACCCAGCACAGTGGTCCACCCAGACTGAGCCGGGCTGCCAAAGGCAAACGCCACCGCCGAGCAGCAAGGCCAACAGCTGCCTCTCACAGGCATTGCACCTGCAAGGCAGTGAAGGCACGCCTGCGCCGCACTACCCTGATGGTGTCCCGCCTTCAGCAGGAGCTCGCCTTGCTCCGCGAGGAGCATGATGCCCTGGCCCAAAAAGTTAACAGCATCCACCCATAGTGTCCCTTGCCCCTTTTTTTGAGACTTTTGGGGGGTGGGAATTGGGAGTTGGGTTTTTGGGGACTTTTGAAGGACAATCGTTGGGGTTAGGGAGGGTCTTGCGGGAGATTATTTTGTTAGGGATATAAATATACTTTTTCAAACTTTATCTGAGCATACCTGTTTTTTACTGCTTGCCTGGTGGGTGGGGGTTTAACGTTGACTGTTTTCCTGAAAGTTTAGTTCCATTTTCTTCCTTTAAGTGTAAATGCCCAAATGTTTTCAACACTAAGTGCCTCTCACAGACTAAGTGAAGTGAATCCAAGAGTCCTAGGACTTTAGTAGTACTACCTTCAGTCTCTCGTCTCTCGTACTAATACTCCATTATACCCCCAAACCACCAAACGCTTATCTTACCTGTAATTTGTGTTTGAAAGTAGGGCTAGACCCAGGGCTGGCTCCACGGGAAACACCGAATAACGTTGGCAATCTTGGTCGGATAAAATTTCCTCATAGCGGTGGTACTAGTGGTGTGACACAGTGGCAGTTGCATGCCTATGAAAAAAAAGAAAATGAAATCTGGTTTGTCCTCCTGAGCAATTCAACGGTACAACTGAGAATATAGCAGGTGACAGAAGTACAGTAGAGCAGTGCCACATTGTAGCCTAACAAATGGTAAAGTATAACTACTAATTCGGTTGAAGTTCTTTCACATTAGCAATGGTTCTTTGTCAAGCAGAGTAAGAATATATCCTCGGATTTCTTCACCAGCCTGTTGCTATCACCTTATCCTCCCCACCCAGCAAGTGTGTGGATTTATTGCTGTAATAATAATTTAGTCACACATCAATCAAAACCACACAGCCCGGGGGAAGAGGGTTAGGGTTTGAAAAATGGATGGGTACGGGGGTTTTTGGGAAAGGTTTTGGGAGACAAGAAAAAATAGCACAGCATAGACAAACTATTGTGAACATAAACAAATCTTTGGGTACAAACCTATCCATCAATCTTTGAAAGTGCATGCACTACTGCATGCATGTCAGTGAAAAGTAAGTAGTACATTCGACAACTGTGGAAAGAAAGAATGCGACAGTACAGGGCCTGTGTGGAATTATTGATAACGATATTCAACATAAGGTCTCTGTAGCCAGATACCCGAGAGCCTTGCTGGTCACTATAAATCCATTCACAACAACACTCAATGGGGTTGGTCTGGAAGGTGTCAGGTTTACTCCCCGTGATCCAGTCGATGCAAATATGGTTCCACCTCCAAATGTCACCAACACCCAGAAGTGTAAACACAGGGTGTTCGAGCCATTAGGCGGGGGAGAAAAATAACAAACTAAAATAAAAAATGTGGGATGGGTAAAGGTAGGGTCAGCAGGGAAAGGATACCTGTAACAGAAGACAAGACAGGCATCAGTGAAGTGCTGTCCTAACATACAAGGGTACTCTCATATAGTCTCACTAAATAACCAAGGAAGTAGACAAGTACCTGAGCACCAAGAAAACATGACCTTGGATAGGAAATACTATAGCCCTTCTGCCACAATCTGTGAGGAAGGCCTAAGAAACACATAAACATATAGTTAACGAACACACTCCTGTCGCACCAAACACACTCGCGTTATACTAAGACATCAAACCCACTACTCACAACATACCACAAACATGGTAGAGGACTCAATGTACAAAGGGGGTTCCAAATAGTCAAAGCAAAGATGTATGGTCCAACAAAAAGGAAGAGGGAAACGGTAGTGTGTAGGAAGCAAGAACTACAACACTGCGCTCTCTAAGTAATGACCCAGTAGAGAATCTTTGGTGAAGGTCAAACAGAAAAACGTAGTTGCTGTTGCGACCACCACTGAATTCTGCCAACAACACACCCCACGGTGCACTACACAAAGAGAACTGGGGTAGCCTGTAGTTACCTCACTACATGCCCAGTTATGGAGGTCCTTTGAAATACACAGTTATACAACGGAGACGCGTAGTTGTCCTTACTACCGCGCTCCGTTTTAATAGTACAAAAACGATCCCCGATGTGAACGCTAACACGTGGTATAGACCGCCACTGTGCTCCGCCACACACAATTCAACCAAACAGGAATTCATCAAAGCTAGAATTCTGTTAGAAAACAGTCACAGAACCTCCCTTAACAATCCGTTCAGGCAGTAATCAGCTGACCGCACGGGCGGCCGAAGAGTTTAGAGCGGCTTTACCTGAAGACGCGTGAAGTCCGTCTACCGCCAAGGACAGAACACGGAAGCGCTCCCCACTGAGCCTCAGGGGGGGGGGGAAGGTGATAGTCCACAGGAGACACAATAGAAAAGCATGCAGAGCGTCCGCTCTCATGCCGGTGCAGAACAGAAACCAGAATAACGCGCAACAGGAAGCGCGTCTGTTCCCCAGATAAACTTCCTGCAAGTCTCCCGCCTACTCATGGGAAATGTAGTTTCATAGTACGGTAGGCGCTTAGGGGCTGCGTAACCTGACAGAAGGTATAGTAGATAGAAAAGGAGAAATTGCTTTTTTTCTATGTGTCCCCTCACTCACCAGGGTTGCCCCTTGGTGACATGCTTCATCATTGGGGCCATCCCAGTCCTCTACGGCCTGGGGCGTGCTGCGACTTGCGAATTACGTAGGAGCACTTACAAATGACTATGTGTGGTGCAGATGTGATAGTGGAGTGGACTAAGTGATGTGTTAAGGGATCAATTTAGAAGCCTAGAGAGATCCAAGAAATGCAGTCACAGTCAGAGAAAAAGGCAAGGGATACTGTATCTATGTGGTTGTAGTGGTCCTGTTGGAAGTGGTAAGTAAGTTGCCTGCAGAAAAAAAATCCTCCTATTAGCGGCACTCCTCCATTGCAGCCGACGCTTCGTCCATCGATGTTGGTCACCAGAAGACACCCTGTAAAAAAAAGCACAGCATAGACAAACAATTGAACATAAACAATTCTTTGGGTACAAACCTATCCATCAATCTTTGAAAGTGCATGCACTACTGCATGCATGTCAGTGAAATGTAAGTAGTACATTCGACAACTGTGGAAGAAAGAATGCAACAGTAAAGGGCCTATGTGTAAATTATTGATAACGATATTCAACATAAGGTCTCTGTAGCCAGATACCCGAGAGCCTTGCTGGTCACTATAAATCCATTCACAACAACACTCAGTGGGGTTGGTCTGGAAGGTATAGTAGATAGAAAAGGAGAAATTGCTTTTTTTCTAGGTGTCCCCTCACTCACCAGGGTTGCCCCTTGGTGACATGCTTCATCATTGGGGCCATCCCAGTCCTCTACGGCCTGGGGCGTGCTGCGACTTGCGAATTACGTAGGAGCACTTACAAATGACTATGTGTGGTGCAGATGTGATAGTGGAGTGGACTAAGTGATGTGTTAAGGGATCAATGTAGAAGCCGAGAGAGAGCCAAGAAATGCAGTCACAGTCAGAGAAAAAGGCAAGGGATACTGTATCTATGTGGTTGTAGTGGTCCTGTTGGAAGTGGTAAGTAAGTTGCCTGCAGAAAAAAAATCCTCCTATTAGCGGCACTCCTCCATTGCAGCCGACGCCTCGTCCATCGATGTTGGTCACCAGAAGACACCCTGTCCACTGCCTGCCTGATGCTGAATTGTGGCTCGCTACTGTGAAGCCTGACTCCATCCTTTTTTCCCCATTGCAGAGACTGAAACCCGGCCTGTAATTATTCAACGAAAAACAGGAAGTGATATAATATTACAACACCACTGATAAATAAATATAAGGTATGTAGCCTGTGGAGTGCAAAAAGTCACAATTTGATTTTCCTAGTAGACAGTACAATATTTTTGAAAGTGCGTACTCTGAGTCACCTTTTGAAGGATAAATAAGTATGGGCAAATTAATGTAGCGGATCTTGCCCCTCAAGCTAGGTGTACTGTAAACTGTGTTTTAGACCAAAATTAGATCTTCCTAGCAGTGCTCCCACCCAGACCCTTACTAAAGCCAGTCGCAAGACCCCCAATCAAATCTCAAAAAACGAGGCCTAGCAGAAAACTGGTGACAAAACTTACTTTGAAAGTAAAAGTAGGCCGAAGTACCCCCTTCCTAATTACCCATTACCCACCGTGGATTGCATTCAAACCACTTGCAAGCAACCAAGCAAAAGTAGCCATAGCCAGCATCGCTCCAAGACTCGAAATCCCCCCCACTCAAACACATGCAATAGAAATACTGCTAACCCTAACGAACCCTAAGTTAAGAATAGTGGCAAAGGCTTTCTTTAACTATGCCAAATCCTCCCTTTCCCACCATGGATTTTCTTCAAATGACTTGCAACCAAAATTACACATTCTCACGAGTGCTCTAAGACCCCAGAACTCAGTTGGAAAAATCTAGAACACCCCGAAACACATGCAATCCTGCTGCTAGGGCTAACCCTAACGAACCCTAAGTTACAAAAAGTGCCAAAACTAAAGGCTTTTCCGCACGGATTTTGTCCCAACCACTTCTACCCGGTATTAGACCTTCCCAGGAATGCCCCAAGACCCGTCAACCCACCCGCCAAGAAGCATAACACCCCCAAACAGGCCAAAAGCAAAATCTCATACTTGCAATATTTCTGGGCCTTCGGTCCAAACGCGCTGCGTAGCTAGGCCATAAGTCGGGGTTGGCACGACGGATTTCCTGAAAAGCAAATGCAATCAAGATTAGAGTGTCCCAGCAGTGCTCCCAGACCACGAAACTCACCCACAAACACCAGGAAGCCCCCCAAACAGGCCCCCGAAAACGCTACATAGAGCAAAATGTCAGAAAAATCCTAAAAAAAAATCGGCCTGGATTTTGTCCCAACCACTTCTACCCGGTATTAGACCTTCCCAGGAATGCCCCAAGACCCGGCAACCCACCCGCCAAGAAGCATAACACCCCCAAACAGGCCAAAAGCAAAATCTCATACTTGCAATATTTCTGGGCCTTCGGTCCAAACGCGCTGCGTAGCTAGGCCATAAGTCGGGGTTGGCACGACGGATTTCCTGAAAAGCAAATGCAATCAAGATTAGAGTGTCCCAGCAGTGCTCCCAGACCACGAAACTCACCCACAAACACCAGGAAGCCCCCCAAACAGGCCCCCGAAAACGCTACATAGAGCAAAATGTCAGAAATAGCCAAAAAAAAATCGGCCTGGATTTTGTCCCAACCACTTCTACCCGGTATTAGACCTTCCCAGGAATGCCCCAAGACCCGGCAACCCACCCGCCAAGAAGCATAACACCCCCAAACAGGCCAAAAGCAAAATCTCATACTTGCAATATTTCTGGGCCTTCGGTCCAAACGCGCTGCGTAGCTAGGCCATAAGTCGGGGTTGGCACGACGGATTTCCTGAAAAGCAAATGCAATCAAGATTAGAGTGTCCCAGCAATGCTCCCAGACCACGAAACTCACCCACAAACAGACGGAACCCCCCCTAAGAGCACCTCAAAGGCAAGCAAGTCATCAAAAACACAAAAAAAATTCCGCCTGGGATTTGGTCCAAAACACTTTTATCCGGTATTAGAGCTTCCCAGCAATGGCCCCAGAGCCGTCAACCCAGGAGAAAACGAGTAGAAGACCCCCAAACAGCCAAAGAGCAAAAGTACAAAAATGGGGACTTAGTCAATTTTTCACAAATTTCCCAAATCACTCCGCGCGCGCTCTGCAGCTAGGCCCTAAGTCCCCTCTGCCACCATGGATTTGCTTCAAACCTCTTGCAAAGTAAAGTATATATAGCCAGCAGTGCTCCCAGACCACGAAACTCACCCACAAACACCAGGAAGCCCCCCAAACAGGCCCCCGAAAACGCTACATAGAGCAAAATGTCAGAAATAGCCAAAAAAAAAATCGGCCTGGATTTTGTCCCAACCACTTCTACCCAGTATTAGACCTTCCCAGGAATGCCCCAAGACCCGGCAACCCACCCGCCAAGAAGCATAACACCCCCAAACAGGCCAAAAGCAAAATCTCATACTTGCAATATTTCTGGGCCTTCGGTCCAAACGCGCTGCGTAGCTAGGCCATAAGTCGGGGTTGGCACGACGGATTTCCTGAAAAGCAAATGCAATCAAGATTAGAGTGTCCCAGCAATGCTCCCAGACCACGAAACTCACCCACAAACAGACGGAACCCCCCCTAAGAGCACCTCAAAGGCAAGCAAGTCATCAAAAACACAAAAAAAATTCCGCCTGGGATTTGGTCCAAAACACTTTTATCCGGTATTAGAGCTTCCCAGCAATGGCCCCAGAGCCGTCAACCCAGGAGAAAACGAGTAGAAGACCCCCAAACAGCCAAAGAGCAAAAGTACAAAAATGGGGACTTAGTCAATTTTTCCCAAATTTCCCAAATCACTCCGCGCGCGCTCTGCAGCTAGGCCCTAAGTCCCCTCTGCCACCATGGATTTGCTTCAAACCTCTTGCAAAGTAAAGTATATATAGCCAGCAGTGCTCCCAGACCACGAAACTCACCCACAAACACCAGGAAGCCCCCCAAACAGGCCCCCGAAAACGCTACATAGAGCAAAATGTCAGAAATAGCCCAAAAAAAAATCGGCCTGGATTTTGTCCCAACCACTTCTACCCGGTATTAGACCTTCCCAGGAATGCCCCAAGACCCGGCAACCCACCCGCCAAGAAGCATAACACCCCCAAACAGGCCAAAAGCAAAATCTCATACTTGCAATATTTCTGGGCCTTCGGTCCAAACGCGCTGCGTAGCTAGGCCATAAGTCGGGGTTGGCACGACGGATTTCCTGAAAAGCAAATGCAATCAAGATTAGAGTGTCCCAGCAATGCTCCCAGACCACGAAACTCACCCACAAACACCAGGAAGCCCCCCAAACAGGCCCCCGAAAACGCTACATAGAGCAAAATGTCAGAAATAGCCAAAAAAAAATCGGCCTGGATTTTGTCCCAACCACTTCTACCCGGTATTAGACCTTCCCAGGAATGCCCCAAGACCCGGCAACCCACCCGCCAAGAAGCATAACACCCCCAAACAGGCCAAAAGCAAAATCTCATACTTGCAATATTTCTGGGCCTTCGGTCCAAACGAGCTGCGTAGCTAGGCCATAAGTCGGGGTTGGCACGACGGATTTCCTGAAAAGCAAATGCAATCAAGATTAGAGTGTCCCAGCAATGCTCCCAGACCACGAAACTCACCCACAAACAGACGGAACCCCCCCTAAGAGCACCTCAAAGGCAAGCAAGTCATCAAAAACACAAAAAAATTTCCGCCTCGGATTTGGTCCAAACCACTTTTAGTGCTTCCCAGCAATGGCCCCAGACCCGTCAACTCACCTGCAAAGAGGTAGAACAACACCCCCACAAGTGCTGAGTCTTTCTTCATTGGGCGTAAACCAGCCCTCTGCTTTGATGGAAATAGGAGTCTGGAGGAGGAGGATAGAGGAGCATGTTCTTCTGAACTTGTGAACCTGAGGAATGCAGACTGCGGCACCTTCAAATAAATTAGCAAACAAGTGAAGACAGTTCTGCTGATGGGCTTGTTTTTGTGATTATCTGATTAAAGTTTGAATTATATTAACTGTGCACAACAAAGAAAGACAGACACACAGGAATAAAAGTGAATAAGGATGAAAAAGAAAGTTATTGATTCGTTGTCTCATTTTCAGGGCTTGAAGTCGCTATCACGGTCCAGGATTAAGAATAAGGCTTCGTCATCATACTCTGCGAATTCAGGCAGGGTGAGGTCAGTGTCACCTGACAGAGTAGAAATTCCCTCATCTATGTTGCTGGCCACCTCCTCTTCATCCGGCACGCTCTCTCGTACTCTGAAATCTGGTGGTATGAGGTGCTGATTCATCTTGATCATTGTTAACCTCTCCACATTTTTGGGCGAGAGGCGGCTCCGTTTGGGAGTTACAATCCCACCAGCCGCACTGAAAACCCGTTCAGAAGACACACTTGCGAGTGGGCAAGACAAGTAGTTTAAAGCCAGGTTGGTGAGCTGTGGCCACAATTCTTTTTTCCCATGCCAATACGCCAATGGGTCAGAATTAACATAGACCTCTGTTGAGTCATTCAGATAGTCCTTCACCATCGACTCAAGGTCCTCATCCAAGGTTCCTCCACTTTGCTTAGCTCTTGCTGTGCCTCTGACCTTTTGAGAACCAAACCCACGCAGAGCTAGCCAATCCTCTTCAGCCTCCAATGTTTCTGTTGTCTTTCGTGCAGATGATCCGGTTGCCGGTGTCTTTAACGGCTGAGAGGTCACTTGTGCCACAGCCACAGGTGCAGAAGTGGATTGTTTTGACTGGGGATGGCCTGCTGATGTACTGCCATTTCCTTCAATTTCCAGCCGTTCTGTTTCAAACTTCTTGGCTGACAAGGCTAGCCAACGTTTGTACTTTGGAACATGTTCATCATCAAAAGGAAAGAATGCTTGGCCTGCCAGCGCCTTTTTGTAGCGTGGATCCAGAATAGTAGCACAAATGTAATGCTGTTCTGAGTGGATCTTTTTAAGACGTTCATCACCTTGTAGGAGCTCTAATAATTGCTCAGCCAGAAGCAAAGAGTCTTGCTTTTTGTCATCTTTTCCAAACACAGAACACACCTCCTTCAGTTGGTCCTCCAGCATGTACAACAATGGGATAGCTTTTCCCAAATTAGAGTCCTCCTTGCTGACTGCACGCGTGAAGACCTCAAAAGGACGAAGCATGCGTGTCAGGCTTTCAACTATGTTCCATTGCGGCCCACCCATCCTCAGCTCCTCTATACCCTCTTTCAAGAAATATTGATCGAGTTCCGTATACTGCTCATACAGACGCTCAAGCATGTAGAAGGTTGAGTTCCAACGTGTTACCACCTCCTGGATGAGTGCTTTCACTGGCATTTGACATTGATATAGCAGGCTCCTCAGCTGCTTCCGGGCCTTAAAAGAATGCCTGAAATGCTTGCAAATTTTTCGGCAGGTCTCCAATACACTGTACGCTGCACTGCGTTTATTACCCAAGAATTTTTGGACAACCAGGTTTATACAGTGCGCCAAACACGGCACTCTGAAATAGTAACCGTCCCTCATGGCCTTAACTATATTGGCGCCATTGTCCGTGGAAACATAACCAACCTTGCGTTTTAGTGGGGACAGACAGTTAAGGACCTTTGTGTTAAAGACATCCAAAATGTTTTCTGCTGTGTGACGTTTCTCCAAACCAAACATGGCTAGTGTTGCATGTTTCCGAGCACCTTTAAAAACAATCTTAGTGTCAACACCTGAGTTTAGCTTTGCTTTAGCCCCTGAAAAAGAGACCCAGTGTGCAGTGATGCACATGTAATCAGCGCCTGCGCCACTGGTCCACATGTCTGTTGTCAGATGTATAGTGTGAACAGCACTCTTCTGCAAAGCTGCCCCAATCACCTTCAGAACATCTTCATGTAGTGCTGGAACCGCAACTCGGGCAAAATAGAACCGGCTAGGAACCTTCCATTTAGGGCAGAGCGCTGTCACTAATTCTAGAAAACCAACCCCTTCTACAAAAGAAAAAGGGAGAAGGTCCAGAGCTAGCATTTTAGCCAGCTTAGTGTTATACAGACGGGTCATTGGGTGGTTGCGTTCATATTGCGCTTCTGTAAACAACATCTTTTTAATGTTGCCCTGGACCAAGGATTTACGGGATGATGATGATCTCTTCGACCCAGTTACGCTCGCTGATGAACTTTTCCGCATTGATGTCTCACTCTCTCCCACACTCTTAGTGTGGCTCCCATGGGGTGTGCTGCTGACATGGGAACTGGGTGTAAGTGAAGTGTTTGAATCGTCTTCTACCTCCTCGTCATCAGCAGATGAAAAATCAACGTTTTCATTACGTGCAATTCCGGCTTTCTTGACCGCCTCTAGGTGCGGAAACCATTGGACAGGGTGCGCTCTCTCAAGATGACCTCTCTGGCCTCCGGTACCATAGTTAGAACCAAGCTTACCACGACTAAATCGAAGCTTACAAAGGCTACGAATGGCTACGTTTTCCTTTTTTGGGCAAACACTAAAGAAGTCCCAAACTGGAGACTTGAAATGTCTTCGGGGGCCGGAGGAGGCGGCGATACTGGTGGTGGTGGTCCTGCTGCTAATGCCAGATGAAGTGGAGGATGTGGATTGCCGAACTTCAGTACGTTTTGCACTTTCACCACCACGAATTGAGGTCGAGGACGAGGTGGGTACCTTCTTGCGAAGAAATATGGAAGAGGTAGGTTTTGGTGTACTACTTAACTCCAAATCTAATGATTCCATTTCCATTGCCTCCTCGCCGACATCATCATCACGCTCAGCAGCTTCTCGGGATAGGGTCAAAATGTCTCTTTGCTGCATGCCCGGTGGGGCTGCAGTGACCTTTGTGATGACTGGCTCGTCGTCATCGTGAGAGGCTTCATCACCAGCAGTATCTGTCACTTCTTGTTGAGCCTCATCACACTCCATAGGTTTGAGTTTTTGGACGACCTTCCTTTTACGCTTAGGTACCGGTGTCAGATCATGGTGTGCCTCACTGTCAGACCGCAGTTGTGGTTCCCAAGCTGGATCTGTATCATCAGAAGGAGGTGGGCTTGAAGAAGATGTAGACACCCCCCTTGATCTTTTCCTTGCTAGGGATGTGGAAGACAATGAATGATCATCAGGAGGAGTGGCTTCCAATGATACCTCGGCTTCATTGTCGATTTCCAAATGTGCCCCTACTTCGGGAGGAACAACTATTGTGGGCACTTGTGAACCTCCATGCACCTTTGCTTGCGCATCTCCTTTTGCTGCCTCTCCTTCCACATGTACTTGGGCGTGTACTTGCACATGGTGTTGTTGTTGCGGCTGTGGTTGTTCAACACTTGTCAGATGAGTTACAACAACCTGTGTTGATTCAGGGACATTGCTGCTACTTTCTTGCGATGAGCCAACATCACTGGTCGATGGTGATTGGAGAAGTACACTGACTGCCTCTGAAGCACTCAAGGGCTTTGACTTAAGTTGGCGTGGTGGTGGAGGCACTGAACCCAATGGAGCAGGGGTGCTGCTCCCAGCTTGGTCCCCAGCAGATCCTGCTGCTGCAGGCGTACTTTTTTTTTTGCTCCCAAAAAAAGTGGCGGGTGGCACACCAGCCTCCTTGGTAACTTGCTTCTTCTGCTCCTTACTAGCAACTTTCTTGCTAGAGGAGCTACGGAGAACTTTCTTTGGGGGCGGGGCCATCTTCTTCAGAGCAGGTCAGACAGCAGGCCGCAGTTGCACGAATTGTAGAGTTGTCTGAGGCCAGACGTGACGTCGCGTGACATTATGCTGCACACACACACCGCTGCAGGACTTCTTCCAGGCACTGGTGGTTCTCTTGAGTCTTGTGCACCTAAAAAAAATGGAAGACAGAGGAACATCAGTTCAGTTATAGAGCACAAAAAAATCGAAAAACACTGCAAAATCAGCACAATCCCAATCCATCCATGCCCTCCATAATGTTTAAATTCAAGACAACCCACAGAAAGACTAGGCCCATGCAAGACTCACTACCCCTGGGCATAAATAAAGGTTGAAAAGTAGGCAAAATGGTTGGAGGCCTAACAACAAAGCCTGCATTTAAAATGGCCACTTGCCTGCCAGCACATGGCCAGTGCCTGTAGCTGCACTCAAAATGGCCACCAGCCACATGGCATGTCCCTCCCCATGAACACCCCCAAAAATCGAAAAACACTGCAAAATCAGCACAATCCCATTCAATCCATGGCCTCCATGATGTTTAAATTCAAGACAACCCACAGAAATACTAGGCCCATGCAAGACTCACTACCCCTGGGCATAAATAAAGGTTGAAAAGTAGGCAAAATGGTTGGAGGCCTAACAACAAAGCCTGCATTCAAAATGGCCACTTGCCTGCCAGCACATGGCCAGTGCCTGTAGCTGCACTCAAAATGGCCACCAGCCACATGGCATGTCCCTCCCCATGAACACCCCCAAAAATCGAAAAACACTGCAAAATCAGCACAATCCCATTCAATCCATGGCCTCCATGATGTTTAAATTCAAGACAACCCACAGAAATACTAGGCCCATGCAAGACTCACTACCCCTGGGCATAAATGAAGGTTGAAAAGTAGGCAAAATGGTTGGAGGCCTAACAACAAAGCCTGCATTCAAAATGGCCACTTGCCTGCCAGCACATGGCCAGTGCCTGTAGCTGCACTCAAAATGGCCACCAGCCACATGGCATGTCCCTCCCCATGAACACCCCCAAAAATCGAAAAAACACTGCAAAATCAGCACAATCCCATTCCATCCATGGCCTCCATGATGTTTAAATTCAAGACAGCCCACAGAAAGACTAGGCCCATGCTAGACTCAAATACCCCTGGTGAAAAGGCCACAAGTACAGGCCCAAAAAACGAAAATCACTGAAAAATCTGCACAATCCCATTCCATCCATGGCCTCCATGATGTTTAAATTCAAGACAACCCACAGAAAGACTAGGCCCATGCAAGACTCACTACCCCTGGGCATAAATAAAGGTTGAAAAGTAGGCAAAATGGTTGGAGGCCTAACAACAAAGCCTGCATTCAAAATGGCCACTTGCCTGCCAGCACATGGCCAGTGCCTGTAGCTGCACTCAAAATGGCCACCAGCCACATGGCATGTCCCTCCCCATGAACACCCCCAAAAATCGAAAAACACTGCAAAATCAGCACAATCCCATTCAATCCATGGCCTCCATGATGTTTAAATTCAAGACAACCCACAGAAATACTAGGCCCATGCAAGACTCACTACCCCTGGGCATAAATAAAGGTTGAAAAGTAGGCAAAATAGTTGGAGGCCTAACAACAAAGCCTGCATTCAAAATGGCCACTTGCCTGCCAGCACATGGCCAGTGCCTGTAGCTGCACTCAAAATGGCCACCAGCCACATGGCATGTCCCTCCCCATGAACACCCCCAAAAATCGAAAAACACTGCAAAATCAGCACAATCCCATTCAATCCATGGCCTCCATGATGTTTAAATTCAAGACAACCCACAGAAATACTAGGCCCATGCAAGACTCACTACCCCTGGGCATAAATAAAGGTTGAAAAGTAGGCAAAATGGTTGGAGGCCTAACAACAAAGCCTGCATTCAAAATGGCCACTTGCCTGCCAGCACATGGCCAGTGCCTGTAGCTGCACTCAAAATGGCCACCAGCCACATGGCATGTCCCTCCCCATGAACACCCCCAAAAATCGAAAAAACACTGCAAAATCAGCACAATCCCATTCCATCCATGGCCTCCATGATGTTTAAATTCAAGACAGCCCACAGAAAGACTAGGCCCATGCTAGACTCAAATACCCCTGGTGAAAAGGCCACAAGTACAGGCCCAAAAAACGAAAATCACTGAAAAATCTGCACAATCCCATTCCATCCATGGCCTCCATGATGTTTAAATTCAAGACAACCCACAGAAAGACTAGGCCCATGCAAGACTCACTACCCCTGGGCATAAATAAAGGTTGAAAAGTAGGCAAAATGGTTGGAGGCCTAACAACAAAGCCTGCATTCAAAATGGCCACTTGCCTGCCAGCACATGGCCAGTGCCTGTAGCTGCACTCAAAATGGCCACCAGCCACATGGCATGTCCCTCCCCATGAACACCCCCAAAAATCGAAAAACACTGCAAAATCAGCACAATCCCATTCCATCCATGCCCTCCATGATGTTTAAATTCAAGACAGCCCACAGAAAGACTAGGCCCATGCTAGACTCAAATACCCCTGGTGAAAAGGCCACAAGTACAGGCCCAAAAAACGAAAATCACTGAAAAATCTGCACAATCCCATTCCATCCATGCCCTCCATGATGTTTAAATTCAAGACAGCCCACAGAAAGACTAGGCCCATGCACCACTCACTACCCCTGGTCAAGGCCCCAACAACAGGTCAAAAATCGAAAAACACAGAAAAATCAGCACAATCCCAATTCATCTATGGCCTCCATGATGTTTAAGTTCAAGACAACCCACAGAAAGAATCAGTCCACCCACCACTGAGTACCCCTGGGCAAAAGGCCCCAAAACAGCCCAAAAATCGAAAATTCCAAAATTTTAGTTGCAGCAACTGTAATGCCCCAAACAAACTTACTTGTAACATTTCTAATCCAACAGTGATCCAAAGAAAGTCAAAAAGGCCTCAAATCCAAAGATCCAGCAGCATCCACAAAAAGTAATCCTTCCAGCTCCACATCCAAATGAAAAGTGACCAGGAGATGGACAAAGCACTGGGAGGAGCCTGCTGAACAGGAACAGGAAGTTGAAGACTATGGGGCACTTCCTTCCTCCCACCCCCCTGCCCCCCTCCCCAAAATGGACTCCTCGCTAAAAAAGTGCAGGCAAATGTCAAACTAAGGAGTTATTCACATAAAAATCATCATTTCTAGAAGGTTTATGCTGCTTGCTGGTGGATTTCTTGTGCAGAATTGCAAATTTATATTTTCGCTCGCCGCATCTCAAATCTCGCAATTGCGAAGTACCGCGAGACGTGATCTCGCCGTACTCGCGTTGACAAACTATCGCTGGCAAGCCGCGATGACGTAATCGCGCTCGCCAATTCCCGCGGGATCACACAGCAAGCTCCAAAATGGCGCAGCACTCGCAAACTATCGAAAAAAACAACTCGGCAAACGATGATAAACGCCGCGCGCCGCAAAAATTGTATCACCAACGCCGCGCGCCGCCAAAAAAATCCGCTGCGTGCGAATTTGCGGATTTTGCGGGAAATCCGCAAATCTCGCGGATTGCGGATTTTCCGAAAATCCGCAAAATCCGCGAGCGTAACGGATTTTCCGCCCATGCTTACATGGAAGCAACTCAGGGACAAAAAGCATGAACGAACATTCACGTATGAAAATCTTATTTGGAGAAGGGGTAGAATCCAAACGCCCCCTGCCAGTTCGCGCCACTACACCGTATGTGGAAAATCTGAAGCCATCATTCTACAAACTCTCAACGCTTGTTATCAGTGCATGACTTTCATGCTCGATCGATTGAGCTAGCCGGATCGGGCAATAAAAAGTATAAAATAGTTATGTAAATAGTTATTTAATAAAATGTTTTACTCTGTTTCTTTGGTGGTGTGTTGTGTATATTTATAATATTTGCATAGGGTTTGCCGTTATTTTGGGCGGTGTGGGTGGCGGAGTCGAGCTGTTTTGCAGCCCTCATGGTGTGGAGCTCAGTTCATTTCACTATTTTCGTATTTCTCATGAAGGGTTATTCCTAATGTTTGTATTTTACCGAGGTTAAAAAGAGATCGAATTAGTGGTCTACTGATTTTGCTCGATTACTTTTATTTTTTTACACGATTTTTCACTATCTGCAAAGACTAAACAGAGTATTGCGACTTTGTGCTTGTTTGTAAATAGAGAATGATCCAAAGAGAACCAATTGTAAAACAGTAAATGCTTGGATAATAATTAATCAAATGGAGAGACAAGCAGCTACGACGGATTACAACAGGGGTAAAGGTCTGAGTTAACTACCGTTCACTATCTGCAAAGAGAGAGTACTACTAAGAGAAAAGAGGGGAGTGGGGGGGGGCAGCGTTCAAAGCACATCAGCGTGCATAAACACGAAAACGTTTTTACCTATCACGTACTTGACATTTGACAGCTTTTGATATTTGCTATTAAAAAACCATTGAAATTCACAGAAAAAACCATAGGTTATACTCCATATATAGTTAGGAATTTGCATTTACAAAACCTTGAAAATTCAATGAAAAAACCATTGGTTTTAGGCCATATATAGTTAGGGATTTGCATTTAGAAAACCTTATTTTACTCGCATAAAACCATTGAAATTCCATATATAGTTATAAGCGCTAACTATATATCGCGCACCCGCAATCCACTGCTGATGATGTCACATATTACATCATTCATGACATGGTTAGTGACATCACTGATGACATCACTGATGACATCTCAAATGACATCACTGATGACATCACTGATAACATCTCATTTGACATGACTGATCACATCACTGATGATATCATTCATGTGATAATACCATGAACCTCTTCAGACTCTAATATAACCTTAGATACAATCAGTGTAAACAGACAGTCACTCATCCATGGAGTTACTCACACACCTAGTCAGTTATGCCAAAAATCAATCACACCTCCATTTTCTCAACTATACAGTTATACACACCTTACTTATTCAAACATATACTAACACATATTTACTTTACTCTCTTATACAATCTCTGATACATGTTCACAATGATCCATACAGCCACTCACACATTCACTAGCTCTTATGCACAGTTATTTATAGATGTCAACTCTCACATGTACTGTGTTTTACATATGTACTTAATTTGACATGTAGCACTGAGATATCCATTCACTCACTAATACACTCATGCACAGTCAACCGCCCATACAGCTGTTTCCACATGCAGTTTTGAATCTATACATATAGTGAATCAATTACTCACACATCTATGTACAGAGTCACACACCTCCCAGCCACCCATACACACACACTCAGTTTCCCATACAAATACTTGGACAACCAATCAATAACCCATACAGTTACTCATATAGCTACTGATCAACATATGCAGCAGTTTGTAGAACAACAGATATAATGATGCACAAATTAAAACAGTTTAGTCACTAACCCATGCACTCAGTGAGACACATTTAATCACTCACTCAATCAGTCAGTCATGCACCTAGTAAATCCTTCATCCAGACACTTATACATGCACTCATTCTTCAATATGTAAAACATGTTTTAACTTTACAGAAACATACAGTCACTGGATGTTGTCATCAGTGATGTCATCAGTGATGTCATTTGAGATGTCATCAGTGATGTCATCAGTGATGTCACTAACCATGTCATGAATGATGTAATATGTGACATCATCAGCAGTGGATTGCGGGTGCGCGATATATAGTTAGCGCTTATAACTATATATGGAATTTCAATGGTTTTATGCGAGTAAAATAAGGTTTTCTAAATGCAAATCCCTAACTATATATGGCCTAAAACCAATGGTTTTTTCATTGAATATATATATATATATATATATATATATATATATTTTTTTTTTGCTGCTAGCTATGGTTAGATTCTGCTTTTACCATAATGTGTTCCTCTTCTCTGGGGAAATTTACAAACAAACAAGGGGCACTTCAATTGGCTCGTGCTTCTCCCCCAGCTACGCAAATTTATTTGTCGGTTGGTGGGAGAAGCACGAGGCATGGGGTGAGGCCAATGATCACCGGACAGACAAAATTCTTTTATGGACAAGGTACATTGATGACCTCTTTGTCATCTGGCGCGGAGATAGAGCCTCAGTGGAGGACTATATCTCTTCACTTAATGACAATAGTTGGAATCTAAGATTCACGAGCACTATCAGTAATAGCAGTATATGTTACCTTGACTTGGAAGTCTATATAGAAAATGACAAGATCCAAACAAAACTATATAGAAAGCCCACGACGGGAAATGCTGTGCTTCATGCAGCAAGCCACCATCCAAAAAGCTTGATTTACAGCATTCCCTATGGCTAATTCCTACACTTAAAACGTAACTGCACAGAAACAGCAGAATTCACATCAGCGAAAGATGAGGTCATCAAAAGATTCCAAGTCAGGGGCTACAGCAAACACACACTAAAGCAAGCTGAAGAAAAAGCCTCTAAAATAAATAGGAGGGACCTCCTAGTAGCCAAACCAATTCAGAAGTTAGACGAGCCTACTAGAATGATCACAAACTACAGCACTAAAGCAGGAAAAATTGTGCAAATATTTAAAAAGAACTGGCACATCCTGACAACTGATCGAGTACTCAAAAAAGTCCTACCGGAGAAACCGTTGATCACATATCGACGCAGTCAATCTCTGGCGGATCACCTTGTCCATAGCCATTTCTCCCTAAAAACACAACCAATGAAATTATCCAAATCAAAAGGCTTCTTTCCATGTCTACGGTGCAAGGCCTGTAAAGGTAGTAAAAAATTATCTAGCTACCCAGGAAGAACAAATGAGGATACACCGAAAAGAGAGATCAAAAAACTGTTAAACTGTAATTCAGAGTACACCATATATTGCTTAGAATGTCCCTGTGGGAAACGGTACATAGGGAGCAATATTAACCCCACAAAACTAAGAATTTTAGAGCATATGCGTGCCATAACAAACAAGCATTAGAAATGCAATCGGGCTCGGATTTATTTGAGTTTGAGCTAATGGCATTGTAAATGGCAATGTCTTTTCACCATGTGTTATGGAGTGTGTGCATGTGGTGTGTAGTGGAATTATGTGGGTTGGATTGTAATTGTAGCAATGGTGGCATGCTGTGCTTTAGATGAATATGTTTAAAAGTAAAGTGTACCATACTGCGATTGCTACAATAGTTAATTGTGGATGCGTTAACAATTGATGCGTGCACTGATGGCTGGTGGTGTATGTGCTTGGTGGAAGAGTGCACTGCCGGCTGGAGGTGTGTGTGCCTGGTGGAAGGGTGCACTGACGGCTGGTGGGTGTGTGCTTGGTAAAAGCGTGCACAGATGGCTGATGGTGTGTGTGTTTGTGAAAGCGTGCACTGACAGTTGCTGGTGAGTGCGCCTTGTAAAAGCATGCACTGACGGCTGGTGTTGTACGCCTGGTGGTGTTTGTGCTTGGTGAAAGAGTGCATTGATGGCTGGTGGTGTTTGGCCCTGGTGAAAGCGTGCACTGACAGCTGGTGGTGTGTTGTTGTGTGTGTGGTTGTGTGTGTAGTGGTGAGTCTGTGGTGGTGAGTCTGTGGGGGGGTGAGTCTGTGGGGGTGAGTGTGAGGTAGTGAGTGTGTTGTGGTGAGTGGTGATGAGTGTGTGGTGGTGAGAGAGTGGTGTGTGTGTGGTGTGTGTGTGTGGTATCTGTGTGTGGTGTATGTGTGTGTGGTGTGTATATGGTGTGTGTGTGGTGTGTGTGTGTGTGGTATGTGTGTGTGGTGTATGTGTGTGTATGGTGTGTGTGTGGTCTTATGTGTGTGGTGTGGTGTTATGTATGTGTGTGGTTGACTTAGTTTGAGTGTTTGTTTCCTGCACACTCACACACTGCCCCTACACATTCACACACTGCTCACCCTGCACACTCACACTGTTCAGCCTGCATAGTCACACACTGTTCATCCTGCACACTCATCTTGCACACTCACACAATGTGCACCCTGCACACTCATACACTGTTCAGCCACTGACAGCTGCTGATGATTGTGCCAATTTAAAGAGTGGCTGGTGTACTGTCAGCTGTTGGTGTGTGTGTGTGTGTGTGTGTATTTAGTGAAAGTTGGACTGACATTGTTTGTTGTGTGCGTGGGTGTTTAGCAGCACTGATGCATGGTCGTGTTTGTTTTTGGTGAAAGCGTACATTGATGGTTGTGGGTGTTTGTGCATGGTGAAAGCATTAATTGACGGCTGGGGGTGTGTTGTTGTGTGTTTTGTTTTCTGTGTACTGGTGAGTGTGTGGTGGTGAGTCTGTGGGGGTGAGCCTAGGAAGTGAGTGTGGAGGCTGCAGAGTCCGGCGATGCGACAGTGATTGCTGGGATTGTCTCCTGTGCCTCCTGAGACCGACGCTACTGTTCGCACAGTGGTAGATCATCCCCCTCCTCTTGAAGCTGACAACCAGACCCCCGTGGAACTTGATATTATTGTGCACGATATTCTACCCGAAATCAATCTAGTATTAGAAACTAACAATGTTTCCATTGCCTCTGTATCCGAAGTCTTCTCTAATAACTCTTTTTCACAGGGGGCGAAACTAGGGGCTACCGCTAAAAGGAAAAGATCATATAATTAGAAAGCTGGTAGAAAATCGAAAACAGCCAAGACCCAACACGATTCTACCCCACCACTTACGATTCCTTCGAGAGTTCCCTCTGCTAATGGGATATCTATTGAAAACCTGGCTACTGTATTTAAATCGATCCTGTTTCCCCTAGAGGCTAAAATGGAAAAGATTGAACTTAGGTTGTCCAACATCGAGAAAATCACTGCCTCTATCCTAGCCAATGTTAACAAACCCAGTAGCTCCAACACCCTACAGATTACTCCTACCCTCCCTGTTACCCAACAAGCTAATGTAGCACAATATCCCACCGGTCCTCCTAAGGGACCCCCCCCCATTACTCCAGGATCCATTCCAGTTTTAAAATGTCCCCTCACAGTTACCTCCCGTACCCCAACCAAGTAATATCTGTCCACCTGGACCAATGATTGACGGAACAGAAGGTTCCCCAATTAAAGCCTCTAGAGCTCGTAGACCTCGTCTGCCTGACCTCCCCCCGGAAGCAAACCGTTATATGGTGGTTTTGGCTGGCGCCCCTGCCCTGGAAACTGGAGAAACCGAAAGCTTTAGCTCCCTGAAAAGTAAAGCCGTAAAATGGATTAACTGGAACAGACCCCTCCCGGCCCATCTTCATAACGAGATTATTATGGTAAGGAGGGTACCTTGGGTAGTCAAGACGGCTAAGTCTATTAACAGGGATTGTATCACGGTTAGCTTTAGAGACCCTAGAACGGTATCTCATATTTGTGCCGGATTTAACAGATCCTTTGATTCAACCATACAGACCCTTCCAGTGTCCTTCTTCTTTCCACCTACCCGTGTAACTCATGACATAGGAGGGCTTGACTGGTTAAGGGTTGAACGAAGGGAAAGACCAAGAAATTACGGTATGAGAACAGCTATCCCGCCCCAGTACACCCCCCAGTACACCCCCAGTATAACTCTTTTTTTGACTTTAACCGATATAGTTGTCTAGATGGCTTGGAGGGAGTGGACTGACTACACCCAACCTGTGATTTAATGTCTCCCCAATCTGAGTTGGGCAATGGTTCAGTGGACAAGGTAGATGTGGTCAATGAATTGTGTTTAGTTGAATGCTTGCTGCCCACTGAACCATCTAAAACGTTGTCTATTGAATCCCCCCCTCATGTGGCGAGAACGGATCTCCTTCAGCCGCTTGAAGCCCTGGGCACGTCTGAGGAGTTGTTAATTCCTGTGGTTTCCCCAAATAACCGTGTGCCGACTGAGCCGGCAGTGGCATCTAGCCCTCCAGGCTACCAAATGGCTAGTTGGAATATCGCAGGTTGGCGACAGAGGATGTCAGCCCTGGGATGGAAAGAGTTTATCTCCGGGTTTGACATCCTCTGTTTCCAGGAGACCTGGTCTACGTCCGATATTCACCAGGATGGCTTTACTTCCTATAATTGTCCTGCACAAGAATCCATCATGGGAAGGGCAAAGGGTGGTCTGTTGATTTTATTGTCTGTGCACCTCCTTGTACGTGTGAGGTCCCACTCCATTGTGGGCTCACACTCTCAAATACTCAGGTTGGAATATAGAGGGGGCCGGAATACTTTGCTGATCAACCATTATAACAATCTATTTGACCCCACGAGTACCCGTGTTGTAGATGAGTTAGAGTCAGCTATAAATAAAATTTGTAATGACTTCCACAAGTCATATGACCTTATCTGGGGGGAAGACTTTAATATTAAAACCTGCCCCTACTCATTTACTAACGTATGTGGATACAATGGGGATAATGGGGAGAATTTGGCTCATTTTATTCATACCCCTTACGGCTATTCCCTTAATACCCTCCTGTTAAAATATGATCTGGTTATCCATCAACCCGCCCTGGACCATGAGGGTAATATTGTTCCAACCTTTACTGGGAGAAATTCTACATCTGTCATTGACTATTTGTTGATAACAACACTGTTAGTCCCCCTTTGTTCGGTCCCTATTATTGTGGACTATTGAATTAGTGACCACAATGCCATTACATTGTCAACCCTCATCTGGGGTCCTAAGATCCGTTATGAAGGAAGGATAGCCGATGAGATTCTATCCTGTAGGCAAAATGCCATTCGGAATAAATGGGGTGGAAATAATTCCAACAAACTACTAAAAAAATTGTGAACGCAGGTCAAGAGGTGATACTCCGTTGCCTCGAAGCTGATGCTGCCCCAAGTTGTATCATTACTGACTTTGAAGAACTTGGTAATATAATTAAACAGTCCCTTACCATCACTAAAGGCATTACCAAGCAGGCCACGCTAGGCTGGTTTGATAAAGCTTGTACCTCTGCGCTCCAAAACCTTAAGAGGGCCCTTTCCAACCGCCCAGTCACAACAAAAACACAATACACGCTGCAGACGAACGCACGCCCGATACATGCAATGCAGAATGGTGAACGCGCTCCGACCATCTGGATTGCATTAGAAGGGCACCCTGACAGCTCCTAATTAAAATTAATGGACTTCCGTGTGCAAAACCGCACAGAAAATGCAGGAACTGCCAAACGAGAATTACACATGGCCTATTGAGATAAGGCTACTAGAAAGACGGCACCTCAAGGACCAATTACCATGCAGATGGTAAAACAAACTACTAACAAAACTCACGCACTGAGGAATTTTTCCAGCACGATTCAGAATCCCCTTTAACAATACGCTCGGAGCTTCGCCCCACTTCTGACAAAGTGGTGACGTAGGCCGAGCCCTAAAAACGATAGGTCCTATCCGGTGGAACGCCACTTTGCAGAAACACACCAAAGCAACAGGGATCTGTTGAAATTCTAATGCATTGACCAAGTGGAACGATCAGAAAGAGGGGGTGGTAGGATAAAAGCTTTACGTACTCTGGAATCAAAGTACATAATTGATCTTAAGACCATGGCACCGTGGGGACTCAACAACAATGAAGAGATGTGGGTCCATTTGTAATGCCTGAACCATCTGACATTGGATGAAATTAGATTTTTAAACAAAAATCGGAAGAACTGCTTAATCATCGGAAGACGATTCAGAAAAGGGGGTGGTGATAAACAGAGTGTCTGAATTAAGCAGACCACTCTTACCCAGTCCAAAGATCAGGGCTTGATCCATCACCGTTATTTAGCTCACTGCACCATCCCAGCTCAGAACCTGGCTATAAGCAAATCAGTCTGTCCCTGGCCCAGTGCATCACGGGAACAGGGCAGACTAAACTACCAAGCCAATTCTTCACCAGAAAGGAGACAAGCTTCCGGGGACCGGTTTCTGGCATTTCAGCCGTCGTCGGCCCGGCTTGCTTGAATCCTGATGGTGCAGTGAGCAAGGGACTCATTTCTGAGTATACCCTGCCACACCTATAGTGGCCAAAAACGATTCAAAAAAGGGGGTGGTGATGAACAGAGTGTCTGAATTAAGCAGACCACTCTTACCCAGTCCAAAGATCAGGGCTTGATCCATCACCGTTATTTAACTCACTGCACCATCCCAGCTCAGAACCTGGCTATATGCAAATCAGTCTGTCCCTGGCCCAGTGCATCATGGGAACAGGGCAGACTAAACTACCAAGCCAATTCTTCACCAGAAAGGAGACAAGCTTCCAGGGACCGGTTTCTGGCATTTCAGCCGTCGTCGGCCCGGCTTGCTTGAATCCTGATGGTGCAGTGAGCAAGGGAGTCGTGGAAGGGTATACTCAGATGTGAGTCCCTTGCTCATTGCACCATCAGGATTCAAGCAAGCCGGGCAGATGACGGCTGTAATGCCAGAAACCAGTCCCCGGAAGCTTGTTTTCTTCCCAGTGAAAGAATTGGTTTGGTAGTTTGGTTTGCCCTGTTCCCATGATGCACCGAGACAGGGACAGACTAATTTGCATGTAGCCAGGTTCTGAGCTGGGATGGTTGCAGTGAGCTAAAAAAGGGTGATGGATCAAGCCCTGATCTGTTGTCTGGGTAGGAGTATTCTGCTTAATTCAGAAACTCTGTCCATCACCACCCCCTTTTCTGAATCGTTTTGTCCACCATAAGCGTGGAAGGGTATACTCAGATGTGAGTCCCTTGCTCATTGCACCATCAGGATTCAAGCAAGCCGGGCTGATGACGGCTGTAATGCCAGAAACCAGTCCTCGGAAGCTTGTTTCCTTCCCAGTGAAAGAATTGGCTTGGTAGTTTGGTTTGCCCTGTTCCCATGATGCACCGGGACAGGGACAGACTAATTTGCATGTAGCCAGGTTCTGAGCTGAGATGGTGCAGTGAGCTAAAAAACGGTGATGGATCAAGCCCTGATCTGTTGACTGGGTAGGAGTATTCTGCTTAATTCAGAAACTCTGTCCATCACCACCCCCTTTTCTGAATCGTTTTGTCCACCATAAGCGTGGAAGGGTATACTCAGATGTGAGTCCCTTGCTCATTGCACCATCAGAATTCAAGCAGGCCGGGCCGATGACGGCTGTAATGCCAGAAACCGGTCCCCGGAAGCTTGTTTCCTTCCCAGTGAAAAAATTGGCTTGGTAGTTTGGTTTGCCCCGTTCCCATGATGCAACTGGACAGGGACAGACTAATTTGCATGTAGCCAGGTTCTGAGCTGGGATGGTGCAGTGAGCTAAAAAACTGTGATGGATCAAGCCCTGATCTGTTGTCTGGGTAGGAGTATTCTGCTTAATTCAGAAACTCTGTCCATCACCACCCCCTTTTCTGAATTGTTTTGTCCACCATAAACATGGAAGGGTATAGTCAGATGTGAGTCCCTTGATCATTGCAGCATCAGGATTCAAGCAAGCCGGGCCGATGACAGCTGTAATGCCAGAAACCGGTCCCCGGAAGCTTGTTTCCTTCCCAGTGAAAGAATTGGCTTAGTAGTTTGGTCTGCCCTGTTCCCATGATGCACCGGGACAGGGACAGACTAATTTGCATGTAGCCAGGTTCTGAGCTGGGATGGTGCAGTGAGCTAAAAAACGGTGATGGATCAAGCCCTGATCTGTTGACTGGGTAGGAGTATTCTGCTTAATTCAGAAACTCTGTCTATCACCACCCCCTTTTCTGAATCGTTTTGTCCACCATAAGCGTGGAAGGGTATACTCAGATGTGAGTCCCTTGCTCATTGCACCATCAGGATTCAAGCAAGCCGCGCCGATGACGGCTGTAATGCCAGAAACCGGTCCCCGGAAGCTTGTTTCCTTCCCAGTGAAAGAATTGGCTTGGTAGTTTGGTTTGCCCTGTTCCCATGATGCACCGGGACAGGGACAGACTAATTTGCATGTAGCCAGGTTCTGAGCTGGGATGGTGCAGTGAGCTAAAAAACAGTGATGGATCAAGCCCTAATCTGTTGACTGGGTAGGAGTATTCTGTTTAATTCAGAAACTCTTTCCATCACCACCCCCTTTTCTGGATCGTTTTGTCCACCATAAGCGTGGAAGGGTATACTCAGATGTGAGTCCCTTGCTCATTGCACCATCAGGATTCAAGCAAGCCGGGCCGATGACGGCTGTAATGCCAGAAACCGGTCCCCGGAAGCTTGTTTCCTTCCCAGTGAAAGAATTGGCTTGGTAGTTTGGTTTGCCCTGTTCCCATGATGCACCGGGACAGGGACAGACTAATTTGCATGTAGCCAGGTTCTGAGCTGGGATGGTGCAGTGAGCTAAAAAACGGTGATGATCAAGCCCTGATCTGTTGACTGGGCAGGAGTATTCTGTTTAATTCAGAAACTCTGTCCATCACCGCCCCCTTTTCTGAATCGTTTTGTCCACCATAAGCGTGGAAGGGTATACTCAGATGTGAGTCCCTTGCTCATTGCACCATCAGGATTCAAGCAAGCCGGGCCGATGACGGCTGTAATGCCAGAAACCAGTCCCTGGAAGCTTGTTTCCTTCCCAGTGAAAGAATTGGCTTGGTAGTTTGGTTTGCCCTGTTCCCATGATGCACCGGGACAGGGACAGACTAATTTGCATGTAGCCAGGTTCTGAGCTGGGATGGTGCAGTGAGCTACAAAACGGTGATGGATCAAGCCCTGATCTGTTGACTGGGTAGGAGTATTCCGCTTAATTCAGAAACTCTGTCCATCACCACCCCCTTTTCTGAATCATAATCATCGGAAGAGACTGAAACTAACAAAACTCATTAATGAACTCCGCAGAATAAAAGACATTATACTACCAAGTAATTTGAGTGAACTTATGCCCATTCAGGGCCACAAAACAACTACATAATAACGAATATGCCCATTAAGGGCATGATAAATGTAAAACAAATATAAAAATAATTATGCACTTTAGTCATGTTCAAAGTTAGTATTAACTGTGATATGTTATCAGTCTGCTGTCAAATGTTTTTAAAAAGGGTATGCACTAGAGCACTTTATTTAAGAAACGACATAAAAAAAGACATAAAGAATATATTCAAAGTAACATACTATAAGATGGCCGCCACTATGGTTGCACTAAGGTACTACACCATCTTCCATGTTGTTGAATAGCAATATGATTGTGTCTTTAAAATGGCGTCCGTAAGAACACGCAAACTGACACTGACGAAGCTTGTTCCAAGCGAAACGCGTCTGTTAGGGGTGATGGGGTTGTAATAAACATGTAATAAACATTCTGAAATCGGAGACCTGTGTGCTAGCCTGATTTTCAGCCCTACTGGAGTGAAAAGGTGTGTGAATATATATATATATATATATCACGACCAAACAGTCCCCCACTTGTTGAGAGACGAGAGCCACACAGGTAAGTTGGAATCCTTTTCCTTTATTTACAGCTTGCAGACAAAAGCGACTGACATAATGCATTTCGGCATCCCTGCCTTCCTCAGATGTCTCGTGTTCTTTTCTCTTGTATTCACTGTCCGCTTTTAAAATCAAAGTGCCTCACATGGATTGGAGGAGACACTCTTGCCTGTTTGGAGGGCTGATGTTCCAGACTCGCTGCCCCGAGTTTTATATATATATATGTATATATCTATATATATATATATATCTATATATATATATATCCATTGAAATACTTTATTCGAAACAAAATTTCATAAAAGTACATATACAGTATCCATAATAAATCCATAATAGACTGTACATAAAACAAATCATAAAACAATTCAGACAGTAGGTACGAGTTTTGACCTAATGAGCCAAGCATTCGCCACATATTTAGCCACCCCACAGACCATATACATTGAAGAAACATCCGTTAAAAAAATACGCATAGCTAATCTATGGTCCTTCACCCCTAGGTTCCTACAGACAGGTTTCAACCACCTTCCTCTAGGTTTTTTATATGCTACACATGCAAATAGGAAGTGGCCCAAGGATTCTTTTGGGCAGGAACAACCTGGGCATTTGTCCTCTGTTCCTCTATGTCCCTTCCAACATGCCTTGAATGAGTTAAGGGGTAGAATACCATATCGGAGTTTCAGAAACAATGTTCTATCACGAGGGACCTGGATAAAATCCAAAAAGGGCTCTAACTTCCTAAGGGGCTTGTGATCAAGGAAGGTACTAGTTAAATGACCCCAGTTTGGATTCCTGTGTTCTTTGGCAACAACCCAATCCCAATAAAGTTTTTTGACAATTGCTTTTGGGGGTGGCAGTTGCGAGATCCAACTCTCCTCCAGACCTATTGATTTTACAAGTCTCTTTAAATTGTTGAGCCATTTAATTTTGTTTGCTACATTTAAACTAATAAGCTCATCCAGAACCTTAGCATAATTATAAAGTTCTGGGGTCCTTCTAAGACGAACCCAGAATAACAAGGGGCGAATTTGCACTAGATCCACAACCGATTTTTTACCCATGTCCAAAAAAAGAGGTTTCAAAGGGGACGATAAGGGTAGCGAGACCATATCTCTAATAAACTTATTCTCGGCCACCGCTAAAACTTTTGTATTTTCCGCCCCCCAAAGTTCTGAGCCATAAACTGCCGCTGCCAAAGCTTTCCCTTCATAAATTGCCAGGGTGGGGGCTATGGGACGACTAAAAGATCGACGCTGGTTCTTAAGAATTACTCCTGCAACCCTTTTGAGATTTAAAACCATTTTGGCGATATGGGCTGACCAGCTCAAGTTATTGCAAAGTCTCACCCCGAGGTAATCAAATTCCTCTACCACCTCCAACGGGGTGTCATTCAGCCTGAGGTTTACCTTCCTAAGTTTCTTTTTATTAGATAACACCATCAGCTTTGTTTTTGAAGTGTTTATTGACAACCCCCTATCTATACAAAAACTGCAAAAACGATCGAGTAGTTTTTGCAAACCCATGGGGGATTTTGACATGAGCAAGGTATCGTCGGCAAAGAGGAGGGTGGGTGTTTTCTCTCCAGCAAGGACGGGGGCATCAGCCGAATCCTCCCTCAAATGGGCAACAACCCCATTAATAAAGAGGGAGAACAAGGTTGGGGCCATCACACATCCTTGCCTCACTCCCCTATTCACCGGGATCTTCTCTGTCAGTTGACCCTGGGATCCCCATCGAATCCTGGCATAATTCCCCTCATGGAGTTTAATAATAAATTGTAGGAGGTAACTGGTAAAACCCATATCGGATAAGACCGACCAGAGCTTATTCCGTGGAATTACATCAAATGCTGTCTTCAAGTCTATGAAAGCCAGGTATAGACTTCCCTTAGTAATTAACACTGACTTCCAACAGACTGCACAGAATCTAAATACCTGGTCTATTGCACCTATATTGCTTCTAAACCCGGCCTGGAAATGGGACAAAATACTCTTATCCACAAGCCATACTTCTGTACGGTTTATGATTACCCTTCCAACCACCTTCTGAATAGTATCTATCAGACTTATCGGTCTGTAATTGGAAGGGTCGTCCCTGTCGCCCTTTTTATAAATGGTTATTACCTCGGCACCTTTCCAGGAATCGGGAACAGGATGACCAGCATGTATCAAATTCATCAGATTGGATATGTATTTAGCCCACACATTCGATTCGTACTTTAACAAGTCCCCTGGAAGACCATCTTGGCCTGGGGCCTTCCCGGGCAATAATTTAGAGATAGCATCTAGTACTTCTCTCTGAGTAAATGGATCTATGTTATAATTAAAATTACCATGAGGCGTGCTTTCGGGGATATTAGCTGATAATAATGTCACGCTATCCACAATCTCCTCACAATATAGTTTAAAAAAATGAGAATACCATTCCTGGTCCGTAATATGATTTAAAATAGGATCTGCTCCCTTTCTATCTAGTGCATTAATTAATTTCCAAAAGGCAACAGTATTTTTACCACAAGCTGCTTCTTTCAACTGTTGCCAATGCTCTTCCTCCCATTCTCTTTTGGCAGATTTTATACTATACGCGTAATCTTTCCTGGCTAACCGCACGGCCATGGAGTCCTTACTACGTATTGCTTTAGTAATTGCTTCCCTTTTATTCCTACAATTACTCGTATACCATGGGTTACTATTTAATTTGGTACCGTTAGGGCGGGATTTTCCTGGTTGCTTCTTACAAAAGTGGGCTCCCACTTTACCTATTAAATTGCTATAGGAGACCGACAAACTACGATCAGCTAGATTAACTGGAACAGACTCTAAGGCTGCCAAACTAATAATTTCTTTAGATACTAGGTCTTTGATATTTTGAAGCTTCCCCTCATCGCATTTGACCACATTCCATTTTAGCTTCCGATTTTTATTTACAGGGAAGACCTCTTTGGTTATCATCTCCGCTTCCTGTCTAGAATTCCGGCCACTTAACCATTTGAGTTGCATACATAAGGGGTTGTGGTCACTATAGGTAGATTCCCTAACCACCATATCTATTAGGTCAGGCCAGGAATATTCATCTAAAAGGATGTAGTCAATACGAGAGGGGCACCCCAGCCTATTAAAAGTCATTGCTCCTTCGCGATCAGAGTTTGTACGGCCATTAAGAGCCCAAAGATTGTAATCTAACACCAAAGCATTCAACTGAATGACCCTAGATGACCATTTCTTAATTGGGCTAAGAGTTAGTGGGGGTATAGATAATCTTCCTTCTACTACATTGGGACCTGATTCTTCTTCCATATCTAACGGTTCAAACGTGCAATTGAAGTCTCCCCCGACTATTATTTTAGATCTAGCCGGGAGTTTAGACAACTCCTCATCCAACAGTTCTAATACTGGAGAAGCAAGCCCTCCCTGGAGACCTCTAGCATAGATACAGAAGATTTCATAGCTGTGACCTCCTACACTGTTCTTTAAAGTGATGTGCAAGATGTCATTAGAGACATACTTGTTGGAGGTGACACTACAGTTCAGAGATATTTTTACCCAAATGTGTAGCCCACCCGAAGGGCGCCCTCTCCCCAATGAAACAGCTGGAACATAAAAGGTAGAATAACCATTCATGTATTCAGGGAGTTTGCACCACGTTTCTTGAAACATACAAATATCATATAGGTTAATAAAGGTGTTCCAATCAGGATTTGCTACGTTTTTCTTTAAGCCAGCAATGTTCCATGATAAAATATTAATTGAAGAACCCAGTTCCTTAGTTCCCGATTGTCCTACAGAGACTATATCCTGAGTACAGTTACCAGCTACTACCATGGGTACAATTGTATCTGAACTAAAGCCAGCGTTAACCACTATGTCTGCGGGCAGATTTGCTTGATCTTCCAGTAAGGGATGCAACACCCCTCCTCCCAAACACTCAATAGACCCGTTAGTAAGTCAATCGACTTCCTCCAGGCCGTTGAAACGGTTATAACATTGGATAGGATAATCCATCTGTGGACCCAACCATCCCTCCTTGAACCTATTTCCCCCATTATAAGTTCTACCTTTCCCTCTGCGTACTTCTTGCCAATCGTCGCTAACAGCCCCTCCCCAATTATTATAGCGCTGGTTCCCTTGGTTTACAGGTCTCCTCCAACCGGTTTCATGCGTGGAAGCCCTAAGCCAACTCCATCTATTATCGTGATTACCCTCAGGCATATAAAAATATGATAGAGGTTTGACGAGAATCCCTGAGTCAGTGTTACGGTGATACCCTGAAAAAATAAACTCTACTATGCAGGGATCTTCAAATGTGATCACCACACAATCGCCTTTGAACTGTTTCTTTTTTTCTCCAACCCATGGGGCTCTCTCCACCATTAGAATATTCTTATTAATATTTGGGGGTGGTGGAAAGTTCCTGTCCAGCCAGTAACAAACTTTATTTTTAAGGCTCCAAAATGTTTCGGGAGTGTCAGGGGTAGGCTCAGGGACACCAGTTAGCACAATCACAAATGGGGAGGCGTCAGATGGTAAGCTAATATTCCGCCGAGCCCTTGGTGTCTTTACAGGGGGTAAGAGAGGAGTAGCGCTGGATGCGGCCTGATCTACTTTCACCGGGGGTTTTTTAACTTCTACAGAGACTGGTTTAGTGACCACTTTATCACCCTTCTCTACAATTGTGGTAGATGGACAGGTCTTGGTTTGCTGGGTGGGTGCTATTAAAGAATTCCCAACCACTGGCAATAAAGTTCCCGATATACCGGGTGTAATCTTCTGGGTTACATTAGTTTTATCCCCCCCCTTGCATTCCAACTCCTTTGATATAATTCCAAGTTGTTGTTCTATACCCTGGAGTCTGACTTCAAGGGGCAAAAGTAAAGACCTAATGAGATCCGCTAAGGCAGTGTTTCCCAAACTGGGGTCCGCGGACCCCCAGGGGTCCGTGACACATTCCCAGGGGGTCCGTAGGCTACAGTTTTAAAAGCACAGAAAAGTTTCTTGTATAATTAGCAGCCTTCCAGCAAGAATAAAAGTGTCAAGATAATGCCAGTGATTAATGTACCTGCTGGAGCGTGAGCAGACTTTTGTTCAGTGGCAGATTTGACTTAACTAATGTAGCACAGAGGGTTGATGTGCCTACTGCAAAGAACGTGTAACATGCATTTTAAAAAGCAGTATTTTATGTGCATAGGTTTGTGGTTACTGCTTTTGTCACAGAGATTCTTTTGTTACTGTGCACTTCATAAGTGACAATCGTAATGTAGCAGAGGGACCTATAACAGTCATCAAAGAGCTGCCTGCAAACTGCATGGTACCAGTTAGTAACTTATTTTTCTTCCCAGTTATTCATTATCCTGATGCTGCTAAAAAGGTTTATTTGGGTGAAAATACATTTTTAATGTTAAAGTCAGTGCTAGCCACCGTGTTATGTTCTGAATCCTGAGTTTTTGCTTTTCCAGACCAAGCACTCTTTAAACATTTTATATACACACTGATTTACATGTATGATTCAATGTCTCTATATGTGTGTGATGTAAAGTGCTCTGACATCCTACAATGGTATGAGAGATGCTATAAAACAAATGAAATACATGTGACAGAGGGGCTATTTTTCAATATAAAATACTGAGGGCCAGATGTACGATCCGTTTTTATATGCGCAAACGGGTTTGTGAACCCGTTCGCGAATGCAAAAACCTATTGGGCCATGTACATTGCCAATTTCACAAGTCACAATTTGTTCGCGACTCGCTAAATAGGTTTTGCAACTTGCTATTTGGAAGGGGCATTCCATTCCAAATAGTGAGTCTCAAAACCATGTACAAATGTTTTGCGGTTGCAAAACACTCGCAATTACCACCTACTTCAAGTAGATGGTAATGCATTCGCAAATGGGAGGGGGTGGACCCCTTCCCCTTTGCAAATGCATGCAAAATTATTTTTTTAGGGCAGGCAGTGGTCCCAGGGACCTCTGCCTGCCCTTAGAAAATGAAAACAAAACGTTTCATTTTCTTTTTTTTTTAAATGCATGGTAAACAGGCTGCATTTTTTTTTTAAACTGCTTTATTTAAAAGCAGTCCGAGACATGGTGGCCTGCAGAGCCCAGCAGGCCACTATACCTGTGAGGGCTGGCATTCCCAATGGGCTCGCAAATTGCGAGAGGCTCATTAATATTAATGAACCTCGCAATTTGCAACCCCATTGGGAATCCCAGTTTTAAACACACTGTTGTACATTTCATTTAGCGTCTCGCAATTTGCTACTTGCAATGTGTCACCAATTGCGAGGCGCTAAATAAAATGGTCGAACATCTGGCCCCAACATCCTTAGTACTTGAGTATTTATTTTGTGTGCACACGTGTGTATTTTTTTCGAACTACTGTTTTAATATTTGAAATTTAACTCATACAAATTGCTTGGGGGTCCCTGGCTTCCAGTGGTGACTCAATGGGGGTCCTCAGGAGTCAAATGTTTGGGAACCACTGCGCTAAGGAATCAAAGAAGGGCGCGTCCGCATCCTCTTCACTCTCTGTAGATGCATTAGGGCTACCATTATTAAGAATACTATCTATGCTAGAATCCAATACAGTTACATCAGGCAACTCTAGGGGCAGGGGGTGCGATACACGATGTAACCTAGCTGTGTCAACTGTAGCATCCACACCTAATCCTCCCTCCTGTGCACCAGTTCCCGTAGAGGCCATATTCTCCAAGCAGGGTATATTATCACCAAGCACCTTGGGGGCGGTTAATTTTGGGGAGGATATTGGACCTACTACAGGAAACCCCTGCAACTCTCGAGTAACTGCATGCATAATAACATTAGTAACCAGTGGAGTAGCAGGGGTAGCAGACTCAATTAGGGATACTGGTAATAAGGGGACCGAGGGTTCATTTAAGCATTGGGGCTGGGCCATAGTCAGTACTGGTGTCTCATGAGTAGGTATTAATTGAGGCGTAACTGGTAAGGGCAGGTCTTTAGTCGGGGTACGAGCCAGGGCTATATTACCCAGTGACGATCTTTTGGCATGAAGCAAATCTTGGGAAACCCTCCGTTCCATCAAAGTAATACCTTCGTCAATTAGAGTGTGGGTACGGAGGATAAAACTATCCAGAGTATTGGTCAGTTTTTTGGTTTTGATGTTTTTTATCCCTGCCCCCACCTGGCTTCGAGTTGTCCGTGTAGACATTAATACTCCAACACTTACTGTCAGTGATACTCTATGGAAAAAGGTGGAGGACCTCGGATTTAAAGCTAACCCCTAAAGATCACAAGAATCCTACGATAAACCAATACACTATCATAACAAGAGTTAAACCAAACACTCCAAAAAAAAAAAAAAAAAAATAACCCAGTTATAGTGGCTTTGTAACAACAGGAATAGTCTAATTATACACTAGGGGGTACCGCCAGTTCAGTCCTTTCGGTCCTCGGAGGGCCTCAGAGGGCCCGCCCTTTGCCCGGGCTTAGCCCCGGGCTGTGTCCCGCGCGCGTCCCGCGTGCGCGCTCACCAGTGCGTTGATTAGGAGGGTTGGGGGCGGGAAGAGACACCAGGTGCGCTGGGATCTTCAAGCGCTGTGCACCCTGGCTCTCGCAGTCCCGGCCCCGGCAGCGTCCACTTTGGTCCCCAGTCCTCGTGTCCAGGAAGCAGGGAAAGTTACCAGCAAAGTAAAAACGGGTTAAAATATCCAAAGTCCTCAGGAATGTCCCCACAAGGCTGCGAGCGGCACCCGCGGAGCGGGGGCCGCGAGCCTTAAATAGCCGGAGTTATCAATCAAGGGCGGAGGGCTGGGGGCGGGAAGAGACACCAGGTGCGCTGGGATCTTCAAGCGCTGTGCACCCTGGCTCTCGCAGTCCCGGCCCCAGCAGTGTCCACTTTGGTCCCCAGTCCTCGTGTCCAGGAAGCAGGGAAAGTTACCAGCAAAGTAAAAACGGGTTAAAATATCCAAAGTCCTCAGGAATGTCCCCACAAGGCTGCGAGCGGCACCCGCGGAGCGGGGGCCGCGAGCCTTAAATAGCCGGAGTTATCAATCAAGGGCGGAGGGCTGGGGGCGGGAAGAGACACCAGGTGCGCTGGGATCTTCAAGCGCTGTGCACCCTGGCGCTCGCAGTCCCGGCCCCGGCAGCGTCCACTTTGGTCCCCAGTCCTCGTGTCCAGGAAGCAGGGAAAGTTACCAGCAAAGTAAAAACGGGTTAAAATATCCAAAGTCCTCAGGAATGTCCCCACAAGGCTGCGAGCGGCACCCGCGGAGCGGGGGCCGCGAGCCTTAAATAGCCGGAGTTATCAATCAAGGGCGGAGGGCTGGGGGCGGGAAGAGACACCAGGTGCGCTGGGATCTTCAAGCGCTGTTCACCCTGGCTCTCGCAGTCCCGGCCCCGGCAGCGTCCACTTTGGTCCCCAGTCCTCGTGTCCAGGAAGCAGGGAAAGTTACCAGCAAAGTAAAAACGGGTTAAAATATCCAAAGTCCTCAGGAATGTCCCCACAAGGCTGCGAGCGGCACCCGCGGAGCGGGGGCCGCGAGCCTTAAATAGCCGGAGTTATCAATCAAGGGCGGAGGGCTGGGGGCGGGAAGAGACACCAGGTGCGCTGGGATCTTCAAGCGCTGTGCACCCTGGCTCTCGCAGTCCCGGCCCCGGCAGCGTCCACTTTGGTCCCCAGTCCTCGTGTCCAGGAAGCAGGGAAAGTTACCAGCAAAGTAAAAACGGGTTAAAATATCCAAAGTCCTCAGGAATGTCCCCACAAGGCTGCGAGCGGCATCGTTTTGTCCACCATAAGCGTGGAAGGGTATACTCAGATGTGAGTCCCTTGCTCATTGCACCATCAGGATTCAAGCAAGCCGGGCCGATGACGGCTGTAATGCCAGAAACCGGTCCCCGGAAGCTTGTTTCCTTCCCAGTGAAAGAATTGGCTTGGTAGTTTGGTTTGCCCTGTTCCCATGATGCACCGGGACAGGGACAGACTAATTTGCATGTAGCCAGGTTCTGAGCTGGGATGGTGCAGTGAGCTAAAAAACGGTGATGATCAAGCCCTGATCTGTTGACTGGGCAGGAGTATTCTGTTTAATTCAGAAACTCTGTCCATCACCGCCCCCTTTTCTGAATCGTTTTGTCCACCATAAGCGTGGAAGGGTATACTCAGATGTGAGTCCCTTGCTCATTGCACCATCAGGATTCAAGCAAGCCGGGCCGATGACGGCTGTAATGCCAGAAACCAGTCCCTGGAAGCTTGTTTCCTTCCCAGTGAAAGAATTGGCTTGGTAGTTTGGTTTGCCCTGTTCCCATGATGCACCGGGACAGGGACAGACTAATTTGCATGTAGCCAGGTTCTGAGCTGGGATGGTGCAGTGAGCTACAAAACGGTGATGGATCAAGCCCTGATCTGTTGACTGGGTAGGAGTATTCCGCTTAATTCAGAAACTCTGTCCATCACCACCCCCTTTTCTGAATCATAATCATCGGAAGAGACTGAAACTAACAAAACTCATTAATGAACTCCGCAGAATAAAAGACATTATACTACCAAGTAATTTGAGTGAACTTATGCCCATTCAGGGCCACAAAACAACTACATAATAACGAATATGCCCATTAAGGGCATGATAAATGTAAAACAAATATAAAAATAATTATGCACTTTAGTCATGTTCAAAGTTAGTATTAACTGTGATATGTTATCAGTCTGCTGTCAAATGTTTTTAAAAAGGGTATGCACTAGAGCACTTTATTTAAGAAACGACATAAAAAAAGACATAAAGAATATATTCAAAGTAACATACTATAAGATGGCCGCCACTATGGTTGCACTAAGGTACTACACCATCTTCCATGTTGTTGAATAGCAATATGATTGTGTCTTTAAAATGGCGTCCGTAAGAACACGCAAACTGACACTGACGAAGCTTGTTCCAAGCGAAACGCGTCTGTTAGGGGTGATGGGGTTGTAATAAACATGTAATAAACATTCTGAAATCGGAGACCTGTGTGCTAGCCTGATTTTCAGCCCTACTGGAGTGAAAAGGTGTGTGAATATATATATATATATATCACGACCAAACAGTCCCCCACTTGTTGAGAGACGAGAGCCACACAGGTAAGTTGGAATCCTTTTCCTTTATTTACAGCTTGCAGACAAAAGCGACTGACATAATGCATTTCGGCATCCCAGCCTTCCTCAGATGTCTCGTGTTCTTTTCTCTTGTATTCACTGTCCGCTTTTAAAATCAAAGTGCCTCACATGGATTGGAGGAGACACTCTTGCCTGTTTGGAGGGCTGATGTTCCAGACTCGCTGCCCCGAGTTTTATATATATATATGTATATATCTATATATATATATATATATCTATATATATATATATATATATATATATATATATATATATATATATATATATATATATATATATATATATATATCAACGAGCAATTGTCCTAAGATGAGAGGAGCATCAGTAGCTGGTGCCGGCGGCAAGGTTCAGGACACCCTCGCAGTAATTACTTTCAGCAAAAACTTCTCAAAGGAGAAAAACGCTGCACACTACTTCGTTAGTTGACTTATTGGTTTATTTTCTGTAGGTTCCCCACCTACGCGTTTCGGACATAGATGTTGTCTCGCTCTATACTTCAATCCAACGAGATATAGGATTAATTGCAACTAAATACTTCCTAAGCCAGAGACCCATATCAGAATTGCGTCATACAAACATGGTAAATGACATTCTGTTTGGAAAATAAGGTTTTCACCTTTGACAAAAAAATCTATAGACAGACTTGCGGTTGTGCCATGGGAGTTTCCTTCTCTCCAAGCTATGCTAACCTCACCATGGGATGGTGGGAGAAAAACATAGCTTGGAGAGAAGAAAACGAACCATATACCACGGACGTGGTTATATGGCTCAGATTTATAGATGATCTGCTCCTCCTTTGGAAAGGTACGAAACAAAGACTCACAGAGTATATTGACATCCTGAATGAAAATGAAGTCGGATTACAATTCACTTCGAATATCCAAAAAAAGGAAATAGAATTTCTGGACACGAAAATCTATGTCAAAAATAACAAATTAGAAACAACTGTCTTCGGGAAAGCAACGTCAACAAATAGTGTACTACACGGAACCAGCTTTCACCCCACCTCATTGAAAAAAAGTATCCCTTACGGGGAATTTTTAAGAATGAAAAGGAATTGCTCAGAAGAGAATGAAATGGAAAACAAGTTCAAAGAAACCAAAGATCGCTTTTCCAAACGTGGATACAAACACGCAGATATAGTAAAAGGAGAACAAAAAGCAAGAGCCAAGTCCAGAGCGGAAACACTAATATCAAGGCAAAAATCCACAGAAAACAACATGGAAGAAGACCAACCACGACTAATTCTAACCTATTCCAAGGAAAGTTACAAAATCTGACAATTTCTATCAAAATATTGGAATGTGCTCAAAAAAGACACTGAGATAGGTACTTTGATTGGGGACAAACCCTTGGTCACATATCGCAAAGCTCCTTCTATTCGAGACACACTAGTAAATAGCTATTTCAGGAAAATAAAAACTCAGAGCTGGCTAGAAAAAAGACAACTGGGCTTTAGCAAATGTACTACATGCAAAGCATGCAAAATTGGCCAAAACATCAAAACCTTACTAGATCCCAGGGGAAGAACTTTTGTGATCAAGGACAAGATAACATGCGAGTCGCAATTTGTGGTCTATCAAATACAGTGTTTTTGTGGAAAGAAATACATTGGCTCTACAATCTGTCCACTAAAAAAGAGAATTCTTGAACACACCAGAGCTATCCAGAACAATGATTCAACCTATGCAACAGCTAAACATCTAAAAACTCATCCAGGAAAAACTTGGAAAGAAATGAAATATGCTGGAATTGCTATGGTTGGTGAAAATGAAAGAGGAGGTGATCGAGTCACCAGATTGAGAAGGCTTGAATCAAAGCTAATAATTAGATTCAAAACCAGAAACCCGTGGGGCCTCAACGCCGACGAGGAACTTTATGTACACTTATAATTTTGACGATTTGAACACTTTCGAGAGATATACCTATGATAATCAGTAAATCTTTGTTTCTAAAAATAGACAATGAAATTCAATGCATGTGACATTTATAAAAAGAAAAAATGTTTTAACTATCCTTGCACTGTGACTACTGTTGATCAAAATATGAAACGGCACAATGGAACTCGTAGGCACTCAGCCACTACTATCAACATGGACACTTAGTCCGTCACTCCCTCAGCAGTGATAATTTGCGCTATACAACGTGAGCAAAACCAGCCACTTTATTAATAATAGTCCATTGGACAAATAATTTGCGCATTGGTATTCACTCTCTAAAATTATTCAAAGAGCTCCAATTGTGTCGCGTAAATGCCGCGATCCGGGAACTCACAGTGCATTGTTTGGAATTATACTGATCCAAAAACCACTGAGCCCACAATGCATCTTAATAGCCATGTGGTGTCTACAGTTATTTAAGGTAAACAGTAATGATGTCTATTGTTTGTTACCGTGATCAGGGACAGCTTCATGTCCGAAACGCGTAGGTGGGGAACCTACAGAAAATAAACCAATAACTCAACTAACGAAGTAGTGTGCGGCGTTTTTCTCCTTTGAGAAGTTTTTGCTGAAAGTAATATATATATATATATATATATATATACGTCACACTTCGCTCTCAAACAAAAAATAGTCGGCACTCCAAAGTCTCTTGTCCAAGCCCTGCCCCCTCGACAAACGCGTTTCGCAACTAGGGCTCCGTCAGTGTCAACCTGATTGTAGTGAGAAACACCATTTTATCCCCACCTCCTCCACAACATAGTAAGAGCACTAAATCTCGCCAAATCGGCGCCCATCTTGTAGTATGCAACATCATGTTGAGTGTCCTTTCTACAAAATTTACACGGTGGGTTAAATGGTGTATAAGAAAAGTGCTTGTGCAGTTAAAAACATTGAATTGTCCAAGTTGATATTATAACAGTTCACTAAGTCACATATACAACATTTTTCATTTGGAGGACATCTAGAAGGAATGGAACATTCACAACAACATCATATCTTTCCCCATTGCTGTTTCAATGTGCTCGTTATTCAAAGATGCCTTCATTTGCTCTGAATTCATTTAAGCTGTGAGCATCAAAATTGTTATATGGTGCACAAAAAAAAAAAATATATATATATATATATATATATCACCAGATCTTCACGTACAGCTGTACACAAAGACCTGTTGAATTGGATGTAGTCGTTCCCCCTGCGAGGAACATCACAATACGTAAGCCGCCCGAGATTGATTGACAATATGTAAGCCGTCCGAGAGGTAAGCAAGCTTTGGGGGATCCCGAGGACTTGGGTGCCGTGACTCAAACTTTCAGGCAGACTATAGTGGCAGTGTTAGGACAGCATGATCCAGTGTGAGGAAAACCCATTGAGCAAGGAGGCTTCCTCATACAGGGTGAGGCTTCAAACAAAGTGCTTTAATATAGCGCCAACTATTATACCAGCGATACAATGGTAGAAGAGGAGATTGAGGTGAAACTAAGGACAACAGAAGTGGTCTTTAACGAGAACCCCAGAAAAACAAAGGATTGGCTACATCTTTGCCAGCAGCTAATGCAAGCCTAAACATGCTTCAAACTATGTTATATCAGCTAGAGAGACTATGAAATATCTAAATGGCGGGAGATGCAGTCCCTAAAAAAATATGTGGAGGTGGGAAGATTTCCCAGAGACTTGAAACTTATGATCACATCAACGTACAAGAAACTGCATCCCGAGCTAATGAAAGAATGGGCGGAATTCAATGGAGAAAGTTCAAAGGGGGTGATCATCCTATTGATTAAGTACACCACTATTCACAGAGACACAATTATGGTTCAAATACGACTAACTGATGAACAACTACAAGCACATGCTGACAAAGAAGCAGTGAATAAACTTAAAACTGAATTGAAGGCATGATGAAATACGAAGAAGTAATAAGAATGAGGAAAGCACACAAATTTCAGAGAGACAGAAAGAATTATGAAAATGGACAAATGCATACTTTTTCTAGGAAATTTGATCCTATTACAGGAGAAAGTCTCGAAGAAACCAAGAAAGATAGGCAAGACATCTCAATGAGTGATTTAAGCTCTGACACTGGCTTTAAATCTGAACGTGAAGGATCTACCGGCGCAGGAGGATTAATTAGTATGGTCCAGGATGAGTTTCGTGTCTAGTAAGTAATACCTTTTTATATCATAATGAGATTTTCCAACAGATGCAAAGAACAGCGATGGGCACTTGCTTTGTCACCAGTTAAGCAAATCTGTATATGGGCAGGTGGGAGGAGCAAGGGTGCCAGAAGGTGGAACTACAAGAATTGTCTTCTCACATTGTTATATGGACAATGTATATCAATGGCCTGTTTGTACATTTGGAAAGGCAATCGTGAGTCAGCCGAGGAATTTTTCAGGCAAATTAACATCCGTTACTTCGATCTGCAGTACAAATTCTTGGTAGTTAAAGTAATAGGCAAACAACTTACTCCAACAGTATACAGGAAAGAAATAGCCGGTAACACTACACTACATGCAATGAGTGCTCATCCTGCAGCACTTAAGAGCAGTATATCATATGGTGAGTTTCTGAGGGCAAAAAGAATCTGCAGCTTAAAACAAGCTTTTGAAGAAACACAAGAAAACATGATGGAAATATTGAGATTAAGGGGCTATAGAGAGAAAATATTAAACCGAGTGAAAACCAGAGTGTCAACACAAACTAGAGCAGGGTTACTGTTAAAAAAGCAAACATGCAAATCCCAGATTGATAGTGAATGTAGGTTCATCACTACTTATAATAAACAACACAGCAAGGTATGGCAAGCCTTATACAAAAACCGGCATGTTATATGACAAGACCCAGTAGTGGGCCAGGAAATTAGCCCTAAACTTCAGGTTACATATAGAAAATCAAGATCCATGAAAGATACCTTGGTAAGAAACCAGGGGGGAGATTTATAAAAAAAGTCACGCAACGCAGCGCAGCCCACCTCAAGGCTGTGCTGCGTTGCGCAACAGGGAAGGAGCAGGAGAGCACCATATCTTCATAAATATGGCTCTCTCCTCCCCTTTCCCTTGTGCCGGCGCAGATTTCAGTGGCAGTGCGCCATGCACACATCTTAGCGTAATAGCTCTAGGATGTGTACATGAGTCTAGCAAAGGTTTTATACAGGAAGGGTACCCTTCTTTTACAAAATACTATGCCTAGACACAATGGAATGCATTTACTACTTGGTATGCGTGCTGCCACGTGCAGCACGCATGCAAAGTCGGAAAAGCACAGAGAAATTAAAGCATTTCTCCTGTTAGCGCCTCCTTTGAAGTGACGTTAACTTTTGACGCAAAACCATGTCTACAAATCTTTGAAAATATGGCTTTGCGCCAAAAGGCATGGGTGGTTGCATGTAAACACTCATGTTCCACGCATGTAATGTCCCCTCGGCGTTAAGTAACACAAAGCAGGGCTTCACACTGCTTTGGCTACTTTGAGAGTCCTTTCTAGCGCAAAGCATGTTTTGCGCTGGAAAGTAAATAGCAAAACAAACATTTTGCACTGGTTAGCATCACTTTTGTGACGCTAACCCAGCACCAAATGTTTGTAAATCTCCCCCTAAGTATTGAATAAACCGAGCTTGTTGAAACCCAGGGGAGTCTAAGACAGACATGGAGAAAGGATTTCGATTGAACAAGTCTTTAACTGTTTTCAACTATTGAATCAGTTATGCATCAGATCGGAGGATTAATAAATTATTGCAAACATGGTTGATTAATTTTGATTAATTTACTACAATGCTTGAAGTCACTAATTACATGTTAGTTGATGGCAATTTTAGATGGATATGTCCAATGGGGCAAAATGTCTATCAAAGTGATTTTCGTTTAATTTAATTTGAATGATGTGCAATGTAGAACATAGGCCATAATGTGGAAGTATGATGTATATGCATAAAGTACATATGTGTTATCTGTTTTCCAATATGGAGACATGAAAAATAGGACATATTCTCCACTTTCTGTGTTTATGCAATGAATGTTAAAAGGGAGCGTTGACTGTGCCCATCGTCCTGAAAAAAAGAAAAAAAGGCTGCAAAAAACAAAACACGTCTGACGCTGTAATGGTGATCTGCCATGCTTGCTGAAATATATAAATTTCAAATAAAACAGTCTGAAGCATCACCGAGTGCCGTTCTGTTGTTACAATGCAAAAGAAGCAGCATTATATATATATATATATATATATATATATATATATATATATATATATATATATATATATATATATATATATATATATTCACTGAAAAAAACATAGGTTTCACACATATTATAGTTAGGAATTAGCATTTAAAAAACATTGCAAATTAATTGAAAAAAACGTAGGTTTTACATGTTATAGTTAGCTGAACATTTCTCTCATACAGAACCTTTGAAATTTCTCCGTTATAGTTGGCTTAGCTAACTATAACTTGCGCGCCCGCAATGCACTGCTGATGACGTCACATATTACATCACTCATGACATGGTCAGTGACATCACTCATGACATCACTGATGACATGTCAAATGACATCCCTGATGTCATCACTGATGACATCATCCAGTGAATGTGTGTCTTTCTTAAAAATTTCTTTTTTATATATGTATATCTAAAGGTCGATGGAAGAATAAATGGGTAAATAAGTGTCTAAATGGATGTTTTGTTTGGTAAAATTCATTGTATAACTCACTTATTAAGTATATATTAGTGAATAGGTGTACTAGCGAGTAATCTTTAAATATTTAAATATCTGTATCAGTGTCTCACTTTGTATATAAGTGGCTGCATGGGTTGGAGAGTAGCTACATGAGTGTGTATATGGGTTATTAGTTGGTTTTTTTGAGTACCAAAATGAGTGTTTGTACGGTTCAGTGGGGAGTATTACTTAGCGCACAGATGCATGAATGAATGACTCACTGTTTGTATTTGTTTTGAAGACAGCATGTGTGCAGGACTGTATGAGTGGATGAGTGTGTGTATGAGTGTGTTAGTGAGTGAATGACTATCTCAATAGTATCTTTATGAGTAACTACATATGTTTTAAACTAGTATATGTGAATATTGATGTATATAAGTGAGTATATATGAGAGCGACAGATTCTGAGACTTCCTGTATAAATAAGTATGTGTTTCTATAAGTGATTGTTTAGGAGAGTAAGTATGTCTACGATTCTGTAGAAGTTAGTGTAGTGGTGGGTGTATAGCTGTATATGCAAGTAAATGGATATATAGGTGTATGAGTACATATGATGAGTCAGTACATGTATGAGTGACTATATAGAACTGTTGGTGAATGAGTGGATGTGTATGTAGATTTTGGGATTATTCAATAGGTTGTTCTAACTGGAATTGGTATCTCAATTATTTTGAAAATGTTAGTTTCTATTTTTGATCGTGTGTATCAAAGGTTATATTACAGTAAGAGTAGGTGTGCCACAAGGATGATGTTATCAGTGATGTCATCAGTGATGTCATGAGTGATGTCACTGACCATGTCATGAGTGATGTAATATGTGACGTCATCAGCAGTGCATTGCGGGCGCGCAAGTTATAGTTAGCTGAGGAATTTCAAAGGTTTTGTATGAGAGAAATGTTTAGCTAACTATAACATGTGAAACCTATGTTTTTTTCAATGAATTTGCAAGGTTTTTTAAATGCTAATTCCTAACTATAACCCGTGTGAAACCTATGGTTTTTTCAGTGAATTTCATAGGTTTTGTAAATGATAATTTATAAATGTATTAATATTATGTCTTTCTTTTTATACTAATTTCTTATATTTTTTATATAAATATTTATATGTATTTTATTTTTTAGATTATATTTCATATTCTTATTATAAAATAATAACAAAACTAAATTGCAAAGTAATTTTTGAATGAATTATTGCTTGACGTCGGTTGCAAGTATAACACAGCTCCAGCAATTCTCTTGCGGCCCTATGCTCACAATGCTGTATCAATCCTTACACCTGCTTCAAGCATGTGCAAGGTTTTGATGCAGCATAACCTCAAAAGTCACTGAATAAAATGCTATACATTTCGCTCAGTCACTTTTAGGAGGCCTTGCTGCAGCACCTTCTGCACAAGAAAGCCTCTTCTGGCGCAGCGCTTTACAATGTAATACACCCTCCAGATGCGTCACATTGTTAATAGCACACACCATGGCACATCTTTTGCACCACCGCTGTGTCACAAAAGTGACGCAACGGCTGTGTAAAAGAGGCACAAGGGGGTTGTAAATCCGCCCCTAACACATACAAATTCACCCAGGCACTTTCACCAGCAGCGCAAATTGAAACATAGACTAGTAACATATTTATGTACATATGATACATTCAAGTGCTTCGGACATACTACAGTATACTATAGATAAACACCTTATAGATTTATGCTGTAGCAGTTCCTTATAGTTCCACACTTTCACATTCTCCATACACTAGTAACATATACATTCATTCCTTTATGAACTACGCATTCATTCTGACAAACTTTTACACACTAATATTGAAATATAGGGGCATATTATCAAGGGGGTTTATCTCCGCTTTTTTGGCTTTAAAAGCCAAGAAAGCGGAGATAAAATTATCTCCCTATTACCTAGCTGTCGGTAACACCAGTTAGCGACAGCTAGTAGGACATAGCGACCATCTTGGGCCCCACTTTGCATGTCAGTGATATTTATCACTAATGACATGCAAAGTGGGCGTGCCAAGATGTTAGCGACTGAAAACAGTCGCTAACATCGCTATCTCCTATTACCAACTTTTGGAGATATTCGCGCTAAGCGCGAATATCTCCAAAAGCTAACACCTGCCCTGAGCAGTTCTTAGCCATGTTATCCAATGGGAGGTGGATAACATGGCTAAGAGCATTAGCACAGTAATGCATGAATATCGCTGACTTTTCAGCGATATTCATGCATTGCAGCGATTTTTATCGCATTTGCGATAAACCTTGGAAATAGCAAGGTTTATTTGCGGTAAAAATCGCCGCAGCTCAGCTGTAAATTTTTGTCTCTAACCAAGCAATAGCGATAATTATTGCTATTGCTTGGTAATATGCCCCATAGTTCTTTCTTTGACCAGTGAAGGTAGTTCTAAAAAGAACAGTTTTTTTTGTTTTGTATTTTTTTTGTGTTTTCTCAACAAATTCCAAGCGGAACAAAAGAATGGAAATGTCGAGGACAGCAATGATCCTGCATCCTGCGTTTCATCAAGTCTATAGACTGCTCCCCATAACACAAAAGTTTATCCCAATAAATGCATAGAATTTTAACTTTAGCAAAGTCAGAATCAATATGTGGGTGTGGACTGCTTACTGAAAATGCTGCTGCAGCAGTTGATGTGCTTGGTGCAGAAGCAGGTGGGTTCTCGTGCAACCTCCGTCTTGCAGCTCGAGCAAAGTTCTTGGGGTGCAAGTTCTTCACGTGCCGCACCATATTTGCTGTGCCAAAGGAGTGTTTTTTACATGGATCACCCCTTGAAAGAGTTGTTTTGCAAATTTTACAGGTTATTTTTGGAGCATTAACATTTTTTTGACCTTCTGGAAAAGTGAAAAAACTTCCAATTTAGAGATTCTTTCCTCTTCTTTGGACGTTCTTCAGGAAAAAAATCTCCCTCTGAAGAACTGCTGGAAGATGACTCCATTGCTCTTATTATGGTGGTCTTCCTTCTATTTGATAAGATTCTCAGAACAAATGCTTCTTCTTAGAAAGTCAAAGTCGAATAATTATTATGGTGGGATGGAACTTTTAACAGTCGCAATAGGAAAAGTTATGAACCAATCAAATCTCTCCTTTTAAAGTCACATGGCTTTGCGTACGCTTATGATGCGCTTGTGCAGCTCTTTCAATACGAGTACGCATAATGTTCTACCGCGATTTGTGTAATTCTTTTTAAAAATAATATATGATTATTACAAGTATTAAAAAAAGTTCATAGTTATCCCAAATGTCTCCCCTTAGTATGTACATTAAATGCATACATGTTTTAAACCAAGTAGAAACATTACCCCCTTTCGCATACAGAACGCCGTACATGACGCCACACCGAAGCTTTAATGCGATGCGTAACGTCAAAGCATATTCGTACCGTATGCGCGGGTACACGCTGAGTATGATAAGCAGTACAAACTATGGTGCAATCACCCTCTCAGTGACAAATCAGAGCTCAGGGCGCGCTAAGGAGAATCATTAGAAGTGCTGACTCATTGCAGATCCGATTCTGGGCCTGCCCACACTACCCACATGCCACCACCTAGCATGATTGCTATCATTTAGCCTGCAAACCAATACATTACCCAATAGCATATCCCCCAGGGCCATCATTCTTGCAGACCGTGAAAATGTTACCAATGACGGCCCTGGGCTTGGTTTGGTCAGCCCCCGCGGTTCCCATATAATGCGGGCACTGACATGAGCATGCTCTCTTTTGCCTGCCTCTGCTGCGGTGACAGACAGACTGTCGAAAACACCCCAGACCCAGCGAAACCGCAGCCTTTCAAGACCCGACAAAAGACGACAGAAGCAAAGGTAAGAGAAGACATCACAACATCAGCCTCCACTGTAAATTGTATATGCATAATGCTATTTTTTTTATTCTTCATGTGGCTTTCCTACCCCTCAATGGTTTTAAATTGTACTTACATAATTGAAATATTTCTTTATAAGCCACGAGGTCCTATACACCTCTAATCTTAAAAATTATGCGTGCATAAATTTCTGTGTCGTATTTCTGTACTACGCCACATGCTTAGGCCTCTATTATTATTAATTGGGCGTCCATGATAGTATTTTTTTTCTGCGTCACAAGGCCGTCCCAGGCCTCTATTAACTTATTGATCTTCCTTTGTTTGCTGGAGCTGCAACAGTTTTAACTACGGAATATTAGGAACCCACATTAAAATTCACTTTTGATAGTTACGCAACTCAGTTTACGATGACTAATAAAAATGTCCTTTTCTTTCCTTCAGCAAACATCGTTCAGAAGCAACCACGGCCTATCGAGCAACAGCAATGGAATTCTCTGCAACTTATTGAATATACTTTGACGTACAGAAGCAGTGTTCAAGTCGAATAGTTAACTCCGGTGGCCGCACTGTTTATACAAGGTAAGCACAGGAGCCTAGATCTACAAAGCCTTCATAGGAATGCATTAGAAATAAGTCGCCATAACGGCCGTCACTAACACAGTAGGCCCTTCCATATAGACACCACTTGAACGCGGCACTATAACAACTGAAATATACCAGATACACTGCACTCGTAAAACTGTAGTGTTAGCTTTATTTGTGAAACGAGAGAGGGCCATATTATCAAGCCTGGACGACTAAATTATCGCCACTTTATCGGCAGGAAAGTGCCGCTAAAGTGGCGATAATGGGTTTGATAATATGCTCTATGGAATTCCAATCGAAGCTCATGTAACATGTGAAGGACATCAAACATGAGCTTCGATTGGAATTCCATAGAGCATAATATCAAACCCATTATCGCCACTTTAGCGACACTTTCCTGCAGATGAAGTGGTGATAATTTTGTCACCCAGGCTTGATATCATGGCCCAGAGTGCGTAGTGTACAGCACCTTCTCTATAAAATCTATAATTACCTCCGACCAGAGACAACAGATAGGTTACAACAGTCTGACAAACAGATCCACAACCTTATTACGCCACTTTTGAGTCACTTTTAACATGGATAAAGTGATGCAAGGACCTAGTAAATCTACATCTCACTTTTCAATATAAAATCTCGACTCCAGACTCTGCGACACAGTTTTAATCTTGTTTTCTCTCTCTTTCTCTCTCTCACTCTCTGTGACATCATTTCTCTTTCTCTCTTAAACTTAGACACTGCTGTCTGCTTGGACGTGTAGAAGAATTGTTGAAATCAAGTTGTCAATCCAACTTCCTGAAGTGTTTGGCCGCAAGGTTTATACAACGGTAAGCACAGAGGCCTAGATCAACAAATCCTTCATAGGAATGCATTAGAAATAATTCGGCATAACGGGCGTTAGTAACGAAGTAGGCCCTTCCATATAGACACCACTTGAATGCGGCACTATTACAAGTAAAATGCACCAGGTACACTGCACTCGTAAAACTGTAGTGTAACTTTTATTTATGAAAGGAGAGAGGGCCATATTATCAAACCTTGGCAACAAAATTATCACCACTTTATCGGCAGCAAACTGCCGCTAAAGTGGCCATAATTGGTCTGATAATATGCTCTATTGAATTTCAATCGAAGCTGATGTTAGATGTGAAGGACATCTAACATGCGCTTTGATTGGAATTCCATAGAGCATATTATCAAACCCATTATCGCCACTTTAGCGACACTTTCCTGCCAATAAAGTGGCGATAATTTTGTCACCCGGGCTTGATATCATGGCCCAGAGTGCGTAGTCTACAGCACCTTCTCTGTAAAATCTATAAATACCTCCGGGCAGTGACAACAGATAGGTTACAACAGTCTGACAAACAGATCCACAACCTTATTACGCCACTTTTGAGTCACTTTTTACATGGGTAAAGTGATGCTAGGAACTAGTAAATCTACATCTCACTTTTCAATAAAAAGTCTCAACTCCAGACTCTACGACACAGTTTTAATGTTGTTTTCTCTCTCTTTCTTTCTCTCTCTCACTCTCTGTGACATCATTTCTCTTTCTCTCTTAAACTTAGATACTGCTGTCTTGGACGTGTAGAAGAATTGTTCAGAATAAGTTATGACACCAACTGCCTGAAATGTTTACCCGCAAAGTTTATACAATGGTAAGCACAGAGGCCTAGATGTACAAAGCCTTCATAGGAATGCATTAGAAATAAGTCGCCATAACGGGCGTCAGTAACGCAGTAGGCACTTCTATATAGACACCACTTGAACGCGGCACTATATCAGAACTGGAATGTACGAGTCACACGGCACACGTAAAACCGTAGAGTTACCAAAACTTGTAGGGACATAGTATCAAGAACGGCGATAAAATAATCGCTGTTTCAGCGGCAGGAAACTGCAGCTAAAGCGGCGATAATGGGCTTGATAATTTGCCCTTCTGAATTCCCATAGTAGCCCGGTTTAACACCAGAACCTGGACTGCTATGGGAATTCTTTTATCGCCGTTCTTGATAATATGCCCCGTAATGCTTCAGCTCATTTACTCTCATCTACATAATGCTAAACTCTAATTTTCTTTTTTGCAGATTACCAATCGGACACCTTTTGGAATCCATTTCGCAATTTGTTTATAACATTGTTTAAGTTATTTTTCCAGTTCTAATATAGTTATACTTGACTTTCGATTACATTTATTGTTTAATAAAAGTTAATAAAAAAAACTACATACTTGTTTTATTTTGTGGGGGAGGAGTATGATGGCCCACAATAAAAATAATGTTGAAATACTATGGTAAGATATTCAAGACTAGGGGGGCGTGGCCTGGAGCCGTCAATGGTGGACGTGTAGCTTGTTAGCTCCGTCCTATGCCCTAGACACGAGCTAATTATCCTGCACTTCCCTGCCTGCAACCCGCCTAATTTCGACGCAGGCTGTCTCCGGAGGCTGACTGAGGGAAGCGGTGCAACGCAGCCCTTCTGAGCCGTCTCCGCTGCTGAGCCCCGGCGGTGAGTCCTGGTACGGCCTTCAGGCCACAGCGAAGCCCCGTCCTGGAGTGATCGGCCTGGCCGGCCCACCTACAGCCTCACTCGCGGTCCACTCGGGACCCAGACTCAGATCCCTACTGTTCTCCCTGCCGACCCCGGAGTGCGCTGCGGTGCTCATCCTTGCTGCGGCTCCGCTGCCCTTCCACGCACAGCCACTACTGCACGGACAGGCTGCTTTGCTGGATGACCCCCTCTGGAACTTGGGGGCGCCACCGGACCACCCTCCCGCCCGCCCGCCCGCCCGCCCAGGGGGTCAGCGGGCCTCCAGCGTCCCGCCGCTGTGACGAGGACAGCGGAGCGAGTGGCGCACTTACCCTACCACTAACGCCGTGAACCAGCTGCCTACGCCGCATTGCCCTGGAGGAACGGACAGGCATCAGGAACATTCAGGCGCCATTTTCTCTGCACGTAGGGGCCTGGTGAAGGCCCTTGAACCCAGACGGACCCCATTTGTCTGCCCCAGCGACGTCGGAACGACGATCGGGAGCGTCCACGTGACGCAGGGTGTCACATATTGCGAATCCACGGACCACAGGTGCCGGGACCTGGGGGGGTGGAGCGCCACGAGCTTGGACCTTGTAATCCGGCGCTGCAGCCCTGACCTTTGCCGCGCCTCTGAAAGGAAAAACAGGCGCACTTTCCAGTGGCCTGGACCCCATCGCCTCCTCTCCCACGACACCTCTACGGCGCTGGGGTAGCGCCTACATGCGAAGCCTTCGGCGCTGCGCCGACTCAACCCACGCAGACACCTTGGCAAGATAAGCTACGTCACCCTCACCAGTCCTGGGCCCCGCGCCACGCCTGTCTCTACCTGGTGAGTGGCTGGTCCTTGTATACCCTCTGCCGAACTCTTCGTGGGTCAGCGGCGACCTGCTGTATCCACTGCAGTGCCACCCTGCTAACGAGAACTATGGGCAGGAACAAGGGCAAACCCCAGGAACAGGGCGCCCGGACGGACGTGCAGTCCACGGGCTCTGAGGACCCGCTGGCCTCCTCCAACGTTGACATCATCCCTCCAACTGGTAAAGGATCGCAAGGCGCCAAACTGGATCTGATCTTGAATGAAATACGCGCGACGCGCGAGGCGCTAGAATCGCGCATAGACAATATGGCGACCGGCCTATCCCTATTAAAGGCCGACCATAACAAGCTGGCAGACCGAGTAGCGGAGCAAAAAATAGCGCTGGACGACCTAATCCCGCAGCAGACGGAACACTCCACGAAATTGGAGAACGTGGAGAAGCAATTAAAGCAGCTGCGGGGTAGAGTGGACGATGCAGAAGGACGTGCCCGCCGCAACAACGTCCGCATCCTAGGCATTCCGGAAAGGAGCGAGGGGAGAGACCCCACGCAATTCGTGGAAGATTGGCTGAAGAAACTGGTGGGCCAAAGAGATCTCACCGCCCTCTACAGTGTGGAGAGGGCCCACAGGATGCCGTCACGGCCCCCACAACCAGGGGCACCCCCTCGCCCCCTGATCGCTCGTCTCCTCCACTTCAGAGACCGCGACACCGTCCTGCGGGCGGCCAGAGAGGACGCACCGATACGCTTTGAGGACAGGAACATTTCGATCTACCCCGATTTCACGCCCACGGTTCAACGAGCCAGGTCCGACTTTCTCGGGGTGAAGCGCAAGTTGCGGGACAGAAACATGAAATATGCGCTTTTGTTCCCTGCTCGGCTCAAAATTCTGCATAATAACAAGTCGCATTTCTTCGACTCGCCTGAGGAAGCGGCGGAATGGATGGAGGTCACCTTGACACCGCCGGCATCACAGGACCCGTTCACCGACCACCACAGCGACACCCGAGGGGGCTCGCCGGGCCGGCAGGACGTCGCTCACAGCCCCGGACATCACTCGCCCCACGGCGCATCGGCAACGACGCATCCTTCCACACGCCGGACAACAGGGCATCCGTCTTCCTCCCTACATCAACGTCTAACAGAGGAGGCACTGGCCGCCCACGACGCGGGAGCACCCGGAGACAGACTCACCGTCACCACCGACACCCACACTGAGGTGTCTGGCTCAATCGACAGCTTGCAGCTCTTCCCGAAGATCACGGCCCAGATGGCGGAGGAGTTCTGAACTACGACGCGATTGATCCTCTCAAGGTGGTAACGTATGACTATCCCCCTCCTTTACACAATGTGGGTTGTAGATGCAGGGGCCCGTTGCACAGTGGGCTGTCGTGCCCACGTAGACAGTTCAGTGCCCATCGACGGAGGCCTACCACCCCCGGTATGCACACGAACTTGACTGTATTGTGCCCACGTTGGGCACCTTGGTTTGGCCCCTGGGTACGTTGGCTCAGGGACCCTTTTGTTTTTGTTCAGGGAACACTTGGCTGCGAGACACTCTCACCTATTAACATTGCAGGACATGTGGGGTCGTCCAGTTGGTTCATATTACAGCACCACACAGGTGGAAATGGGACCTCTTAGCACTTACCAATTGTGCACCTGGAACGTGCGTGGCATGGGTTCAGTGCATAAACGGCACAGAATTCTGGCACAACTCAACCGAAGGGGGACTCAGATAGCATGCTTGCAAGAGACACATTTGAATGCTGCTGAGGCGGTGAAGTTGCGCAAGAAATGGAGAGGACAATTCTTCGCCACCTCATATTCTGCATTTTCAAGGGGGGCGGCGATTTGGTTACGTGGCTCTCTTCCCTTCCAGCTGCTGGAACAACGGGTTGATCATGAGGGTCGATATGTTTTTGTGCGGGGACTGTTGGACGGGGAGGCGGTTGTCATTGGTTGTGTATACTCACCTAACACAAATCAGTCGGACTTCCTGGTTACTGTCAACGGGGTGCTTGCGGACTGGGCTGATCATAGCTGGATTATAGGGGGTGACTTCAACGCTGTGCTTGATGTCCTGTTAGATAGGTCACACCCTCCCTTGCAGGCTACCGAGAGCAGGAAGCAGGCTGATGCGCTTGTGAGTTGGGCTGAGGGTTGGGACATGGCGGATGTGTGGCGCAGCATGCACCCTATAGAAAGGGAATACACCTTCTACTCCCCTCCCCACCAGCTCCACACCAGAATTGATCATGTCTTCTGCTCCCGTCCCCTCACAGCACTGATTGTCCGGGCCCAACACATGGGGAAGACATTCTCAGATCACAACCCCGTGGAAATCACTTGGCAATGGGGTAGGCGCCTGGCCCCCATCCCAACCTGGCGACTGTCTCCTGACCTCCTAGAGGACTCGGTCTTCCGATCTGCTCTGTCTGACACTATAGACACCTACTTCTCCACGAATACACGCACAGCCAGCTCACGGCAGATAGAGTGGGACGCTTTCAAAGTCTGTCTCAGGGGGACTGCTATGACTGTTAAGGTGGGGAGAAAACGGGAAGTGATAGACCAGTTGAGGGAGGTAGAAGGCTCACTAGCGTCCCTAGAGAACGAGGCAGCGGGCACCAATGTTCCATTTACACCACTGCAAGAGGCGCATATTAGACACGCGGAACTACTAGAGGAACTGCGGCTAATAGACTATGGGGAGTACACAAACAGACAGCATACGCAGGCCGACCGTGCCGGTACTCTACTAGCACGCCTCCTACGGGACTCCCCGATCAGCCACCCCATCCTGAGAGTTTTGGACCAATATGACCGCCCGGCTACCACTCAAATCGGGATTAACACGGCGTTTAAGGATTATTACACCGTGCTATATAGCCCCCCGCAACCCTTATCGGAACCCGCACTTGCGGCCTTCATGGAGGGTCTAACTCTCCCACAACTCACTATCGGCCAGAACAAAGACTTGAAACGTATTATATCTGTGGCAGAAATCAGACAAGCAATCAGAGCCCTTCCAAAGGGTAAAGCCCCTGGTACGGACGGCCTGCCAGCGGAATTCTACGCCACCTATATTGACCTCCTGGCCCCACGGTTACACACAGTTTATCTAGAAGCCTTACGCACGTCCTCGCTGCCGCAATCATCCATGCAGGCACTGATCACCTCCCTATTGAAACCGTCCAAGGATGGTCTACACATGGCCGATTACAGACCCCTATCCCTTCTCAATACTGACTCTAAAATATTGAGCAAGGTGCTAGCGACGAGACTCGTGCGATACGTGCCTCAACTGGTCCACCCGGATCAATGTGGGTTTGTAACGGGCCGCAATACGGCCATGAACCTTAGACGCCTGGCCCAACTCATGCTCGGAGACAACATCGACGCTGATTCCGAAGGATGCATTTCTCTAGACCTGAAACAAGCCTTTGACTCCTTGAGGTGGGACTATATGTTTACCACCCTATTTAGATTCGGTATACCGCCCGAATTCCTAGCATGGGTCAGACTGCTGTACACCACCCCCACGGCCCGGGTGCGCACCTCCAGTCAAATCTCAGGCCCCTTGGCCATAGCCAGGGGCACTAGACAGGGCTGCCCGCTCTCCCCTCTCCTATTCGTCCTTGCCCTCGAACCTTTGCTCTGCAGGCTCAGGTTAATGGCCCCCCGTTATGGCATACGACGGCATGGTGTGGACCATATTGTATCTGCATATGCGGATGATATTATTTTATATCTCCGTGACCTGAGGGGTGACCTGAGCCCGGTTTCCCGGGTTTTCGAGGATTTCAGGGAGATCTCTGGCCTCGCCATCAGTGAATCTAAGTCCTACGGGTTTACATTTGCAGCCGTAGATGGGTCGACCCCTTTACCTTTCGCCCCCCATATGTTCCAGATGGCGGAAACCACGTTCAGATACCTTGGAATACAGATCTACCGGGAGGCGGGCATGATGATAGATGGCAATTTGGGGAAGGCCATTAGATCACTGAAGTCACAGGTTCAATTTTGGCTGACGTTGCCGCTCTCAATACCCGGTAGAGTGGCAGTTTCCAAGATGGTGATGCTCCCCCGTCTTATCTACTACTTCACCAACCTGCCTTTCCAGATCCCGGCGGTAACGTTTAAGACCCTTGACTCCCTACTTATCGAACTTGTGTGGGGAGGCGGCCGCAGACGCATAGGTCTGGCCAAACTGCAACTCCCCTCCAGCTCCGGAGGCATGGGCTTACCGGACTTCAGAGCTTATAATTACGCGTGCCAGCTACAATGGCTAGCCTACTGGGTGGCAGGCCGCAATCTACATGAGATTAATATGTCGGTGGATGACCATGCTAAAGGGAGAGTACACATCTTGCTCCTACCTGGCTCGGTTCTACCTAGAAACGCTCTGCCCCTTCTTAAACTGGCGATCACGTATTGGCGGAAGGCGCTGAAATACACGTCCCCCGGGACTCCCTATGCCCCCACGGTCCCATTACTGGGCATCCCACTAGGCTCGGGCACACTCACAACGACCCTCCTGGAGCCCTGGCACGATGCAGGTGCACTACACGTAGGTGACCTGTTTGCGGAGGGCCACCTGTTATCCTTCGAGGACTTCAGAACCACTCAGGGCGTCCCCACCAGCTCCTTCCTCCTGTACGCCGGACTCCGACACTATATTGAACGCACGTGGTCGCCTGACGGACGGGAGCCTATTACGAACCCCCTCGTCTCAATGCTCTACCTCATGGGAACGGGCGGCCACCTGACCAAATGGCTCACAGCTAGCATTAAATCAGGTAGGGCGCTTCCACTGGCACCACTGCGGGCGAAGTGGGAAATAGACATTGGGAGGCCATTGCGAGACAAGGAATGGGAGCGCATACTTCAATTCCCTAGGAAAGTAGCTAGGAACCCCAAATACAAGTTCATCCAATTGATGGTACTACATAGAGCTTACCTGACTCCACACCACCTGCATGTGATGTTCCCTGCAACCAGGAGTAACTGCCCCCGATGCGACGCAGACGACGCGTCGTTGGTACACATGCTATGGCAGTGCCCTAAATTGGGGTATTTCTGGACCACTGTTCATGCCTCACTTGTGACGACTGGTACCCTCCCACAACCACCTACGCTGGAGAGTACACTCCTAGGACTGGGACCGCTGACACGCACCAGAACAGTGACGGCGCGCTTTTCGGACCTGGCCCTGTTGCTAGCGAAGCGTGCCATCACGATGAGATGGAAATCGTCTACACCACCTAACCCTGACTTATGGCGGGCAGAAGTAGTGCGCTGGGGTAAGGCAGAGGGCGAGGCATTACAGAGAGAGGAGAGTAGAGGCCTTCGGAAAATCCCGATATCGCTGGAGTGGTTTGACACTTTGGGGGTCTTTGAGGCTGGCACTGACGAGGGGGAAGAAGACACTAGTGATTAACCGCTTAGTATAGTACTACACCAGGAGCCACATCCCCATCCACGGTCACTACCCACGGTGCACAGCAATGGGGTTCGGGTGCCCCCCGACCCTGCGATTACATTCTCCCACCCCACCTGTGTGTTACATCAGAACATACGCTGCGCGTCAGAACATTACTGGAGACCCATATGTCAATTTCTCAAAGAAGTACCTGCCCAGAGAGTGAAGGGAGGGATATTGTTGGGGTGGAGGGAGGGTGCGGGGTTAGACGGGGTTTGTTAGACTCTTCTAGTTTACCGACAGCATAAAGAAGAAAATCGAATGTACTATGCTCCTATCTATGCTCTGAGCAAATGCATGCATGTGACACCGTGATTAACATTGCGCTTGTATGTATTAAACTGTATGCTGCCACTGCTCTTGAAACTATGCTAATAAACAGATTTAAAAAAAAAAAAAAAAAAGATATTCAAGACTAGGATTGAAAACTACTGAGTTCTAACTAACAGATATAATAAAAACAGTGGTGAGAAACTACGAAAATGGCGATGGACGGAGTACATAATCAACGTTTGGTGCCTCGGCACTACCTTTCAAATAAATATATAAAAAATATGACTATTGATACTGTACAAAAGTGCAGCAGCAGATGACACACACGAACCGGGAAAAGAAAGCAACAGATTTACTAACTGATACAAAGAAAGGTTTGCTTGTTGAACTTGAAGAAAAAAAAAACGTGGGCTTCGAAACAACGCTGAAATGAAAGAGCATTTTATCAACAAAAGGCGATACATTATCGTCGCTTTTATCGACAGGAAACTGCAGATAAAGCGGCGATAATAGGCTTGATAATAGGCCCTTGTAACTTCCCATAGCAGCCCAGGTTCTGGTATTAACCTGGGCTCCTACGGTTATTCACAAGGGCATATTATCAAGCCCATTATCGCCGCTTTATCAGCAGTTTCCTGCCGATAAAAACTACGCTAATGTATCGCCTTTTGTTGATAATATGGCCCATTGCTCATTTTTTTGACCAGTAAACTTAGGTGCATATTATCAAGGACCGGTGTTAAAATTCTCGCCGTTTTATTGGCAGGAAACTTCTGATAAAACGGCGATAATGAGCTTCATAATTAGGCCTTGTTATTTCCCATAGAAGCCCATTTTACACCAGAACATAGGCTTCTGAGGAAATTTTCAAGGACGTATTATCAAGCCCACCCTCCCAACATTAATAAAAAACTCCAGACAATGCAGGTACCCGGAGCTGGAAGGTCATTTTATATATCACTGCCCCAGAAATGTGGCGTTCCCCGCGACGTATACAGGGAGAGAGAGAGAGAGCTCAAAACATATTTTTTATTAAAAAAAACACCAGAGGGGTGCCGCTCACGGAGACTGCGGGGAGTAGAACCGTAACCCCCCGCATACTTCAAAATAAAACCAGAGGAGTGCCGTTCCCAAGTGCTCGGGGCACCTTACATGCCCCCATTATGCAGAAAAGTTGGCCCCGCAATTTTCCGCCCGGGACCTAATGAATAAAACGGACTTCTACTTTTTTTTCACCTTTTCCACCGCGTACAAGTACTGCACGAGTACCCCGCAATTTTTTATTTAAAAAAAAATAAAGATTGAGCCTAAAGATCCATGTACCACCCCTTAACCAAGACTATAGCCTCAGAATCTTTCCACCCTGCCCCGTTTCCTTATTTCTCAACTTTGTTTTACTGTTTTCTTGCAGCTCCTGCTCATAATTGTATGTATTTCCATACACGTACGCCGCAATTTTTCTATAAAAAATAAAATAAAAAAATAGAGCCTAAACATCCATGTACGACCCCCTGAGCAAGCCAAGAGGGTCAGAATGTCTCTAGCCTACTATTTCTCAACTTTGTTTTACTGTTTTCTTGTGACTCGGTTCTAGCGAGGCACAGGATGGCTACGAACACTTCCTGGTTTCAAGTGTTGTCAGACAGTTCACAGCCAATCAGCATGCAGCTCTCAAACCACCATAGGGTCTTTTTCTCTGCCAAGTGACCCAAGGAGGCCTTAACAGCAAGTAGCCAGTGTGAGGATAAATCGCATTACTCACCTGAAACTCACCATGCTATTCTTCGCTGTTTAGCCCACCACCAAACAACCGGCTTTACATTAGACAACCCACGCCACTCATGCCTTTGACCTGACCACCTTTTAGCCAACCCTAGACTGTGAATGCACCTTAGCAGTCGGCAATTTGTTGTGTGCCTAGCAAATCATGTGAAGTGACTCTACCCTGTACGTCTGTCTATGTCTTCAATGTTATATGTACAGTAAAGCAAGAGGGAATCCCCCTCTGACATATAACTTCCTTAGCGAGTGCGACACATTTAACCAACACAATCACTTAAAATTAAGTATTTATTTGCACCTTTCACATACTCATTGGTCCTGAGGAAAGCCAGTTTAAAATCAAAGGCCTGGCTGAAACATGTAGACCACACAGGATGCAGGAGGTCATAATCCGCACTCCAGCGCGTCCATCTGCCTTTTAGCTGCTAACAGGCGCCCGGTGATTAAAGTTTATCTATTTACCCTCGGGTACCAGGCACCACTGTATAGCTTTTTAATCATCACTATCACACTCACTACACTGCACACTCAGCAAGAACCAGCTCCGCAGTAATCTGGCGTTGAAGCACACCCGGGACACATTCGGTGTCACTGTGCTGGGCCCGATGATGAAGCATGCCACCAACTAGGTTGGTGGGTGAGGGCTTCATGATCAAACCTAATGGTTTGCCGGCACGCGTACGCAATTTTGAGTCTCTTAACTGCAACATAGCTGGTCCTTATTGATAATGATATATAATTCGGGGGATCTGGACTAGCTTACCTAGTCCTCTCTCTCCTTTTTGATTTGACATTATGTGAGGGCGAGCATCCTCCCTGGTAAGGTGCCAGCCGCTTCCTTCTCCGTGATCAGACCCCTTTCGGAGTTTGAAGAGATCCGCTCTTTGCGATGGGCCTCCGTACACGACCGAGGTCAGCGAAACCCACGCCCACTAGGGCAGGTGTTGGGTTTAAATATCACGTGTGCAAGAAAATGAGTTCATCAAAGCCGGAAACCATGCCTCTGAAGAAAGAAAAGTGGATTCCTGAAACGCGTCAGGCTAAAGGCTAAGAATTTTATCGAAGGGGACTGCTGTGAGGTCTTACGCATGCCTGCTGCCATTAAAATTGAAGTGTAACAGAATAGTCTTCCTGTGGCCTTTGTACAAATGGGTAACCTGCAAATGATTTTATATATATATATATATATATATATATATATATATATATATATATATATATATATATATATATATATATATATATATATATATATCCCAGCTCCAAACATCCACGGACTGTACATCCAAAGGAAAGTAGCACACGCAGGGGGTAGTTCCACAACAGGTTTATTCAGGGAACTAAACCTGTTGTGGAACTACCCCCTGCGTGTGCTACTTTCCTTTGGATGTACAGTCGTGGATGTTTGGAGCTGGGATTTCTAAACGGGCACACCCCCGTTTTGTGTGCACCCGCTCACGAGTGCAACTGGCTGGTGTTCGGTAGCTGTGGATATATATATATATCCTGACACCAGCCGATTGCACACGTGAGCGGGTGCACGCCAAACGGGGGTGTACCCATTGTATTAATCACAGCTTCGAACATCCACGGACAATCTGTCCATAAAGAAAGCAGCACACGCAGGGGGTAGTTCCACGTTAGATTTTATTCGGGAACTTCACAGCATACAACGCGTTTCGCCAGAGGGCTTCGTCAAGATATGCAAAGAGCGGAGGCGCTCAACTCATTTGAATAAAATGTCTTACTTCCGCATTTAGAGTAGAGAACAAAAAAGGACTATACAATCGTTAAGAAAAGATCGGCCATCTTGAGATGGTGTGAAGAATTACAGTTTAGACCCAGTCTTAAATTAAACATATGTAATATTATGTACAATCCATAAACATAATCTCAAATCCCACAATAAGTGATGCATAGGAGCTATACTTGTTATCCCGCCCATGATGGGCAACAATAGTCCAAATGTCCTCTTTACACATATAACGCCCTGGATGGGCTAGCCGTCGAACAGATCTAATATACTTGATGTTAAGGTGCAAACAATTATATAAGTAAAGCTACACACTATGCAATCTAATAAACCATATGAAAACATGATCATGGTAATAGGAGACCTGAGTAGAATACTCAGAGCACATGTAGGTCTAACAATATAAAGACTCATGCTATAGTATATTGGCGCACCGAGTTCAAAATTGCATTCATAGCAACCCAAATATCGCCCTAGATGGGCACGAATATAACACCTGTTCGATGGTACTCAAAATTTCGTGGGATGTAAAACCAAGTTATCGGTGCAAAAGTTGCAGTCAAAAATTACTTAAATACCAGATGTCCTAAATACATATACAGACAATGGAAGATACCAATCAAGAATACAGTGCATAAACCAACATAGAAGTCCATCATTAACAGAAGTGCATGAAACTTAACCCAAATGAACTGAGAGTTCTTCATGCATGTTGAGGCCATTCGGGTGTTTACTCTGCAAGTCTATTATGTATCTGGACTCTAGCCTTCTAAGCTTAAGAAGGCGATCACCACCCCTGATATTAGCCGGAACACTGTCGAGACAAATGTAAGATAACAGATCCATGTTACTATTGTGTTTCTTTTCGAAGTGCCTCGCTACGGGGTAGGTGACATCTTTTTTGGCAATAGCACGCATGTGCTCTAATATTCTCAATTTAATGGCATTGGTGGTGCTACCGATGTAATTTAAGCCACAAGGGCAGATGAGACAATAGATGACATATGCTGTGGAGCACGTCAGGAATTTGGTAATCTTTTTCGGTGTAGAAAGACCTGGTACCTTAAAAGCAAGCGTCCGCTTACTATGTTTACAGGCCTTACACCGGCCACAAGGATAGAAACCATTCAATGCAGGAAGTTTGGGGATATTGTCAGGAGCAGTGTAATGACTAGAGACCAAATGGTCCCTAAGAGATCTGGCCATTCTAAAGGTCACTAAAGGATTGCTGGGCAAATCTGCTTTAATGATGTTGTCGGACATTAAAATGTTCCAGTTCTTTTTAAGTATCTTTTTGACCTGCCCTGCGTTCCGTGAAAAGGTGGTGATAAGGCGAAATGCCCCGTTGTTAGATTTTACAGTCTTCTTAGGTTCTAACAAAGCTTTTCTCTGCATCTTGATTGCTCTATCAAAAGCACTAGCTAGAACCCCCTCACTGTAACCCCTTATCCTGAATCGTTGAAGACTAGCCTCCGCTGCCTTCTTGAAATCATCCTCATCGGAATTATTGCGCCTTAGCCTCAAAAGTTCCCCGTAGGGGATACTTTCAACCAATTGGCGAGGATGACTGCTTGTGGCAAAGAGGGTGGAGTTCCCTGCCGTCTCTTTCCTGAATAATTTAGTTTGCACTTTTCCTTTGTCATCTATATATACAGTAAGATCAAGGTAGTTAACTGAGGTCCTGCTTATATGACCTGAGAATTTTAGATTCATGTCATTGTTATTGAGTACGTCTATGAACACACTGGCAGTTTCTACGGGGCTGTCTAAGTTGATAAAAAGATCGTCTATATAACGATGCAATCCTATAATTCTATTGTCCCACTCTTGATTAGTGATGTTCCAGGGAGCCTGCTCCTTCCACCAACCTACAAAGAGGTTGGCAAAGCTGGGAGCAGAGCAAGCTCCCATGGCGACTCCAGAAATCTGCTTATACAGTTGTTTACTGAAAAGAAAGATGTTATTATTCAGACTAAAGTTCATAAAGTCCAGCAACATCTTATTGTGTTTATAGTAACGTACAGGACGTCGATCCAGAAAACTAGCCATCGATCTCAGACCATCGTCATGTGCTATACAGGTGTATAGACTGGCGATGTCTAGCACCATCATGCAGTATGCATCTTTCCAAACAATTTTGTCCATGAGTGTCAGAAAATGCTTAGTGTCTCTAATATATGAGGGCAATGACATGACCAACGGTGAGAGGAACGAGTCCACATAGATGGAGAGGTTTTCTGTGAGGCTACCATTGGAAGCAACTATGGGCCTTCCCGGTGGATTAAGTATGTCTTTGTGCACCTTGGGAAGGTGGTAAAAAGTGGGAATCACTGGACTAAGACAACGCAGAAACAAGTATTCATCTGTGCTGAGCATGTTTATGTTGTACCATTTGGATATCATGTCATGGTACTCACCCACGCTTCGATTGTAGTCTTTGTCACCCACGGTTATGTAGGTTTTCGTGTCTCCCAACAGTCGTATGGCCTCGCTTTCATATTGTGCAGCAGTATGGAGCACAATGTTACCCCCTTTATCAGAGGGTTTACATACCAGACCTGAATCCTTGCACAAGGTTTGTAGAGCAATTTGCTGTTGCTTGGTGAAATTGTCATTGGACGATGTATATAGTTTCACTTTGCGTAGTCTGGATAGATCCCTCAAGACTGCATCCGAGAAGATGTCAATAGCGTCAGTGCCCATGATGGGCATGAACCTTGATGCCGGTTTAAATCCGCTGCACCCACCTTTTTGTTGGATGTCAAAGGTGGCCAGTGTCTGAGTGTTAGTAACTTCACCATCCTGGCCCAAGTTGATCTCTTGGTTGAGGCTTTCCATTGCTCGGAGACCCCCTAGATCACGGCATCTCAATCCCTCGGTTGCACATTCACTCCCAGACCCAGCGCTCTCGATGTGCGGTTTCAATTTGAAAAATTTGTGGAGTTTTAATTTTCTCGTGAACTTAAAGATATCAATCCTGGTCTGCGCAAATTCAAAGTTCCTTTGTGGGCAAAAGGATAAGCCCAATTGAAGTATGGAATTTTCTTCGGTGGTAAGTACTTTGTCAGTTAAGTTGATGATGGTCAGATTATCTTTATTTATGGTGTGTTCTTGGTTCAATCTTAGTTCTTTTTCTTTTGATAGTTCTTCATGCTGCGTGTTACGGGTGGGGAACCTAGTGGATTTCTTCCCACAGCCCCCCCGCCTCGTCTTCCTCTTGCTCCTTGTTTGTCCGGGGGCTTGCCCCTGCTTCCTTCTAGTTGATTGTTCCGCATGACCTTGTATTCCACCTGAAAAGAAGAAGCCTCTTCGCTACCATCTTCACTAATTACATCGTCTGCGTTAGTATCTGATTCGGAAGTTGCAGGTTCCACAGTGGTTGGACCGCTTGCCTTTTTCTTCAGTTGTTTCCTGGTATGATCGTATTTTTTGGCAAAGGTTAACACTCATCCCATTTTATAATCATTTTCATCTCTTTCAAATTTCTCTTCTTTGCGCTGTTTGATTTTTTGTTCATATTTTTTCAGACGTTTTTTAATTAGTTCACGTTTTTCTCCCAAACTGGTCTGATCCTCTTCCTTTAGTAACTCATCCTCCAACTCCTTGATCTGTGTCAGAGCTTTATCTCTATCACTCCAGGCAAAGCGAACTAGTATTTCTAAACTCCCTTTACAGGATGCCGCTGTGTGTTCTGCCCAGGCATCCAATAATTTGGGGTCCGGGTTCTCATATGCTGGGATAGTGTATATTCTCAATCCTCGAGGAACGCGGTCAACATCGATATAGTTCTGTAATGATGTTGCCTCCCACCACTTTCTGATCTCTCTTTCGTAAAGCCGTTCTAAAGTGGCCAATTTCGTACTCAGAGTGGTGTTACCTCCACCAGCTTGACTAGTGCCTGCCTTTTGTGTTCCATCTGGTTTTTTCTTATTTTTGAACATCCCTAGTTCCGCCTCTCTCCTCTCTGCCTCGCAGAACATTGTGAATGGTAGTGCAGCCGCGACTACCAGTATGAGACAAGCTGTTTCCCCCTTCGCTTAATGCCAGCGCCCAACAGTGATGGTAAAAGTCAGAATTAGCGCTCACCGCGCCTTACCCGAGTAATGCAAAAAGCCTGGATAATGCGAGAACAATCCTCTCTCACTGCAGTATCCTCGGGGTCCGGACAATGCGGTGTAGATAGCAGACAAACTCGGTGCAGCCGGTAATCAAAATCCTGAGCTCCAAACACCAGCCGATTGCACACGTGAGCGGGTGCACTCCAAACGGGGGTGTACCCGTTGTATTAATCACAGCTTCGAACATCCACGGACCATCTGTCCGTAAAGAAAGCAGCACACGCAGGGGGTAGTTCCACGTTAGATTTTATTCGGGAACTTCATAGCATACGACGCGTTTCGCCAGAGGGCTTCGTCAAGATATGCAAAGAGCGGAGGCGCTCAACTCATTTAAATAAAATGTCTTACTTCCGCATTTAGAGTAGAGAACAAAAAAGGACTACACAATCGTTAAGAAAAGATCGGCCATCTTGAGATGGTGTGAAGAATTACAGTTTAGACCCAGTCTTAAATTAAACATATGTATTATTATGTACAATCCATAAACATAATCTCAAATCCCACAATAAGTGATGTATAGGAGCTATACTTATCCCGCCCGTGATGGGCAACAATAGTCCAAATGTCCTCTTTACACATATAACGCCCTGGATGGGCTAGCCGTCGAACAGATCTAATATACTTGCTGTTAAGGTGCAAACAATTATATAAGTAAAGCTACACACTATGCAATCTAATAAACCATATGAAAACATGATCATGGTAGTAGGAGACCTGAGTAGAATACTCAGAGCACATGTAGGTCTAACAATATAAAGACTCATGCTATAGTATATTGGTGCACCGAGTTCAAAATTGCATTCATAGCAACCCAAATATCGCCCTAGATGGGCACGAATATAACACCTGTTCGATGGTACTCAAAATTTCGTGGGATGTAAAACCAAGTTATCGGTGCAAAAGTTGCAGTCAAAAATTACTTAAATACCAGATGTCCTAAATACATATACAGACAATGGAAGATACCAATCAAGAATACAGTGCATAAACCAACATAGAAGTCCATCATTAACAGAAGTGCATGAAACTTAACCCAAATGAACTGAGAGTTCTTCATGCATGTTGAGGCCATTCGGGTGTTTACTCTGCAAGTCTTTTATGTATCTGGACTCTAGCCTTCTAGACATCTGGTATTCTACTCAGGTCTCCTATTACCATGATCATGTTTTCATATGGTTTATTAGATTGCATAGTGTGTAGCTTTACTTATATAATTGTTTGCACCTTAACATCAAGTATATTAGATCTGTTCGACGGCTAGCCCATCCAGGGCGTTATATGTGTAAAGAGGACATTTGGACTATTGTTGCCCATCACGGGCGGGATAACAAGTATAGCTCCTATGCATCACTTATTGTGGGATTTGAGATTATGTTTATGGATTGTACATAATATTACATATGTTTAATTTAAGACTGGGTCTAAACTGTAATTCTTCACACCATCTCAAGATGGCCGATCTTTTCTTAACAATTGTATAGTCCTTTTTTGTTCTCTACTCTAAATGCGGAAGTAAGACATTTTATTTAAATGAGTTGAGCGCCTCCGCTCTTTGCATAGCTTGACGAAGCCCTCTGGCGAAATGCGTCGTATGCTGTGAAGTTCCCGAATAAAATCTAACGTGGAACTACCCCCTGCGTGTGCTGCTTTCTTTACGGACAGATGGTCCGTGGATGTTCGAAGCTGTGATATATATATATATATATATATATATATTACCTACTGGCGGTTGCCAGTAGGTAGTTATAGTTAGGAATATTTTGTTTAGGGAATTCGCAGCATTCTATTGGGAATAACTTTGGCGCCGGTTGAGCAATCTGCCTGAAATATTCCTCAAATGTGCCTCGCGGCGCTCTGCTCCTTCCCTGAAAGTTTGGGGGGATTCGTCAAGCGGGGGCCAAGATAAAAGGGGTCCCAAAACGTGTTTTCCCCATGTTAATTTCCATAGGGCGGTTGGACTCACTTTTAGCCCGAACGGCTGAATGGATTTCAACCAAACTTGGCAAAATTGTAGGGACTGGTAGCCCGATGTGCCTTTGCTATGTCCCAAGATATGTGCTCCAGTGGATTTTGAGTAATTTAGGTTAAAAAAAATATATATATCTGTATGCGCGCCCCGGTACGCGCACTGGGGCGCGTACCAGCGCGGTACGCGAGTTCGCGCGCAGAAAGCTGATTGGCTCTCGGGTGTCTGTCAACATTCCAAACCAGAGCGGCCGCCATCTTGTGTCTCGGTAGGATCGAGACACAAGAGGTGGCAAAAACAAAGGGGGAAATGACCAAAAGGGGGCAGAGTAGACTCCCCCTGACCCCCTAGGTTTGATGTGGGGGCCATAAAAGGGGCCCGCAGGGCAAAAAAAAAAAATCGATTTACGCGGGGGGAGTGTACCGGGGAGCGTACCATGGGGAAAAAAGAATGACAGTTTTTTAAAAATGTAGCCTTTTTTTATAAATTCGAGGTAGTTCTAAAAAGAACTGTTTTTTTCTTCTTTTTGTTGTTTTATATTTTTTTTATTGTTTTTTTTAACATTTTGTACTTTTTTTGCCTTTTATGAACAATTTTATATATTTTTTTATTTTTGTGGGGAGAAACAAAAAACAGGGAATTGTAAACGGCTCAACTGGAGCAAAAAAAAATCAGGAAAAAATTATAGTTTTTTGGGGCAATTGTGGTTGTCACCAGCACGGTTGATGAGTTTTATGCTTTGCTCACCATAGGTAATTGTTTTACCACAAAATAGACAACTGATTTTGTATTGACCAAACTGGGGTTGTATGTTTGGGACCATCTCCCTTGTCTCTGGACCCGATGGAGTTGGTTGCTTACTTTTGGAGGTGCTGGGTGAAGATTGGGGAGGGTTTCTGGCCAGTTCTCTCACCTCTGCCGCAGCATAGTTGTTAGGGTGCCGGCGTTGCATGTGGCAAATCATGGTGTTATTGCCAAAAGAGTACTTTTTGTTAGGGTTCCCCCTTGAAAGTTCAGTGCCACAGATTAGGCAAGTAACCCATGGCGCATTTACTTTTTTGAGGTCCTTTGGGATTGAAAAAAACTCCCAGATAATGTGCTGCTTTGGCCTATATGGGGTATTATCTTCTTGCAGGAACCTCCTCCTCTCCTCCTCCTCCTCCTCCTCCTCCTCTTCTTCATCTCCACCACTGTGGTGTTGTGGTGGTCCTCTTGGTGGTGGTGGTGGCTGAGATGCTCCTGCTGCTGCTACTGAAGCCATTTCTGAGTACAAATTAGTAATAGCTCTGGAAACAGGTCTTCCTCACTCAAAGTACAAAGTGAGAATGAGGAAAAAAGGTGGGGGCTTTTATCATTAGGAAAAAAAACTGTCCTGAACCAATGAAAAGTGTTATTTTCAGGTCACATGATCAGGGTTTTCATCATTTGGAAACCAAAACTATCCTGAACCAATAAAAAGTGTTATTTTTAGGTCACATGACCCGACGACCTTACGCTACACGCCCCGGGGCGCGCCCAGTGACGCGTCGCGTAAGCGCATCGGATGGTTACGTAGCGCGATCGTATGCGCTCGAGTGCTTCTGGGTGCGCTTACGCCGTGCGTATCACGCGGACGCGGCTACGCAATACGTCACAATGATGTTTTCGTTCGCGGCATTAGCGCTAACGGGACGCTCACCAGTACGCGCACTGGGGCGCGCCGCAAAACTGGGCTCACAGGTGCGCTCACCGGTACGCGCACCGGGAGCACTCCAGGGCAAAAAAAACAACAACAAAAAAAACATGAACAATATACATAAAAAAATAGTATTACATAAATATACAATATAGGATTCAATATAAAAAATATTTCATTTCATAGCTATCGAAATTTGCTATTAAAAAACCTTTGAAATTCACTGAAAAAAACATAGGTTTGAGGCCCTATATATAGTTAGGAATTTGCATTTAAAAAAACCTATGAAATTCACTGAAAAAACCATAGGTTTCACACCAGTTATAGTTAGGAATTAGCATTTAAAAAACCTATGAATTCACTGAAAAAACCATAGGTTTCACACCAGTTATAGTTAGGAATTAGCATTTAAAAAACCTATTAAATTCACTGAAAAACCATAGGTTTGACACCAGTTATAGTTAGCTGGAAATTTTACTGACATAAAACCATTGAAATTCCCACGTTATAGTTAGTTGGACTCACTATAACTTGCGCGCCGGCAATGCACTGCTGATAACGTCACATATTACATCACTCATGACATGGTCAGTGACATCACTCATGACATCACTGATGACACCATCCAGTGAATGTGTGTCTTTCAGTAAAATAAATATGTTTTACATATGTATTTGTAAAGGTCGATGGAAGAATACAGCCCGTCTTCGATGTGCTTGCCGCACAGAAAGGCACGCAGACAACACAATTAGCACTCCAAGGCGAGGTATGTATTCCAACTGCAAAATTTATTTGTGCAACATGTGGGTAAAAGCTGCCATCAGACGCGTTTCGGGCACGTCCGTGCCCTTGCTCACTGGCAATCGACAGACGGCGTTTGCACACATTTAAAATCACATCAGCTGCGCCTTTTCGCGCCAAAGCTCAGAAACACCAGACATAATAGAAGGACTACCAATGTGCAAGCACTGTTTTCGGGCTGAGACTGCGGGCGCCATTTTATAACATTGCATATGATGTAAAAACCATTACATGGGGTATAGCAAATACACCTCGTATCATGTTTTTTTCTCTACACAAATGTTTGGACTATGCATATGTTTGATATTATGAAGTGATCTTGTAAGCCTTGTTTTTATCCCGCACAAATGCGTAAACTATGCATATATTTCATGATATAAAGTGACTGTCGGGGTTATAACCTTTACGATGATATTGTTAAAAATATATGCCTGCAAATGACCCTAAGGGATACATATCTGCATTTGGTACCATGTTATGTTACTATCTCCGCATGATGGTATGTCACGGGAACATGAACCCATATCACCGTATTTTCTATGGCATTGCATTTCAACAAGGGAAGAGGAAACATTTAAAAACATCGATGCTATAAGTTATAATATGTGCAAATACGCATATGTGCAAAATTATCAATACATTAATAGGGATTACCATATTCCATAACACATTATATACATGCTCATAAAAAATGATTATAACAATTGTTGTATCTCATGGATAATATAAGAGCAAAGACTATTAAAATGAATTCCCTTATGATAGCCATATGTTACCATACTAGAGAACAACATGGTATCACGGTACTGCCTTCATATCTTGATTTGTCTACGTTCTAGGCTTTGTGTGTGACTAAATTACATCCTGTGTGCTTCGCAAAGCTGGGTGCTCTGATTGTGAATTGACTAGTAAATGAGGAAAAAAGAAGAAATAAAGATTATATATATATATATATATATATATATATATATATATATATATATATATATATATGCACAAAGTGAAGCTCTTTCTTGAAATTAAATTATCGCAGCCGCCGCCACAGCAATGTCGGAAAGAAGCCACGCCACTCCAACGTTCGTCATGGGCCAAAACAATTTATTAGCGCTCAAGCCACCAGATCTTACGCGTTTCGGGCGTCCGCCCTTGTTCACAGATCGTTCGTCAGTACAATCACAATGGCTTGAATACAAATAGTTTTTCCCGGGCATTTTTTTCCACAACCACGTGATAATGAACAATAAAGACACACTACATATCTTAGGCTTAAGCAGTCTTTCCTCTAAGTCAGTGCCATGGAAGATTGTTACATGAGTATGATAACAGCATAAATGCATTATTTGAATCACAATGATAATACAATTTATTTTATAATTAAAAAAATAAATATGTTATGATTTATAAAAATATTATAATAATTTTTATAAAAAACATGTAACTGAGACAATGTGCAAATATCGCAGCCAGTAGTTTTTGTGCAAAAGATGCACTAATACTGCAAAAAATAATGCATTAAAGTGCCATCGTCAGAAAGTGCAATTTAGTTTAGATAGTAAATGACTACAAATCAGTAAACAGAACACTCTGTGCACAAAAATTATTAATACTAGTTGACTAGAGCCTGGTGTATATATATGACAATGCACTGTCTCGAGTTTATTAGATAAGGAACTTATCTGATATCATCATAAATGCTTAATGTATTCATTATGATTATATTTTGTTCATGTATGGTCACTGGAATAGGTCGTGCAATACGTTAGAGTTTAGTAACTGCTTATCATCATGCCCCCTTTGTCTGTGTCAGAATTAAAGTGCTTTATAGGACCAAAACTTGTGTGTGCCCCCAAAAGGAAAAAAGGAAAAATAAAAATGTTTTTTTCTTTCAGTATGGATAGTGAGTGAGAGAAAGAACTCTTACCCGCTACCAAACATATGTGCCAAGATGAGAGAAATAATATTGTGAATATAATTCATAAAGAGACTTTGGGAGAAACAGGAGAGGCAGGAAATGGCAGGAAAGCTTTTGGTTAAATACATATTGGTCAACAAAGGGTCATTACAGGAATACATGAAGGTCTTCAGTTGTGTTAAGACCGTTAGGAAAACGACTGTCCAATTCTAGGATGAACTGAGATTCCAATCTCCTAAGCATGAGATCCCTGTCTCCTCCCCTGATGGGTTTGGGTATGGAGGCTATGACAAAATATGTTCGGCATTCAAGATTGTTCTGTTGGATAGCTTTGAAATGTCGAGCCACGGGGTACGTGCTGTCGTTGTTCACGATGGCTCGCAGATGTTGTAGAATTCTGACATGCACCTGTTGGCGGGTACTGCCCACATATCTCAGGCCACAGGTGCATGTCAGAACATAAACTGCAAATTCAGTTTTGCAGTTATGTTTTCCCTTTATTTCCACTGGATCGGGTTTAAAGGTTGTGGAGTATTTGGTGGTGTTTACCCCGAATTTGCATGCTCTACAACTGGAACAACGGATAAAACCAGGCCTAACCATCCAATTATCTTGTTTAATTATTTCAGGAAAATCTCTGCTTAGCTGGGTTCTCATACTTAAGCCTTTCCTATAAGTGATGCTAGGTCCATCCGCTATTCTAGGGGCCAGCACCAAATCAGTTTTTAAGGCTGGCCATCTTTGGTTGATAATAGACCGAATTTTGCGTTCCTGTCTATTGAATGTCAGTATCAATCTGGGTGCACTGATGTCTGATTCTGATGTTCTCACAGTGCTAGAATCTGAGCCAGATAGAAGAGACTCCCTGGGTCTGCTCTTAGCTTTTACAATGGATTGCTTCAAAACAGATTCTTTGTATCCCCTCCCTCTAAATCTATTGAGGGCTTCTGCAGCACAAAGTTCATAGTCCTCATCGGTGCTGCAGATACGTTTGAGTCTCAATAGCTCTCCAAAGGGGATGTTGTCAATGATGTGACGGGGGTGGGAACTGCTGGCATGGAGTGTACTGTTACCGGCAGTACTCTTGCGGTGTAGTTTAGTGCATAGCTTAGAGTTTTTTACAAAAATCTTAACATCAAGGAAATCTGCCTCTACTTTGTTGATATGTGATGTGAAGTGCAAGTTTTCATTATTGACATTAAGTGATTGTATAAAGGTTTCTGCACTTGTCTGGTCCCCCCTCCAAACTACAAAAACATCATCAATGAAGCGCATCCAGTGCAATACATTGTTTTCCATAATGTTACTGTAAGTGACTTTGAGTACCTGCTCCTCCCACCAGCCCACGTGTAAACACGCGTAGCTGGGGGAGAAGCAGGCACCCATGGCCACTCCTCTTTGTTGTAGATATATTTCCTTGCCAAACATAAAGTAGTTGTGATGCAAACACCAATTTGTCAGTTCTATCAGCATCTTATTATGTTTGTAGCAATTGATGGATCTCGTTCCTAAAAAATGTTCAAGTGCTCTTAATCCAGTATGATGATTGATGCTAGTATAGAGTGATTCTATATCAAGGGTGATTAATAGTAGATCATCACTCCAGGGAACATTTTTGATCTTATTTAAAAAGTGGCCAGTATCCTTGATATAGGATGGCAATGCTTGCACTAGACTTTGAAGAAAATAATCAATGTATTCCCCAATATGCTCAGCCACACTGGAGATAGCAGAAATGATGGGCCTGCCAGGGGTCGGACTCACCATTTTGTGCACCTTGGGCAACAGATATAATTTAGGCAGTACTGGGTTTTCAACATTTAAGAAATCAAATTCCTGTTTGGACAACATGTTTTCCCTTTTCCATTTGAACAATAGTTTTTTGAGGACCTCTTTTGACTCATTATATGATTTCATACTGGTTTTCACATAACAGGTCCCATTGTTTAGTTGCAGCATAGCTTCGGCGAGATAGTCTTTCTGTGGCCAGATCACAACATTGCCGCCTTTGTCTGCCATGGTGACTATGATACTTTGGTCTTTACTTAACTTATTGACCAAAGTTGTATAAGCTTGTTCTTTATTGCTTCTGTATCTTTTTTTGTGTTTCACTTTATGGTAAAGTTGTTTTAAGTCTTCGATGACCATATCGTGAAATGTGTCTATTGAGTCACGAGGCATGACTGGAATGAAGCTTGATTTAGGTTTGAATGGACTTAAATTCATTCCTACCTGTGGTATTTGCGCTGCATGGAGTTCATCCTGTGTTGCCACATCTTCAACAGCCGGTACATCATTCATTGCCAATTGGTGTATTGCTAGAAAGGCTCTGGTGTCTCCAGCCGGGACATTGAGAGAGCTTGCTGCAGTTTCAGGCTGTTTTGAAGGGTTGTTCTTGTTGCCCTCTTTAATGTTGAAAAACTTCATGAGTTTTAATTTTCGAATATAAAGAAAAACATCCACACGTATGTCACGGGAACATGAACCCATATCACCGTATTTTCTATGGCATTGCATTTCAACAAGGGAAGAGGAAACATTTAAAAACATCGATGCTATAAGTTATAATATGTGCAAATACGCATATGTGCAAAATTATCAATACATTAATAGGGATTACCATATTCCATAACACATTATATACATGCTCATAATAAATGATTATAACAATTGTTGTATCTCATGGATAATATAAGAGCAAAGACTATTAAAATGAATTCCCTTATGATAGCCATATGTTACCATACTAGAGAACAACATGGTATCACGGTACTGCCTTCATATCTTGATTTGTCTACGTTCTAGGCTTTGTGTGTGACTAAATTACATCCTGTGTGCTTCGCAAAGCTGGGTGCTCTGATTGTGAATTGACTAGTAAATGAGGAAAAAAGAAGAAATAAAGATTTATTTATATATATATATATATATATATATATATATATATATATATATATATATATATATATATATATATATATTACCTACTGGCGGTCGCCAGTAGGTAGTTATAGTTAGGACCTAGTTTCCATAGGAAATCCTCAACATTCTATTTGGAATAACTTTGGCCCTGGTTGAAGAATCTTAGCGAATTTCTCAAAGAAGATGGCTCGGTCCGCTGCGCTCCTTCCCTAAAAGTTTGGGGGGGATTGGTCAAGTGGGGGCTGAGATAAAAGGGGGGTCCCAAAACGTGTTTTCTCCATGTTATTTTCCATAGGACCTTTAGACTCGGCTACAGGTCGAACGGGTGAATGGATTTATAAGAAATTTGGCAAAACTGTACAGTCCGGCTCGCAGATTACGCTTTTTTGGAATGGTGTAAATCAGTTCAGTAGTTGCTGAGGAAATTAAAGTTAAAGTCAATTATATATCTATACGCGCGCACACGTGCGCGCACCCAAACGGCTGTGTGCGCGAGCGGAATTTTGCTGCGTGACGTCTGTTAACGTTCGATTCGAAGGAAATCAGGAAGTGTTGACCGCCATTTTGTCATTGCGAGTAAATATATTGTTGATTTCAAAGCGTTGGAATATGGAAAGGGGAGAAGGTAGAGATTGTTTTGCTGCGTAGGTTTTCTTAGGGTGTGCAGTAAGGCCCTTAAAGGCGAAAATATATATATTTTTTTTTAAAGTTGCGTGGTGCGCGCACTCGGTCGCGCACACCTTTTTACAAGAGTGTGAAAATGGAGATAAATCAGAAGTTTGAGTGCTTAGATATAAGGTGGCTCTGAAAAGAGCCATTGTGTTAATTGAGTGTTTTCTGCATTTATAAGTAAGTACCGATGCAGAGCCTGATGTTGCAGAGGAAGATTCTGTTTCCCTCATTCGTGAAATGAACACCGTCTCTCCTATAGACGTCTTGCATGTGGTATCGCAAGTTGTTGTGGTAAATAGAACCCATGCTATAATCTCTGAGGAAAGCAGAAACAGATTTATTTACATGTCTCCTTGCTTTCTCAAATTGTGCACAATGGTGATTGGACCAATTCCATTTCTGTCTTTGGCATATATTGGAATATACCAAGGCAGATCGAGGAAAAAGTGTCATCAATTGTCGAAAGGTGCCTTTTAGAAGCATTTCCAGACCTACCCCAGAGATTGTGCCTAGATCGTTCCCTCCACAGTGCACAATTATAAGGTCTGGTTCTGGGAGATGCATAAAAGTTTTCACCAATGGAATCAATTGGTGACATTTCAATCCTCTTTTGGAAATCCATGTTATGTGTACATTTGGTAAGCTGAGGTTGCAAATTCGTCTGCTTACTGCATATTTTTCACTCCAGTGAATATAACTGTGTCCTATTACGCAGACCTTCATTTTCAAGGGATTTGTAGTCGTCCTCCGATCGGTTCTGGAAGTGGAATAGTAGTTAGAAGTTGAAATTCTAAATAAAGAAAAAGGAAGAGGCTGGGTGTGGTTTAAAAAATAAAAATGATTGGTTGATTGTAAGAAGTGGAGATTGAACAGTACGTTGCATGTTAATGTTGATGTTAAACGAAAAGTACTATTGGGTGTGAAAAAAAAAAGACATGTAACAGAGCTGTGGATTGGCAGGTGTTTCTGGAGGGAAAACAGTGTTGTTACTTTGCTGTAGAACGTTGAGATATGAACTTTTGACCTGTGCCTTCAGCCAGGTGCAGAATGAGGTGTTACCATGGAAACAGCCAGAGATGGCAGTGGGTGATGGGTGACTTTTATGTGACATTGAAAATATTGTGAGGGAGAACCAACTGAAATGTAAATGCTTACGTTACGCGCTCCGCATTGCTTCCGGGAAGCTGCGCTTCGCGCCTCGCGCACCGGAGCACTTCCGGGTGCGCTAACGCGGCGCGTCATATGACGGATTACACAACAACGCGATACGTCGTTGGGGCTCCACCGGAACTGATCGAATTGGTAGTCTACAGTGTTTCTGGATGTTTCAGACTGAAGCTGGCGTCAGCATGAGAGCACCCCGTGGCTACGTCGTGGCCATTCCGCGAGCAATCATGCCAGTCGCTCCCCACCGGAAGTCTGCAGGAGTCGGGGCCTCGGTGACTCTTGTAGAATCTTCAAGGCTGAGGGGACGCTTTTGGGAATGGGGCTCATGCCCTAGCAGTCAAGCGTCCGAGTTCCAGGGTTGCCCAGAGCCATCCTTGCAGGCCAGGCCCAAGTCTGTGGAGCCGACCGCCATTTCCTGAGCTCCGTGGCAGCCGCCTGTCGCTGTATCGGAAGAGTGGGTGCAATTCAGCCAGATGGCGGGTGAGACGGTGTAATAGCAAGAGCAGGCGTAATTCAGCTGGCCGAGCGAGGCACTGTGCCGCAGGAGCAGGCGGAACTCAGCTGGCCGAGTGAAGCGCTGGGGTGTAGCTAAGAAACCTCCACCTGGTGAGGTGGGAGAGGCTCGTTCGCGCCGCCTCTCCCTTCCAGTGCACTCCACGCCGTCTCCTGGCGCAGGTATATGTGATGGTCGGACCAGGGCACCGCAGGACGTGTCTTCAGGTCAAACGGATTGTGGGACAAGGTCCAGAATGGAAGAGGCATCAAAAGGCAAGAAGTTCCGCCTGACCCCGGGAGCCGGCCGCCTATGTCGTGGGCGATCTCAGGCCATACCAGGGGAACAAGACTTGGGGAGGGGGCAGGAGCCAAGCACCCCCTCCAAGTCCGCGTTTCTTGGACCCTGAAGTATGGCACTCAACATTCAGAACTTATGACATTTGTGCAAGGCAGGGACATCGAAGCCTCTCAGGGACCAAGTATATCCAGAGTCCTTCCTACAGAAGGTGGTGGGGGTGGCGGCATTAGCAAGGCATCCCCCCACACAACTTGTCGGACCCTGAAGTATGGCTCTCAACATCCAGAACTTATGACATTTGTGCAAGGCAGGGACATCGAAGCCTCTCAGGGACCAAGGATATCCAGAGTCCTTCCTACAGAAGGTGGTGGGGGTGGCGGCATTAGCAAGGCATCCCCCCACACAACTTGTCGGACATGACCTCTGGATGTACTGGGTGTTCAATTTCAGAATTGAAACTACTAAGAAGCAATTAGAAGTGTTGTTTTCATGTTGCAGTAGGCTGCCATGTAAATAGTTATATAATAAAACGTTTTATCCTGTTACTTTGCTGGTGTGTTGTATATATTTATAATATTTGCATAGTGTTTGTCGTTATTTTGGGCGGGGTGGGCGGCGGAGCCGAGCTGTCTTGCAGCCATCATGGCGTCGAGCTCGGTTCCTCTCTCTAGTTTCATGTTTTTTCTAACGATTTATATGTTATAGTTTGCTAGCACGATACAGCGGATAGTCCGCATTTTATATATATGTCCTTTTTATTAGGGGGGTCCTCCGGTGGAGTCGGACGATGTACCTCTAATAAACGGTCCGGGTTGAACCAACTACCAACAAACGGGGCAGAGATAGGCATGACGGGTTACAAAGGGGACAAAAGTGTGCACTACCTATCCTTCACTATCTGCAAAAACTAAACAGAGTATTGCGACTTTATGCTTATTTGTGAACAGAGAATGACCCAAAGAGAACCAATTTCGAACAATCATAGGCTATTGGCAGTGGGCAGAGAGGCCATGACACAGAAAATGGCTGTTACTTACGTGCATGATGGGGCCTAAAAGGGACTAGATGGCGTGGCCACTGTTTCGCGACTTTCACTTTACTTTTAACAATGGCTGTGGTGAACATAAATGAACGCCGCTTATGTATACCTAATTTTAGTCATTTTCCACAAAAAAGCTTTTGATATTTGCTATTAAAAAACCAAAGAAAATCACTGAAAAAACCATAGGTTATAGACCATATATAGTTAAATATCTGAAGTCCATCTCTGCACTCGATGGAGATACAGGTCGTCGATCAGAAGATGTGCTGGCCACCTCTAATGGTAATAGCGTGGCCAGGGCTCTTGTCGTTGCCTCTGCAAATTGCAGAGGGTGCACTTGTTTGACATGCCGCACCATGGTATGTATGGAAAAGGAATATTTTTTTGCTGGATTTGTTCTTGAGAGAACCAAGTCACATATCGTGCAGGTTACTTTTGGTGCATTCACTTTCTTTTGATCTTCAGGATAAGTGAAAAATTGCCAGATGAAAGATTTATTTTTTCTTATTAAAGGTAGTCGATCATTTTGGTCAGATTCGGAAGATGAATGAGATACGGTAGCCATTTCACCAAAGTCTTCCGAAAGATGTAGGACGTTGTTCTCTCTTGAGAGTAGAAAAGATAGTGAGGGAAGTGGGTGGAGTGCTGCGTGTAAATTCCAGAATTGAAACTATTAAGAACCAATTGAAAGTGTTGTTTTCATGTTGCAGTAGGCTGCCATGTAAATAGTTATTTAATAAAACGTTTTACCCTGTTACTTTGCTGGTGTGTTGTGTATCTTTATAATATTTGTCGTTATTTTGGGTGGGGTGGGCGGCGGAGCCGAGCTGTCTTGCAGCCATCATGGCGTCGAGCTCGGTTTCTCTCACTAGTTTCATATTTCTCATGAGGGGTTGTTCCTAATTTTTCTATTTTAGCGAGGTCAAAAAAAGATCTCATCAGTGGCCTACTGATTTTGCTCGATTCCTTTTGTTTTTTCTAACAAATTAGTTTAGTTTAGTTTAGTTTAAAGGAGCTTGTAAAGCGCCTGGTGACGCCTCCCGGCGTGTCCCCGCGCTGTGGAGAGAGTGAGTTTTGAGGAGAAGGAGAACCTATCACTGATTAAAGAGGCAAGTTTTCAATTTCTTCCTAAAGGAGGTCTCATTCACCTCTACTCGGATGTCCATGGGCAGGAGGTTCCAGTGCTTCGCTGCCATTGTGCGGAAGGATCTGCCTCCCATTCTGGCCTTTTTAGGACGGGCAGTTCTGAGCAGACCTGTACCTTTGGATCTGAGGGTTCTGTTGGGTTCATATGGCAAAGCCAGATCGGACATATAGGCAGGTGCCTTGTTATGGAGAATCTTGTGACACCATAGCAGAGCTTTGAAAATGATCCTCTTCTTGATAGGCAACCAATGGAGAGTTGCTAGAGAGGGTCGTGAAGGGGCTCTGCGGGGCAGTCTTAATACTAGGCGTGCTGCCGAATTTTGTAGGACCTGTAATTTCTTTATATTTTTCTCTGAAGTGCCTAAGAGTAAAACATTCCCGTAATCAATTCGGGAAGTTATTAGCGCCTGCGTCATAGTCCGTCTGGAGTTGAGAGGCAGCAAGTCAAGGGTACGGTTGAGAGTCTTCATCACTCCGAAGCACTTGCCTACCGTTCTTTTTATATGGCTATCAAAAGATAGCTTATTATCAACCCAGACTCCTAAATTCTTCGCCTCCCGGCTGGGAGGGGGCAAAGGACCCAAACAGGTGGGCCACCATTCTTTAGTCCAATTGGTCTCATTACCTCCAATGATTATGACCTCTGTTTTGGTACCGTTCAGTTTTAAACAGTGCTCTGTCATCCAAGAGGCCAGCTTGCTCATACAGTTGTTGAAGTTCGCGGCTTCTGTGGATGGGGCTTGCGTCAAAGATATTAAAAGTTGCCTATCGTCGGCGTAAGAGACAAGCTCCACACCGAACGATTGCACCACCTCTGCCAGGGGGGCCATGTATAGATTAAACAGGGTGGGACTCAGGGCCGAACCCTGAGGCACCCCCTGTTCAAGCCGCACACTGTCTGAGAGGGAAGTCCCTCTTTGGACTTGGAAGCTCCTATCGATCAGAAAGGCTTTCAGCCATCCCAGTGCCCTGTTGGTTACTCCGGCTTTGTTTAGACACTGTAGCAAGATGGAGTGTGCTACAGTGTCAAACGCGGCACTGAGGTCGAGCATGATGAGGGCCATGATCTTGCCCTCGTCTGCTCCCTCTCGTAGGGTTTCAGTGGCCCTGAGGAGGGCCGTTTCCGTTGAGAAGTTGGATCTGAAGCCCGATTGGGATTTATGGAAAACATCATGTTCTTCTAGATGTTCCATGAGTTGGATGTTAGCAATTTTCTCGGCTAGCTTAGCTAAGTATGGTAGCAGGGAAATTGGCCGGAGATTGTCCATAATGTCTTGGCTGACATTCGGCTTTTTCTTGATTGGTAGTACAACTGCCTGTTTCCAATCCGCCGGCAGGCAAGCTGTGGAGAATGAAATCTGAAGTAGATGTCTATAATGAGGTTCTAGAGCAGGGAAGGCTTCAGCTAAGATTTTCGGAGGCGCCGGGTCTCGGGGAGAGCCCGATTTGATTTTATTACACAATTTAGACAGGACTTCGTACGGGGGAACTTCAAAAGATTTGAGGCACTTTAGAGTTTTAATAAGACTGTCATTTTCTGTGAAGTCAGAAGCCGACTCTACATGATTGGCGAAGCTTGTATATATTTTATTGATTTTACCTGAGAAGTACTGTGCCACTTTATTACATGATTCCACAGAATCATTTTGAGTGGAGGAGTTAGTATCCACTACTGATATTTCTTTGTAGATCTGGAATAATTCCTTCGAGGAATTGCCTGCTTCCATGATACGAGAATGGTAATGCTTTGCCTTAGCCAAACGTACAGATTTGTAATACACTCTTTGAGAGTTTTTATACTTCATTTTAGTTTCTGCACAGAAATTCTGGCGCCAGGCTCTCTCAAGATTTTTGCAGGTTGTTTTCATAGTCTGCAGTTCTTGGCTAAACCAGGGAGCAGCTTTTTTTAATCTCCTGGCATTGGTCATGATACGACTGGGGGCAGTAATATCGAGGGCCTTGATTACGATACTATTTAGGTTGTTGCTAGCTGCTTCACAGTCTTCCCCTTTCGGAGGGCCCTCCTCCTGGGTAATTTTAATAAAAGATTCTATAGTAAAGCTCTTCCATTTTCTGCGTTTGTACCGCAGAGATTGGTGTTGGAAATGCTCAATTTTGTCCAATTGAATCGTGATCGGGATAATGTGGTGATCCGACCAAGGTATGGGTAAAGGCTCTAAGGTGTGAACTCCCTGCCAGTTACTAAAGATAGGATCCAGTAGGTGACCTAATTGATGAGACGGTTCCTTGTTTTTCATTTCAAGTTGAACCGAAAGAAGCTCCGTTTGGATCTCAGAGGCATCATTATCTAGTGGATCTTCAAAATGAGCATTGAGATCACCTAGCACTAGAAGTCTAGATTTTCTAAGTGCTAAGTGGGTAATGGCTTCCATTAAAGTGGAAGTAAAATCATACATTCTGCCAGGTGGGCGATAGATCAGGATGCCCGATACGGAGTGGTTGGGGCCGGTATTAATTGTGAAGGATCCAGCTTCACTGTGATCGATCTGTATAGGAGCTAAGGAGCAGACTAGAGGGGCTTTCGTAGCTATGGCAATACCTCCCCCCCTTCCGTCTTTCCTATCTAATCTAGAGAGGGAGTAGCTGTGGGGCATGGCCTGGATAATGTCGGGGTCTGAAAACTCATCTAACCAGGTCTCCGTCAAGAATAGAATGTTAAGATTTTGATCCTCGAGTAGATGAAATATTTCGAGGGCGTGCTTGCGGAGAGATCTACAATTGAGTAGAGCTGCTTTCAAAGAGTGACCCGAGCTTGTTGTAGGAATGTGAATCATGGGTTCAAAGCTACACCCTGTACATTTGCTTAACGACTGGGCGGTCATGGTGTGCTTACAAGCTGCAGGCGTGTCAGGTTGGAGATCAAGCAAAGCATGTCTGCCATACCTTATAGTGGCTGGTGTATATGAGCCAAGGTCTGTGGCCCCGGGCCCCGTTCGGCCGCGGACGGGCGCAGACGGGCTTGCCTTAGGCGCTCCCGCTGCGCTCGTCCGCTGCGCTTCCGGGGGAAGCACATTTTTATAGAATGAAGGGGGTGTGGCCTAAGGGTGGTGGGCGTGGCCGCAGTGCTTCCAGTCACTGGCGTCAGCCGTGGAAAGTTTCCCCTCTCAGCGCTAAGGTCCGCTGCACTGGGGGTACACAGGGCGAGTGGCAGGTAGGATTGCTTTGTAAAACACACAGTATCACACAATTGTTAAGATTATTTAAAAAGACAAGCAGTCTTCACGCAAATCTCCCGGCTTTCCGCCTCAGGAGCTCACCAATTCTCTGGTCGCGCCAGTGCATCAGCGCGCCTAAATAGCGAGTCAGGGGGCGTGGCCTAAGGGTGGTGGGCGTGGCCGCAGTGCTTCCAGTCACTGGCGTCAGCCGTGGAAAGTTTCCCCTCTCAGCGCTAAGGTCCGCTGCACTGGGGGTACACAGGGCGAGTGGCAGGTAGGATTGCTTTTTAAAACACACAGTATCACACAATTGTTAAGATTATTTAAAAAGACAAGCAGTCTTCACGCAAATCTCCCGGCTTTCCGCCTCAGGAGCTCACCAATTCTCTGGTCGCGCTAGTGCATCAGCGCGCCTAAATAGCGAGTCAGGGGGCGTGGCCTAAGGGTGGTGGGCGTGGCCGCAGTGCTTCCAGTCACTGGCGTCAGCCGTGGAAAGTTTCCCCTCTCAGCGCTAAGGTCCGCTGCACTGGGGGTACACAGGGCGAGTGGCAGGTAGGATTGCTTTTTAAAACACACAGTATCACACAATTGTTAAGATTATTTAAAAAGACAAGCAGTCTTCACGCAAATCTCCCGGCTTTCCGCCTCAGGAGCTCACCAATTCTCTGGTCGCGCTAGTGCATCAGCGCGCCTAAATAGCGAGTCAGGGAGCGTGGCCTAAGGGTGGTGGGCGTGGCCGCAGTGCTTCCAGTCACTGGCGTCAGCCGTGGAAAGTTTCCCCTCTCAGCGCTAAGGTCCGCTGCACTGGGGGTACACAGGGCGAGTGGCAGGTAGGATTGCTTTTTAAAACACACAGTATCACACAATTGTTAAGATTATTTAAAAAGACAAGCAGTCTTCACGCAAATCTCCCGGCTTTCCGCCTCAGGAGCTCACCAATTCTCTGGTCGCGCTAGTGCATCAGCGCGCCTAAATAGCGAGTCAGGGGGCGTGGCCTAAGGGTGGTGGGCGTGGCCGCAGTGCTTCCAGTCACTGGCGTCAGCCGTGGAAAGTTTCCCCTCTTAGCGCTAAGGTCCACTGCACTGGGGGTACACAGGGCGAGTGGCAGGTAGGATTGCTTTTTAAAACACACAGTATCACACAATTGTTAAGATTATTTAAAAAGACAAGCAGTCTTCACGCAAATCTCCCGGCTTTCCGCCTCAGGAGCTCACCAATTCTATGTCTATTATATGTTATAGTTTGCTAGCACGATACAGCGGCTAGTCCGCATTTTATATATATGTCCTTTTTATTAGGGGTGTCCTCCGGTGGAGTCGGACGATCTACCTCTAATAAACGGTCCGGGTTGAACCAACTACCATCCTGATTTTGTATATCTTCTGAGCTGGATTTAAGCACACAATTGTTAAAGTATGAAACGTTTTATATTTCTAAAAAAATACCAAGGTGTGTACATCCGGTAACGCACGAAAGTTTAAAAAGACATTCGGCTCCATTTACTGAAAAGTTTCATAAGAATAAAAAAGAAGTCTAGGTACAGTCTCTTTGACATACTATAAGTTCTTTGAGGGGTGTATGTAGAAATTCAATAAGTTCAAATCGCAAGGTTTTTACGAAATATATAGGCCGGTGCGCGCACTCGGTCGCGCACGAAAGCCTGGAAATGCGATATCCATTTTATTGACAACTGTTGCCGAGAGTGCGCACACCGGGTCGCGCACGAAAGTTTAGTAAGGCTATTTTTATTTACAGACAAATTTTAATGTGTTTAAAAAAAGGCAAGGTACAGACTTTCGAATTCTGTATTGCTTTACAAGGAGTCTCTATGCAACTTGAACAGTGAACAAAACGGCTTGTTTTCGAAAAAAATATTGCCAGAACTTTATTGCCAAAAGTATAGGTTGCATACACGACATTTTTCTGAATTAGCATTTTAAAAACCAATGAAATTCACAGAAAAAACCATAGGTTTTACACACGTTATAGTTAGGAAGTAGCATTTAAAAAACCTATGAAATTCACTGAAAAAACCATAGGTTTGACACATGTTATAGTTAGCTGGAAATTTTACTGACATAAAACCAATGAAATTCCACATTATAGTTAGTTGGACTCAATATAACTTGCGCGTACAATGCACTGCTGATGATGTCACATATTACATCACTCATGACATGGTCAGTGACATCACTCATGACATCACTGATGACACCATCCTTGTGACATAGTGACAGACCTCCTTTCACTGTAATGTAACCCTTGAAACACATATTCAAAAATAGAAACTGAAATTTTAAAAAAAATACAGATACCCATATCAGTTACAACAAGTAATTCAGTAATTCCACCATCTATATACACATCCACTCATACATATACTCACTCATCATATGAAGTGATACACCTATACATCCTGTTACACACCGACAATCATCGAAAAGTTACTCACACACATACTCACACGTGCTCCTAACAAGGTTCAGACTGAACCTATTTTTCAGACTGGTGACTTTCCCTGATAAAAACAATTGGAGCACCCAAATGATCCTGTGCCCTTGTGACGATCATTCTCCCCAGTCCACCATCCATACAGTACTTTTCTGTAAGTTCTATCACCCACATCGAAAGACATGGCTTATCCCTTTATTAAAAAAATGGGGCTATAGGCAGTGTCGCCCAGCGATGTTATCACTTCAACTTTTGGACTCTGAATGTACAGCATACCACGTACTAAACTTTTTAAAATGTATTATGAGACATAGAAATAATTTGTAAACCTGTAATTTACTACCCTCTTACTCTTCGTAAATATCTTAAAACTTAAATGTAACTGCTTTTTAAACGAATGTTTTTAATATCATGTTATCTTTTATGGCTTTTTCAAACTGTAAAAACCGAATAAAGATCATTATTATTATTATTACTCACACGTGCAAATAAACTATTGAACATCCATTTATTTGAATATAGAGTTATACGCACACTTCCACCTTACTTCTATTGAAAATTACACATATTTATTCTCTTAAACAATCACTTATAGAAACACATACTTATTTAAACAGGAACTCTTTCAATCTCTTACTCTCACATATACTCACTTATATACATCAATATTCACATATACTAGATTAAAACATATGTCGTTACTGATAAAGACACTAGTGAGACAGTCATTCACTCACTAACAAACACATATACACACTCAACCACCCATACAGTCCTGCACATATGCTGTCTTCAAAACACATGCAAACAGAGAGTCAGTCACTCATGCATCTATGTGCTAAGTAATACCCCCACCAAACCATATAGACACTCATACTGATACTAAGAGAAACATCTAATAACCCATATACATACGCATGTAGCTACTTACCAACACATGTAGCCACTTATACACAAAGTGAAACACTAATATATATATTTAAATATTTAAACATTACTCACTAATATTTATTTTTCAGAAAGACACATATTCACTGGATGGTGTCATCAGTGATGTCATGAGTGATGTCACTGACCATGTCATGAGTGATGTAATATGTGACGTCATCAGCAGTGCATTGCACGCGCAAGTTATAGTGAGTCCAACTAACTATAACGTGGAATTTCATTGGTTTTATGTCAGTAAAATTTCCAGCTAACTATAACATGTGTCAAACCTATGGTTTTTTCAGTGAATTTCATAGGTTTTTTAAATGCTACTTCCTAACTATAACGTGTGTAAAACCTATGGTTTTTTCTGTGAATATATATATATATATTGTCCTAAACACTCCTCCCGCAGAAGAAGAAGAGACCACAACCGGGGAAGCTTGGAGGCATTTATTTCCGTGGTTCACAGCTTGGCAAATGCATTTCGGCTTCTTGTCACAGCCTTCTTCAGTGCCCGAGGTGTATTGCAGGAAGCCGGCACATATTATGGATTTAAATATCCCGCCACAACCTGCTTGCTGATTACTCTCTCCACCCCACAGGTGAGTCTGTATGCGGCCTGATGTTGTACGCCTGCATGTCCCAGAATGCAGTATTTGGGAAGAGTGTATTTGCTGGGGAGGATTTTCACCACGCATTTCAAAACCCTCAATGTCCGCAAAACCTCAGTGAAAGTCCATGCCTCCTAGGGTCCCCTAACCACATCACCCCTATCAAGCGGGATCCTCAAGGCAGAAGCAAGGTAGAGCTCCACCTCGCCCAACGTGCAGCCCCATAGCAGCAACACCGCCCTAACTACTCCCAAAGACCGGGGCGGGGGCCACGATAAATCCAGGACCCTGGATACAAGGGAAATCCGCCGAGGCAGAAAAACCAGCAACTCCGTGGCTTCCTTGAAGATGCGGGGGTCTCTTGTGCGTGATGCTGGCAATCACGCTTCACATTGTCCCAAACACTCCTCCCGCAGAAGAAGAAGAGACCACAACCGGGGAAGCTTGGAGGCATTTATTTCCATGGTTCACAGCTTGGCAAATGCATTTCGGCTTCTTGTCACAGCCTTCTTCAGTGCCCGAGGTGTATTGCAGGAAGCCGGCACATATTATGGATTTAAATATCCCGCCACAACCTGCTTGCTGATTACTCCCTCCACCCCACAGGTGAGTCTGTATGCGGCCTGATGTTGTACGCCTGCATGTCCCAGAATGCAGTATTTGGGAAGAGTGTATTTGCTGGGAAGGATTTTCACCACGCATTTCAAAACCCTCAATGTCCGCAAAACCTCTGTGAAAGTTCATGCCTCCTAGGGTCCCCTAACCACATCCCCCTATCAAGCGGGATCCTCAAGGCGGAAGCAAGGTAGAGCTCCACCTCGCCCAACGTGCAGCCCCATAGCAGCAACACCGCCCTAACTACTCCCAAAGACCGGGGCGGGGGCCACGGTAAATCCAGTACCCTGGATACAAGGGAAATCCGCCGAGTAAGAAAAACCAGCAACTCCATTGCCTCCTTGAAGATGCGGGGGTCTCTTGTGCGTGATGCTGGCAATCACGCTTCACATTGTCCCAAACACTTCTCCCGCAGAAGAAGAAGAGACCACAACCCGGGAAGCTTGGAGGCTTTATTTCCGTGGTTCACAGCTTGGCAAATGCATTTCGGCTTCTTGTCACAGCCTTCTTCAGTGCCCGAGGTGTATTGCAGGGAGCCGGCACATATTATGGATTTAAATATCCCGCCGTAACCTGCTTGCTGATTACTCGCTCCGCCCCACAGGTGAGTCTGTATGCGGCTTGATGTTGTACGCCTGCATGTCCCAGAATGCAGTATTTGGGAAGAGTGCATTTGCTGGGGAGGATTTTCACCACGCATTTTCAAACCCTCAATGTCCGCAAAACCTCTGTGAAAGTCCATGCCTCCTAGGGTCCCCTAACCACATCACCCCTATCAAGCGGGATCCTCATGGCGGAGGCAAGGCAGAGTTCCACCTCGCCCAACGTGCAGCCCGATAGCGGCAACACCGCCCTAACTACTCCCAAAGACCTGGGGGCCACGGTAAATCCAGTACCCTGGATACAAGGGAAATCCGCCGAGGCAGAAGAACCAGCAACTCCGTGGCCTCCTTGAAGATGCGGGGGTCTCTTGTGCGTAATGCTGGCAATCACACTTCACATTGTCCCAAACACTCCTCCCGCAGAAGAAGAAGAGACCACAACCGGGGAAGCTTGGAGGCATTTATTTCCGTGATTTACAGTTTGGCAAATGCATTTATATATTCACAATGTTCATATTAAGAATTTTGTGAGCAATCATGTGAGTAAGGCTCCAAAATGTCATGCGGCATACTCTGCTTGAATGAATATTTTGCACAGAATTGGTCCGTGTCCTGAGAATTTTTGGCATCCTACCGGACGTTGATGTGGGAATTCGGAATATATATATATATATATATATATATATATATATATATATATATATATATATATATATATATATATATATATATATATATATATATATATATATATGTATATATATATATATGTATATATATATATATATGTATATATATATATATATATATATTCACAGTGTTCACATTAACAATGTTGTATTTGTTAGAAATGAATAGGGATATTCAAATATGTAATGTGTTTGAAGTGAAGTACTTTCCTTACTGATGCACAGACTGGAGTGGGAATAGTAAATCTTACCCCTCCAAATTCCACTGCTTTCCTTACTATTAATAGGGAAGAGGTGTGGTGCAGCGGCTAGGGTGGATGACTCTGGAACCCAGGGGCTCATGGTTCGATCCCTGGGGACAGATCAGCCCAGCACCATGTGACTCTGGGCAATAGCTCACTTAATCTTCCCGATGGCCCCCAGCACCTTGACACCCTTGGGTAATTGTTTGCGCTTTACCAATACTGGACATATATATTTACACAGATTGGAGTGAAAATAGTAAATCTTACCTATCCAACGTCCAACTTTTACCTACTGTTGCACAGACTGGAGTGGAGATTGTCAATCCTACCTCTCTGAAGTTCAATACTTTCCCTCCTGTTGACCTGTTTGGAGTGAGAATAGTACAATGTAACCTATCTGAAACCTATGCTTTCACTACTGTTGCATAACCTGGAGAGGGAAGAGTTTATCTATCATTCCTAGACTCTAATACTTTTCCTTATATTGTTTAAAGATATCTATTATTAGTGTATATTTATTTTTAAAGTTTCTATTATATATATATTCACTGAAAACAGAAGTGTTATAGAGGCTCAGGTTTCTGAGCTAACTATAATGTGGGCCCCGGCAATGCACTGCTTATGACCTCACATATTACATCACTCATGACATGGCCAGTTACATCACTGATGACATCTCAAAAGACATCACTGATGACATTACTAATGACATTATCCAGTGACTGTGAGGGCTTTAAAACGATTTTGAGTGTTAAATATTTATACCAAGGTGTATTGCTGAATCAGTGGGTGTATGAGTGACTGTATGGAGGATTCAGTGGGTGTGTGACTGACTGTATAAATGAGTGATTACATATGTCAGTGAATGTATGGATGACTGACTGGCTGTGTGAATGTTTGTATCAGTCTGTCAGTTAGTGAATACCTGTATGGGTGTCTGTGTGGGTGGGTGATGTGGTGTGTGACTGCCTGTATGGATGAGTCAGTAGCTGTTTGTTTTAGTGAGTGCATGTGTGAGGGGCTGTATGGGTGAGTGAGTGTGTATATGGCTGTGTGGGTGAGTGAGTAGATGTGTCAGTGGTATATGGGTAAGTAACTAGGTATGTGAAAGGTAGTATATGTCAATGATGGGGTATATGAGATGCTGTATGGGTGATTGAGTGAATGTAAGAGTGGCTGTGCGGGTGAGTGTTTGCTTACGTCAGTGACTTCAAAGGTGAGTGAGTATGTGTTAGTATGTTTTTGAGTAAGTATGTGTGTATGTGTATGTGTAACTGTATGGGTGAGAAAGTGGCTGTGTGATTGACTATATGGGTAAGTGAGTAGGTGTGTGAGTAGCTCTATCTGTGACTATTCCGTGTATGAATGGATATGTCAGTGGCTGTATTAGTGAGTGAAGGGGTCCATGAGTGGCTGTTTGGGTGAGTGAGTAGATGTGCGTATAGATCTATGAATCAGTGAGTGGGTGTTTAAGTACTAGTATGGGTCTGTGAATGGATTTGTAAATGGTTGTGTGGGAGTGAGAGTGGGTGCATGAAAGGTTAAATGAGGGTGTGAGGGGTGTCTTAGTGACTTTGTGGATGATGTCAGTTATGAAATCAGTGATGTCATTTAAGATGTCACTAGTAATGTAATATGTGAGGTCATAAGCAGTGCATTGGGGGTGCGAGTTATAGTTAGCTCAGCTAACTGTAACTGCTGAATTTCACTGGTTTTGCCTGAGCCTAACTATAATGTCCCTGTAAACTTTAGATTTTTCTGTGAATTTCTAAGTTTTTAAAAATTCTATTTCCTGACTGTAATGTCCCTGTAGCCTTTGTTTTTTCAGTGATTTTCTATGTTTTTTTAAAGTTGTAATTGTGTTTGCAGAGTGGTGGAGAAAGGGGGGGGGCCTCGGACAGCTTTCAGGAATCTCGCAGTGTAGGACTTAAAGGAGGTACCAGAAGGACTTCTTGGCCCCCAAGCTCCTTCAGCATCCAAGAGGACTTCATTCCTCAACCAGTAATGCAGCAGTAATGCACCAGGAGGCGCGTTTGCAGAGTGGTGGAAAAAGCGGGCGTGGTCTCTGAAGACCTCTTAGTAATCCTGCTGTGTGAAATTTACTGGAGGTAACAGGAGGGGTTTATATTCCCCAAAGACTCTCAGCAGCGAAGTGGACTTCATCCCCCAATCAGTAGTTAGAGAGCACTTTGTGCACATCCAGGTACCATGTGGTGCATGACACACGGCGCATTGATGTGCATGAGGGCACTACTTGCTGTGGCCCACGAGGGACAGAGGCCATGTTTGGGGACCCCAATAGCTTTTTCCGATGGCCTTTTCATGGTGATGAGACTGGCATGAAAAGGCTGTGGGAAATGAACATCGTAATCCCGACGACGGTGCCTGCTTTGACTGTGCCGACATTTTGCATGTTGGAACGCCATCTTGACAGGATCCTAGATCCTGATGGAGGCAGTGGTCTTCCCCTGACAGCAAATGGTCTGACCAACGGATCATAATTTGATGTTCAGACTGAAGAGATGTCAGTAGCGGTCGGACTGCATCCAAATGAGGTCCTAAATTTGGCATACATTTAGATTTTGCTCTGCACTTTACGCTTTTTGTTATTTGGTGTAAATCCGATCGAGTAGTTGTTGAGAAATTAAAGGAAATCAAAATGTCGATATCTACGGCCGTGAATCCTCAGACGATCCGATAGTCTCAGTGGTGATATCTGATGGGCTGCCAACACTTCAAACAGGAAGTGCTGGCAGCCATTGGCTTCAGCCGAGTCCCATAAAAAGTTATTTTTCAAAGAAAAGGGAGCAGAGTAGGGATACCCTGACCCAATAGCCGTGGTCTTGTGGTCATGCTGTGACCTCGTGAGGGCAACAAAACATTTTTTAGGTCTCGCCTAGGCAGGGCTTGTGCTGTCTCTTTGAGACATGCTGTATTAAGGTATGGACTTGAAGCCCCACCCATTTTCTTCCCATCTTTTCAATTGCCTCCCGTTGCTGTCCTTTCTAAATGGTTGCTTTACATTTATCAATAGGCTTAGCAGTCCCTCCTTTTTCCTTTTATAACCTTGCATGAGGCCAGGCCCTCTTACATGTGTTGTTGATCAGTATGTTTTATTTACACTCTGTGAGCATTATTTTCTTAAATGGCTTTCTCCTATTGTAGGCACAATATGCTTTCCTGCAAGGGCGCCCATTTTTCAACTCTCTGCTAGACTGTCTGTTCCTCATCCCTGCCACGCCCCCGGGCGCCACGCTTTAGGTTTCAGCACGGCACCCGCTTTCATATTAACAACACGGGCACCACACAATATTTTATCAGGCACCTGCTTTCATGATTTTTTTTTGATTTTTTTATTTTTGAAAACCTTTATTTGTGTAGATGGTTGCATACAAATACGGGCCTACAACCCAGAGGCCCGCCACAGAACAAACTGGAAAGCACCAATGTCAATAAAAAGTACGGAGTGGTTACGCAATACTATACAATGCTGCGAGTCCATAATGCTAACTGAGTGTAACCCCCCGGCACAGGATCACAGAAGGTTAATTTTATGTTAAAGAATAAAGGATCGATTGTATAATAAGCGTCCTGGTGCACATGGCGGGGAACAGAACCAACAACATTATAATAGGGAATCCATAGATCTGTCATCAGAATAGTCCACAGCGTTCAAGCCATAGATGCCCTTGCAATTCTTCTTCAGTCAGTGTCCACCCGCAACCTCATGTGCCCAAAGACAAGCAGAACATCACTCTCATGAAAATCAAATTATCAGTGAGACGGATAAAGTTGCAATCATTATACAGCCCAACCCGGAGAGTAAAAGAAAACGAAAATACTAGAAAAAAGGAAAAGGGGACTCCACGTTACAGTACTCGCCCCACGGCGATAATGGCGATCACCAATCCAGACAGCAAACATTCTTAGGGGCGGGAACATGATTTTTTAAAAATTAGCATTCATTCGAATAATTTTTACAGTAGCACACGCCACACATAATCTTAAACAATGGCAGCCGCCCTACTCGCCCAAATCTATTTCAACATTATTCTACATTGTATTTTTTTCAACACAGCGGCATGTTGCTCCTAATCAGCAACAATGGTGGCTGCGGTTTTCTTTTTCTGAACAGCTGTTACACAGCCATTGCAGAATTCATGGCTGCAGCGCATTCTCTCCTCTTTGCTGGCGCAGCCCACTCTCCTCCCCCTTTTCTCACCAGCCCGCTCCCTCTCCTCTGGCAGTTTCCTCCTCCCTCCTTCTTTAAATCCTGGGGTATCACTTGCTGACCTCTCTCGGCAGGTAATCCTAACATTAATGGGTTCGGTTCATCTTGGTCAGCCTCTTGCTGCAGGTGGGAGGGGGTCTGTTACACTGCCACTGGTCGCAGCTGCGGTAGATTGCCCACAGGAATCTGGGGAGATGATTTACTGGAAGTGCATGGTCATGGGACACTATAAAGGACATTGTAAATGGACCTCTTTGAGGACTGTTTGATTTGTTGCAAAGAATGTAGCAAAGGACCACATTTTTTCCATTATTTAATTCTTCAGGTCTTACGTTTTGTAAGATTGCGCTATAGGTACTTCTAGTTTCTGCCACTTCAATAATGGCCGCCTTGTAGTGTACTTAGAACACAGTGAAAGGTCATTTGTACACCCATGGACCTGATTGGCTGATGGACTCCGGTACTTAAATGGGCCGGTCTATAGAGCCAAACTCGTAGCTAACTTGGCACGGTTTTCTCTGACCTCGAATAAAAGGTGAGGAGCCCTAGGTGTGCACATCCAGTGTAAAGTTGTAAGTTCATCCACTTTGGCTAGGCAGGGCTAAAGATGACCGTCTGTGCTTAGCAGAAAGTTAAGTAGTTAGCGATTATGTGGATTTGCTGTTATGCTGGACTCTGCCTCTTTGTAAGGCACTCTCTGTCTGCTGCTCTTCCTGTCCCTGGTCTAAGTTATGCCTCTGTCTTCCACTATCCATCTCTCTCCTCGTCTCCCCTTTCATTTGTCTGCCTCTTTTCATACAGTCTTTGTCTCTTCCTGTGTATTGTCTCCCTTTCATGTCCATGTGTCTCCTTCCCTGTCTCTGTTGCTCTCCCATTGTGTCTTTTCGTGACTTTATTGCCTGGCATGGAGCTCTCATTAAATTGCTCTCTTCACAATGCTTGTTTTGTTTTATTTCTGTAGTTGTTGCTTCTTTGTCCTCTTGTTCATTGCTTGCACCTACCAACACACCCCTGCCCCTGTTGTTGCTTGTCCTCCCATCTTTGTTGTTTTCCCTGCGGCTCCCCACAAGAAAAAACATTATAAAACAGCCAGCACTAGCCATGTCATGGCACTTATTTCAGGCATAGTGTGCTGAGTCACACAAGACATTGCTTCTAGTCACAGGCTTTCCGCAAAATATGTTACCCACTCATCCAACACAATAGGTAACACATAGGTAAAAGACTTTGTCATTTACATTGCCAATAGCTCTAACTCTCGCAAATGCAAGACCAAATGCATTGTGACATATTTTCAAAAAGCGCTGGCTCCCATGCTTGTTTTGAAAAGAGCCCCCAGGTGGGCCAGGTTTCAGAAGCTTTTAAAAAAAAGGAAGGGTGCTCACCAGGGCCCCTTCCTAAGGTTCTTGGAGCACCGGGGACCACCACCTCCCGCGGGATTTTTTTATAAGGGGGGTGTTAGAACCGGCTGTCTCTAGTTGGCAGCGGTATACACTTCTGACAAATAGGGACACACCTTTTCTAGTCAGGGCAAGGAGATCACACCCTTCGATAACCCCTGTTCACCCCCTTGGTAGCTTGGCAGAGCAGACAGGCTTATCTCAGAGGCTGTGTGTTAAGCAATTATGACCACATACAGTAATAAAGTGAATACACTACAAATGGACACGACACAGTAGTATTATAAAAATAAGTATTTTTATATAAGGCTTAGCACAAGACCAAATAACGACAAAAATGTACACAATCTTAATAAATACTCTGGGAAGGGAAAAAGGATAGTTCACAGGTAGTTTCTTCTTTAGCACAAAAGTCTTTAGTATCAAAGCAAATCTTCTTCTTGGCAATACAGTTCTTAGCAACAGGGTAACCCACACGGGGGCTACACGACGTCGAGGCAAAGTTAATCCAAAGGTTCGGCGTCGACCACGAGGAGCGCTACGTCGAGCCCGAAGTCACACGGACCCCCAACAACACAGTACCTTTGGAAAATGAAGCACACGATGATCAGCGGCGTCGGGCAATCCGGCGTCGCGTCTTCGGTGTCGATCAGGCCTCAGCAGGCGTCGTTGTCGATGATGCGGTTGCACAGAGTGAGCAGCGCTCACGGCGTCGAGAGGGCACACAGTTGATGCGATCAGCAGCGGTGCAGACACGAGGTCCCTTGAAGCTAGAGCCGGACTCCCACTCACTGGCGCTGCTGCTGGCGTCGGTCGGGCCCGGCGGCCGGTCGTCGAGGAAGCGGGACACTGGGGCCGGTACCCACTACGTCGAGCTGGATTCGGCGACGTCCGTCGGCGTCGAGGTTGCTGGCTCTTTCAGAGGTGCTGGATTCAAAGGTTCCAGCAAATAGCACTTTAAGCAGATGAAGTCCTTTAGCCCTGTGACTTCAGCAGGAGACTGGCACTCTTCCAGTCCTTGGAGATTTTCTTAGCAAGCGTGAGAGTACACACCCAGTTCCTCTCTCCTGGTTCCTTGGCAAAAATAAAGAAGCACTGCAGGATTCCCCCAACAAACAGCACACTGGCAGAAGGGGTAGGCAAGTCCTTAGATCAGCAGGCCTCTTGTCCTTGGTTACAGGGTTCCTTGTCAGAAGTGATCTAAATTCTTGGTTCAGGGGTCCTTCTCTTATACCCCTTTTTGGCTTTGATCCCTTTGTCCATGCAGGGGAATTTCCCAACATCCTGGGTCTGTTGTGGGTGGAGCCAGGCAGTAGCACCTGGCCTATTCACTGAGCAGGGCTGGGTCCTCAGACGCCCAGCAGGAGGTGGAGCCAGCATTGACACTGGCAGGAGCAGAGCTATCGGCCTCCTGGCAGGAGGTGGGGCTAGGATCGTCCATGGCAGGCACGGAGCCATCAGCCGCTTGGCAGGAGGTGGAGCCAGCATTGTATCCGGCAGGGCAGGCTATCAGCAACTACTCTCCCCCTACTCTCAACGCAAATGTCCCACTCATCCCACACTGACTCATCCAGACCTGTGGAGCCACCCAGCTCCTGTCACACACACGCAAGACCAGCAGAAACCAGAAATGGTTAGACAAGAAAATAGACACTTTCTAAAAGTGCTATTTTCAAACCCAGAGTCCAAAAACCATCCACACCAACGGATGCGTAATTAAACCCCGAGTTCAGGGATACCAAACTTGACATTGCACCATGCTCCCCAAGCCAGCTAGGATCATAGCATTAATAATCCCTGCGGCCCATTCTAATCAATGGAGAGCAGGCTACCTCGCAATAGTGAAGAACGAAGATGGCTGTAATTCACTATTAGGACATGCCAACTTGGTCAGGCGTGTCCTACCTTATACTTACAATGCACCTTGCCCGTGGGCCTACCATAGGGGTGACTAACATGAAGTCAAGGGAAGGTTTGGTGGGCTGGCAAGTAGGTATACTCGCCAGCCTGCGTGACAGCACTAGGCTGCACGTGGGTCTCGCAATGACCGACCCGTAGACATTATTTTACGAGGCCGCTCCTGTGGGTGGCACAACACGTGCTGCAAGCCCACGAGCGGCATTTGTATTTACAAGCCCCGGCACTCCTGGTGCACTAGACTGGGGACTGACAGTAAACCAAATAAGCTAAACATGGATACAATAGATACATCAATTTAACCTAGGGAGCACTTGCGCTATGGCACTGATCAGCAGTGACACCGCGCCCAAAGCATATACCAGCAAAACATCGAAAAACAGTGGAGGCAAACAGAAAAAATGGAGGAGAGACTCAAGCCAATGATGTCAGGTCTAACAGGGGGCCACACGGACCCCCCTCCTGGGGTTTGACAAAGCCCCAGAGACCACCACTTCCACAGGGTTTTAGGTTTAATGATGGAGGGGGCCGTGCCGGGTCTTATAAAATATATAACACTGGGAGAGGGGCCGCGCTGCCCCACTCGTGGGCCATAGACGACCCCGGGTACCACCACCTCCCGGGCTGGCCCATGGACAGAGAAGGAGGAGGGGCCTGCGGTCCCCCTCCTGGAGCCAATAATGGCCCTAGGGACTGCCGCACCCCAGGGCCAGCTCCTGCTATGTACCAGGGTGCCCATCCCTGAGACATCGCTGTTTGCTTTGACTTGGCGGGAGCTTTGACAGCTAGGGCCAAGTCAGAGCAAACATTAATCCTGCTCCCAGCTTGCTAGGAGTGGAGTTTGCATCTGTTTCAGTGCCCACTGTCATGCAGACAGGGAAACAGACAAAACAATCGCTCTCACAAACAGAGCGCTGTATGTTTAGCAGCTCTCTGTGTATGAGAGCAATGCCAGCTCCTGCTGGAATTGCGAGGGGGTCTGCAGGAACTGTGGGGGCATTCAGGCTCCGTCTGCAGGAACTGCGGGGGCATTCAGGCTCCTCCAGTGGTCCCAAATGGTGCTGACTGGGTGCCCTGGGTGGGCTCCAAGGCACCCACCATTTCAGGGTTTGGCCTGGGGGATGGGGTCTCTGGGTCGAAATCCACCCAGGGACTAGGACCAAGGGGCGGCCTTCCCCCATTGACTTGTGGCTGGTCCCCAGGGCTGAAATCAGCCCCCTTCCCTTCTAATAATTGGGCAGGCCTCTCCACCCACCTTAGTAGTATGAAAAGGTCTCCCTGCCTTTTGCCAGGATGATGGACATCTTACCAAAAGGCCCCCATTTCGTTTCCCTCTGACATTTGTCATGCACTGTCCATGCCAAGGAATATGAGGACACCCCGACCAAACAATGAAGCGCTTATTTCATATAGCTAGGAGGAAGTATCCTGTTTGGTGGAGATTTACTTCTTTGTAGTCTCATTGTCCTCTCTATAGGAGGATACATGTTATCACAGATTTCTGGTTAAAGATGCAGATGGAACAGTCTCATTGCCAAAATGCACACAGGGTCACTGAAGACATTTCCTTGTGGTCCATTACACAGATGTATTGTATAAAACGCACTGGACGATTACCCAATGAGGTAGCCATTACTAATTAGCCAAAAGAAAGTACTTCCCTTGAGTAGATATTGTGTGAAAAATTGCAGAGTCTTGTTGGGAAAAGGTGCAGGTTTGGTTCCACTGTGGCCCAGTCACTGACACAGCTACTGACAACCCACACAGACACTTAGATACCCACTCATACACTCAGGCACTCACACACCCACTGCCACTGATACACCCACTCACAGACCCACTCAGACACTTACACACCCATTCACAGACCCACTCAGACACTGTAACAGACACTCACAAATGCACTGTCACTCATGCACCCACTCCCAGACCCACTTAGACGCCCTCATAGTGACTCACAGACCCAGACACGTACAACCACTCACAGACCCCCTCAGACACTCATGCACCCACTTACTGAACCACTCATACTCTCTCACAGCCACTCACAGACCTACTCAGAGACTCATGCACTGATGACTGGCAGACCCATTCAGAGACTCACACACTCACTCACTCACAGACCCACTCAGAGACTACCGCACCTACTTCCAGACTCACTCAGAGACTCAAACACCCAATCACAGACTCATTCAGACTCTCATGTACTCACTCATAGGATGACTCACACACTCAGGGAGGCACTCAATGGCCACTCAGACACTCTCTCACCCACCCACAGACCCATTCAGACACTTACTCATGCACCTACTCAGACACCTACACACCCACTCAGACACTCACGCACCAACTCCCAGTCCCACTCACGCACCCAATCACATACCCATACAGCCACTCTCACACTCATTCAAAGACCCATAGAGCCACTCACACGCACAAAACCATGCACACACTCAGTCATATAGCCAAACAGCCATTCAGACACCCACTCCCCGACCTATACAGCCATTCACACGCACACTCTCAAAGGTTACAGTTAGGAAATACAATTCAGAAAACCTTCCAAATGCGGGGAACAACCTTTATAACGCAACTTTTAGCAGGCAGTGCTATTACAAAGCAGACTTTAAAACGAAAACCATTACAACGCATTGCACTGGGGGGCGCTTTAGGATATGGAATAGTTTTAATTTACTATCCAACACCTTCCCTAGTGTCCAAGGGGACTGGTGTTGGAATAGTATATAAAACTATTCACTATCCAGCACCCCCCAGTGTAATGCATTTTAAAACTTGCGTTGTTACAGCATGCGTGGTAAAAGCATGCGTTGTAACAACGTACATCCTCCAAATGCACTAGAAAAACAAAAGTTACAAGGATGTTATAGTTAGGAATTAACATTAAAAACCTTAAAAATTCACTTATAAAAACAAAGGTTACAGGGACATTAGATTAAGGAAATAGAATTTAAAAAACCTTAGAAATTTTCTGAAACAACCAAAGGTTACAGGAATGTTATTGTTAGGCTCAGATTTCACTCATACAAACCATAGAAACACAGCAGTTATAGTTAGCTGAGCCAACTATAATTTACGCCCCGCCATGTACAGATTATGACCTCACATATAACATCACTCATAAAATGGTCAGTGACATAACTGATGACATCACAAATGACACAACAAATGTGTTTGCTAGCTTCTACAAGCACCACTGGCAGCGTGGGCATAGAAAAACAAACTTGTCTTTTATACAACACTTAATGCTGCACTTGTTTGTGTCAATGCTCTGTATAACAAGTTATACTATTACCCAATTTATCAGCACACATTTTGCTATCCTTGGAAGGATAACTTGTTATGCTATATTATTAGAGTTTTGTATCACGTTTTATTGCCGTAAGTATGTCCTCACAATCTTTTTGGGCTCCTCTACCTTATACTCGGGTCTTGAGGATTCCACAACAGACTGACTCTGTTTTCTGTGTTTTGTTGGAGGTAATGATTGTTTACTACTGTGGCTGGAGATGGTGATAACCATCTATATGGAATATCTGAGCTGTGATGTATGATTTCTCACTGATCTGCCAAATGTGTTCTATTGGGTGTGGTCTCTTTTCTAGTGAAACCTTTGTGATAACAGCGACTTGATCTGCAATCCTGCTATGTTCCTAGCATCCCTTTCAAAATGGTACTTGGCCCATAAAACGGGTAGGAGTATGCATTTAGTGACTGTTCCACCCTTACTTTTTAGACTGGATTTTGCTACAGGTCCTTGTGACCCTCAATACGTCTTCACAATAGGTACACGTGAAGGTGTAACACAATAGATATCCAGTACCAGTGGGTGGTGGTAGTGAGCTGCTATCCTGCCTCCTGGGCCACTGTGCCCATGTACATGGTGATGTAAGCTGGCATACAAAGGCTAACTGTTGTGCATGAGGTCATGACCTTGAAGCAAACTAAGGCATGCCCATATTTAAATGTTTGCTATTTGCAGCCGCCCAGGTATAATGATGAGACTGCTGGCAGACAAGATGTATCAACTCGCATATGTAAGATTGGCCACTGCCGATCAGGTATCAAAAGGTGAGAAAAATAATTCTGCCACCCTAGGAAGTCAGGGTCAATTCCTAGCACTGAAATCAATTAGACATATCTGTGTAGCCAAACAGTAAGTCATGTGAATATGTTGTGGACTTTCTTAAGGTGGCCCAGTTGTTTTCAGGCAGGTAATAGAGGAAGCTATTGGTAAGGCTGTCCAGTAGAGTGGCACAGAGCTTGGGTAGATTGAAGTGTCTGAACTGGAAGAATACTCTGTTCATCATAATGTCTGACTGTAAATGCTTTTAATGAGACATTGGCTACGCCATAGCATATTGGCAATATTGCCTGATTACTAGGTGTTCCTAAAAACTAGGTGGTTCAAAAATCCTTAAAAGTCATCGTCTTGATTACCCTGATGACACAAACATTGGACTGTCCTGCTAGATTGGTGACAAGACTGGCCAGCTTCTAGAGACAAGCCCTGCTAGGGGGACTTAAAGAATTTAGAAAGATTCTCCCAGAGGCGTAGCCTGCAAACTGTGGATTCTGCAGAAGGCAGCACCTACTATACGCCAGACTGGCTAGAGTGTCACAAAATAATTGGGACCTATGGCAGAGTTAGAACTCAAATAATGTAAGTTGGGCCTACACCAAAACCCAAGAGGAAAACAAATGCAATATAGATTTGTAGCATTAGGAGTTATAAAGGCACATAGACGCATTGCAGGACACTGAAAGCAGATGAGGTGACCCAAATATGAACTATGAAAGGAGGATTAATTGAATGGTCAATTGCAGAAGAACTAAGAATGAAGGCAGTTCACACAGATCAAAAACTAGAAAAGGACTTCACAACATGTAGACAACTAACTGGCTCGCTCAACCCACTTGAAAACGCAAATGGATCAAATTAAAATAGAAGTAGTGACGAACTGTCTTAAAGTAAAAACTAAGAAACAGAAGAAATAAAATAGGTAGATGTGGTGTGATAGAAGGACATACATAAAATAGAAAGGCTGTATTGTAAATAAATGTTGAGAACATGTAAAAAATATACATTACAAGGAATGCAAGTATAACTTACAGTGTAAGTAAAAGTTTCTACATGCGAAATTCAAAAGGGAATAAAGGAGAAAGAGAGCCATAACCCGGAAATAGCCCCATGGGAAAACAAGATGGATGCAAACTGAGTGGAACAAGAGTAACCAAACAACTGCTGTTGACAAGCACAAGTATTCTGGAGCCATGTCAGCTTATATTGACTCTTCTACTCCCACCCCAGAGTCTTCATGTGGCTTTCTATTCTGTCTTGAAAGTTCCCTAGTCTGAGCCCTTCAGCTCTGCCCCATACTAATGACTGGTGCATCATCCTCTCTTCTTCCATTGCCTCCATTGCTGTCTCCTGATTGGCCCAATCCTTTTAGCTGTCTTACTGGATGTTGACCTAGCCTTAATGATGATTTTTGATGCCTGAGGGATTGGAAATTCCTATGAATCCGGACAAGAACTTACGTGGAAACATCCAACTGTGCTGACTGTGGATCAATACAAAATAGTATAGGTTGCCCTCATTTCCTCATATTTTTTACCCCTTTTTTGTTGGTGTAAATTGTTGTGCCATTCACCATCACTGTGTCTAGACCCATACAGGAAGCTAAACTGAACACATTCAAAATCCAGCAAATTACCAGGGATAGGAAGGTGCAAACTACTCTTACACTACAGCAAGTGGGATATTAAATCAGGATGCTGCATACAGTACTTATATATCAGCAAGGACATAGTCCCAGGTACTCTTTTCTTTTCCATTTATAGATGGGCTTCTATGTATTATGAATACCATATAATTGGTGGTAGTTCTATTGTATTGTGTTGTATGTTGTGTATTATAAGTTGTAAAATAAGAAAGATTTCACTAAGAGTGACAAGAAGTCATGCAATCCATTGTTATAATAGTAAATGTGAAAAGAAAGAAAAGTGTGAGAATGTGACAAATTGTCTAATTTCATGATGATCATAACTGACACCTTCTTGGTATCTCCAAAGTCAGTGCAGCATTCTGACTTGTTCAGATTACCCAAACATAATCTTATATGAAATGCAGGTCCATGCATGCTCCCAACACATGTTTGTGTTAAATTCAACAGAATGTGCTGAATAACATATTGGGCTGGTTTGCAATATACTATGTGCACCAAGGACAATCCTTCTGAGAATGTGCCAACAAAGTCTTATCTAGACGCGCTGAATGTGTATGGATTGTGTGCTTAGTACATACAAGCTGTAGACTTAAGATATTACTATCAGGGCCAAGCTCCCTGATGGTGGCAAGAAAGTGCACAAAAGAAAGAGGACTCTGTTAAGAGGGTAAGTTGACTTCACATTCAGCACTGCAGAAAAATTGCTAATCTCATCACAAAGGCTGGTTAAAAATCATTTTTCTATGGCTGAGATAGGATCTTAATACCTGATTACAATGTCGGTTGAACTGCATTCCGTGGCCCTGTCGGAAGTGGTCAGATAGGCGAAGGTCTTGTGGGAAGTGGCCGGACCAACGGTTGGCTTGCTATGCATGCAGCCTGTATTCCCACCAACCTCTGACAGACCACAGACTACAACAGCCTTCCTCCGATCGCCGCATTGGCGGTCAGAGAAGAACAACAACCATAGGGCAGTGCAGGGAGATCTGACTGCTGTCCGGATTATGATGTGGGCTTCTAACAACTTGACCGTGGTGGTCTGACAGCTTGCCCCGAGTCATCATCAGAAACAAAGGAAAAAGGATGAACACTCAGCCGATTCCCCTTCTCACCAGTGGATTCCAGTGTGGATCGCCTTCTCCAGGTTCCCCCTGCACCAAAGCAGCTGTACCCTAAAGGGGACAGTCCTATGGATGGTGGATTCCAGGTAAGTCCTCATGTAGCATGTATCCCCATTGACTGGACTGTGCATATAGCATTACACTCCAGGAATGGGGTACATGGTGCACAAGGCATGTCCCCACGTGTGTCATGCACATGTGTACAATTGCATGTGTCCTGTACATCTGTACCCACTTGCAGTGACTTGTCCGGGAAACAGGTCACCACCGCCGATGAGACCTCAGTTGTAGCAGCAGCTGCATCGTAATACGGCGTGTTGAGCTTTCCTGGCCTTGGCGATCAGATTCAAACCACGGCCACAGCGGTCAAACGGCCAGTCCATCCGGCAACGTAATCCGGCCCTATGTAACAATAACAAATATTTTCCAAGCATCATGTGAAGGCCCCAATCCATGGTTTTGAATTTTGAATATACTCCCTAATAGAGCATCTGTTGTTTGCAATATAAAAACATTGTTATTGTAATTTCAATTCAGCATGCCATCTGGCACTCCACAAACACTCCTTGCAACATTCACATCTCCTCCATACATCCATGCTTCACCCAGATTTGACACTACAAATCCACAATCAATTGTATTCACTCTATGAAGAATCCCCATCAAAATCTATCCGTGATTTCAGTCTTGTAAGTTCTCTTGATCACATGGAGGGGCTAGCTGCACACAACTCTCTCCCTTTCCAAGACTTCAAGCTCTCTTTTGCTTCTGTTCTCGAGATGGTTGGTTTTTGTTCCAACTTTTCTATGTTCCGACCCTTAATTTTTAACGAATCCAAGTATGGGTGGAGAGTTAAAGAAATACAAATCTGATTGGATGAGGGAGCTATTTTTTCCCTCCTGCCATTTTGGTATTCTCGGGATCCATATGATCTCGTTAATTGTCTGTTGCAATTTTGTGACATGCAAATATGAAATGTGTAGGTGGGTTTTAAGGGGACTGGGGTGATGCTCTGACCCCAAATGGTGGATTAGGTTTACCATGTCCCTAAAATAGAAAAAAAATTGTTCTGACTTCTGAGATCCGCAGATCTAATGAGGGAACCCCAGATTCTGTAGATACATGCAATCACAGACAATGCAACAAAGCAAGGCAGCAACTATCCTGGGACCTCTTTAAATTCTGAGATTCAAATGAGAT